>NC_138873.1:24706347-25906347 GCF_965194805.1 Balaenoptera borealis | reverse complement strand
TTACCAAAGTCCTTAGAGTCAAATTATCTGCTCTACAACACCTATCAAATGCTAATATTTGAGGGAAGTGGTATATATACCACAGGTGGTTTTGAAGATCACCCATGCCTTTTTATCTTTGCATCTGTAGACTTAATATAGTACTTGTTGAATGAATTAACATTTCCAATTAGAATAACTAGAATGAAATGTCTAGAAACTATTATATGTACAAATATCCCCTGACTTATAAACACTTGGCTCAATAATACAACTGAATGACCACTCCCACGTGCCCACAGTTCCTCTCCTATCACTGATATCCTCTTCTCCAGGAACCTTCCCCTGTTGGTGACACCTGATTCATGGAGCCCTTTCCTCCCGTTTCTGTGGAGACCAGTAGGAGCCCTTGTTTGGGGCCTCTCCAGACAGTGGCACCTCCACCCATTCTTCCCATTGACAAAATCATCAGGGCTTCAGCGTCTCAAGACTCAACAGTGTCAGGGCTTAGAATTTAGAGTGTGAGGTGGTGGTCCAGTCTCTTTTTCTGGGAATACTAAGAACTACACCCAGGAATATGAGATCCCTATGATGGATTAAATAAGATTTTGTGAGTTTGGCTAAGAATGTAGCCACCATTTATAATCATAGGCTTAACAAAATAATTTTCAGGTTATATACCTTTCATAAGTTGGGATTACCTGTAAGATGAACATTAAAAGTTCATCTTTTAAAATGATAAAATATTATCTAAATAATAAAATATTAAATCAAATGCACATTTTATCTTTAATATTAAAGCCCAGTCCAACTGTAAAGATAAAAAGGGAAGTGCTCCTTTCTGGGCATGCCTGCAGCTAACTGAACAGATCTACCAGCCATAAAGGCAAGCAGAATTTCTTTCCCCTTCAAATACATGGCTTGTCAATTCCCTTCTACATTTGTTTGTGTGTCAAAACCCCTAAGCTTCTGAGAGGGGCATGATCTGTGCTTGTAAAACATATACATATTGTTCCCCCTAAATCAAAGATAAGTAAATAACCTGAATTGCGGAGAAGAAACATTCAGCCTTCCTCACTTCTGAATTTCATCAAAAATCTCTTCAGGGTTTGTTAAAACAGAACATTTTTGGGAATTCCCTGGTTAGGAATTAACCTGGTTAGGTTAGGTCTAATGGTTAGGACTTGGCGCTTTCACTGCCGTGGCCCAGGTTCCATCCCTGGTCTGGGAACTAAGATCCCTGCAAGCCGTGTGGGGCAGCCACAAAATAAAGAAAAAAAAAAAATACAGAACATTTTTGCAGTATAAACTTCCAGCTGTGACAAAGGCAGATCACAGTAGAGCTCTAGAGAAGATCCCTGTGTAGTTTTACGCCCAAAAGGCAATTTTCATGTCTTTCTACTTCTGGGACCAAAAGTTTCTTCTCCAAAAAAGCAGGCCCAGGAGGAGGGTTCTTCACTTTCAGCATCTATCCCACCCTGCCAGGCAGACAGCTCCACCAGCCACCATCTCCCTGTGTGTCCTGGACTCCTAGACTCTAAACCACGCCCCACAGAGTTGTAGTCAAGGAGTAGAACATTGCTACCCAAGCTCCCACAGGTCAGATATACCTGGTTGATTCTAATTCTCTTTCCCAGTTCCCCTGACTTCTATACCCAGCCGTAGATGAGACCATTTGAGATTAGAGCGGTGAAGTCCATTTTGTTTGGTTCTTGAATCCGCTCCTAAGTCTCAAGAGAAAATTACTTCTCTTCCAGCTGCTAAATTATTGACTTGGTGAGTCTCTCAGAGCTTGCTAACAAAATGCAATCCTTTATCTAAAAGTATACCTACTTCCAAAAAGATTTGAAATAGTTTATTTGTTCCCTTAGTAAATGGACAGTTAAGGTTTAAATGTAAGCCAGAACGTCAAATAGAAACATAAAGATAGGTGTTTCCAGACATCTGGAGTAATGTAAGTAAAACTGTTCACTCAAACACTCATGTATTGTTATCGAATAACAGCTATGTGCCAGGCACCAAGTTAGGCATTGGCATTCAACAGTGAGCAAAACAGGCATGGTTACTTCCTTCTTGGCTCTTAAATTACTCGCACTTGGAAGAGATGGCTGAGCTGGAGCGAGATCAGCACAGTGATAGTGTCAAAAGCTCCAAGAGTGGGTGTGAGAGCCTGTGGAGGGTGGGAGGGAGAGATAGGAGAGGCAGAAAAGAGGGAGGGAGAAAGAGAGAGACAGAGAGAAAGAACCATGAGAAAAAGAGAGCTAGGGTTGAGAACTGGTTCTCTGTAATGAGAACCAGTAGAGAAAACGCAAGTACAGTTAGAAAGTGCAATTAGAATAATAAAAAGACAACAAGGGAAACGTGGTTTCACAGAATCCAGCAAAGGAGTGTGTTTCAAGGACAAAGTAATCAATGATATCAAATAAAGAGATACAATAAAATGGAGCTTGCTTAAAGTATTTAAAGAAGAGACCTGGCAGGAGCAGTGAGGCAGGAGCCATCACTAAAACAAACCACTTGGAAGAGGAGGCGTCGGGAGAGGCAGAACATGAGGAACCTGGAACCCTTGATCTCCCCTCTGGTCACCTGGTTCTCTTCTACTCACGTTCAGGTCAAAGCTTAGATGGTGCTACCTGTGGGAAGGCTCCCAACCCCAAGTCTTGATTAGGTGCCCCTGCTATATGCTTCTATAAGCACTGTTTACTTCCCATATGGCAATGACCATATTTCTTCCTTGACTGTCAACAGCAACAAACAACTCTGATAAACTTAAGCAGAAAAACAGTTTTTTGAAAGGATATTTGGTAGTTCACAGAATTTTCAGGGAAAGGCTGCAGAATGAAGCTCAGAAAACAGGACAGCTCTAAAGGAGACCAAGCAATGTGGGATACAGTGGCAAGGTCAAGTCTCCAGGTGAGGGGTAGGCTAGCCAGCCACGCCCTACCTGGTTCCATCGCCACTATTGCCACCAGATGCTGGGTGCCACTGCCATCATATCACTGCAGGAATGAATTCTAAACTCTTCCCTGCCCCTTCACTTTATTAAGAGGGGGAACTTACATATAAAAGAGGGAATATAACATGTACAGTTCAAAGAATAATAGCGTGAACACTTCTGTAGCTACTGCTGAGTCACGATTTTGAAACCTCTTGAGCACTCTTCTGAGATTTCCCCCTCATTTCTTTTTTTTTTCTTTTTTATAAAATTTATTTATTTATTTGTTTGTTTTTGGATGCATTGGGTCTTTGCTGCTGCGCGCGGGCTTTCTCTAATTGCGGCAAGCGTGGGCTACTCTTCGTTGCGGTGCGCGGGCTTCTCATTGCGGTGGCTTCTCTTGTTGCGGAGCACCAGCTCTAGCAGCGCGGGCTTCAGTAATTGTGGCCCACGGGCTCAGGTAGTTGTTGCTCGTGGACCCTAGAGTGCAGGCTCAGTAGTTGTGGTGCACGGGCTTAGTTGCTCTGCAGCATGTGAGATCTTCCCAGACGAGGGCTCTAACCCATGTCCCCTGCATTGGCAGGCAGATTCTTAACCACTGCGCCACCAGGGAAGCACCCCGCCCCCCCTCCCCGGCCATTTCTTATAGCTGGATAAGTCTTGATTTCTGGTAAATCATGTCCCCTGCTTATTTCTTCTTCCTCAACAACGGTTTATCTCTTCTTGACCTTTGCTTTTTCAAATGAATTTTATTTTACTTTTTTAGTTTTTATGCACAACCAATTTTTTAAAAGAAATACTTGTAAAAATTCCTAATACCTAGGAGTTGCTCAATACATTTTTGGTCTTTCTTCTCTCATCTCCCACAAAAGTTAAACTGTGATTCTTGAATAAACAACTTAGAGTCTCAGAAAATAATACTTTTTAAGTTTTGTTATGAGGTGAGAATAACTTTCCAGTGGAACATTTAAAGTCTCTTTTGCCTGCACATTTACCAAAGCTCCCTTTAACTCCAGGGGTCTTTCCTACATTCATCACAAATAACAACAGAATCAGGCTAAGAGAATGGTAGCAACATAAAGGGGAAACAAGAATCATCAAAAGTGTTACGGGTTTTAAGACTGATTTCTTTTCTTTTTCTTTTTTTTGAATGAATGAATGAAGATAATTTATTTATAAAATCTTGTAACACAGAATTATATTAAATATTCATGGAGTTACCATACATTTTTGGCTGTTCTTTTTTATTGGAGATAGATGTAAGGTTTAAAAGAAAGATCCCACCAAAAGGAAATCACTAAAAAAGACCCAGAGGTAGCATGTGTATTGACATTATGTTTCAACCGATGATGCCTTGTGGTTAGCTATGAGATTTCAATAAAGTCCCTTGTTTTGAGTCTCATTTTTCCTCGTCTGAAAAATGGGCTCCAAAAATCCCTGGTGTCCCAGAAGTTCTAAGGAGGTGTCTGGAGGTCTGCAACAGGGTAAATGACTGCTTTCTTCTTTCTGAGTTATAATCTGAGTTTATTTGTAGAGAAAGTTTTGTGCTTAAAAAAATATTTTTTAGGGCTTCCCTGGTGGCGCAGTGGTTGAGAATCTGCCTGCCAATGCAGGGCACACGGGTTCGAGCCCTGGTCTGGGAAGATCCCACATGCCGCGGAGCGACTAGGCCCGTGAGCCACAACTACTGAGCCTGCGCGTCTGGAGCCTGTGCTCCGCAACAAGAGAGGCCACGATAGTGAGAGGCCCGCGCACAGCGATGAAGAGTGGCCCCCGCTCGCCGCAACTGGAGAAAGCCCTCGCACAGAAATGAAGACCCAACACAGCCATAAATAAATAAATAAATTTTTTTAAAAAAAAATTTTTTTTAAACAATTGAATGCTATGTCTCCCAGCAGTGCCAATATTCCAGTTTCTTTAATTAACTGCAGTATAATTAATAACAAGATGATTCTCCTTTATATGAAATGCAGCCATGTTGCGAAAATGAAGGGATTAGGAAAAAGTGATTCGTGTTTTCAATATCATTTAGATTTCTTTCTTTTCAGAAACTATAATAGCTTGTAAATTTTTAGCGCATGAACTGTATCATAAGGGAAGGAAATAGAAACTAGAAACTATAAATTAGATCTCTCTGTGTTTGTTTTTATATTAGTGTACAAATATTAGTTTCCATTTTAAAAAATGTGTTTGCTAATAAGTTTCTTTGTACAATGCCTTTCTCACATGTACACAGAATTTTAAGAGTATGGCTTTGTCAGGAAACATTTTCTTCTGAATCATCACTAATCATTTCAATTATTAGTAACTTATTTTTCAGAGCATTGACACCCATGTTTAAAATACAAATGTGAAAAATATAGTAACTTAACACAATTATCCATTTTGTGTATGGACACTTGCATACTCCCTTGTTATCAAAAAGGATGTCAAATTGTTATCACTCAGCTCTTAAGAAAGCGGTTTTAAATTCTATCACTGTAGCTATGAAAGATTTACATTATATGAGAAGAAAATGGGCCTAAAAATGAACTTGAGCGCATGTTTTTTTTAAACACATGATAAAGAATATACTTTGTTGGATAATCATTATATACTCTGATATACAAGTGTTCATCTTGGACTTGTGTCCACATATTAAAATATCTAAATTTATCAAAACTTACCAAAATAACATAAGCTTATCTTGTTCATCATGTATATAAGGCTTTAAAAATAAATTCTGGTAACTAAAACTCAAAATGAATTTTTGTATAAAGAAATATAAAAGATAAACATATACAAGGAACTTCCAGCTTGGACAAAATGGCTTTGACCCATTTTTCCCTACTCCTATCTGCTAAGCACAACTACAGACTATGAAAATAATGAGACACCAAAGGAGAACTCATAAAGGTGGTAAAAAAGAAAGAAAACTAGTTTGGGACCCTAGGACTGGAGGAACAATGCCGCAGGAAGGGTATCTTGTGTTCCTTCACCAACAGAAGGAAGACACTCAGATCCAGTGTTTCCTGACTCCTCACCTAGAATCAGAAGACATCCCAGGTAAGGTCATTTCTCAGAATTCCAGAAGAAAAGGAGAAAGAAAGTGGAGCAGAAAGAGTATTTTAAGAAATAATATCTAAAAACTTCTCAAATTTGGTGGAAGATATGAATCTACAGGTTCAAGAAGCTGAGCTAACCCCAAAAAGAGTAAGCCCAAAGAAATCCATTCCAAGACACACCCAATTAAACTCTTGAAAACAAAAGACAAGGGAAAATATCTTGAAAACAGCCAGAATAACACATTATGTAAGAAAGAACAACAATTTGAATAACTGGATTAATCATCTGAAACCATGGAGACCAGAAAGAAGTGGCACAATATACTTCAAGTGTTAAAAGAACTGTCAATTGAAAATTCTATATACAGAAAAACTACCCTTTAGGAAAAAAAGGAAAATAAAAACATTTTCAGATAAGGAAAACTAAAAGAATCTGTTACCAGCAGCCCTCATCTTAACGACTAGCTAAAGGAAGCTCTTCAAACAGAAAGGAAATGATAGAAGAAGGAACTTTGGAACATCAGAAGGAAGAATGTAGAATACAAAGAGCAGAAATATGGGAAATTACAATAGACTATCCTTTTATATAAATTTTCTAAATTATATTTGATGATTAAAGCAAAGATTATAACACCAGCTGATAATCAAGGCAATGATATTGAAAAGCAGAAAAGTAAACTGGCCCAAACAGAAGTGGTAATTCCACATTATACTCCAAGACAAGGAAGTCCACTCCTACCACTCTTATTTAGCATCATACTAGAAGTTCTAGCCACTGCAATAAGGCAAGAAAAATGAATAAAAGGCATATATATTAGAAAGAAAAAAGTAAAATTCTATTTGCAGATAACATGGTTGTCTACATAGAAAATTCAAGAGATCTACTAAAAAAAAAACCAAAAACCTAGTACTAATGAATGAGTCAGCAAAGGCACAGGACAAAATCAACACAGAAAAATCAACCTCATTTCTATACACTAACAATGAACAAGTGAAAACTGACAATAAAAACATAATACCATTTATAATTCCTTCAAAGAAATTTTAAAATTTACATGTTCAGGATCTATATCCTAAAAAAATATAAACTGCTGATGAAAGAAATCAATAAGTGCAGAGATACACTGTCTTCATGGACGGAAAGACTCAACATAATAAAGATGTCAATTCTCTCTAAACTGATCTACAGGTTTAATACAATGTCTATCAAAATCACAGAACGGTTTTTTGTAGATTTAATATTTTTTTAATTTTATTTTACTTATTTTTTTATACAGCAGGTCCTTATTAGTCAGCAACTTTATACACATCAGTGTATACATGTCAATCACAATCACCCAATTCATCACACCACCACCCCCACACGCCCGCCGCTATCCCCCCTTTGGGTCCATACATTTGTTCTCTACATCTATGTCTCTATTTCTGCCCTGCAAACCAGTTCATCTGTACCATTTTTCTAGGTTCCACATAGATGGGTTAATATACGATATTTGTTTTTTCTCTTTCTGACTTACTTCACTCTGTATGACAGTCTCTAGCTCCATCCACGTCTCTACAAATGACCCAATTCCGTTCCTTTTTATGGCTGAATAATACTCCATTGTATATATGTACCACAACTTCTTTATCCATTCGTCTGTTGATGGGCAATTAGGCTGCTTCCATGACCTGGCTATTGTAAATAGTGCTGCAATGAACATTCGGGTGCTTGTGTCTTTTTGAACTATGGTTTTCTCTGGGAATATGCCCAGTAGTGGGATTGCTGGGTCATATGGTAATTCTATTTTTAGTTTTTTAAGGAACCTCCATACTGTTCTCCATAGTGGCTGTATCAATTTACATTCCCACCAACAGTGCAAGAGGGTTCCCTTTTCTCCACACCCTCATTTGTTGTTTGTAGATTTTCTGATGATGCCCATTCTAACCAGTGTGAGGTGATAACTCATTGTAGTTTTGATTTGCATTTCTCTAATAATTAGTGATGTTGAGCAGCTTTTCATGTGCTTCTTGGCCATCTGTATGTCTTCTTTAGAGAAATGTCTATTTAGGTTTTCCACCCATTTTTGGATTGGGTTGTTTGTTTCATTAATATTGAGCTGCATGAGCTGTTTATATATTTTGGAGATTAATCCTTTGTCCGTTGATTCATTTGCAAATATTTTCTCCCATTCTGAGGGCTGTATTTTCGTCTTGTTTATGGTTTCCTTGGCTGTGCAAAAGCTTTGAAGTTTCATTAGGTCCCATTTGTTTATTTTTGTTTTTATTTCCATTACTCTAGGAGGTGGATCAAAAAAGATCTTGCTGTGATTTATGTCAAAGAGTGTTCTTGCTGTGTTTTCCTCTAAGAGTTTTATAGTGTCCAGTCTTACATTTAGGTCTCTAATCCATTTTGAGTTTATTTTTGTGTATGGTGTTAGGAAGTGTTCTAATTTCATTTTTTACATGTAGCTGTCCAGTTTTCCCAGCACCACTTATTGAAGAGACTGTCTTTTCTCCACTGTATATCCTTGACTCCTTTGTCATAGATTAGTTAACCATAGGTACATGGGTTTATCTCTGGGCTTTCTATCTTGTTCCATTGATCTATGTTTCTGTTTTTGTGCCAGTACCATATTGTCTTGATTACTGTAGCTTTGTAGTATAGTCTGAAGTCTGGGAGTCTGATGCCTCCAGCTCCGTTTTTTCCCCATCAGGATTGCTTTGGCTATTTGGGGTCTTTTGTGTCTCCATACAAATTTTAAGATTTTTTGTTCTAGTTCCGTAAAAAATGCCATTGGTAATTTGATAGTGATTGCACTGAATCTGTAGATTGCTTTGGGTAGTACAGTCATTTTCACAATATTGATTCTTCCAATCCAAGAACATGGTATATCTCTCCATCTGTTGGTATCATCTTTAATTTCTTTCATCAATGTCTTATAGTTTTCTGCATAAAGGTCTTTTGTCTCCCTAGGTAGGTTTATTCCTAGGTATTTTATTCTTTTTGTTGCAATGGTAAATGGGAGTGTTTCCTTAGTTTCTCTTTCAGATTTTTCATCATTAGTGTATAGGAATGCAAGAGATTTCTGTGCATTAATTTTATATCCTGCTGCTTTACCAAATTCAGTGATTAGCTCTAGTAGTTTTCTGGTGGCATCTTTAGGATTCTCTATGTATAGTATCATGTCATCTGCAAACAGTGACAGTTTTACTTCTGCTTTTCCAATTTGTATTCCTTTAATTTCTTTTTCTTCTCTGATTGCCATGGCCAGGACCTCCAAAACTATGTTGAATAGTAGTGGTGAGAGTGGACATCCTTGTCTCGTTCCTGATCTTAGAGGAAATGCTTTCAGTTTTTCACCATTGAGAATGATGTTTGCTGTGGGTTTGTCGTATATGGCCTTTATTATGTTAAGGTAGGTTCCCTCTATGCCCACTTTCTGGAGAGTTTTTATCATAAATGGGTGTTGAATTTTGTCAAAAGCTTTTTCTGCATCTATTGAGATGATCATGTTTTTTATTTCAATTTGTAAATATGATTTATCACATTGATTGATTTACGTATATTGAAGAATCCTTGCATCCCTGGAATAAATCCCACTTGATCGTGGTGTATGATCCTTTTAATGTGTTGTTGGATTCTGTTTGCTAGTATTTTGTTGAGGATTTTTGCATCTATATTCATCAGTGATATTGGTCTGTAATTTTCTTTTTTTGTAGTATCTTTGTCTGGTTTGGGTATCAGGGTGATGATGGCCTCATAGAATGAGTTTGGGAGTGTTCCTCCCTCCGCAAGTTTATAGAAGAGTTTGAGAAGGATGGGTGTTAGCTCTTCTCTAAATGTTTGATAGAATTCACCTGTGAAGCCATCTGGTCCTGGACTTCTGTGTGTTGGAAGATTTTAAATCAAAGTTTCAGTTTCATTACTTGTGATTGGTCTGTTCATATTTTCTGTTTCTTCCTGGTTCAGTCTTGGAAGGTTATACCTTTCTAAGAATTTGTCCATTTCTTCCAGGTTGTCCATTTTATTGGCATATAGTTGCTTGTAGTAGTCTCTTAGGATGCTTTGTATTTCTGTGGTGTCTATTGTAACTTCTCCATTTTCATTTCTAATTTTATTGATTTGAGTCCTCTCCCTCTTTTTCTTGATGAGTCTGGCTAATGGCTTATCAATTTTGTTTATATTCTCAAAGAACCATCTTTTAGTTTTATTGATCTTTGCTATTGTTTTCTTTGTTTCTATTTCATTTATTCCTGCCCTGATCTTTATGATTTCTTTCCTTCTGCTAACTTTGGGTTTTGTTTGTTCTTCTTTCTTTAGTTCTTTTAAGTGTAGGGTTAGATTGTTTGTTTGAGATTTTTCTTGTTTCTTGAGGTAGGCTTGTAGAGCTATAAAATTCCCTCTTAGAACTGCTTTTGCTGCATCCCATAGGTTTTGGATTGTCGTGTTTCCATTGTCATTTGTCTTTAGGTATTTTTTGATTTCCTCTTTGATTTCTTCGGTGATCTCTTGGTTATTTAGTAACATATTGTTTAGCCTCCATGTGTTTGTGTTTTTTACGTTTTTTCCCTGTAATTCATTTCTAATCTCATAGCATTGTGGTCAGAAAAGATGCTTGGTATGATTTCAATTTTCTTAAATTTACTGAGGCTTGATTTGTGACCCAAGATGTGATCTCTCCTGGAGAATGTTCCATGCACACTTGATTAGAAAGTGTTATCTGCTGTTTTTGGATGGAATGTCTTATAAATATCAATTAAATCTATCTGGTCTATTGTGTCACTTAAAGCTTCTGTTTCCCTATTTATTTTCATTTTCAATGATCTGTCCATTGGTGTAAGTGAGGTGTTAAAGTTCCCCACTATTATTGTGTTACTGTCGATTTCCTCTTTTATAGCTGTTAGCAGTTGCCTTATGTATTGAGGTGCTCCTATGTTGGGTGCATATATATTTATAATTGTTATATCTTCTTCTTGGATTGATCCCTTGATCATTATGTAGTGCCCTTCCTTCTCTCTTGTAACATTCTTCATTTTAAAGTCTATTTTATCTGATATGAGTATTGCTACTCCAGCTTTCTTTTGATTTCCATTTGCATGGAATATCTTTTTCCATCCTCTCACTTTCAGTCTGTATGTGTCTGAAGTGGGTCTCTTCTAGACAGCATATATATGGGTTTGTTTTTGTATCCATTCAGTGAGCCTGTGTCTTTTGGTTGGAGCATTTAATCCATTCACGTTTAAGGTAATTATCGATATGTATGTTCCTATGACCATTTTCTTAATTGTTTTGGGTTTGTTTTTGTAGGTCCTTTTCTTCTCTTCTGTTTCCCACTTAGAGAAGTTCCTTTAGCATTTGCTGTAGAGCTGGTTTGGTGGTGCTGAATTCTCTTAGCTTTTGCTTGTCTGTAAAGCTTTTGATTTCTCAATCGAATCTGAATGAGATCCTTGCCGGGTAGAGTAATCTTGGTTGTAGGTTCTTCCCTTTCATCACTTTAAGTATATCATGCCACTCCCTTCAGGCTTGCAAAGTTTCTGCTGAGAAGTCAGCTGTTAACCTTATGGGAGTTCCCTTGTATGTTACTTGTCGTTTTTCCCTTGCTGCTTTGAATAATTTTTCTTTGTCTTTAATTTTTGCCAATTTGATTACTATGTGTCTCGGCATGTTTCTCCTTGGGTTTATCCTGTAAGGGACTCTCTGAGCTTCCTGGACTTGGGTGGCTATTTCCTTTCCCATGTTAGGGAAGTTTTCGACTATAATCTCTTCAAATATTTTCTCAGGTCCTTTCTCTCTCTCTTCTCCTTCTGGGCCCCCTATAATGCGAATGTTGTTGCGTTTAATGTTGTCCCAGAGGTCTCAGACTGTCTTCATTTCTTTTCATTCTTTTTTCTTTATTCTGTTCCACAGCAGTGAATTCCACCATTCTGTCTTCCAGGTCACTTATCTGTTCTTCTGCCTCAGTTATTCTGCTATTGATTCCTTCTAGTGTAGTTTTCACTTCAGTTATTGTATTGTTCCTCTCTGTTTGTTTGTTCTTTAATTCTTCTAGGTCTTTGTTAATCATTTCTTGCATCTTCTCGATCTTTGCCTCCATTCTTTTTCTGAGGTCCTGGATCATCTTCACTATCATTGTTCTGAATTCTTTTTCTGGAAGGTTGCGTATCTCCACTTCATTTAGTTGTTTTTCTGGGGTTCTATCTTGTTCCTTCATCTGGTACATAGCCCTCTGCCTTTTTATCTTCTCTGTCTTTCTGTGAATGTGGTTTTTGTTCCACAGGCTGCAGGATTGTAGTTCTTCTTGCTTCTGCTGTCTGCCCTCTGGTGGCTGATGTTATCTAAGAGGCTTGTGTAAGTTTCCTGATGGGAGGAACTGGTTGTGGGTAGAGCTGAATGTTGCTCTGGTGGGCAGAGTTCAGTAAAACTTTAATCCACTTGACTTCTAATTTGTGGGGCTGGGTTCCCTCCCTGTTGGTTGTTTGGCCTGAGGCGACCCAACACTGGAGCCTACCTGGGTTCTTTGGTGGGGCTAATGGCGGACTCTGGGAGGGCTCATGCCAAGGACTACTTCCCAGAACTTCTGTTTCCAGTGTCCTTGTCCTCACAGTGAGCCACAGCCACCGCCCACCTCTGCAGGAGACCCTCCAACACTAGCAGGTAGGTCTGGTTCAGTCTCTCCTGGGGTCACTGCTCCTTCCCCTGCGTCCTGATGCGCACAGTGCTTTGTGTGTGCCCTCCAAGAGTGGAGCCTCTCTTTCCCTCAGTCCTGTTGAAGTCCTGCAGTCAAATCCCACTAGCCTTCAAAGTCTGATTCTCTAGGATTTCCTCCTCCCGTTGCCGGACCCCCAGGTTGGGAACCTGACGTGGGGCTCAGAACCTTCACTCCAGTGGGTGGACTTCTGTGGTATAAGTGTTCTCCAGTCTGTGAGTCATCCACCCAGCAGTTATGGGATTTGATTTTACTGTGATTGCACCCCTCCTACCATCTCATTGTGGTTTCTCCTTTGTCTTTGGATGTGGGGTATCTTTTTTTGGTGAGTTCCAGTGTCTTCCTGTCGATGATTGTCCAGCAGCTAGTTGTGATTCTGGTGTTCTCGCAAGAGGGAGTGAGAGCACATGCTTCTACTCCACCATCTTGGTTCCTAATCTCAAGACTGATTTCTTTTTGATATTGGTTTTTATAGCAATATGCATAGCTAATTAAACTTAAAACCTTTTCCTTTAATTTGATCATAAGATCTTACAAAGTCCCTTTACTTTCTTTTTTAAACTTATTTTTATTTTTTAAAAATTTTCACACATTTCTCCCACCCCACCCCCACCCCCCACCTCTGGCAACCACCAATCTGTTCTCTGTATCTATGAGCTTGGTAGTTTTTGTTTTGGGGTATTTTTTTTAGATTGCACATATATGTGGGTGAGATCATATGGTATTTGTCTTTCTCTGTCTGACTTATTTTACTTAGTGTAATGCCCTTGAGGTCCATCTGTATTGTCACAGATGGCAAGTTTCATTCTTCTTTATGGCTGAAAAATATTCCATTATGTATATATACCACGTCTTCTTTATCCATTCACCCACTAGTGGACACTTAAGTTGTTTCCATATCTTGC
Source organism: Balaenoptera borealis (assembly GCF_965194805.1). NCBI lineage: Eukaryota > Metazoa > Chordata > Mammalia > Artiodactyla > Balaenopteridae > Balaenoptera > Balaenoptera borealis. Next base: position 25,892,795 of record NC_138873.1, on the reverse strand, counting down.
CTATTGTAAATAATGCTGCAGTGAACATGGCAGTTCATATATCTTTTTGAGTTAGTGTTTTTATTTTCTTCAGACAACTACCAAGAAGTGGAATTGCTGCACTGTATGGTAGTTTTATTTTTTAATTTTTGAGGAATGTCCAAAATGTTTTCCATAGTGGCTGCACCAATTTACATTCCCACCAACAGTGCATAAGCATTCCCTTTTCTCCACATCCTCATCAACACTTATTATTTCTTGTCTTTTTGATAATAGCCATTCTAAAAGGTGTAAAGTGATACCTCATTGTGGTTTTGATTTGCATTTTCCTGATGATCAATGATGTTCAGCATCTTTTCATGTACCTTTTAGCCATCTGTGTGTTTTCTTTGGAAAAACGTTTATTCAGGTCTTCTGCCAACTTTTTAATTGAATTTTTTTGCAATTGAGTTGTATGAGCTTTTGTATATTTTTAATGTTAACCCCTTAACAGATGTATAATTTGCAAATATTTTCTCCCATTCAGTAGGTTGCCTTTTCACTTTGTAGATAGTTTCCTTTGCTGGGTAGAAGCTTTTTAGTTTGATGTAGTCCTACTTGTTTATTGTTGCTTTTGCTTTTGGTGTCACATTCAAAAAATCATTGCCAAGACCTACATTAAGGAGCTTATTGCCTATGTTTTCTTCTAGGAGTTTTATGGCTTCAGGTCTTATGTCAAATCTCTAATTCGTTTTTAGTTAATTTTTGTGTATGGTGTAAGATAGTGGTCGAGTTTCATTCTTTTGCATGTCACTGTTCAGTTTTCCCAACCCATTTATTGAAGAGACCATACGTACCCCATTGTACATTCTTGGCTATATTACTTTAGCTATATTGAAAGCTATAGTAATTAAAACAGTATGGTATTGGCATAAAAACAGACACATAGATCAATGGAACACAGTAAAGAGCCCAGAAATAAACCAACACATGTATGCTCAATTAATTTATGACAGAGGGGCCAAATGAATTTTAAAGTCATCCATTTCTGCTCCATGAAAACACCTGTTGGGAATTTCACTGGAATTGCTTATTACCCAATATTTCATCTTCTTTATACAAATGAGGTATATCTCTCTATTTTCTTGGATCTCCTTAAAATTCTTCAGTAAAGACTTGGAGTATTCTGAACAAAGGACTTGCACACATTATCTTATATTTATTCCTAGATGCTTTATATTATTTTATGCTACTAATTTTTTTTTTTTTTTGGTTTTTGCTCGTGAATAGAAATGCAATTGTCTTTTTATATTAATACTACATCTAGAAATCTTGCTAAACCCTTATTAATTCTGAAAATTTATCTGTAGATTCTTTTAGATTCTCCTTGTAAATAATTATATCACCTACAAATAATGACGTTTTCATTTATTCCTTTTCTAACTCTTGTACTTTTTTCCTGTTTCATTGTGCTGCCTGAGATCTTTAGTCAGTATACAGTTGAATAGAAGTGGTGACTGGAGCATTCTTATCTCGGGTCTATGTCCCGTCCTTCTTTTTGGTGCTTGCTTCGGAATCAGAATCTCAAATGGACACATTGTTGAGGAATAATAAATGCTTCCATAATATGATGTAGGGCTCTTTCTCTAACCTTCTGAGGAATTTTCAATACATTGTGATGCTGAAGAATAGCAATACTGGTTCTTTCCTGCACTGTTTGTGGAAGCAAATATCTGTGTACCTTGATCATATTCTGGCAATAAGTTGTCAGACCCTTTTACTGTGTATACTTTTTGACTCAGCACTTTCACTTCTAGGAGTTTACTCTAGGAAGGTATGTAGGGAGGTAGGGAAGTAATGTAATAACTAAATGTTCATTGAAGTCATCTTTATAATAGTAAAAGCTGGAGCCAACAATATAGATTGAGTCATATAACAGGAATAATAAGCAGCCATTAAAAAGGAAGACTTGTCTGTGACAAAACAATGAGTGAAAAGAAGCAGAATGTACAAGAACATGTATAATGTTACCTCATTTGCATAAAATATACCAATATTTGCACATACATATACACATCTACACACACAGATTTATCACGACTATGAGAAAGGCTGTTCTTTAAAATTTTATTAATGAGCAGATGTCAAGCTTTTTGGGGTTATTTACTTTATTGTTTATAACGTTATGTATAATTTTATGTAGCCTTAAGTTTGTGTGATTCCCCTTTCCCTACCACCTTTGTTCCTCAAGTTCTAATTGCCTTAATAACCCAGAACTACAATTTTCGTCATCCCATACCTTGAGAACTCTCACATCTCTAGATTACCATTTTCAGCTTGGCCTCTATGTGCTATGATGTGAACTAGCAAGTGCTCCAAGGGGAAAAAGTAACTGTAAACATCTGGCTCACTTTTGTGCATTCCCCTTCACTCTAGGATCTTGGCCCTTCAAGTCCTGGCAGTCTTGGTTCCTTTTGATGCCTTCAAACGATGCTTTTAATTTTTTAAATACAGTTTTACAATTGCTTTCAACAGTAAGTTTGTTCCAATATAAGCTGCTGTTATCATAGCCAGAAGCAAAAGTCCAAATGTATCACATTGAAGTACATACTAATTATTACTAAAATAGAAAACTGTTTTGCAAATAAAGGAATCATTTTTCGATGTTAATAATTATTAATATTATCTATTTTGGGTATTTAATTTTTATCCTTATACAAGGGTACACTATATATTATACAAATTACTTAAAATGTATTAAAAAATCATTTACTTTTTTTAAACATCTTTATTGGAGTATAATTGCTTTACAATGGTGTGTTAGTTTCTGCTTTATAACAAAGTGAATCAGCTATACATATACATATATCTCCATATCTCCTCCCTCTTGCATCTCCCTCCCACCCTCCCTATCCCATCCCTCTAGATGGTCACAAAGCACCGAGCTGATCTCCCTGTGCTATCTGGCTGCTTCCCACTAGCTATCTATTTTACATTTGGTAGTGTATATATGTCCATGCCACTCCCTCACTTCGTCCCAGCTTACCCTTCCCCCTCCCTGTGTCCTCAAGTCCATTCTCTATGCCTGTGTCTTTATTCGTGTCCTGCCCCTAGGTTCTTCAGAACATTTTTTTTTTTTTTTTTTTAGATTCCATATATATGTGTTAGCATACGGTATTTGTTTTTCTCTTTCTGACTTACTTCACTCTGTATGACAGTCTCTAGGTCCATCCACCTCACTACAAATAACTCAATTTTGTTTCCTTTTATGGTTGAGTAACATTCCACTGTGTATATGTGCCACATCTTCTTTATCCATTCATCTGTCGATGGACACTTAAGTTGCTTCCATGTCCTGGCTATTGTAAATAGAGCTGCAATGAACATTGTGGTACATGACTCTTTTTGAATTATGGTTTTCTCAGGGTATATGCCCAGTAGTGGGATTGCTGGGTCGTATGGTAGTTCTATTTTTAGTTTTTTAAGGAACCTCCATACTGTTCTTCACAGTGGCTGTATCAATTTACATTCCCACCAACAGTGCAAGAGGGTTCCCTTTTCTCCATACCCTCTCCAGCATTTATTGTTTGTAGATTTTTTGATGATGGCCATTCTGACCAGTGTGAGGTGATACCTCATTGTAGTTTTGCATTACTCTAGTAAAAAATCATTTACTTTTTTAAATGCTCAAGATCACAAATGATTTTATAAACCATCTTCAAATTAAATGCTATTTTCCTAGGCTGAATTTAATACAAAATTGAATTTAACCCAAAAATAAGGTTATTTTACTTTTAGATTATACCAGTGCATATTTGGGTTAAATGATGTTGCAAACAAGTCTCATTAATATACTGTGAGTTAGGCATCAGAGTAAGTGAAAAGATCAATGATTTGAATATCAGGTAAAATAAGTTTGGAAGGGAGATTTGAGCTGGAAATATGGATTTAGCACCATCAACCTTTGTGATCAGCATCTGAGGCAATACCAAATTCACTAGGTATTACCACACTTGGAAATTTTGCTGAATTGGGACTGCTTCCTAAATGTTCATAGACAGGGAGCTACTAAGGCTCTCAATACTTCAAGGAAGTCTTCTATGCTCATCTCTCTTTCCCTTTTCCAAACTTTTGGTCCTCTGTCTATTCACTTCTCCTCCTACACTCAATAAATGTCTTCCTAATTCACAAGAAAAGCAGAAGATATCAGGTGTAGCTCCCACGAATTCCTGTCCCCACATCAACAAACTAAACACTATCAAAACTCAGTCTCCTGGCTTCCCCTCCTTGTCTGAAGATTGCCCTTCATCCCCTAACTGGACCAACGACTCTGTCTGTACTGTAAATACCATCTTCCCTATATTCTTAGAACACTTGTTTCACCCATTAGGCTGGCTGCCTCCAACCTCTTCAACTTCTGCCTTCATGTCTTTTTTCTGTATAATATGCTTTCCATCAAATCTCTTGCTGGTCTGGCATTTTTCAAATTTCAGTTCTCTACCCATTAGTGGATTGTGAAATCAATTAGTCTGTTTCATCAGATAATATTCTTTTCAGAAGCAAAGTAATGTGGCACCTTCAATATCAGAATGCCATGTGTTTGTATATTTTAAGTGGTGCTGTCCACATTGCAGCAAGTACTGGGGAAACCTGAGTTGAGTGACAGCTGGTAGAAGGGATGTAATGACTATACACATTGGCTGGGAGTCAGCCAGGCATTCACTCTTCTGTTCACTGGTATCTCATTTGATTTTCTGGATTTGACCATAATGGTATCAGGAAGTTAATGTTTTATAGTTTAATGTGTGTCAGTGTAATTTACAGTTAATCATGAAATGAAGTTTAGAAGAATTTATCCACTATTGGCAAGACTTCCCATCAAGTTTTGGTTATGCGTTTTTTTGGATTAGGTGTAATTGTTAGGCATTTTTTGGCTTTGCAATAATTGTACACTTTAATCAAACCTGTATAAGCTATTCTTAAAATAGTTTATTTTACTATTAGAAGAAATGAGAATGATGATGTAAAAAGCACAGAAGGATGTTCTGGTTGAACTGCCAGATTTGGACCAACAAACAGTGAAAAAACATTGGGAAAAATGTTTCTTTTAATCAATAAATTTTAAAATTTGAGCTTAATCAAAAAAATAAATTCAAGCCTTCTTAATAAAGATTAAATATAGTTTGTCAAATGCTCAACACCACTGAAACTTTATTATTTGTAATATTTTTGCAAATGAAAGCTTAAATTTGTACACACACATATAAACTTGGAAATACAAGCCAAACTGGTTGGTAAGGCCCTCAAATATTTTCAAAGAAAGAAAAAAAGACATAAATTTGTCAACACTATTTCAGGTCAGTTAATGAAAAAGTATTACTATCATATTTAGTTGCATATGTGTGGTGAGAGAGAAAATTACTCACATAGTTACTGAAAAAACTATTCTCGGCATACATGGACATGGTGAATATGATTCTTGATGATAAATCAGCTGAGAAATTTAAAAATATACTTCTAAGTGATAACACATTCTCCTAAACACATTTGTGGTTCTATAGAACGTACAGAATAGAATTAATACTTATTAGGCCAATGTGAGCAGACATAGGTTATGTGATTCTACTTAATGAGAGCACTAATATACTTTCAGTTTATGCCAAATATATATGACAAGACAATTTTTATAAAGGATTTATTGTGTTGTTTAAATTTAACTTAACCCATAACTGTTTTAAGTAACTTGATAAAATTAGAAAAATATATTATTTGGAAAACATAAATTAAACTGGTAAATTGTAATAGAATTGCAAGTGATTCAGAAGTAAATATAACCAGGAAACATAACAAAGTAATTTAAAATATTATTAGAAATTACCATCTACTTTACTATTTGGAATTACCGTTTCACACATTGTAAAGATTTGGCATCTTAAGAATTCTACTGAGTCTCTACTGAATCTCTTGAAAACAAATCATAGTTGTTTGATTTCATTAAGAGAAAGCACTTTTGATGTGCTTTCTTCAGAAATGCAAGGTGTGGCTGAGATTAGCTGTCACCCACCAAATCCTCCTCTCTCTGTCACAGGAACAGAACTGTGGCAGGGGTCCTGGGGGCCCAGATAGACTATATTGTACCCAGGTGTGTCTCTGCAACTGTCTTCACCAATGGAATATAGGAAAATGGATTTGTGTGACATCTACATCTGAGACCTGGACTCATTTACTCTCTCTTCCTCTTCCTGTGAACTAGAACACAACCTGCCTAGGACCCACCCTTGGTCACACAGATGAGAACAACTTGCTCTGGGATGGTAGAGGAGTAAAATGTAAGGTACATGGTCCTTGAATGATCTCCTGGAACTTCTGTATCAACCTGCACCACCAACTCAGGACTTAATTTAAGCAAGAAATAAAAGTCTGTGTTCTGTAAACCACTGTATTGTTGGATCTTTGTTAGCCTTTCCATTAACTAATATGTGCATATGTTATATCATACTGGAGTAATTGATTGTTATGAGGAAAATACTGATTAAGTTATATGAACTAAAAAAACGGGATTCACATTTTTCTGTTTAAAAGCAATCTCCTTTGGCTAACATTTTTGGAGATGATGTTTCAGTAACAAAATTGGCACATATAACTAGATTTTTTTGACATTTTAAATTAACTGAATTTGGATCTATAGGGAAAAAGTAAAAATATATTTCAAGATCTTGACTATATCCAACAGTTACAAAATACATTTTAAGTAATCACTGTGGTTACTATATGTCCTCAACATTTTGCAACACAGGAAGAGAACATTATTAATGAAAACATTTTGAATGGAATAAAATGAAAGATACTAATAATATTGCAATTATTTGTTTGAAACTTCAAACGTTTCCAAAAAAGAAATTTGAAATATCAAGGAAAAGCATTTAAATAAAAGATCCATTTGTTTTTTAAAATCCCGGATGCATATTTGAGTTAAAGTTGATGCCCAAAGAAGGAAACTAATTACTAATACTTTGTTATTCAAATATCTTGAAGAATGATTATAAATTTATCACCATTTTAGATTAAGATTAAAGAAGACTTCACTGAAATTTGCAATTTCAGTCACTAAGTAGAGTATATCGTTATTAATAGCATCCACACCACTTATTTGTGTGTGAACCAGAGTTTTTAACCAACATAACTAAAAACAGTGGAAAGAAATAGACATCAAAGCACAAAGCACCTGTGTCATGCATGTAGCATTGTGTTCATGTCTCCAACCTGGATTGAATTTCCAAACGGGTAAGCGTGCCTGCAACAATGCCTAAAAATCATATTTAATAGTAAGTCTATTTTATTTAACAGTAAGTATTGTTTTAGAGATAAAATTTTTGTTTCAGTTTTTTAATCTAGCTATACATGTACCTATGTGTATACTGGGTGGACTCAGGACATTTTCTGCCGTGAGTTGACATTTTTAAAAAAAAGGTCTTTTAACTATTCTACTGTTACTTTCCTTCACAGCCAACATCTTGAGTGGGTTATTTAGACATGTGTTTCTACCTGCTCTTAATCCACTGCAACCAGATTCTGCCCTCATTATTCTTCTGGGGCAGGCTTCCTGACTAAACTCTCACATCCATTTAATCCTTTGCTGTGTTTATCTTTGTCCTCTCTGTGGCCATTGCCCTTGTTGCCCGGATACTACTTTTATTTCATTTTCCCACCACTTAAAAAAAATAATTTGCAATCATAAAAGTAAAAATGTTCAAGGAAAAATAAACTCACCTATAACCCCATCAGAGATAAACACTGTTAATAGTTTATGTTTATTTTCCATTTATATATATGTACGTATTTTAAAACATACGTACATCCATATCAAATATTTAAATAATAAAATGGGGCTCATTTAGTGCAAAGAAGTACATATCATTTTACAACCTTCTATTTCATTTAACTATACAGTAGAAACTGCTTTTCATGTCATTCAATATTCCTCTCCTGCATTATTCTTAAAGGCTATATACTTTGCTGCTTTATGGATACATACATCATAAATTATTCATCCATTTCTCTGTTGCTGGACATTTAGATAGTTTTCAATTTTTAAAGATAATTGAATGACACACTGAAATCCTTGTGGAAAAAAAATCACAAAACCTTTATCCGCTTCCATAATCACTTGCTTAAGATGAATTTCTAAAAGTGGGATTGCTGGGTTGGAGCCATACCTCTGCTACATACACATTCAGAATCCCTCCAGGAATGGGTACCAAGTTACCCTTCCACCAGCACCCATAACATGAGAGGACCTAATTGGCCAGCTCCTTACTAACACCAGGCAATAGTATTTTAAATATCTTAGCCAATTTTATTAAAAAGAAAATCACCTTTTATTGAAAGATTTTGTGCTCTTTTGATTAGTAGTTGCTTGAACACTTTTCATAGGTTGTGTCATTTGTATTTATTCCTCTGTGAACTGACTTCATAGTATTGCCTATTGTTTTAAAGTGTGCATCGGTTTTTTTTAATACTTTGTAAAAGCTTTTTTTTTTTTTAATTTTATTCATTTATTTATTTATTTATGGCTGTGTTGGGTCTTCGTTTCTGTGCGAGGGCTTTCTCTAGTTGCAGCAAGCGGAGGCCACTCTTCATCGCCGTGCGCGGGCCTCTCGCTATCGAGGCCTCTCTTGTTGCGGAGCACAGGCTCCAGACGCGCAGGCTCAGTAGTTGTGGCTCACGGGCCCAGTTGCTCCGTGGCATGTGGGATCTTCCCAGACCAGGGCTCGAACCCGTGTGCCCTGCATTGGCAGGCAGATTCTCAACCACTGCGCCACCAGGGAAGCCCCTTAACTCTTTTTTTTTTTTTTTTTTTTTTTTTTTAGCACTGGAAACCTTTCTTCAAATGATGGTTTCATAAGGTGTGTGGATGTGAGTAGAAGGGTCCCTAGGGGGCTAGACTTTGCAAGTTTTGCCTCCTCACTACCAAGAGGGCTTAAGCAGCAGTCTTAACACCCCCGTCTGTTGGACACCCTCCTGTGACACTCCCTCTCCTGGCTGCCCTCCCGCACTGCGGGTTTCTAACTGCTCCTTCTCAACCTCCTCTGTGGGCACTTGCTCCTCTGCCCATCATTTGAGGGTAAGATGCCCCCAACTTCCTCTCTGGCCTCCTGCTCTTCCCGTTTGATCCACTGCCTCCCAGCAACCTTTGCCAAATCCTAGGCATCAACAATTCTCAATACTTGATGGTTTCAGATCCTCATTTCTATCACAGAGCCCTGTCCTGAGTTCCTGCCCATAAATAAAACACCCTATGGTATCTCATTACCATTTCACCCCAAACGTGTTCAAAACTGAACTCATATAACCCCTGGATTCCAAACCTTTCTCTTCCTCTCTTCTTTAACTTGGAGGATGGGGCCACCATCCTCCCATTTTCCCAAACAAGAAACCTGGAAGTTATCCCATACGTTACTACCCCAATCAGTCAGTAAATCCTACTGCTTTGACACCTTAAATATCTCTTGCTATATTTTCCTCTGTTCCTTTCCATCTATCATTGGCTTAACTTATTTCTAGATTACTGCAGAATCTTCTTACTCTTTTCCCAGCTGCCAGTCTACTCCTCTGAAATTTAACTTCCTCACTACCACTACAGTTACATTTCTAAAGAACAACAAAAATGCTTAAAATCCTTTCTTAGTTCCCAACCACAGCTTTCACAACAGGGAAAAAAATGAGACTCCAAATAAGACTCCTGCTTTCCTCTCCCTCCTTCCTGCAGCAACCATCCTAGGGCTCCCATCGCTAAACCCGACTTGAAGTTCCTGAAACACAGGTGCTCTCCCAAGAGTAGAGGCCCTGCCTCACACTGCCTTCCCCATCTGGCCCCCCACGTCCGCCTCCCAAGTTCAGCCTGAAGGTTCTTCACTGCGGAAGCTTTCTCTTTCCACCTCTCCCACCCCTACCCAAGTCAGGTAGCCCTTGTGCGCCACACCCCCGCCCGCCCCCCAAGTTCAGCCTGAAGGTTCTTCACTGCGGAAGCTTTCTCTTTCCACCTCTCCCACCCCTACCCAAGTCAGGTAGCCCTTGTGCGCCACACCCCCGCCCGCCCCCGCCTTTATTTTTCTTCAGAGGAAAACAATTCAGGTCAACAGAGGAAGGGAAAGGGAAGAAAGAGAGATTTTTAAAAGGGGTTTTGGATGCAAGAGTGTGTTTCGAGTCCAAATCTTGTTGCTTTGGGAAGTACCTTAACCTGTGTATAATGAGGATGTTCATCACACACACACACACACACACACACACACACACACACACACACACACACATACACACATATACACACGTGAGATGGTGTGGAATCCATGGTTGGGCAGAGTCACAGTCTATTCCCCGGTAGCGCCCGGGCCTTGCACCGAGCCTGGCACAGAGGGCGGCCCAGAAGAGCTGCTCATCACTAACGAGGGAGCAGCGCCTGGACCGCGGGACGCAGAGGGCGCCACGCCGCGGCGCCGGGAGCTCCGCGAGCCGGGGCCGGGCCGCCCCAACTCCGCCCGCCCCGGATGGGGGTGTGGCGGGAGCAGCGACGAGGCCCCTCCCCGCCCGCTGCCGGCCGCCGCCAGACGCTCCCTCGGGCCGAGCTCGGCCAACGCCCAGCCGGCCAGCCAGCCCAGGACGTCCACCTCCACCTTTCCGCGGGCCTCCGTGCCCCCGGGACCGCCTCGGGGGCCGGGGCCGAGTCGCGGCCTCCGATCCCCAGCCCACCGTCGCCGTGGCCGTCGCCGCGCGCGGGGCGCACCTGACCGGGCGGGCGGGGCGGCGGGCGGGGCTCCGGGCCTGACGTGGCGGCGGCATGGAGCGGGCGTGATTCATCAGCCGCCGCGCGGGGTCGGAGCGGGGCGAGCGCAGTGGCCGCCTAGGCGCCCAGGGCCGGGTTGCGGTGGCGGCGGCGTCCCCACCGGGCCTCGCGTGCGCTCCCCTTGCTGTCTGCGGCCGGCCCCCGGCGAAGGTCAAGATGGAAGAGATCCTAAGGAAGCTGCAGAAGGAAGCGTCCGGGAGCAAGTACAAAGCCATCAAAGAGAGCTGCACCTGGGCCCTGGGTAAGCGCGCCGAGCGGGGCGCGGGGCGTAGGGCACCTGCCGGTGGGCCCTTCTCGCCGCCGCCGGAGGGTCGCGCGGGCTGGGTGCAATGGCCCCTCTGCGTGGGGGGGTTTCGCTGAGCATCTGTGACCGAAGCATTTCGCGCAATTGCCAGAGTTGCCTCGGTAAACTGATGTGTGATATGCGAATTTGGGTTCGGGCGTTGACATCCATCCGCCTCCCCTCTGGTCTCTATCTTCTTCCAAACCTTATCGGGGAAACGCCGTCCTCCCCTCCGGGCGGCCCCTTTCTTCAGATCCCCAGCACGGCGGACGGTGGTCACCCATCTCCGCCGAGTCAGGACCGCAAGCCGGTGGGAATCCAGGGGCCTGATTCCTAAGCGCCTGTGGGCAAGAGGGAAGTTGAACCATCAACCCCGATCTCAAAACCTTGGCGAGTGTAACCGGGAAGGAATAGCTTATTTAATTTGATTTTCCTGATAGAGGCCAGCTTGTTAAGTATTAGCCTTCATGGTTATTCTACATGAAGAATAACATACGGGTGGGATGGTGTTACCTCTGCAATTCTGTTGTCGTCTGCCCTTCGGACAGGTGGGATTTTAGATTTGTGAGCTGTGCAAGCATTGAAAGAAGTTCCAGGTAGCAAATTTGTGTTTCCCATCAGACTCAGGTTGTAGAACTCAACCTCGGAGAAAACTGAATGACATTCCAATTAGGCAAGAACGTGGGCAATCAAAATTGTCTGAGTGGGAATGCGGAGAGATCAGGAGCATACTTAGGTGACAGTGATGCTTTAGGAGAAGAAAAAGGAAAGGCGAAGGAGAAACCAGGGCAGCTCTCTTGGCCTCTGGCCTTGCCCAAGCCTGCATGTGATTCCTCAGTCGCCACTTAATTAAAACATAAAATTGAATCCCTTTCTCTCTCAACCAAAGAGCCATCAGCGCTTGTCATGACACTGTACTGTGGTACAGCCTGAAAAGAGATAGAGAAGGGCTATTAGCAGGTTTTCCACTAAATGGAGAATTCTGATGGTGCTTTAGGTGGTGACTCGGTTAATATTTAGAAGGTCTGAATTCACGTATGTTTGAGCGTGTGTGTACAAACAATCACAGCCACATCGTTTTTTTCATGTCTGCCTGTCATCACAAAATTCCCTAGAATGTTGTCTAGGAAGTTTATCTTATAGGCAGAATCAGAACTTGACCATTTGTTTACTGTTAGAGAGAAAAAAAAATGGACCAGGTACATAAGTGAGAAGCAAGGCTCTTAAAGCCACAGTACTATTTTTGCATTGCCATTGTCATTCAGCAGAGTGATCAGGGTAGATTCTCAAATGCCTCTAATGAAGGGTCACAGATGGCTGGGTAACATAATAAAGCAGGGCTGACTGCACTCTAAACATGCTATTCCTTGTACTCGTTATTATTTTGCTGTAAGTTAAGCAGATTTAGATAACAGGGAGGAGGAGAGGAATCTAGTATTTTTAATTTTAATTTTGATACTCAACATCTTGTTAAGTTAAAGTGCAGTGTTGCATTGTTTAGGTCCTTGAAGTGACTGGGAAGCCCAGAGCTGAGGCAGGTAGATGATCTGAGCAGAGCCTGGAGTCCAGCCTGCCTGGAAGAGTAGATGTGATTCTTTTCCCAGTGGCTGTTCTTAGTGAGCAAGAGGAGATGGGAGCTCATGAAACACTTAAATAACGGTGCGGGGAATTCATTGTGCAGGTTGGAATGAGTAAACCAGGAAAAGAGATCAAGGAAGAGGGGATGAATGTGGGGTCAGGGGTGTGTTGGGGGGATTGGTGTGAGCTGGTGGGGCTTTTGAAGTAAATTGGACTTGGAGAATGGGTAAGCTGTGGGTTTCTTCTCTTCTTCTTCTATCCTCCTCTGTACTGAGCAGTGGGGATAGAAAGATGAATAAAATGCTCTCTCCCTATAATTAGTTTGTTGGAAGGGTATGTTGGAGGGTGCATGAGGCAGAAACAAAGACATGAAGGTATGGTTTCCTGTTCTCTTTCCCACTCCAATCCATTTTCCACTGGTCCATCTTTTTTTTTTTTTTTGCTATAAAACGCTTTTCGCTCCTCAACCCCCATACTTTTTTTTTTTTAGAGTAAAGTGTGAATTCCTTAGAATGCTCTTTGGAATCTAGCCCCAGCCTTCTTCCCCATCGCCCCCATAGCAAGTGTTCGTCGGTCCCCAGTAAGCCACGTACTTTCTTGTACATGCCGTGTGCTGCCCACTTCTCTGCCTGGGCTCGTGCTAATCCTTCTGCCACAGCTTCCCTTTCCAGAATCCCAAGGCCCAGCTCACATACGAAGCCTCCCCGGAGCTCTGCCGTCGAATCAGTTGCTCCTCTGGGCTCTGAGCCCTGCTCTCAGGACCCTCTTATAGCACCTGCTGCTGGGGATTATAGTGGGTTATGCACAAAGCTCCTCTTTTAGGGGCAGGATGACTGAGAAATATACTGGATTCAGGAGACCAAAAAAACTGATTCAAGCAGACTGAAGCAAAATAGCATGTATTCACTCTATGAACTAAATACCCCTTGGAAGGCTAGCTGTGAGTTGAGTTTGGTTCAGGAATTAGATGCTGTTTCAAGGACCTCGCTCTGCTCTTTTGGGATTTTGAGCACCCAGCATGAGTCTCCACAGCTTTGGGTTCATGAATCAGCACACTTAGACCATCTCAGGAGAGAGGGATCGTCTCTGACTTAGACCATCATGGGAGAGACGGGTCATCTCACACTTGGGCCATTATAGGGAAGAGGGGTCACCATGACATTTAGACCATCCCGGGAAAGAGTCATGTCTTATCAAAAGTACCATTGGAGAGAGGGGTCATCTTCACACTTATTCCATCTCAGAAGAAAGAGCTCATCTCCCACTTGGACTATTATAGGAGAAAGACATTTAGACCATCACAGGAGAGAGGAATCATCTCCCATTAAAACTGTCACAGAAGAAAGAGAGAGAGCATCTCCACATTTAGGCCTTTACAGGAGAAAGGGGTCATTTCCCACTAGGCCTATCATGAGATCATCTCAAGAGAGTGGGGCTCTTCCAGTCACTCCCACCCAGTCCTTGGTGTCACAGTTCTCTCTTTGTCCTGATGGGTTGAGTATGTATCCTTGAACCAGTCCTCTGGGCTAGCTGGCTACAAGGCCCAGTGAAATCCCAGAGTCAGGGAAGGATGGCTTCCTCAAAACAAAATTAGGGTTTGCTGCTTCAGAGGCAGCGGAGTGGACGCCAGTCAACCAAAGCAACAAATGTCTACAGTGTAGACGTGAGCTTCTTGAGCATAGGGACTGTTGCTTATGCTTGTCTGTGGCTTCTGCACCTACAATATGAGAGGCACATGTTCAGTACATAAATAAATCAACATGTTAATGTCTTATTTGGGTTTTAAGTGATATTCGTCTTGTTTTCTAGTTATATATGCTCATTTTAGAATATTGAAAAATATTCGAACACTATAAAGAAAAAATTAAAATCACCCATAATGTCACCACCCAGAGAAAACACTAATCACATTTTGGAGTATTTCCCTTCTGCAAAGGGTTATACATATATGGCAGATTGTTACTTGTTTTTTAACTTCAGCTTTTCTTCTACTTTATTATTAATATGTCTCTGAAAATCAGTTTTCTTAATGGCTGCATAATAACGGGCAAGGAACATGTATGTACTTTTTCTCTATTTTAAGCTATCTAGGTTAGATACTTTTCTTGTCAGTGAGGAAATGGTCTGACTAAAGAATAGAAAAGAACAAGGGACTGGGTCAGCGTGTGGAGAGCCTGAAAGAATAGCATTCTCCTTCAAGCACTGGCAATCCTGGAGTCTTGGGAGCTGGGAATGGCAGGATGAACTAGAATGGCAGAACATTAGAACTGGACCATGTCCCTTTTAGAAACTTTAGGTGTTTGCACATATCAGGGAGCTGCTGTAGAATGGATTTGGAAAACGGAGAAGAGAAAGAAAATTAGAGGCCTGAATACCAAGTAAGAGAAGAAGGATGGTCTATCTAACCACCATGCTTCCGTCTATCTTTCCATCCGCTTTTCCTTCCAGCCACAGCATCTGTTACCTTCACAGCTAAACTTCTTAAAAAGTGAATGTAACTAAACATACTGTATAGCACAGGGAACTCTACTTAATGCACTGTGGTGACCTAAATGGGAAGGAAATCCAAAAAAGAGGGGACATATGTACATGTATAGCTGATTCATTTTGCCATACGGTAGAAACTAACACAACATTGTAAAGCAACTATACTCCAATAAAAATTAATAATAAAAAAAAAGTGAATGTGGTGATTGTGTCCACATCCTCACTTCCTGCTCACTTTTCAACTCACTGCGATCTGACTTTCTCCTCTGTTCTTCCACCAACTGAAGAATAAGGTACCCAGACCTCAGTCTAGCAGACCATTCTCACATCCCTCTTACCAGTCCTCTCAGCCACATTGGGCCCCCACTTGACCTTGGCCTCATGCCCGCACCCCGCCTGTTTCGATCGTACCTCTTGCGCTGCTCCGTCTCCTTTGCAGCTCCAGCTCCTCCCCAGCCTAAAAGTTTGCGTTTCACAAGAATGAGCCATGAGCTCTCGTCTCTGACTCGCAGCCCGACTGGAGTTGAACACTTTCAGAGCCACAGCTTCAGTTCAGTTTCTGAGAATGCGATGCCCACATTTACATCCCTGGGCTTCACCTGTGCTCTGACATGCAACCCCCGATGCAGCTTCCTACCCGGCGTCCCTTCTGGAACAGGATGGGCTCATTATGGCTGCTCTGTGACTGCCTTTCTCTTTTCCCTTTCCTCTAGCTCTCTGCTAGCGCTTGTAGAGTTGGGCACTGTTGCACATCCTGAGTTGAATATAAACTCTTCTGTGTGATGGGGAAAACCACAGCGATATTGTTGGTCAGCGTCAGACCCTCTTCTTGGGAAGCAGCGTCAAGTTGTCCTGGGCGCTGGCTCTGCCCTGCTGACTGCTGGCCTGGGCTCAGCCATGAGATGCAGGCTCACTCCCTGCATCTGCATCTCAGGGTTTTGTTTTCTCATTATCCTGTCTCATCTTAAGAACTGACTTCAGTCCTTCTACTTCCTCCCTTGGCCTTGTGGCCGCAGCATCACCGACCCTCCTCATCCGTCTTTCTATTCTGCTAACTGTCTGGCTTACACCCACTGTTCTGCCCCATGGACCACAGCGGGCCCAGATGCTATCGTCATGTTTTGGCCTGTTCTTAGTCCTGAGTCTCAGGGATACATTTGGTGTCCACTGTTCCCTCTGATCTGTTAGCAGGGTGGGGAGAGATGTTTCTCCTTCCCCAATAAAAATAGTTCAGATCGACAGGGCTTGTTGACTCTAAACAATGAAGAGAGAAGGCAAGAGTTTGAACAGAAAAACTGGAGACCGGTTGGAGTGTGTGATGTTGTGATTTATAATAAGAAATATATATATTGGTCTTGGTCCCTGTTTCTGGCTCAGAGCTCCTAAAACCCTTGGAATTTCCCAAGTGAAGAGAGCTATAGAGTCATTTGTTAGGGTAATGAAGTGATTGTTGGACCACACCTACGGATGGGGGCTGGCTGCCAGGAAAACCATCCTTTTCAGTCCCACCCCCCCTGACCTCCACAGAGGGCCCCCCTGACCTCCACAGAGGGGAGAGGAGCTGAAGACTGAGTTCATACACCAATGGCCAATCAATCATGCCTATGTAATGAAGCCTCCGTAAAACCCCCAAAAGGATGGGGTTTGGAGCACTTCCCGGCGGATGAACACAGGAACATTTGGCGAGAGTGGTACACCCAGAGAGCACGGACTCTCTCTGCCCTTTCTCCACAGCTTGCCACATGCATCTCTAGCATCTGGCTGTTCCTGAGTTATATCCTTCTGTAACATACCAGTAATCTACTAGGTGAAAGTTCCTCTGAGTTCTGTGAGCCATTCTAGCAAATTAATTAAACCCAAGGAGGGGGTTGTTGGAAACTTTAATTTCTGGCCAGTCGGTCAGAAGCCCATGTGACAACCGGACTTGAGATTGGCATCTGAAGGTGGGGTTGCGGGGGGGGGGGGTGTTACAGGCTTGTAGGATTGAGCCCAAATCTGTGGGATCTGATGCTCTCTCTAGTTCGTGTCAGAGTTGAGTTAAATTGGAGGACACCCAGCTGCTGTCAGGGAATTGCTTGTTGGTGTGGGAAAACCATCCCCCCCCCAACCCTGACACGTGTGCACGCGTACACACACACACACATACACACACACACATTGGAATTGGGTGCAGGATTGTTGGAGCTATTGAAATAGAACAGTTTTTATTTCTGAAGAGAATAGTGAATGTTTCATTATCTCAACAACTGGAGGCAGCAAGAGGGTGAATGAATAATCCTCAACAATGGTAAAGTACTGGACATCCAGGTCAGAGTTATGAGACTTGGGGGTGAGCCTCTCAGTCAGAATCCTTAACTATAGTATGATTTTTAGAAAGTTTCATCTGCCGTGTCATAAATGTGTGTGAGATGAACTGTTGCATAAAGTGCTTTGTGAACTTGAAAGTCTCTCACAAGTATAAGTTATTATTTAAGGGTATTAAAACGGTATTTTTTCAAGGAAATAGCTTTCCTTTCTCTATTGTTATTGCAAGAATATAGCATTTTTAGCCAGTTGTAACTAGATTAAATTGGCACTCTCTTTCCGGTTAGGAATTTAACTATTTATTCTGTCTCTAAGCGAAATGCGTCCTAATCTTTAAGCTCTGAGAGGAAGTCTTGTGGGCTAGCAAAGGAAAAGGATTTTTAAGTATGGATGATTTGCATGCAGATAATTGAGAATTGACTAATTTATAATTATAGGAATTTCCAGGGGGGAAAAAAGAAACTAACAGTGAAATTTGTATACAATTTAAATTCTCAGTCTTTACATATTTATTTTTAACTTTGTAATTTTCCCTTTGCAGAAACCCTGGATAGTGTGGATACCATTGTCAAGATCCCTCCACACTTGCTGAGGTAAGGAGACTGGAGTTGTATAATATAGTGGAAGTAAAAATTACCCGCTGTGCTTTCCTGAAGGGCCAGAAAACCTCACTGGTTTATAGCATTTTACTTGCTGACTGGTGGCTTTTTTGCATCAGTGAACTGGGATATTTCATGAGGTTAGCATGATGGGAAGCTGATTGCACTGATTTCTACCTGTCCTGGAGTGAGTGAAGTCAGTAATCCAAAGGAACCAGCTGTGGAAGTCAGGGATGAAAGGATAAAATTGGTCAAGGAGAGAAATGACCGAAATCTAAGTGAGGATGTGGACGGTGGACAGAATCTTCCACTGTGAGTTGGGAAATGGCGCCCCCTTAGTGGGAGAGCAGCCCTGCACCATGTGGGTTGGATTTAAGCTCTCACTGGCCTCTTGGTTGGACACCATCTCACAAACTCTATAGGCATCAGCAGCAGCCCTGAGACAGTGAATCTATCTCCCCACTTCCTCAACTCTTCCCACTCCCCACCCCCCTCCACCATCATGAGAGAAATACATGCTTTTTGTGGAAACTGGGAAAGAGCAAATAAGAAACTTACCCATAATTACACCACCTAAGGGTAACCACTGAAAACGGTTTAATAGAGGTTCTTAATAGACTTTCCCCCCAGCACACATACAAATTAATATGAAGTTTTATTTACAAGTTTGTTTCCTGCTTGTGTTTTCGGTCAGCACCATATGAAGAACATTTTCTAATGTCAATATATGTTCTTCAAATTAAAATATTGCATATATGTCCATTGTATGGCTGCTGCAACATGAATTATTTCACAGTTTTCTTATTGTTAGACATTTGGATCGTTTCCAGATATTTCTTTGAGATTATTAAAAACAATCTTTTGTTGCATATAGTTTCTATATTGTCAGGACACTGATTTATTAGGTATTTTCTGTCTTTTCAAGTAGATTGAACAAGAATTATGTTTCTGTCTTTTTTAAAAATGTATTACTTCTCCTGTAGTGTCTGCTACAGGCTAATATATTGTAAGATAATTCATGTGTTAATCAAACCAAGTGTACTTTTGTGGGTATAAAGCTTCTAAATGGGTAGAATGTCTGGCAGCAACATTCTTGCCCGGAGGAGGTATATTCCAGCTGGGGTATCCATGTGAAAACACTCCAAGAGATACGAAGGCACGGATGGTTTAAAGGAGACGATTTCCCAATTTCTGTAGGTACCCCTGTCTTAAAATTATTTGCTTCAGAACTGATTTTGCCACGTCTCCTTTTCCATTTCACTTCTTAACCTTCTCCTGCCTGACAAAGGACAGCTGTTACCCATCCCATCCTGAATCTGACTGTGGTGTGTTTTCCTGGGGTGCAAAACCCTCTTCCTACCAGCAAAGGACTGTGAAAATATTAGTGTCTGTGTTGAAAAAGGGGATGAATAAAGTGATCAGGGCACACATCTTTTTGCAGGTTAGTTTTTACTTCTTGGCTTTCAACAAAATTGAAGGCGGACCTAATCTAGTTATGAGATAATAGACAAAAAGATTTTTTGATGATAAATCTCCTTCATTCCTTTCTTATATAAAAAAGGTTTCTTATTGCTTACGTCTTTAAACGTGGGAAAAAAGGTATGGAATTGATGTTAAACCCCACCTTCTTATAGCAATAGAGAATATTCATCTATAGATATATGAACTAGTTGAGAAAAATAAACAAGCCCTGTCCATTTCTTTAGAAATACATTTCCAATAAAATTGTAATTTCCATGTTAACTATATTAACATTCTTATAATTATTAATGTTGTTTGGATCAGTCATTTGCATCAGAAGAAAATGGAACACTTTTAAGCCTTATAGCCACAGGAAATTTTTAAAAATCACTTTATACACATTTTTGTTACAGAGAAATGTAATAGGGAGATTAATAAAATCAAGTGTTAAAGCATGTTATATCAAGAGAAAATTCCCTGGTTGGGGGTGGGGGTAAAGTGGAAACACAAGTTCCAGGAGACAAGAGAACAATACAGCCTTTTTTACTCTAAAAGAAGAGTTTGTTCACGTATTTTTTGATGGATGAAGGTGGTTTTCAAATTGGTGTGGTATTTGGATTTCATTAGATACCTTGAAATGAGTGATATGTTTTAATTAAAATTTTACTAATTCCAATATGCCAGAATTACAGCCTTTGCAGTTAATTAAAATTATGGTTGAGAAATTTAAATGTCAACTTAAAATGTGTGAAAAATGGAATTTTAAAATTTTCTTAGTGGCTGTAAGAGTGAAAACATTTTTTTTTTTAATTTTATTTATTTATTTATTTATTTTATTTTTATTTATGGCTGTGTTGGGTCTTCGTTTCTGTGCGAGGGCTTTCTCTAGTTGCGGCAAGCGGGGGCCACTCTTCATCGCGGTGCGCGGGCCTCTCACTATCGCGGCCTCTCTTGTTGCAGAGCACAGGCTCCAGACGCGCAGGCTCAGTAATTGTGGCTCACGGGCCCAGTTGCTCCGCGGCATGTGGGATCTTCCCAGACCAGGGCTCGAACCCATGTCCCCTGCATTGGCAGGCAGATTCTCAACCACTGCGCCACCAGGGAAGCCCTGAGTGAAAGCATTTGATGACACTGCTCTAAAGGTTGTTTCTCTATCCAAAGGGTTGTTGAAACTACAGTGAGACTTTCTATGGCTTTGGGTCTGTGATAAGGTTTGCCTTCAGGGTTAGGGGCAAGAAGGTGATGATGATACCAGAAGAGGCTCCTACAGTGCCTGGGAATGTTCATCAAAAGACAACTGGCATTTTCCAACTCTAGGTGTGTGTGTGACCAAATGAGTTGGAGAAAATACAGTGTTAATGGGCCATGTTTGATCCCGTTTAGCCACTGAGCGTTACTTTTGTCCATGGTCTTGAGCTTTACCCCAGAGCCAGCTGGCCATCTTGTTCAACCATAGGAGGTAATGACAAAATTGGTGGGAAAGATGCTGGATGAGGAACCGTGGATGAATAAGAATATATATATATATATATGTGGGTGTGTTTACATATCTTCACCATTATTAGAAATATGATTCAGAGTATTTGTCCGAATGATAAAAAGCTGATGATGTCATCCTGTATACAGAGGAATGTGCGTTATTGTATTCCAGAAGTGCAACAAAGTCTGTCAGGCATTCTTATACAGAGAACTGAATGTATGAATGAGACATAGCAGATTTAAGCCTTCCGCTCAGTTTTATATTCCGAGGGAGAAGAATGAAGACAAACGTAGCTGGAAAACACTGTTAAGAGGCACAAATTATAAATTTATTGTAGAATTTTATGCATATCCGAAGGTTTCAGTCTGACTGTGATTTGTAACAGTTGGGAGCCCTTCAAAGCCTTTTTTAGGGTATAGGAATAAGCCATAATTAGAACAAAAACAAGCTATTGAATCAAGTCTGATTGTCTATTTCATTTGATATCAGGGAAGTGATATAATGAGAACATACTCCATAGTGGACTTTCCCCCTCTGTTGTGAATCAGTTTTCCTTTAATCCTTTGATTCATCTTCCAGGCATTTTTAAACCCACAGGGCACTTACTCTGTCCAGTATTATGTTTAACATGGCATTTTTCTATTGTTTGAGCACAATAAATCTAAAAAAAAATTTTTAATTAGGCACTCTAAATATTTGCTTATAAGAAAGAACTTGGATATGTTCATTGTTTTTTCTTCAGTTATATTTCTATTTTAATGAGTTTTCTCTTCAGTGATATTTAGTATACGAGAAAGAAGCCAGGTTCATAAACTATTTCTTGGCATTCTGATTTCGTATTCAGATTGTTTCCATTTCTGTTACATAATCACGTAGAAGTGATTATTTGCAGATTTTTTTGTTGCTTCAGGTTTTGAAAAGAGCTATGAGGACTAAATCAAATCTCAAATACTTTTTAAAAATTAAAAAAAAATTTTTTTTGGTGGGAGGGAGGGAGACGCAAGAGGGAAGAGATATGGGGATATATGTATACGTATAGCTGATTCACTTTGTTATAAAGCAGAAACTAACACACCATTGTAAAGCAATTATACTCCAATAAAGATGTTAAAAAAAATTTTTTTTACTGATTTTTATTGGAGTATAGCTGATTCACAATGGTGTGTTAGTTTCTGCTGTACAGCAAAGTGAATCAGTTATACATATACATATATCCACTCTTTTTTAGATTATTTTCCCATATAGGTCATTACAGAGTATTGAGTAGAGTTCCCTGTGCTATACAGTAGGTTCTTATTAGTTATCTATTTTATATATAGTAGTGTGTATATGTCAATCCCAATCTCACAATTTATCCTTCTCTTCCCCCTTTCCCCCTTAGTAACCATAAATTTTTTCTCTATATCTGTGACTCTATTTCTGTTTTGTAAATAAGTTCATTTATACCCTTTTTTTAGACTCCATAAGTGATATCATATGATATTTGTCTTTCTCTGCCTGACTTAACTTCATTCAATATGACAATCTCTAGGTTCATCCATGTCGCTGCAAATGGCATTATTTTGTTCTTTTTTTATGGCTGAATAATATTCCATAGTATATATGTACCACATCTTCTTTATCCATTCATCTGTTGATGGACATTTAGGTTGCTTCCATGTCCTGGCTATTGTAAATAGTGCTGCAATGAACATTGGGGTACAAGTATAATATCTTTTTGAATTATGTTTTTCTCCAGGTATATGCCCAGGAATGGGATTGCAGGATCATATGGTAGCTCTATTTTTAGTTTTTTAAGGAACTTCCATACTGTTCTCCATAGTGGCTGTACCAATTTACATTCCCACCAACAGTGTAGGAGGGTTTCCTTTCTCCACACCCTCTCCAGAGTTTACTATTTGTAGATTTTTTGATGATGGCCATTCTGTCCAGTGTGAGGTGATGATACCTCATTATAGTTTTGATTTGCATTTTTCTAATAATTAGTGATGTTGACCATCTTTTCATGTGTCTCTGGCCATCTGTGTGTCTTCTTTGGAGAAATGTCTGTTTAGATCTTCTACCCATTTTTTGATTGGGTTGTCTTTATTTATTTATTTTTTTTATATTGAGCTGCATGAGCTATTTGCATATTTTGGAAATTAACCCCTTGTTGGTTGCTTTGTTTGCAAATATTTTCTCCCATTCTGGCTTTTCGTTTTGTTTATGGTTTCCTTTGCTGTGCATCAAATACTTTTGCTGTGCTGATTTTCTTATTTTTTCTTTTGCCATTAATTGACTGCTTTTCAAGTTAAATATGTTAACATTCTGATAGATAATTACTAATACTGTTCTGATCAATTGTGTACATTAGTAGTGATAGCTCAAACCAGAAGAAAATTGAAACCTTGAAAGAACTATGGTTGTATTATCTTTTATTTTTATTTTTTGCCATTGATTGCTCTGAGGACTTCTTGTGAAAACAAAAGTCTAGATGTCACGTGAATGATTTTAGTGACTCTGGTGACTGGAGTTGGTCGTGCATAGGGCACTGAAGGGGAGAAACCCACAGAAAAAAGGTTTAGCTGGAATGAAGGAGTGGTCAGAGGCATTGCTTATTTCTGCCCCGGGCTCTTTCACTGAGCAAATGCCCACTCTCGTTGTTGGTACGGTGAGCAGCCTTAGCAACCAGGATGGGGATTCACGCAGAGTGCCCAGTGAGATGCAATGTCAGGGACGGAGGAAGGGCCAGGGAACCCGCCCTGTGGAATATTTCCTGAGTTTGTTAGTAGAGAGTTATATGAAAATCTTTCCACCTTTCTGCCCATAGTCTTGCTTTTGATCTTGGGGGTGAGATTTAAGCATCCTTATCTTCCTCCATGTGGAGACTGGACCCTCACTGTCTTTGCTCCCCTTTCCCCTCTTCTTAGACTTCAGATCTTACACAACTTCACGGGGTTGAATAAAACCTGTGAGTTGGTGGGCCATCGCGGTGTGCCCACACTCAAGAAAGAGGCCTTCTAGAGCTCAGGCTGTCACTCAGGTTGGGGTTACCATCTCCTTGGCCTCCTTGTGTGACTAGCAAAAGGCAGCTTAGGTTGATCACTCACAGTGACACACTTGGTAAAATGTCTCTGCCCAAGTCAAGGTACTGCTAATAGTTACTGACTCTATTGTTTTTGGCTGCTGGTCTCTCAACCAAGTAAGAAATAAGTCCTGGAAGCTGCTGATCAAAAACTATTAGTAGTTAACAATATTAAATGTTTTCTCTTCCCGTTTTTCTACTTCCTCTCACCCCCTACACCTCTTGCTTTTTCCCTGTGGTTTTGAGAATCAAGTAAATATAACCGAAATAACCTGATCATTTATGGAATTTTCAGGGCTGCTCTGGTTTTTGTTATGAATATTTAGGGCTGATGTCTGTTTTGTGAGGCCATCACCAGGCTTAAGCCCACCTGGAGGTACCATAACTTCTGTAATGTTTAGCTTCATGCAAGTTCATGCATTGGTCTTCCCCCTCCGTGCCCCACTGTCTTTGTGATGGCTTGATTATGATGATACCTACATCTGTCTGATCATTTTTCTCTCTGAAGTGTTGAAAAGCTTATATTTTTATCTAACCGTATATGTTAGTAGGAAAAGGGCTTATGCCATTTCCGTGGACCGTTCAGTACCGTTGTTGTTTGCAGTCATTGGCTCTTTTAGATCATTCTTGACCTGCTGTTGCATTCCCAGGGAATGTTCTTCCCTTTCTAATGGACTCCTGCAGTGTTCTTCTGCTTCTGAGTCTTGGTTGGAAGTGGTCAGCTTCTCTGCTGGCATCTGGGCCAGAATGCCCTGCCTGCTGTCTTTTCTAGTGGATTTGAAACTCGAAATCCTGCCTAGAGATTGTCATACAGAGTGAAGTAAGTCAGAAAGAGGAAAACAAATACCGTATGCTAAAAGATATGTATGGAATCTGAAAAAAAAAAAAGGTTGTGAAGAACCTAGGGACAGGACAGGAATAAAGACACAGACGTAGAGAATGGACTTGAGGACATGGGGAGGGGGAAGGGTAAGCTGGGACGAAGTGAGAGAGTGGCATGGACATATATACACTACCAAATGTAAAATCGATAGCTAGTGGGAAGCAGCAGCATAGCACAGGGAGCTCAGCTCGGTGCTTTGTGTCCACCTAGAGGGGTGGGATAAGGAGGGTGGGAGGGAGACGCAAGAGGGAGGAGATATGAGGATATATGTATATGTATAGCTGATTCACTTTGTTATACAGCAGAAACTAACACACCATTGTAAAGCAATTACACTCCAATAAAGATGTTAAGAAAAAAAAAAAAAGAAACTCGAAATCCTGGAGCATTGGGTCTGGACACCCTCACATGGCTCTGTGTAGATCTGCAAGGAGGGTGCTTTTCAGCCCGTGCCAAGGCCCACAGACGTTCGGCTTCGACCACTTGGACATCATGGCTGAGCTGCCTGCTCTTGTATGTACTGCTCCATCTTTCCTGCCAGATTTCCAAGAGGCTCACTTTCCCCGGACTGGGACCAGGGTGAGGTGAGTGAGGCTGAGTTGTGCAAGTACATGCCAGATCCTGTCTCAAAATTTTTATGTTTTGCTTATCATAGAATTTTTGCATGAATTTTGAGTTTTTAAAATGTGACCTTAAAATGTTATTTATCTTGAGGACTGAGTTTTTAGTGCTCCCTTAAATTTTGTACCCAAGGCCAACTCCCTCACCCTAGTTCTGGCCCTGCACTCCCCATTCTGTCAGAAAGTTCTCACAGCTGCTGAGGCCAGCCACATTCAAGTCAAGCTCTATTCTGCCTCCTCCGGGTTCTACAGACTGTGGTCCTGTCCTGCTTTGAATGGCACCTCAGTGGCATGCACCATCAGAGAAACAAGCTCTTTCCCATGACCAAGGACATGTTTAGTAAGACCCCCACTCCAGGATACCCTCTTGCACATGTAGTAGGGTTTTACAGAGGGCATTTCCCAATCTCTGCCCCTCCTCCTTTGGGGGCCATCTCATACGTTGAAGTAGAGCATACTTGTTACAATTCCTCTTCCTTTTTCATGCCAAGACCAAGACAGCAGGTCTGGAGGTCTATAGTTAGCAATCCAATGCTCCCCTATATATGGGACACTAAAATAATAGGGGGATGTTTTCTGAGCTGCTCTCTTCATCAAAATTGTCCACTGTGTGTCTCATAGCATGCAGTCTTTCTCATTCCCTCTTCCTACTTATCCTTGAAGACTGAGCTACGGTTGGTGAAAGTGATCCTTCTCTCCTTCATACCCTCACTGTACTCTTCACATGACTCTGTCATGGCATTTATCAGTCAGGTTGGCAGTTGTTTAGGGAGTCTGTTCTGAGACCCTATCCTCAAGGAGTTCATATATATAAATTATTCATCTTTTCACCCACAAGTTCAGTGCCTCTCCGGACTCTGCATTGTGCATCTCAGGGAACCTGTGTCCTCATCACCTAGATTCTTGGAAAACATACCGTTTGGAAGAATCTGTGCCAGAATGGGAATCTCAACTTTGGCAACAGAACCTCTAATATCTCACTGGCCGAAATGGTAGGTCCCAAAGAGTAGACCGGAAACCCAACACCCAATCCATTGACCTCAGCTAACATAGTCTTAAACCCCTTACTCTCTACTCAACCAAAGCCCTGACTAGTCTAATGTGTATTCTTAGATTGAGGTTGAGGGTTGGTGATAGTTATCAAGACCCTGATTACTATTCTGTATCAAAGGACATTGAATATACAAGAGGTTCAGCTCTCATTGGGTTCCCGTGAAGAGTCCTTGGCCCACCTGGAAGAAGCACGCAGCCTCCTGTACACCGCCCCCAGCATGAATTTGACTTGGAGTATTTCTGTTCTAAAGAACTCAAGAATCTCCACCTCCATCCCTCTCCAATCCAGGATTTTCCCTTTCTCTAAGCCCAAGTAACTTACAGCAGGACTGGTCCAGATGAGATAAAACCGTCAAGGGAATCCTTGAGCAATTTTGTTAAAAGGCAGCCATTGGCAGCAAACCTCTTGTTGGCATTTCTCAGTGCCCTTTGGGAACAATCCCACATATTACTCCAGCCATGGCTCAGCTGCCATTTTTCTTGACTTCTCCATGATTCTTCAGAGTCATCCTCAGCCTAATTACTTTTCTTCTGCCAGTTGCAGTTCCCAGAAAGACTCTAACAGCCTCCTTCCCATTTGTCCTTATATGTCCCCCGCCCCTTCCCATCCCCACCCTGGCTGAGCCTCTACCCAGCTTCATTTTGCCTTCCTGGTCCAGACACTTTTTTCAGCCCAGATGTTGACATGTTCCTCCTTATTTTCATCTGGGGACCTGCTGAGCTTTCATGTAGGGTGAGGACACATTCAGTAGCATTTATACTTGGAGAGAACCATCCATAATAGCTTCCTATTCTTTGTATGGTTTTAATTGCTTTTCTGCTGCTTTTATCTATTTTAGTGCTTTAGTTCTGTGCTTTGAACCCTGGGGCAACTTCTACAGGTTGTGCAAATATATTTTTTTTTAATTTATTTTTTACTTTCGGCTGCGTTAGCTCTTTGTTGCTGCACGTGGGCTTTCTCTAGTTGCGGTGAGCGGGGGCTACTCTTCCTTGCAGTGGGCGGGCTTCTCATTGCGGTGGCTTCTCTTGTTGCGGAGCACAGGCTCTAGGCACGCGGGCTTCAGTAGTTTTGGCACGTGGGCTCAGTAGTTGTGACTCGCGGGCTCAGTAGTTGTGGCTCGCGGGCTCTAGAGTTCAGGCACACTTAGTTGTGGCACACGGGCTTAGTTACTCCTCAGCATGTGGGATCTTCCCGGACCAGGGTTCGAACCCGTGTACCCTGCATGGGCAGGCGACTGCCCCACCAGGGAAGTCCTTTTGTTTGTTTTTTAATTGAAGAAATAAGTGTCTCCACATCCACTGGGAAGGACTGTGTGTGATTTAAAATGGAGCAGTGGGTTTTGGCAGGCAGTTTGGATGTCATCATTTGTTGTTTCCACTTTTCTTATGTCATGAGAAGTACTGGGCTCCCCTTGCTACCTCCTGCTGTCAAGAGGAGGAGGCAAAGGATGCCAGTGCAGAATTCCCAGGTCCTTCAGCTTATGCTAACTGAAGGGAAGATGTTAGCATAAATGCAGGACAGGTGCTTCTGATGAGGCTTCCACGTTATTCCAGGTAAATTGCAAACATCTGTGCTTCTCCTGGATTTAAACTCATCTTGAGGCCTCCTCTCTTGGCGGTTTCCAGCTTTCCTCCATAGCACGGCTGACTTCTATTTGCAGAGGCATGCAAATGTAAGTAAGTTTTGGCTCTCCTGATCTTTTTCTGGTTCTGCACCAGAGAAAAATATACATATAGAAGGCTTTAGACACTTTGGTTAGTCTAAGCCTGGCCCAGTCTTAGAGAAGTCTTTATCCCATGGAGCCATGAAAGGAAAAATGGAGGGAGCTGTCAATCTTGCCCGGGGTCAGTGGGAATCATTTGAGTGACCACGGGCCTGCCACGAAGTCGACCTGAACTGTTCCAGCTCCCTGAGATCCGGCTTCCCCTGAAGCAGAATGACATTTCTGTGTTAGCCACAAAACCAGTCAGCAGGGAGAAAGTGGCATGTGGAATAGCCTGTAAGCCCACCCTTTAGCAGTGGGGTTGCTGAAATCCATGTTAGAAATCAAGGTGCCCCAAAGATCTAGTTTCTCTTTTTCCTTTCCCTATTGCTATGGAAACAAAGAGTATTCCTCTCACCTTTTAACATAGTATAAGTGACAATACTATATACTGTTTCCTAACTTACAAACAGCCGCTTCTGTGTATCTGCCAGCCTGTAAAGCCAATTCTAATGGTTTTTGTGTTCTAACCCCTTTGATAAGGAAGACTTACAATTAACTCTCAATTATAAAGCTTCTCCTTGTTAATAGCCCTGGACCTAAAAGCACTTTAAATGATGCAGTCAGTTAGAGACGTGCATAACCTACCCAAGCTGGGATGTAGAGGTTATTGGGCTTGAGTGATATTTTGGGATGTGAGCAACATATTAATGTTCAAAACCAGCCATGACCACTCATCCTTCCTTTGTAACAAGTAGTTGGTGTCCTTATTTTTTGGCACTTAGCTCTAAAGGGAAGTGTTAGAAGGAAACATACGCAATTTTGAAAAAGTCTAACAGTCCAATCATGAGTTTTCTTTCTTGGGTTTTCATTCCTTTTGAGTGGAATGAAGGTAGGATTTTTGCTGTGTGGGTTAGTCTGTGCGTGCTTTTTATAATTAAACGGTGTCTTACAGGCAATTTAGGTCCAGATTTCCTGCTTTAATTTCAAAGTATGACTCTGAGAAATTGTTTACATTGACGGGTTATAAAAATGGATTCCAAGAGATGGGTAGGGACCTGAGCTTATCGATTCAGTGATGTAAATGGCTCAGTGAGGTATTTGAATCTCTCTTTTTCACCTGCTAGAACCTTTCTCCTGGGGATGGTACAAAGACTAGAATCGTATTTAGTTTCTTTGGACATCTTTGTTTATTAACTATTTCATATTTATATTTGTATTTTACTGCACATTTATGTGTAGTTGGACTGTTTATAACTCAGTAGGATTATGTAATTACATAATGCCCTGATATATATTTTTCAAGCTAAGTCCAATTAATTTGACACAGGAGCTCTCCCTTTATCTGCTTTATAGTTCAGTGCTGTTAATATGATGCTTCTTGGTATGCTTAATTGCCTGTGATTCACACGTTCCCAACTAAATTTGGGACGTTCTACTAAGTCAACATTTTTCAACCTTTATCATGTGCCAGGGACTCTTAGGTGTTACACATGCTGCTCTCCATCCTGCCTGCTCTCCTGTGAGGTGGGGGGAAGCCCTGAGATGGAAAGACTCCTTGAACCAGTCTGGGACAGTCAGGACTTGGAGTCAAAGTTCACCTTTTTAACCCATTACAGAGTATTACCTCTCCCATTATTGACTTAACACAGAAGTTTCTGTTTTCTGATTTGTAATTTATGTGAAAAGCTGAGATATATAAAACTAAACTTCATGCAACAAATTATTTGACGAAGCACCATGATTGTAAAGAACTCTTGGGAAATTGGCTATAGTTAGTCACTGCTCACTCATGAGTACAACTTACCAATGTGGGAATATCAATGAGACCACTTTGTATTGAAAACAACTTTAAGTGCAATCTCCAATGAGCTAGAGCTTTTAAAAGAGGGAGTGTCCTATATGCAGATGAGGGGCGAGCCACGAATTATTAGAGCTTTCGAGATTAATGTGTAGATGTGACTTGGCCAGGAAATGACCTAAATTGACTTCTCCTGTCTGAAAGGCAAAAGGAGACTTCAGATGAAAGAGATGTTAGTCTGGGATTGATGTGAATACACACTGGGAAGCCTGGGTAATTATGTGATTCAAAAACGAACCCTTACCGCTCCAGGTTTCTGCTTACGTGATGGAGGGAAGAATCTAAGTAGCAACTAAGGTGCTTTCTTTAGGGGTGGTTAAGATGAGGAAACCTGCAGAATTACCAAGAGAAGACTTAGGGCAGAACTCATTTTTAGGCCTAAAGGAATATATCTAGAATAGGTTGTATTTTGAATGGGGGCAGACCTAGGCTCATTTTTAATTTAGTGACATCCAGAGAACTGTTGCATTTCAAAGATTTTTTTTTTCCTCTCCCCATTGCTGGCTTTGTTTTGTAAGCCCCATTTTGTTTTTCTGTATTTACCAGCTGGGAGGAAAGTCCTTCAAAAACAAAAGGGGTTTTGTGTGCTTATTTCAGAGAGGTTGGTAGAGAAGCCCGGAAACTGGGTCCAGCTGTGCAGGAGCTGAGTCGTGGGGAGAAGGAGGGGCCTGAGCACAGAGGCCGCCCAGCTTGGGCCACGGAGGGCTGTGGACCCTACAGGATTTTCACTCCATCTCTGTCTCTGAAATAAAGCTGGATGTGGACGATAAGGCCAGTAACATGATATTTGCTGAAACGGGGGAGGGGAGCATGCATGTGTTTCAGAGATAGTAAAAATATAGATGTAATTTGAAGGCAGTAGGGTATTTGATTAAGAAAGAAAGCGATTGTTAGTTTAAGGTGTGCGCGCCCAAGCATTCAGTACAGTGGACGCCTTTATAAATATTTGTTCGCGCTGATTGCCTTGCAGCTCTGGGTCCTGAATGTCCACATCTCTGTTGGCGGCATCTGGAGCCCTGCTCGGTAGTAGGAGGACAGTGCGAGGGGAATCTGGGCTCTGGGGGAAGAGGCAGCGGCTGGGGTGAGCAGGTGTCCTGGGTTTGGAGTCAGGGCCGAGCAAGCAAAGTTCTATGTGCTGGGAACACAGTGGGAAACAAAACAGAAAATCTCTTAAGAGCCCACCGCTTGCTGAGGGGAAGGTAAACATAATCGTAATACATTAGGTCCTGGGTGCAAGTCCTGGTTCTCCCACGAGGGGCCATTGGGACCCTGAGCTAGTCATTTTGCCTGTCCGCTTCTGTGAGTGGATATGGACACGGAAGGATGGGTACTGGTGAAGGTAGGTGCCTCTGTTTTCCCCGTGTGATCACTGACCGAGCAGTAGATGTAAAGGAGACAGATCTGCAGGGACCACATTGCAGGCCACAGGTGCAGACCAGCTCTCCCTAGCAAGGGCTCACCATGCCTGCCTGCTGCCTCCTGGGCAGTGGAAGAGCCTCTGTTTTCCCTCCCACATCCACATATTTCCTCAGCATCCTAGTGAGAAAGCAGCTTCTAGCCCACAGGGTTTGTCTCAGGACCCTCTGTGTCACTGGCATATATATATACATTTTTTTTTCAGCTTTATTGAGATATAATTGACATAGAACGTGTAAATTTAAGGTATAAAATGTGATGATTTAAGTATATATTGTGAAATGATCACCACAATAAGGTTAGTTAACGCATCCATTACCTCACATAGTTTGTGCGTGGTGAGAACTTTTAAGATTTACTCTCTTAGCAATTTTCAGGTATACAATAACATTATTATTAACTAGAGTCACCATTCTGTACATTAGATGGCCAGAACTTATTCATCTTATAACTGGAAGTTTGTACCCTTTGACCTCTTTCACCCATCCCCCCACCCCGTGTCTGTGGCAACCACCAATCCGTCTACTCCATTTTTACGTGTTTGGTTTTTTAGATTCCACATATAAGATCGTACAGTATCTGTCTTTTTCTGACTTATTTCACTTAGCATAATGCCCTCAAGGCTCATCCATGTTATTGTAAATGGTAGGATTTCCTTCCTTTTAGAGCTGAGTAATTTTCCATTGTGTGTGTGTGTTTGTGTATGTGTATGTATATATATATACACACACACACACATGTAAATCACTGTGATATTGTGATTTATAATAAATATTGAATACATATATAGTTGGCCCTTGAACGAAACACGTTTGAACTGTGAGGGTCCTGTCCTCATACACAGATTTTTTTTCACTTAATGCATACTACAGTACCACATGATCCGAGGTTGGTTGAATCCACAGATGCAGAACCAAGGATGAGGAGGGCCACCTGTAAAGTTATACTTGGATTTTCTACTGCAGGTGGTCGCCACCCCTGACCCCCGAGGTGTTCAAGGGTCAACGGTATTTGGTCTTCATCCCATTTCTGGCACCAGAACTCCTAAAACTCTTGGAATTTCTTAAGTGACTAGAGCGATAGAGGTGTTTTTTGTTACATTAACGAGGTTAATGAGGTGACTTTGGAAAGCACCTAAGGGTGGGGGCTGGTTGCGGGTGGAGCCAACCACATGATTGGAGGGTTGGCGCTTTCAGCCCCACTCCTGGACCTCTGCGGAGGGGAGAGGGGCTGGAGATTGAGTTCAGTAGCCTAGAGCCAATGATTTAATCGATCGTGCCTATGTCATGAAGCCTCCAGAATTCTGAGAGCTTCCTTGTGGAGATTTGCAGAGAGTGGAGCATTTTGGAGAGAGCAGGGAAGCTCCTTCCCACACACCTTGCCCTCTGCATCTCTTCCATCTGGCTGTTCCTGGGTTATGTCCTTATATAATAAATCGCTAATCTAGTAAGTAAAATGTTTCTCTGAATTCTCCGAGCCGCTCTAGCAAATTAATCCAATCTAGGGAGGGTGTGCTGAGAACGTCCACTCTGTGACAGGTCGGTCTGAAGCACAGGTGACAACCTAAACTCGTGATTGGCATCTGAAGCGGGGGTGGGGCGGGTGAGTCTTGTGGGACTTAACTGTGGAATTTGATGCTGTCTCCAGGTAGACAGTGTTTTGAGTTGAACTGTAGGACACCCCACTGATGTTGGAGAGTTGCTTGGTGGTGGTGGGGACTCCCCCATTGGAATTGGGTGCAGAAAATCGCACATTTTCTTTACCTGTTCTGCTGAAAACTCGGCCTCTGTGCGCTGGTGCTGAATCGAAATCTCGGAGACAGAATTTTGGGTGAAGTAGGAAAGAATAGCTTTATTGCTTTGCCAGGCAAAGGGGGACACAGTGGGCTCGTGCCCCTCAAAAACTGTCTGTCCCAACTTGGATTTGGTGAGGAGTTTTATAGCAAAGGTTCAAGGGCGGGGTTGCTGATAATATTAGGGTGTGTGCAGGGTCTGCACTCCTTTAATCTGGCCTCAGGTTGTCTCTCCTAGTGAGCTTCTCCGGTTCCTTTAATCTGGTCTCAAGTGGTCTCTTGATAAACTTCTCTGGTTCCTTTAATCTGGCCTCAGGTGGTCTTCTCTGGAATGAAGAATGCTAACACCTTCCATGTGTTGAGGGTTTTAGTTCTGTAGAGAATTCAGAGATAGTGTTATGTGTATCCCTTGGGGCGGCACCAGGACCTGCCCCCAGGCTGCACTGTTGTTTCTTGGCTGCTCCTCCCTTGTCTCTGCATCCCCTCCCTTCCCTGATTAGCAACTGTTGGAATCACCCCTTTGAAACTCTTGGAAGGTCATGGAGGCTGGAGTCTTTTGCCTACAAACAAGAAATGGGGGACAGAAAGGCTTCCATGCCCAGGAGCCCCACGGGGTCCTGCTCGGTTTCAATTCATTCGTTACATTAATGCAGCAGTTCTCAGACATTTTGGTCTCAAGGCCTTTGACGCTTTTAAAAACTACTGAGAACCTCAAAGAACTTTTTAAGAATTTTTTGGATTATATTTACCATATTAGACATTAAAATAGAAATTTTAAAATAATTCATTAAAAATAAGCCCATTACATATTAATATAAAGACTTAAAAAATTTTTTTTCATTTTATTTTATTTTTGGCTGCATTGTGTCTTCATTGCTGTGCGCTGGCTTTCTCTAGTTGCAGTGAGCGGGGGCTACTCTTCGTTGCAGTGCGCGGGCTTCTCATTGCAGTGGCTTCTCTAGTTGCGGAGCACAGGCTCTAGGCACCCGGGCTTCGGTAGTTGCCGCACGTGGGCTCAGTAGTTGTG
Source organism: Balaenoptera borealis (assembly GCF_965194805.1). Taxonomy (NCBI): domain Eukaryota; kingdom Metazoa; phylum Chordata; class Mammalia; order Artiodactyla; family Balaenopteridae; genus Balaenoptera; species Balaenoptera borealis. The sequence goes on along the minus strand of NC_138873.1, from coordinate 25,858,383 downwards.
GCTCGTGGGCTCCAGAGCTCAGGCTCAGTAGCTGTGGCGCACAGGCTTAGTTGCTCTGCGGCATGTGGGATCTTCCCAGACCAGGGCTCGAACCCGTGTCCCTTACACTGGCAGGCAGATTCTTAACCACTGCTTTCAAAACAGACAAATTTTACATTTTGCCAGTCTCTTTACTATCTGGCTAAATAGAAAACAGCTGGATCCTCAGCTCTGCTTCTCCATTCAGTCTGTTACAATCTGTTGCTTTGGTTGACGTAGATAAAGCAAATCCAGCTTCAACAGGTAAATGGTTTAAAACAGGAGAGTAATTTTAATCACCTTTTCAGATAATTGTGAAAATTCTTTTTTGATAAACTCCACTGTATACTCCTAAGAGATTGAGAATGAAAAGTTTTGAACTTATGGACCTTCTGACAAGATCTCAGGTGTCTAGGCTATACTTTGAGAACCATTTCTCCCCATTTCAGAAGCCAGAATCTCAAATCATTCATTCTTCGGAGTCACCAACTCTTCCTCGTACCTGAGAACAGAAGCTGCTCTCAGCCCTACCTTCTCAGGACCTTGCCTTGGCCCCCAAAGCTTTAGGCTTGCACAGCAAGCATGCGGTTATGCTTTGGAGGGAGGTGGCTCTCTGTTCTCCTGCCTCACAGGCCTGTGGAACTGCCCCCGGATTCTTTTTAGAGCCACTAGCCGTGGAAATTGCCCCATCACAGTCCTGCAAACAATGTCCTCCTTATTGAGGTCTTATGAAGATTACATAAGATATCAAATAAGACAGTACTTTGCAGAATATACAACAAATCACAAGAGAAACTTCCCTCTGATGAAATAGGCTCTCGGTGTTTTGGCAGTTTGTAGCAGGATTAAGCGTTTTTTGTTTTGTTTTGTTTTTTCCGGTCCTGAGTTTCAAAGTGTGATTTTAGAGTGGAAAACAAAGTTCTGGGAACAAAGGAGCAGATAAGAATCCGGATTTAAGTGTTATTTCTGGTTTCCAAGAATACTAAGAGGCCTAATTGGCCCTTGGGAATTACAAACAAATCAGCCCAAGTTGGCAAGATCTGGAAAACTGCACTGTGGCCCTTGTAAATGTTCTTTAAAATAAATTCTGGCATCTGAAATAGGGAACTGGAACCATCATTTTTCTGCGGATCAGAAACCTTTGGTTGCCTAACCACCCCCTACCCCCAGCAGGCCTGCTTGGTTATCAGGAACTGCCTCTGTTATCAGCCGTGTGCTTCAGAGGGGGCTGCCCCATTGCAGGCTGGGCTGTCTGGTGTGGCCATGGGCTTGCCCCACATCCCGTGTATCAGAATGGAGTGTGAGACGGATGCTGTCTCAGTCCTGTCAAGGTGAAGTTCTTTCTTCCTCTGAAACTTGTCACATTTGAATGATGCTTGTAGCAACTACAGCTGCTTTGTCTCTGTGTCTCTGTCTCTTTATCCCACCCAGCCAGGGGATAAAGCTGACAAATCGAGGGTGGATTAGTAGAAGGATGGAAAGAACCTGGGTTCTTGGCTGTGCCTTGAGAGCATGGACTTACCTCAGCCTGGAGCCAGCCTGCCTCCTTGTTTAAGCCTCTTAGGGAGTTGGATTTCCTATCACTTGCAGCTGAAAGCACCCTCCCCAATACACTCTCCCTAAAGGAATCCCGTGACCCTCAGGGACACAGGGGTAGGAGGATAGCCCAGGTGAATGTGGCAGCTGTAACCTGAAGATCTATTGATGGGATCTTTTTCCTCTTTTCTGGCTGTCGTTTGGCCATTTTGTTGTCCTTTTTATTTCTTCTGCAGGTCAAGTTGAAATTCTAAATTGAGTATTTGGTAACTGGTGGAATAGGAGAGCTGAAACATCTGTGGCATTTACAAGGCCTGGGGCCTTGGAGATGGGGCCAAGCTTCTCTCCCACACCCTGGGCACACAGGTGGATATCATAGCCTTGTCCCACTGCCACAAATAACTGATTTACTCGTGTGCTCCGCGAGTTAGACCCCAAACTCCGTCATCTTTATACTCAGGGACCCTGGTCTATATAATGTGCCTGCCCCCCACAATACTGAAGGCTACCAATTATGGAGAATTGATCTATGCCAGGAATTGTACTAATGACTTTATGCATTGTCTTTATTAAATTTTACAACAAGTACAATAGGTTCTAATATAACCTATTTTTTAGTGATAAAACAGATTGGAGTGATAAAACCATTTGCTTGAAGTCGCACAGCTAATATGTGATAGAGGTTCAAATACAGGTCTGACTTGAAAATTGTTCATTTAACTAACATATTCTATGTCTTTGATGCATGTTTGCTGAATACCTGTCATTTAGATGTGTTAGAATAGGAATGAACGTTGTCCCTATCTATTCCTTCATTTCCCCTTTCCCCTTTGGAAAAATGTATCGAGAGAGAAGGCATATATGCAATTATTTGAATACTGGCTCTTCTCTAGGAATAGGCTTTATCACAGTGTATAGGTTATGAATGCCTTCAGTGGTAAGTAGTGGAAAGTCTAACAGAAGTTAAACGAGATAGGGCTTATTTCCCTCATATACTATGCAGTCTGGAGTTAGGCTTTCAGCACTGGTATGTCCAGGATTCTGTTGGCCTTCCATTATAGTTGGCTCTTCGTACCACAAAAAGGCTGTTGCAGCTCCAGTCATCACATCCTAATCCAAGACAGAAGGCAAAAAAACTGAAGGCAGAAGGGCAGTGCCAGCTAAACAGGTTTAGTCCTTTATATCAGGAAAGCAAAAGGTTGTTCAGAGCCACAGGGGAGGCTGAAAAGTTGGAAACAGGATTCTCCGGAAAGGCTTAGATGAATCTTGATCTACCAGTTGAGGCTGACCATGCTGTCAGTCAAAACAAAGTTGGAATCTAGTTGCTAAGGCTGCTAACACTGCCAACCACACATTTCAGAGAAGTAGAGGCTTTTAGAATTTGAAGAGGTGATAGAGAGATCCCCATCTTGCAGATAAGACAGCTGAGACTTGAAAAGAAGGCAGGTATCTGAGCCAGGACGAAAGAGGGTTTCCTTAGAGTTTACTCTCCCCAGTACACCTCTCCCAGTACACCTCCCTGATACTTCTATAAAGTGTTTGCTTTCAAAGCCGTTTCATATCTCCTACTCAGTTTATCCTTCTCATCCTTTTGAAGGGGGCTGGGAAGGGCAGACCCTTCCCAGTGTCTTGTGAGTAGAAGCGACGTCCCAGAGAGAGCTCACCAACATGCCCAGGATTATACCCTATGTTTGTTGGCCAAAACGAAATCATAAATCTCCAGGTTGGGCCAGAGTTAACAGACTTCATTGCCCCCCACGATACTGTGATCTTCCCTATGGCCTTCACACTTACACCAGAGCAGGGGCGCTCCCTGCTCAGACACCCTGAGCTTTCATTTGGGCAGGTCCGGCTGCCTTGGCATGCCAGCAGAAATGCCTCCGGGGATGACTGGGTGGCACTCAGCCTGCATAGGGACATTGGGTCCTTCTTTGTCCCCAGGGAGAGAGGACAGCCACCCACTGTGGCTGTGAGAGTGGTGATGAGTAAGGGCCCATAAACTTGAGTCTGAATGTTTATTTCCCCGGTTGATTTGACCCTGTCTTTCAGCTGCAGGGTTCCTGGTCATTTTGATCCTGTTCAGCATGTTCCTGCTGTGATATAGACAGTGGGTCAGGTCACCCTAGTAACAGGGCATCTTGTGCAGCTGGAAGTGTGTTTACGTGGTCGAGTCAGTTACTCTCCGTTTTCTGAATGGGGGTCCTTTCATTACCTCGGAAAAGGAGAGATTCTTTTCTTTAGCTAGAAGAATCTATATAGTGGGATTTTTACCGATAAAAATAGTAATTATAGCAGAATCATAGTTATAGTGTTTAAAATATGTGAATACTTGATAAATTCATTGACAAATTTCCCTTTCTGCCATATGAACATCTTTATCAGCCTTGAGGACCTTAGCTTGTTTCCACTGATTTTGTGGGATATGTAGTTTTGCAAACTCACTAAGTCTCTATTTGGATTTAGGGCATTTACAGCCAAGACTGTTGTGAATGGCTGTGTTGCATTTGTTCTTTGTGACCTCTGATGGATAAGCGTGCCAAGAATAATAACACCAGGAAGACTTATGTGAACGCCCATGGGAAGGAGGATCTGGACGGCCCTCCTGTTTAGTCACAGCTCAGTCCTTTGCAGTCCCATTGTCATGCCCTGGATTGGGATTGGTGTCAGACTGCTCTTACTGTCTTGGTTTCCTGTCTTCTGGTCTTTAAAAATTTCACTAAGAGGACAGTCTGCTACTGTTTCTTCCCTTCAGTGCATAAAAAAATACTGGGCATTTGTTTTTCTTCCAGTGCATGTTGCATTTAGGAAGGTCATGCAGTTATAGAATAGATATTACCTTGAGAGGAATAAAGTAGCCCATGGCTGATGTATGGTAAATAAAACTGCCTACAGGGTGAGCATGTTTAAGGCAGTTTAAAACAGGCTGAAAGACACCTTGCCACAGTCTGAAAACTGCAACTTTCAATTTGGCACTATAATGCCAATAACAAACCCAACCTTTAAAAATAAATTTAGTCCCAGTCTTGTCTTCACATCAGGTGAGGCCAGACATACCTGTTGAGTGGCTGATTAATGTAGGTCTTATTCAGCTGACTGTACAGGCTGGGAGAGGGAAAGTATAGAGTCTATAATGTGTTTAAAGCAGGCAGCTAATAAGGAACCAAACTAACCTTTTTTGGTGTTCACCCAAGACCTATTTTTTAAAAAGTGCTTGCAGGGCTGAATGTGTTGGGATATTCAGTTGTTGAAATACCACAAACATATTATTGCTGGGAGAAGTTGCTGCTTATGGGAAAATAAAATTTAACATCACTGTTCTCTGCCTGATGCTTATTGTCAAAATGAATTGCTTAAAGGGAGTCATCTGTGTACGTGGATGGCTGAAAGTGATTTCCGATGCCTGTGGAGAAAAGAGCTGCAGCGCTTTAAACAGGGGATAGAGACTGTAACTTCAAAATATAAAAGGTTTCATTCTGCCCCCGCCAGCTTTATTGAGGTGTAATTGACAAATAAGATTGTATATATTTAAGGTGTACAGTGTATTGATTTGATATATGTATACATTGTGAAATGATTACCATAATCAAGTTAATCAACACATCCAACACCTCACATAGTTGGTGTGTGTGTGTATCGTGAGAACACTTAAGATCTACTCTCTTAGCAAGATTCAAGTATACAAGATTCAAGTATACATACAGTACAGTATGTACTCCTCGGGGCGAAGGGAACATTCCCACCCAGAGCCCACCCTGCACCCTCAGCTCATGCTCTGAGTACTTGAGACTTAAGAGTTCCCTACTTAGGTTATGCTGAGCCTCATTCTAGAAACAGCATGTGGGCCCTTTCCCCACCTCTATCTTTGGGAATGTGCATCTCTAGGCTTGAGGCCTGGCCACAGGGCAGCTGTTTGCATGGGTTGTGGTCTGAGATTTGCCTGCAGTCTGGGATGTCCATACCTGTGCCCACGAGACCTCTCCTGGGGCAGGACAGAGCCAGGGGTTCGAAGAGAAGGGGGTTGGCCCAGGCGTCTTCAGGAGTGCTGAGAAGGTTAGGCTGGCAATCAGCAATGTTTCTAATGTAGCTTCTTATCTAATCATCACAGTGCTTCTCAAGGTAGGTAATGTTACTTCTGTATTTTGAGATGAATAAAATGAGACTTGAAGAGGTTGAAAACTTAGTGCACAAGTTGTAATTGGCAGAGCCTAAATTTGAACCAGATTAGTTTGACTCCAAAATTTTTTCCATGATATTTTTATCCATTTTCCACATTGTAGCCAGAGTTCCATTTTGTATAGAAAATGTCTGAGATCACCTTATTCCCTTGATTAAAAATCTTTTATTAGCTCTTTATTTTCAATTGGCTAAAGACCGGTCTCTCTGGCGTCGCATGCGAGACCCTTCAAAACCTGGTTCAAATCTACTTTGTCAAACTCATTTCTCACCAGTCTTCCCACCATGACTTATTGGGTCATAATTGTACTTGAGCTGTTCCATGAATCCACTCTGCCTTTGCACTCACAGTCTCAGCTGGGTATGTCCTTTCCCTCTTCCTCACCTGGCTGACCAAGTCCCATACTGTCCCCTCCTTTTTCAGGGCCAAATGAGTATCACCTCGTGCATGAAGACATTTGAATTTTTCTAGATAGGATCTCTCCTGCCCCTATTATATACTTCTGTGGTTGTGTATACCTTAATACAGGTGCCTATTACTTTGTACCTGTGTTATCTCCCTTAGACAGTGGGTTCCTTGTGGGCAGGAACTTTGTCTCATTCATCATTATGCCCAATGCTTCATACAGAGCCTGGATGTCTAGTAGGCTACATAAATATTAAAATAAAAAATCCTTTTATTACTGAACATCTTACAGACTTCTCAAAGATTATTCGCCATTGAGGAATACAAATTTTGGTTCTGACATTTGTGTTGATTTGCTAATAGACTGGTTTTACAGGCGCTTTGACATCATAACTGGAAATTTCTATCTCACAGAAAAATGTAACTTGACATTTAACCCTACCGTTTTGCTGTCGTGACATTTAAGTGGTGAGGAGTCATTATAATAAATGTATACACATTATTGGTGAGCTTTAATAGGCCAGTGAGTTCTGAATAGAATGTAAAGAAATCACAGTTTTGTCTCAAAGGGATTAGTTTTTGGTTTTTTTGTTTTTTTTTTAATTAATTAATTTACTTATTTATTTATTTTTGGCTGTGTTGGGTCTTCGTTTCTGTGCGAGGGCTTTCTCTAGTTGCGGCGAGCGGGGGCCACTCTTCATCGCGGTGCACGGGCATCTCACTGTCGCGGCCTCTCTTGTTGCGGAGCACAGGCTCCAGACGCGCAGGCTCAGTAGTTGTGGCTCACGGGCCTAGTTGCTCCGCGGCATGTGGGATCTCCCCAGACCAGGGCTCGAACCCGTGTCCCCTGCATTAGCAGGCAGATTCTCAACCACTGCGCCACCAGGGAAGCCCCCTAGTTTTTGTTTTTTAAGTTACCTGTTTTTGGTTATATAGGCGTTTCTGAATGATGTTTATTGCATAGACTTACTGTTTTTCAAGAGGTAACTACCATTTGCATAAAGTTATCGGCACATAAAAAAGATGATGTTGTGGTATGGCTCATTTTCTCTTCTTCCCTAAGATTTGAGTATTCGAGTTAGAAGTCTTATTTGTTCTAGTGGTTTCTCCCTACTTGCCCCTCCGCGACAGAGATTCTGGGCAGAGTCTTGCCTCTAGATTGCCTTTCAGAGCATTTTCATCATGAAAAAAATCATTAATTAACAAAATGCCTGTGGTTCCATGTTCCAGGGCAGGGCAGGGCAATTCCCATCGGCATGTTTCATTCTGTTAGCATATTCACACTGTAAACCTGAAAGCTTGATTGGAAGAAAACATGCCATAGAAAGAAGCAAAATTAATTTAAGCATACTGATTTTAGATACTTGTGACTATGGTAATTATATCAATACTTGAGGGTCATAAGCAAGCCTATTTTCAGCCACAAAGGTTTTGGGGAGAAGAAAGAATTCAGTAAGTGTTTGAAAGATGCTAAGGAAATGTCTTTGGGGAAAGAGAAACTATTCCAGGAATATTGCCCAGCTTTTGATAAAGTGGGAAGGGTAGTGACTTGATGAAGAGATGAAGTTAGCACAGAGGAAATTCAGGAAGGATTAGATTGAAGCCGTTACTGGAAACACAGCCTTTGAGGATGCTAGGCCAGAGCTTTGAAGGAAAGGGGGCGTGTGTTTATGCACATACAGGCTAGCGTCACTTCTTCTCTATTTCTAAAGGTAATATATTTTATTATTGAAAGATTTTTAAATGTTGAAACATGTAAATAATAAAACCAAAACCATCCATGTTCCCAAAAGACTGAGATATATTCCAGAGGGGTTTTGAGGAATTTCTTTCCAGCCTCAGTCCCTTTCTCCTCCACTCACTTGTGTGTGTATATAACTTTTTAATTCAAGTGTAGGACCATGGTATGGTATATTTTCTACATTGTATTCTCATTTTAAATTTCTTCGACATAACATTTTCAAAGCATTTTCCTGTGTTAATAAAAACTTTTCAAGATACTTTAAATTATTGTACGTTATTCCATTTCAGATATGTACCAGAATTTATTTAACATTATTTACATTATAAATGAAACTACAGATAAATCTCTGCACCTGAAACTTTGCTGTATCTCTGATGATTTCTTTAGAAAAGGTTCATACAATAGAAAATCCTAGGTCAGAGCATACTAATATTTTTAAGCTCTTGAGATACATTGACAAATTGTTTTTGATGACAGAATTAAAGAGTAAAATCTTTCCATGGTGCCACAGGAAGTGGTTATATGAGGAACTGATAAGTGTGTTGATGGAGGTGAGGAGGGGTTTATAAGTGGAAAAATGTAAAAGTTCACGTGTGAATGATTGATGCGGGAGATAAAGTGAGGAAGTATAAGGATGGATTGACCATGGACAGAAAGGAGTTTCTTTGTGAAGGGTGCTTCACAGGCTTGCTGTGTGTGAAATGCTTAGCCAGGTCTTGGAACAGGTGTGAGATTGACAAATGGTAACCATTCACGTCACATGCTGTTAAGGAGCTTGAGTTCAGGGGTCCAGCGCTGCTCCAGCCCTTGTCCAGGAGTGACTGGTCCTCTCTCCCTTTCACTTCCCTCATCAGTAAATGTCGGTAACATTCGTCCTTCCTCGTTGGGTTGGTGTGCAGCTTAGATGAAATTGTGTGCCTAGGCCCTTAGCCTGGTGTGTGGCACACTAAGGCTTTAACAATTGACACTTCTGTGACATCCACTGTTGCTCTCCCTTGTATCAGTTAGTAATCCTCTGGTTGAAAGTGACAGAACACTCCATCCAAAGAGAAAAGCCAGTATGTTGTGTCCAACACAGAGTGTTGTATCCAATGGAATGGGAATGTCACTTGATTTGGTCTTTTTTTTTTTTTTTACCAGACTTGTTTTTTTTTTTTTTTTAAATAAATTTATTTATTTATTTTTGGCTGTGTTGGGTCTTCGTTTCTGTGCGAGGGCTTTCTCTAGTTGCGGCGAGCGGGGGCCACTCTTCATCACGGTGCGTGGGCCTCTCACTATCGCGGCCTCTCTTGTTGCGGAGCACAGGCTCCAGACGCGCAGGCTCAGTAGTTGTGGCTCACGGGCCCAGTTGCTCCGCAGCATGTGGGATCTTCCCAGACCAGGGCTCGAACCCGTGTCCCCTGAATTGGCAGGCAGATTCTCAACCACTGCGCCACCAGGGAAGCCCTTTTACCAGACTTGTTTATATTTATAAGCTCAACCAATCTTTAAATGGCCTTTATGTTACACTTCTTAGGCATTTTCCGCTTATTTCTTTGTTCATTTGTTTACTCATTCATCCATTCAGAAGGTGAATGTACACATTTACACTTGCCCCTATCTTGAAAAGGAATGATATCTGTTTTCCTCTGTTCTTTACTCAGTGCCATGTGCAGGGCCCCAGACATAATAGATGCTCAGTAGTTGTTAAAAAAAATCAAGAACAACCTCCTTATGATTAATGTGGACTTTATTTTCTCCTTTTTTTCCTCTAGGGGGAAAAAAAGAAAATCTTTAGTGTTTTTCCCCCGATTACATAGAATTTATATCTTTTGGTAGAAGTAGTAGTATTGATAATTCTAGATTGCAGGTGAAAATACCAAGCCACCTTTAATTTTTTTCAAAGATATATAAGCTATGGGGGTATAATATACACCATGGTGACTATAACAATACTACATTATATATTTGAAAGTTGCTAAGAGAATAGATCTTCAAAGTTCTCATCACAAGAAAAAAAATTGTTAACTCTGTGAGGTGATTCTTGTTAACTAAACTTATTGGGGTCGTTATTTTGCAATATGTACATATATCAAATCATTTTGTTGTACACTTTAAACTTCTACAATGTTATATGTAACTTACATGCCTCAATAAGTCATTGGAAAAAAATTTTTTTCAAAATGAATAAAAATTTACTCTTATAAATTATCTTCTTGACCTATTATGTTTTATATTTTTTAAATATTGCAAGAATATTAAAATGAAGAAGATAAACCCATTTCCCTATTACAATAATATACCAAAATGTTTTCATATTTTTGTTGCTTTCTATTCTTTTACAGCTTATTTTTTAATTAGACATGTCAAATAGCAAAGATAAAAATCTAGATAGTATTTAAAATTTTTCAGGTGATTGATAACCTACTAAATTGTCTGCAGTTGTCCTCTCATTACAAAAACCTATTAGCATAGTGAGGCCCATCAGGTAAATGGAGGTTTACTTTATAAACAAGAAGTGTACATATAATTGCTAAAAAGAACACTTGGACTGTTGATGTAAGTGCCAGGAAGAAAATGAGTTCCATGTTTAATATTTTCTCTGTGTATGTGCAGATTCACTCACATATTTGAGCTGAACAGGAGAAGAAAATGCTGTGATGTTAACTTGTGAGGAGTCCAGTGACTTTGTGGCTTTATGAATGTTTTCTTCAGATTATATCAGTATACTCTAGAGTTATTATATGAAAATTAATACAGATAGAAAGAAAATGAAAGATCCCCCATGCCACTCTCTGGACATACCCATGGTCAGCATTCAGCCCAGCTCTTTTCTTTTTTTTTTTTTTTTTTTTTTTTTAATTTATTTTATTTATTTATGGCTGTGTTGGGTCTTCGTTTCTATGCGAGGGCTTTCTCTAGTTGTGGCAAGCGGGGGCCACTCTTCATCGCGGTGCGCGGGCCTCTCACTATCGCGGCCTCTCTTGTTGCGGAGCACAGGCTCCAGACGCGCAGGCTCAGTAGTTGTGGCTCACGGGCCCAGTTGCTCCGCGGCATGTGGGATCTTCCCAGACCAGGGCTCGAACCCGTGTCCCCTGCATTGGCAGGCAGACTCTCAATCACTGCGCCACCAGGGAAGCCCCCAGCTCTTTTCTTAGGTAGTGCCCTAATTAATTTTCATTGTTGTGTGTCTCTCTGTATTGTTTGGATTTTGTAATGTACATGTATGCCTTTTATAATGAAATATAATAAAAGTATATTTTGAGGGAAAATATGATCATAACCATATTATATTATTTAGGATTCTTTTCTAAAAAATTTTTATTGAAATATAGTTGATTTACAATGTCGTGTTAGTTTCAGGTACACAGCAAAGTGATTCAGTTATACATATATACGTATATCCTTTCTCAGATTCTTTTTCCTTACAGGTTATTACAAGATATTGAGTATAGTTCCCTGTGCTGTACAGTAGGACCTTGTTGGTTATCTATTTAGGATTCTTTTTAACAGAGTGAATCATGTAAAATTATGGATATTCAACCCTTTCCGATGTACAGAAAATGGAAGTTTCGTATGTTCTACTTAATAATCGCAATAGGCTTGCTAAGGCATCTCGAAATCCTGCAGGAGAAATGGGATTTTATGTTGTTCACAGTTGTATCCCTAGGACCTAGAACAGTTCCTGAAGGATGAATCTAATCTTTGTTGCGAAATATAGAGGTTACTGATGAAGATAATTTCATAAAAATAGGAGTGAAAATAGAAATAAAATGGAAACATTTTAACTGCACTGCAGAGAAAATCAATTAAGGAAACAATTCAGTTCCAATTGGCTCAGTGAATTGGCTCTGGCGAAAGCTTAGTCAATGAAAATTCATCAGTGTTGATGCAAACTGTTTAAAGCATCGGTATTTATAAACACAAATAATATCCCAAGTGTCACAACAAGAGGCTGAAAAACCTTCTGTACTCAAACTAGGAAAGGTCATGATTACTAGGAAAAGTGATGGCTGAACCCAGCAGCTAGATCCAAAGCCACATTTATCCCACTCATCCAAACTGTATATACCTTTCCATAACTGCATTCATAACTACATTCCAACTGTCAAATGTAACACATTGCTTCATGAATGACCCTCACAGTAAGATAATTTACATTACTTATTTGATGTCTGTCCCCATTCTTTTAAACGGGTGGACATCTGGATTGCTGTTTGTAAAGCAGGGTGCCATATGCCACAGTTGGTGGGGAGCTGTCGGCTGGCGGAGGCCAGAGAACAGGGGTTTTAAAGACAGATGGTCTAAATTTAAATCACAGCTCTGTCATTTACAAACATGTGGCCTTGGACAGGTAATCTAGTCTCCCTTAGTTTGTTTTGTCAACAGTTAAATCTCTACATAATAAAATAGTAAATATGACGGTGTGAACATGGTACTTGGGACATACAGGCCACTGATATTCAATCAGAGCCATGGTTATTATGTGAAGGAATCCAGACAGTAACTGAAAAAATGGCTTAGATCATAGAATCCTAGAAGTATACAGTATAAGCAGACCTCAGAAATCTAAGGTATCTTTGTGCTCCATCCCATGTAGTGCATCAAAGAGGAAGCAACCTAAAATTCAGAAACAGATTTGGTTTTACATGAAGTTCATTTTTGTGCTCATTATTGAAAGGTAATTTTTGGTAAATCCTATCTGTTCCCCTATTCACCCACTTTAATTTCCCTTTGTCCATTGTTATCTTCCAGCCCAATAAAGCTGGTCTGTGAACCATGACAACACAGTTAAGGAGAGAGACTCAGTCTCCTTGACACAACCAGACACTGTCATGGGATAATGTCTTCCTTGTGCATGTGCAGAGCTGCTAATTATTCTTCTTTAAGAAATAATGACATGCCAGGGCATGAAACCTGGGGCCACTGTCCATATTTAATTAGGCAAGAGTGATCTCGCACATGCTCGTGCATAAAAAATAATCACTTCATGTAACTGAATGTTGGTTTTGGTATGCCCTTTCCCCAATTAGGCATCATCTAGCAAGATCAAAAGGTGATTTATTCCAAGATGGTCTGTGCAGAGGGGACTGAGTGTGTGCCACGTTGCATCTTCATTATAAATTTCATCCTGAGACTCAATTAACAGGCCTGTTATTCTCTTTTATTAAAATCACTTTAAAAAATTAAGGCAGCAGGGTTTTTATGGTACCACAGAGCAAGCAGTGAAATCAGTGTGCCCCGCGTGTGTTCGTTTCCTGTCGAAGTCGTGATCTGAGGCTCATGACACTCATCTCGGGGACTGCTGGGACTGAGGCGCTGCGAGGCCTTGGATCCTGAGGACGGTTAGTCCTCCCTCTCACCTCCTACACACACACACGCGCACACACACACACACCCCCACACACCCACACCCACCCATCCACCCACCCACCTCTCTGCTTTAGGGCTCAGTGTAACATCACTTCAAAGCTTTTCATCCTAGTGGAACCCTGAGCTCAGCCAGGGAACATGGCCCACTTCTCTTACACAGACACGGAAGTTTCTGCCGTGTTGGGCAGGTCCTTTCTCCAGAAAGCAGGGGCTCTTAACTTGGGATCTATGTGGAGTTAGGGCTTGGGGGGGCCTGTGAATCCCCTGAAATTACTTGCATGCTTCTCTAGGAAGAGGATCTTTTTGTGTTCATGATCCAAAAAAGCTTAAGAAACAGAACTATCCTAGCTTTGCTCTGATCTTTTGACACCAAAGGGTGTTGGAAGAAACTTGGTCTTGGGAGTGAGACAGATTTCCGTTTGAATTGTCTCCGATAGATTTTAGCCATGTAACGTTGGGCAGGCTGTGAACCCTCTCTGAATCTCCATTTTCTCAAATGTAGAACGAGGGTAAGAATGCCTATTTTAAGGTTACAGTGACTGGTAGACTTTTCATCCCATGAATAAAATGAAAGCAAGTATCTGTTCTGTCTTGTTCCTTGTTGGGTCTTTACAAGCATCCATGACGGTGCCTTGCACACAGCAGGCACTCAAATGTTGGTTGGATGGATAGTTGGATGGATGGAGTGCCTTGGTTTAGTACCCAGATGAAGTCTGTCAGTCTGCTTCCTCAAAGCACTGATTTTCCAAGAGAAATCTGTCTTGCTAAGACCCTCCCAGGACATGTGCTCTATGTCCTTTGCAAAATCTTTCTGGATACTATGACAAGATGAGATAGACCTTCTTATCCTATACTGAAAATCATGGTCTTTGCTGGGCCTTTGTCTATATCAGGGCTGGGCAACTAGCCTGGAGGCCAAATCTGGCCTGTTGCCTGTTTTTGTAAATAAAGTTTTCTGTTGTTTTTTAATAAATTTATTTATTCATGTATTTAGTTTTGGCTGTGTTGGGTCTTTGTTGCTGAGCGCGGGCTTCTCATTGCGGTGGCTTCTCTTGTTGCGGAGCACAGGCTCTAGGCACGCGGGCTTCAGTAGTTGTGGCACTTGGGCTCAGTAGTTGTGGCTCATGGGCTCTAGAGCGCCGGCTCAGTAGTTGTGGCGCACGGGCTTAGTTGCTCCACGGCATGAGGGATCTTCTTGGACCAGGGCTTGAACTTGTGTCTGCTGCACTGGCAGGCGGATTCTTAACCACTGTGCCACCAGGGAAGTCCTGTAAATAAAGTTTTATTGGAATGTAGCCATGGTTATTGATTTACATGTTGTCTCTGACTGCTTTTGTGCTATAGCAGCGTTGAGCACAGAGACCGTATGGTCTTCAAAGCCTAAAATATTTTTTATCTACCTCTTTATGGAAAAAGTTTTCCAATCCCTGATATATATTTTCTGTACTCTTTACTATAACCCTGCAGGATTGGTCTTAAGATGCTCTTGCTGTGGATTGGGAAGCTAAGATTTTTTTTTTTAATATTTATTTATTTGGCTGCGTTGGGTCTTCGTTGCTGCGCGCAGGCTTTCTCTAGTTGTGGCGAGCTGGGGCTACTCTTCGTTGCGGTGCGGTGGCTTCTCTTGTTGCGGAGCATGGGCTGTAGGCACACAGGCTTCAGTAGTTGTGGCACACGGGCTCAGTAGTTGTGGCTTGCGGGCTCTAGAGCGCAGGCTCAGTAGTTGTGGCACACGGGCTTAGTTGCTCCGCAGCATGTGGGATCTTCCCAGCCCAGGGATCAAACCCGTGTCCCCTGCATTGGCAGGCAGATTCTTAACCACTGCGCCACCAGGGAAGTCCAGGAAGCTAAGATTCAACAGAGTTAAGTATATTAACTGAGATTGAACAATTTATAATTGTTAGGGTTTGAATCCAGGTCTGTGTGATTCCACAGCCCATGGTCCTTCCACTAAATGGTGATACCTTGCAATTGAACCAAAACCCAGCTGAACCAATTACATCTTCCAGTCCTTCCTGGTGACTATGCCTGGCACGGGGAACAGTTCAATGATGTCCCCTGGAATCGTGGTGGGACCTGGTAGTCCTGGCATTTGTCAGCAATCTGTTTCCGGTCTGCAATAGAAATTGTGTGAATGTAGAAGTAGGTAAGAGAGTGGAATGAGGATCTCAAGGACTGATACTGTCGGTGGCAGAGCAATATGGGCGTGCTGTTGTTTATCTGCAAACATAATGCTGCTCCCTAAGGGTCAGGGGGTTCAGCATTCCAGGAAGGTCCTTGTTGCTGCTGAATGTGGCATCCACTCTTGTTTGGTGCCTTTGATGAGAAATGTGTAATACTTGTGCATTTTCAGCACACAACCACTCGACAGAGACTTTCACTGGCCCAGGCTATGAGACTGTTAAGAGTTTGGGACCTCCACACTTGCCCACTGCTACCATGCCCTCATTGGCAGATCTGACTCCAAAAACTGGAGATGAAAGTTCTTTCACAGTGAATTAAGCCTGGTGGAAATTTGATTGTTTCAACGGTTTCCAGATGAAGTTCTATGGCTCTTCTGTTAATTCCTCCATCAGCCCATTATTGCTCATTCTCACTTGACTTTCACCCTTCCAATTAATTTTTCCAAGCTTGTAAACTGGTTATGATTAAATAAAAGAAACAAAATTGGGGAAATCAGCTATTCCTGCTTTAACTGACTGCATAGCAGTGTTTGCCTTATAACTGAGAGAAGCTGACGATAACCGTAACAGCGACAAAATTATAGCCACCCAACTGGAAGTAACACAGTTGGGTAATTTATCCACCTGTCAAAGGATGTACTAATGAAAAATGGCCGTAGTGTGAATCAATTTTCATATAAAAGTGGGGTATTGTAACTTGGGGATAGTGAGAAGGATTAGGAGGGCTTAATGCTCTTTCTGATAGTCTGGTTTTTTTCTTTGTGGCCGGCGTTAGGGGGAGTGTCTGGAACTCTCTCTCAATCTGTCATGGAGCTGCTGATGGAGGATTCCATGGAAAAGCTGCAGGGTGGGCAGGAAGGAATCAGAGCTATAATTAACTTTCTGTTTCACTGTGTTCTGCAACAGTGACCCTTATTCCTCCAGTGACGAAATCCCGTAGTCTTACCCTGTGGCTTTCATACTCTCTGAAGTCAATGAATCTTTCAGTTTATGCTGAAAGTATAAAACAGATAAAAATGGGGCTGCTCTGGTTTAAGTCAGGGTGGAGGAACCTGGTAAAACTAAGTAACATTTCATTTGTTGTGCCAGTGTAACTCTGTGGGGAAATAATGGGTTGATTAAAATTCTTGATCTATTGTTTAATTATTTAGAGTGAATGCTTCGTACAGAAAAATAGATTTCTCTTTGTAGCCCTTTTGGTTTATTCCTAACATATTTTAGGACCCAGTTATTTTTTTCTTAAGCTTCAAAATATGCAAGTAGTTCTCAAGCCATTTTTTTCGTCTTTCACTTGACGCCAGGTGCTTCTCATGGATCAAAGCTGTTGATAGTTTGTATTTCTGTCTTGGAAACATGTTTATATGGAATCTAAAAAAAAAAAAAATGGTTCTGAAGAACCTGGGGGCAGGACAGGAATAAAGACACAGACATAGAGAATGGACTTGAGGCACAGGGAGGGGGAAGGGTAAGCTGGGACGAAGTGAGAGAGTGGCATGGACTTATATACACTACCAAATGTAAAATAGATAGCTAGCGGGAAGCAGCCGCATAGCACAGGGAGATCAGCTCGGTGCTTTGTGACCACCTAGAGGGGTGGGATAGGGAGAGTGGGAGGGAGATGCAAGAGGGAGGAGATATGGGGATATATGTATATGTATGGCTGATTCACTTTATTCTACAGCAGAAACTAACACACCATTGTAAAACAATTATACTCCAATAAAGATGTTAAAAAAAAAAAAAAATCCATCACAGGGACTTCCCTGGTGGCGCAGTGGTTAAGAATCCGCCTGCCAATGCAGGGGAAATGGGTTCGATCCCTGGTCCAGGAAGATTCCACATGCTGTGGAGCGACTAAGCCCGTGTGCCACACTACTGAGCCTGCGCTCTAGAGCCCGTGAGCCACAACTACTGAGCCCATGTGCCACAACTACTGAAGCCCGCGTGCTCTAGGGCCTGCGTGTGGAAACTGCTGAGCCTGCGTGCTGCAGCTACTGGAGCCCTCCCACCTAGGGCCTGTGCTCCGTGACAAGAGAAGCCACTGCAATGAGAAGCCCGTGCACCACAATGAAGAGTAGCCCCCTCTCGCCACAACTAGAGAAAGCCTGCACAGTAACGAAGGCCCAACGCACCCAAAAATAAAATAAATTTAAAAATAAAAAGAATCCATCACAAAATTTAGGTCTCCCTGATGGAGACTAAAGGGCAAATTCATAAATTATAAGTGATTATTGAACAATTTGAATTGGGGGAGAAATTGACAAGTACATCAAATTTCAGTTTATATCCATGAGGCAGAGTAGTGGTGGTGATGCCCTCACTTGCCAGGTGGGGGAGAGGAATGAGCAAGGGATAGAAATCTAAATAAACAGTGTTTTCTAGAGTTATACACCCCAGGTGTACTGAATACAGGCAATTATATTACTTCTAGAAAGAGCAAGGCGTGTTCATGGACTGGTAAAGGACTTCCATGTGATGATTAGTTCACCAAAACAATTGTTTGAGAGTCCTTGTGTATGTTTTCTCTGTAGCCATCCTAAGAAGGTGAGCTACTGATGTGCTATGATTTTCTTTTTTTTCCTTTGGTCGCACAGCGCGGCTTGAGGAATCTTAGTTCCCCGACCAGGGATTGAACCCCCTGCAGTGGAAGTATGGAGTCCTAACCACTGGACCTCCAGGAAATTCCCAGGATATGCTATGATTTCTGCACAGCTTTTTTTTTTTTTTGCTGTGTTTTTTTTAACATCCATGTGCAGTTTCATTATTGGTCATAGTTTTGTGTACGTGTGTGGCGGCATTTGGGGGTGGGTGTACATAAGGCTTGGATTACTTGACTGCCAGCATCTCTGAGCTCATGTGTTGTCCTTATTTATGTGTTTGCCAGGGAGAAATGCCTGCTGCCTCTCCAATTGGCTTTGGAATCCAAGAATGTGAAGCTGGCCCAACATGCCTTGGCAGGGATACAGGTATGGCTCTGAGTGCAACAGGATGACAGAAATTGACAGACCACTTTGGCATTGAAAGAGCAAATAGTTAACGTTCTAAATACTAGCTGTTTAAAGACCCAGACAAAAATTTGATTGAACTGGGTAATAACCAGAGAGGATAACAGGATTTTCTTGTATTTACCAGCATTTCTCTGTGTACAGTATTATCTTGCTAAGCATTTGTTGTTCAGACACTGACTCATGGAGACTCAGCTAAGCCCACACAGAAATGAAATATTTTTTGTGACACCAAACTTTTAACAGAGTAAGGGCTCCCAAGAGAGATGCTTCCAGTTCTATACCAACTCAAATCTTATATGCATTCAAGTTCTCTGGGTCTGTGTCAGGAGCAATGATGGTAAGCTGGAAAGAGTTTGTTTTGTTTTCTGTTCTACAGTTAAGTTGGTGAATGGATTAATGTGTTTTGTTTCCAGAACAAGATTGGGAAGAAAAAAGAAATTTTGTCTAGTCAGAAAAGTCAAATTGCACAAATGCATTTCCTGCTCTGAACATTTGTTCATTTTGTTTTACACCGTACATAATAGGTCTAATTCCAAAGGTGCAAAGTTGTTGGCTGTATAGATACATTGACTTCTTAAGTGGTTTGGTATGTGAATGACAAGCACTGTGGAGTTCAAGCCTACGGGGTATTCTTTCATCATGACCGGGTATTGGTGGCATTTGTTGGATGTCTTCTCACATTACTGTTTCATCGTTAACTCTTTAAGTTCAGAGAGGTCTCTAATACCTTTAGAGAAATAAATATGAAAGAGTAAGAAAATTACAACTCTTTTTTTCCCTAGAAGATTGGAATTAGAGGATGTATATCTCAATATGCAATAGCATTAGAAATTCTTAAACATTTAAAAAAATTTTAAACAATGTTATTAAAAACTCTTCTTTTCTCCAAAGTAATTGGGCCAACTTTAAAAATGAATGGGGGACTTCCCTGGGGGCGCAGTGGTTAAGAATCCGCCTGCCAATGCAGGGAACACAAGTTCGAGCCCTGGTCTGGGAAAATCCCACATGCCACGGAACAGCTAAGCCCGTGCGCCACAACTACTGAGCCCGCGCTCTAGAGCCCACGAGCCACAACTACTGAGCCCACTCGCCTAGAGCCCATGCTCCGCAACAAGAGAAGCCACTGCAATGAGAAGCCCATGCACCGCAATGAAGAATAGCCCCTGCTTGCTGCAACTAGAGAATGCCCTTGCGCAGCGACGAAGACCCAATGCAGCCAAAACTAAATTAATTAATTTTAAAAAAAATGAATGGGAGTTTGTTTTGACCTGCCACTTATGTTCCCTTTTCTTTAGTAGTATATAGATTTTCCATTTAGTTACTTTTTTTTTTTTAACCCTCGAACACGCTTACATTACAGTATCATGTTTTCAATAATCGTGGGAACTTCACTGATCTGGGGGGCAGGGAGTCTTCCTCTCAGCATCCCTTGTGACCTCCCATTAACTTAAGGCATTTTTTAAGAGCTTTCTAGTCTTTATCACTTTAAGTAAAACCAGGTTTGTATATAAGCTAACTCTGGGCTGCCCTACATACATTACACGAGAGTCAAAAATCTCTTTTGAGAGAATACCTCAGAGATATTGTGGGTTCAGTTCCAGACCACCATAATAAAGCAAATATTAGAGTGAGCCACATGAAGGTTTTGATTTTCCAGTGCATATAGAAGTTATGTTTACACTATACTGTAGTCTCTTAAGTGTGCAATAGCATTATGTCTAAAAAAATGTACATACCTTAATTAAAAAATACCTTATGGATAAAGAATGCCAGCATCATTTGAGCCTTCAGTCAGCTGTAGCAGTAACATCAAAGATCACTGATCACAGATCATCGTAACAAATACAGTAATAATGAAAAGCTTTAAAATATTAGAATTACCAGAATTACCAAAATGTGACATAGAGACACGATGTGGGCAAATGCTATTGAAAAAATGGGGCCAGTAGACTCGATTGACACACGGTTGCCACAAACCTTCAATTTATAAAAAACACAATACCTGTGAAGTGGAGTAAAGCTAAGTGCAATAAAATGAGGTATAGCTGTATAGACAAATTCAGGGAGTCCTAAGAAGAAGGTTTAAAATACTTGTTTTCTGGATCTGCAGTGACATTCAGCTAGAAGAGGGAGTCATTACCCTGGATGAATCAGAATTCCAGAAATTCTTCATGGCTGCAACCCTATGCTGCATCGGACAAGGACAAATTTAATAGGGATAAATATAAAATCCATCCTACACTAGGGTCTCAAAAATCAATTGCCCCAGGACAGAATAGGGAAGAACAGCTTAATTGCAGCCTTTGTGAATGAGAAGTTTCTGGGTGAGTCAGCACAGAATGTGCTGTGACTTAGAACTAAGCTAATTGGATCTGAGAATGTGATTAAACTTCTGCATTACTGTTTTTTGTTTGGTTTTAGGCAATAAACAGATTTAATTATCTTACACAACTAGAATTATAGAGGTAAGCAATTCCAGGTTTGGAATAGGAGAGCAATGGTGCCACCAAAGACCGCACTTCTTTCTTTCCCCTCTGCCATCTTTTTATTATTATTATTTTTCAAAGACTTATTTTAGAGCAGTTTTAGATTTAGAGTAAAATTGAGAGGAAGGTGCAGAAATTTCCCATATACTTCCTCCCCCCACACATGCATAGCCTCCCACAGCATCAACATCACTCCCAGAATGGTACTTTTTTTTTTTAACCAAGGATGAACCTACACTGGCTCATCATAATCACCCAAAGTCCATACATTTGCCTTCATATGCACTCTTGGGTGCTCCTGTCTGTACCAGCAGACCACCCTTGAAGTGTTACGTGCACACTGGAGGCCACATGTTAAGGAGGAGAGTGTCTGTGAAGCCATATCACGCAGAGAACATCCGATGGCGCCCGAGGAGGTTTAGTGTGGAGAAGAAGAGATTTAGGTGGACTTCATCGCTGACTTGAGATGTTTTAAAAGCTTAATCTGCGTGACTCCAGGGACAGATGAAGGCATAGAGGTGCTAGGCAGTGGGGTTTTGGTACAACCTCAGAATTTTATGAAAAGTAAGAACTGTTCTCAAATAGAGGAGAGCTATCCTGCGAGATGTAATGACTTCTGGGAAACCTCATGAAAGTGACTGTCTTCTTGTGTAGGTTTTTGTGGGATTGATTTTCTGATGGAATGGTATTAAGATTTGTAGATTCATGAATAATTCCTGGGTAAATGACAGCTCACATGAGGAAGTACAAAGGTAAATATTTGAAAAATTAACTCATCTCCAGGACCTTCTCCTTTCCTGTGACAAAGCTACATTCAGAACGGGCAAGTGTTGGGCTTCCCTGGTGGTGCAGTGGTTAAGAATCCGCCTGCCATTGCAGGGGACACGGGTTCAAGCCCTGGTCTGCGAAGATCCCACATGCGGCGGAGCAACTAAGCCCATGTGCCACAACTACTGAGCCTGTGCTCTAGAGCCCATGAGCCACAACTACTGAGCCCATGTGCCTAGAGCCTGTGCTCCACAACAAGAGAAGCTACCGCAGTGAGAAGCCCGAGCACTGCAATGAAGAGTAGCCCCCGCTCACCACAACTAGAGAAAGCCTGCACGCAGCAACGAAGACCCAACACAGCCAAAAATAAACAGATTAAAAAAATTTAAAAAAAAAAAAAAAAAAGCAAGTGTAAACGTGAATGTTGTGAGGGGCTACATTCCCCTTGGCACATTTGTCCTCCGTCCCCACCAACCAAATGACCTATTTGGCTACCACGTTAGAACTGCACTTCAAAAAATTTAGAGTGAATTATCTAATAGCAAGAAAAAGCCTTTGCCAAAAACTGTTTACCAAAGGCTTGGTGCATTTTTCTTTTTAATGGCACATAGCAGCCTCTTCTCCTAATGGCCTCCAGCTAGAGTAAGAAACATTATCCTCAGTACATGCTAGAAGCTAGAACAGAATAAGGCTGCAGGGGAAAGCCTATCTGTGATCACTGCCTTGTGCCTCTTTACAGAAGCTTCTGGCGGAAGAGAGGTTTGTATCCATGGAAACGGACTCTGATGAGAAGCAGCTGCTCAATCAGATCCTGAACACCGTGAAAGTGACGCCTTCCCTCCACGAAGACCTGCAGGTGGAAGTGATGAAGGTGGGTTGGACGCGGCTCCCAGTTTGCGTCACTGGGACGGGAACAAACGCTGATGCTTCCGCCCTCACTGTCATCCTGAAAATGCCTCTGCGTGGTGGTCAGTTAGAATATATGGTTATTATCCTTGCTTAGGGTTCCTTAGAATAACCTTGATCGTTGAACAGAAATGACAACAATCATTTCTGTTCAACATAAGTAAAAAGGTACGATTTCAATAAATCCGTAAGACTTTTGGCCTGCTCTTGCATATCAAATGTTGTTAGGAAATGTTTTTGTGACCCTTTGAGAGAATGTATGTGAGTAGTTGCAGCTTGGGGTAGATCTGATCATTCTAGGTATTCTGCCTGCCTGTATACGGTAAAACAAAGCAAAGACCTAATGATGTTTTGACATATACTAAGGTTTTAGAATAGTCAGTTTAAGGGAAGGGAGACCATCCTTGGGAGCCATATCAGAATCAAAGCTTTATTTCCATCCTCAAATTATGTGAACCTTATCTCGCACATGGGATGGCGTCTCTCCCATCCCTTTTTCCCCTTTTTTCCCTCCTGTGAGTGGACAGTGAGTTGGGCAGAAAAGGATGGAAATCTCTATCCCAGAACAGCACCTTGGTCAGAGTAACACAGCTGGAACCCATGAGGCGGCTTTTGATCACGTCATCTGTCCATTTCCACCCTAGAGGAGTGTGTGTAGAGAAATGTGTAAGAGTAGTTGGTGTCATATAATGGTTGATTTCTTCCTGGAAATGCACTGAAGGATTTTTATCTTCAATAAGAGATGTCACTTTTCCGGCTTTCAGTTTCTCCATTGAGAAGAGAAAAGATCAACTTCAATCATGACATTGTCTTAATGCCCTGGGTCTCCCCCTAGCCCTGTTGGAAGGTAGTGTAGTGATTAAGTGATTAAGTGTAGTGATTAAGTGATTACTGTAGTGATTAAGAGCTCAGACTTTGAAGCCAGCCTGTCTGGGTTTGAATACTTACTCACTTCCTAGTTGGATTTCCTTGGACAGATTCCTGAACCACTCTATGCTTTGGTCTCCTCATCTGGAGAATGGGGGAAATAGAAGCACCTACCCAATAGGACTATTGTGAGGATTAAGTAAGGTGATAGTTGTAAGGAATTTAGCACAGTATCTGGCCCAAAGCAAGTGCTTTAGAAGTGTTGTACATTACTACTTCTATTCCTACTACTTCTGCTACCACTGTGTACCGCTGCAGAGTCATAATCTCAGTGGGTGGGTCTAGGAATATTGTTATACACAGTAAACACTGAGAATCTCTGAACTAGCTGATCTTTAAGCTCTCATGGACTTTAACTCTCTTTGATTCTGGAATGTCCAGTTTTGCCTTATCCTTTGACAAACATTGGGCAGCTGTGCATTCCTAGGAACCAAAGAGTAACTGCCTCTTAGATTTGTTTTACTTTTCTACTACCTCTGTGCCACCATTGAGAGAGGCAAGGCCAACTGCCATGTTCATCGCTTTTATGACTTTCAAGCCTGTTGATCCTTCTTCCACTAAAAGGTCTCCAGATACTGGAGGGTGAGCGTTGATGTCATACTAAGAGACACATCTTACAGATTTCATATTATTCTGGAAATTCTCCCAGGAATACAGCTTTTCATGGAAAACAGGAATTTGTATTAAAAATTAAAATGAGAAAGTACCTATTCTTCTAGGAGCTATGGAGGAACAGGATGTTTAATGGTTATGTCAACAGAAACACCTGTTTTAAGAACTTATACTTGCTTTCTAATTCCAGCCCAGTGGCGTCTTCTGCTAGCCTTGCTGAGGACAGCAGTTGACACATGTTAGCTCTGCTGGAAATCCTGGAAAGCCTGTCTTAATGGACTTTCTAATGATACCATACTAAACTGTGGTACTTGTAGTTAATGTCTGGGAATAGATCAGACATTGTCAGAAAAAAAGAAAAACAATAATCTGGGCTGCCATTCTTCATAATTAGATATCCAAAAATTTTTTAAAAGATAAGGGCCTTTGGTACATACTATTGTTTTTAAAAATTTAAACGTTGTTGGTATTGGGAGAACATATTTCAATTCACAATAAACCTAGCCTTAAGCTAGTTTTTTTGTAGTATACTTCTATTTTAGACAAGCATTTTTGGCCAAGCAGCTAGAAAATTAATGATGAGATAACTGTACTTTACAGTAATATTATTATTATTTTTAACATCTTCATTGGAGTATAATTGCTTTACAGTGGTGTGTTTGTTTCTGCTTTATAACAAAGTGAATCAGTTATACATATACATATGTCCCCATATCTCTTCCCTCTTGCATCTCCCTCCCTCCCACCCTCCCTATCCCACCCCTCTATGTGGTCACAAAGCACCAAGCTGATCTCCCTGTGCTATGCGGCTGCTTCCCAATAGCTATCTATTTTACATTTGGTAGTGTATGTATGTCCATGCCATTCTCTCACTTTGTCCCAGTTTACCCTTCCCCCTCCCTGTATCCTCAAGTCCATTCTCTAGTAGGTCTGCGTCTTTATTCCCGTCTTGCCCCTAGGTTCTTCATGACCATTTTTTTTTTGATTCCATATATATGTGTTATCATACGGTATTTGTTTTTCTCTTTCTGACTTACTTCATTCTGTATGACAGTCTCTAGGTCCATCCACCTCACTACAAATAACTCAGTTTCGTTTCTTTTTATGGCTGAGTAATATTCCATTGTATATATGTGCCACATCTTCTTTATCCATTCATCCAATGATGGACACTTAGGTTGCTTCCATGTCCTGGCTATTGTAAATAGAGCTGCAGTGAACATTTTGGTACATGACTCTTTTTGAATTATGGTTTTCTCAGAGTATATGCCCTGTAGTGGGATTGCTGGGTCATATGGTAGTTCTATTTGTAGTTTTTTAAGGAACCTCCATACTGTTCTCCATAGTGGCTGTATCAATTTACATTCCCACCAACAGTGCAAGAGGGTTCCCTTTCCTCCACACCCTCTCCAGCATTTATTGTTTGTAGATTTTTTGATGATGGCCACTCTGACCGGTGTGAGGTGATATCTCATTGTGGTTTTGATTTGCATTTCTCTAATGATTAATGATGTTGAGCATTGTTTCATGTGTCTGTTGGCGATCTGTATATCTTCTTTGGAGAAATGTCGATTTAGGTCTTCTGACCATTTTTGGATTGGGTTGTTTGTTTTTTTTAATATTGAGCTACATGAGCTGCTTGTAAATTTTGGAGATTAATCCTTTGTCAGTTGCTTCATTTGCAAATATTTTCTCCCATTCTGAGGGTTGTCATTTCATCTTTTTTATGGTTTCCTTTGCTGTGCAGAAGCTTTTAAGTTTCATTAGGTCCCATTTGTTTATTTTTGTTTTTATTTCCATTTCTCTAGAGGTGGGTCAAAAAGGATCTTGCTGTAATTTATGTCATAGAGTGTTCTGCCTCTGTTTTCCTCTAAGAGTTTGATGGTGTCTGGCCTTACATTTAGGTCTTTGAGTTTATTTTTGTGTATGGTGTTAGGGAGTGTTCTAATTTCATTCTTTTACATGTAGCTGTCCAGTTTTCCCAGCACCACTTATTGAAGAGGCTGTCTTTTCTCCATTGTATATTCTTGCCTTCTTTATCAAAGATAAGGTGACCATATGTGCATGGGTTTATCTCTGGGCTTTCTGTCCTGTTCCATTGATCTATATTTCTGTTTCTGTGCCAGTACCATACTGTCTTGATTACTGTAGCTTTGTAGTATAGTCTGAAGCCAGGGAGCCTGATTCCTCCAGCTCCATTTTTCTTTCTCAAGATTGCTTTGGCTATTCGGGATCTTTTGTGTTTCCATACAAATTGTGAAATGTTTTGTTCTAGTTCTGTGAAAAATGCCAGTGGTAGTTTGATAGGGATTGCACTGAATCTGTAGATTGCTTTGGGTAGTAGAGTCATTTTCACAATGTTGATTCTTCCAATACAAGAACATGGTGTATCTCTCCATCTATTTGTATCATCATCAATTTTCTTTCATCCGTGTCTTATAATTTTCTGCATATAGGTCTTTTGTCTCCTTAGGTAAGTTTATTCCTAGATATTTTATTCTTTTTATTGCATTGGTAAATGGGAGTGTTTTCTTAATTTCACTTTCAGATTTTTCATCATTAGTGTATAGGAATGCAAGAGATTTCTGTGCATTAATTTTGTATCCTGCTACTTTCCCAAATTCATTGATTAGCTCTAGTAGTTTTCTGGTAGCATCTTTAGGATTCTCTATGTATAGTATCATGTCATCTGCAAACAGTGACAGCTTTATTTTTTCTTTTCCAATTTGGATTCCTTTTTCTTTTCCTTCTCTGATTGCTGTGGTGCTGTGGCTAACACTTCCAAAACTATGTTGAATAATAGTGGTGAGAGTGGGCAACCTTGTCTTGTTCCTTATCTTAGGGGAAATGGTTTCGGTTTTTCACCATTGAGGACGATGTTGGCTGTGGGTTTGTAATATATGGCCTTTATTATGTTCAGGAAAGTTCCCACTATGCCTACTTTCTGGAGGGTTTTTATCATAAATTGGTGTTGAATTTTGTTGAAAGCTTTCTCTGCATCTATTGAGATGATCGTATGGTTTTCCTCCTTCAGTTTGTTAATATGGTGTATCACGTTGATTGATTTGCATATACTGAAGAATCCTTGCATTCCTGGGATAAACCCCACTTGATCATAGTGTATGATCCTTTTAACGTGCTGTTGGATTCTGTTTGCTAGTATTTTGTTGAGGATTTTTGCATCTATGTTCATCAGTGATATTGGCCTGCAGTTTTCTTTCTTTGTGACATCTTTGTCTGGTTTTGGTATCAGGGTGATGGTGGCCTCGTAGAATGAGTTGGGGAGTGTTCCTCCCTCTGCAATATTTTGGAAGAGTTTGAGAAGGATAGGTGTTAGCTCTTCTCTAAATGTTTGATAGAATTCGCCTGTGAAGCCATCTGGTCCTGGGCTTTTGTTTGTTGGAAGATTTTTAATCACAGTTTCAATTTCAGTGCTTGTGATTGGTCTGTTCATATTTTCTATTTCTTCCTGGTTCAGTCTCGGAAGTTTGTGCGTTTCTAAGAATTTGTCCATTTCTTCCAGGTTGTCCATTTTATTGGCATATAGTTGCTTGTAGTAATCTCTCATGATCCTTTGTATTTCTGCAGTGTCAGTTGTTACTTCTCCTTTTTCATTTCTAATTCTATTGATTTGAGTCTTCTCCCTTTTTTTCTTGATGAGTCTGGCTAATGGTTTATCAATTTTGTTTATCTTCTCGAAGAACCAGCTTTTAGTTTTATTGATCTTTGCTATCATTTCCTTCATTTCTTTTTCATTTATTTCTGATCTGATCTCTATGATTTCTTTCCTTCTGCTAACTTTGGGGTTTTTTTGTTCTTCTTTCTCTAATTGCTTTAGGTGTAAGGTTAGGTTGTTTATTTGAGATGTTTCTTGTTTCTTTTTTTTTTTTTTTTTAATTTATTTTATTTATTTATTTATGGCTGTGTTGGGTCTTCGTTTCTGTGCGAGGACTTTCTCCAGTTGTGGCAAGTGGGGCCACTCTTCATCGCGGTGCGCGGGCCTCTCACTATCGCGGCCTCTCTTGTTGCGGAGCACAGGCTCCAGACGCGCAGGCTCAGTAATTGCGGTTCACAGGCCCAGTTGCTCCGCGGCATGTGGGATCTTCCCAGACCAGGGCACGAACCCATGTCCCCTGCATTGGCAGGCAGATTCTCAACCACTGCGCCACCAGGGAAGCCCTCTTGTTTCTTAAGGTAGGATTGTACTGCTATAAATTTCCCTCTTAGAAGTGCTTTTGCTGCCTCCCGTAGGTTTTGTGTCGTCGTGTGTTCATTGTCATTTGTTTCTAGGTATTTTTTGATTTCCTCTTTGATTTCTTCAGTGGTCTCTTGGTTATTAAGTAGTGTGTTGTTTAGCCTCCATGTGTTTGTATTTCTTACAGATTTTTTCCTGTAATTGATATCTACTCTCCTAGCGTTGTGATCAGAAAAGATACTTGATACGATTTCAATTTTCTTAAATTTACCAAGGCTTGATTTGTTACCCAAGATATGATCTATCCTGGAGAATGTTCCATGAGCACTTGAGAAGAATGTGTATTCTGTTTTTGGATGGAATGTCCTATAAATATCAGTTAAGTCCATCTTGTTTAATGTATCATTTAAAGCTTGTGTTTCCCTATTTATTTTCATTTTGGATGATCTGTTCATTGGTGAAAGTGGGGTGTTAAAGTCCCCTACTATGATTGTGTTACTGTCGATTTCTCCTTTTATGGCTATTAGTATTTGCCTTATGTATTGAGGTGCTCCTATGTTGGGTGCATAAATATTTACATTTATTATATCTTCTTCTTGGATTGATCCCTTGATGATTATGTAGTGTCCTTCTTTGTCTCTTGTAATAGTCTTTGTTTTAAAGTCTATTTTGTCTGATATGAGAATTGCTACTCCAGCTTTCTTTTGATTTCCATTTGCATGGAATATCTTTTTCCATCCCCTCACTTTCAGTCTGTATGTCTCCCTAGGTCTGAAGTGGGTCTCCTGGAGACAGCGTATATACAGGTTTTGTTTTTGTATCCATTCAGCCAATCTATGTCTTTTGGTTGGAGCATTTAATCCATTTACATTTAAGGTAATTATCAATATGTATGTTCCTATTACCATTTTCTTAATTGTTTTGGGTTTATTATTGTAGGTCTTTTCCTTCTCTTGTGTTTCCTGCCTAGAGAAGTTCCTTTAGCATTTGTTGTAAATCTGGTTTGGTGGTGCTGAATTCTCTTAGCTTTTGCTTGTCTGTAAAGGTTTTAATTTCTCCGTCAAATCTGAATGAGATCCTTGCTGGGTAGAGTAATCTTGGTTGTAGGTTTTTCTCCATCACTTTAAATATGTCCTGCCACTCCCTTCTGGCTTGCAGAGTTTCTGCTGAAAGATCAGCTGTTAACCTTATGGGGATTCCCTTATGTGTTATTTGTTGTTTTTCGCTCGCTGCTTTTAATATTTGTTCTTTGTATTTAGTTTTTGATAGTTTGATTAATATGTGTCTTGGCGTGTTTCTCCTTGGGTTTATCCTGTATGGGACTCTCTGTGCTTCCAGGACTTGATTAACTATTTCCTTTCCCATATTAGGGAAGTTTTCAACTATAATCTCTCCATATATTTTCTCAGTCCCTTTTTCTCTTCTTCTGGGACCCCTATAATTCAAATGTTGGTGCGTTTAATGTTGTCCCAGAGGTCTCTGAGACTGTCCTCAGTTCTTTTCATTCTTTTTTCTTTATTCTGCTCTGCAGTAGTTATTTCCACTATTTTATCTTCCAGGTCACTTATCTGTTCTTCTGCCTCAGTTATTCTGCTATTGATCACTTCTAGAGAATTTTTAATTTCATTTGTTGTGTTGTTCATCACTGTTTGTTTGCTCTTTAGTTCTTCTAGGTCCTTGTTAAATGTTTCTTGTATTTTCTCCATTCTATTTCCAAGATTTTGGATCATCTTTACTATCATTATTCTGAATTCTTTTTCAGGTAGGCTGCCTGTTTCCTCCTCATTTGTTAGGTCTGGTGGGTTTTTGCCTCACTCCTTCATCTGCTGTGTGTTTCTCTGTCTTCTCATTTTGCTTAACTTACTGTGTTTGGGGTGTCCTTTTCTCAGTCTGCATGTTCGTAGTTCCCGTTGTTTTTGGTGTCTGTCCCCGGTGTCTAAGGTTGGTTCAGTGGGCTGTGTAGGCTTCCTGGTGGAGGGGATTAGTGCCTGTGTTCTGGTGGATGAGGCTGGATCATGCCTTTTTGGTGGGCAGGTCCACATCTGGTGGTGTGTTTTGGGGTGTCTGTGGCCTTATTATGATTTTAGGCAGCCTCTGTACTAATGAGTGGGGTTGTGTTCCTGTCTTGCTAGTTGTTTGGCATAGGGTGTCCAGCACTGTAGCTTGCTGGTCGGTGAGTGGAGCTGGATCTTGGTGTTGAGATGGAGATCTCTGGGAGATTTTCGCCGTTTGATAATACGTGGAGCTGGGAGGTCTCTTATGGACCAGTGTCCTGAACTTGGCTCTCCCACCTCAGTGGTACAGCCCTGACGCCTGGCTGGAGCACCAAGAGCCTGTCCTCCACATGACTCAGAATAAAAGGGAGGAAAAAAAGAAAGAAAGAAAGAAGAAGATAAAATAAAGTAAAATAAAATAAAATAAAGTTATTAAAATAAAAAATAATTATTAAGGAAGAAAATTTTTTAAGTAATAAAAAAAAGACAGAACCCTAGGACAAATGGTAAAAGCAAAGCTATACAGGCAAAATCACACACAGAAGCATACACATACACACTCACAAAAAGAGAAAATATATATATATCGTTGCTCCCAAAGTCCACCTCCTCAATTTGGGATGATTCGTTGTCGATTCAGGTATTCCACAGATGCAGGGTACATCAAGTTGATTGTGGAGATTTAATCCGCTGCTCCTGAGGCTGCTGGGAGAGATTTCCCTTTCTCTTCTTTGTTTGAACAGCTCCCGGGGTTCAGCGTTGGATTTGGACCCGCCTCTGCGTGTAGGTCGCCTGAGGGCGTCTGTTCTTCGCTCAGACAGGATGGGGTTAAAGGAGCAGCTGCTTCGGGGACTCTGGCTCACTCAGGCCGGGAGGAGGGAGGGGTACGGAGGAGGCGGGGTGAGCCTGCGCGCGCATCAGAGGCCGGTGTGGCGTTGCACCAGCCTGAGGCGTGCCGTGCGTTCTCCCGGGGAAGTTGTGCCTGGATCACAGGACCCTGGCAGTGGCGGGCTGCACAGGCTCCCAGGAGCGGAGGTGTGGAGAGTGACCTGTGCTCGCACACAGGCTTCTTGGTGGCGGCAGCAGCAGCCTTAGCGTTTCATGCCCTTCTCTGGGGCCCGCGCTGATCGCCGCGGCTCACGCCCGTCTCGAGCTCGTTTAGGCAGCGCTCTGAATCCCCTCTCCTCGCGCACCAGGAAACAAAGAGGGAAGAAAAAGCCTCTTGCCTCTTCGGCAGGTCTAGACCTTTTCCCAGACTCCCTCCCAGGTAGCTGTGGTGCGCTAACCCCTTCAGGCTGTGTTCACGCTGCCAACCCCAGTCCTCTCCCTGCATCCCACCGAAGCCCGAGCCTCAGCTCCCAGCCCCCACCCGCCCCCGGCGGGTGAGCAGACAAGCCTCTCGGGCTGGTGAGTGCTGCTCAGCGCCGAGCCTCTGTGCTGGAATCTCTCCGCTTTGCCCTCCGCACCCCTGTGGCTGCGCTCTCCTCCGTGGCTCTGAAGCTTCCCCCCTCTGCCACCTGCAGTCTCCGCCTGCGAAGGGGCTTCCTAATGTGTGGAAACCTTTCCTCCTTCACAGCTCCCTCCCACTGGTGCAGGTCCCGTCCCTATTCTTTTGTCTCTGTTATTTCTTTTTTCTTTTGCCCTACCCAAGTACGTGGGGAGTTTCTTGCCTTTTGGGAGGTCTGAGGTCTTCTGCCAGCGTTCAGTAGGTGTTCTGTAGGAGTTGTTCCACATGTGGATGTATTTCTCATTATTTGTGGGGAGGAAGGTGATCTCCGCGTCTTACTCTTCTGCCATCTTCAAGCTCTCTCTCCAGTAATATTATTATTAACATCAGATGAAACTTTGGAGATGGTGGTCTGACTGTGATAGCCCACAAGTGAGGGCTCCATGATTATTTCCAATTTCTGAGATTTAAATTACTCATTTGAGTATAAAGATATACACAACGTATAGCATATGGGGCTTAGAAATAAGTTTTATACCCTTTCTCCATGCATGAGGAATTTGTATACCAACTTTAGTCATCTTCAGATGTGTGCACCCTTTTATCTTGTAATTTTGTAAGGCTTGTCATGATTGAAGTAAAAACTTTAAAATAAGTCCTTGTTTTGCTAATAATATCACTACCACATTAAAATGCTTTTACCACTCTTTCTCCCAGAAATTACACACACACACATACACACGCATAATATATATATAGAGAGAGAGAGACAGAGAGAATATGAATTGGATGAGTCCTCAGAGAGAAAGACTGGATTCCCATTATATACAAAGGGTATATTAATTTATTCTTGGTGCTTCTATGTAACTCATTCTGATAATAAATTATCTAAACTAGATATTTCTTGTAAAAATTCTCTAGTCATTTTATAGAAATATATTGTAGGAAAATCTTTTAAAATGTTATATGGTAGGCATTTTCAATTGTTGGTCTGAGTATACTATTCATGAGAGATAAAGCCACACCCTGCAGTTTTTATTTATGTCTCTCCAACCATGGCATAGTACATTTTTATGACAAATCCTATGTACTGTTTTTCAAAAAGCTGTACCGTACATTTTACTCACATATTGCTATCTGCTAGTGTTTATAAACATGAGAAATTGAGCCATGTCACATTCTTAGAGGTGTTGTAGCAATTGCATTAAATTCCTGGGGAGAAAATAACATGGTTCCCTCTTTTAGAGATTTCCCTGAGATTAAACAGAAAGTAGCTAATAATGAAACCCAAGATTCTGATGGTAGTGTTCTCATTAAGAAAGAAGGCCCTAGAATTTCAATTGGAGGGTTAAAAAATGTCAATGATACTTGTGTCTGACAAATTAAATAGGGATGAGATTAGAGCACTTAGTTATGCTATCTAACGGGAGGGGGAGAAAAGACAACTTTGATTTAATGAAACGTCTGTGGAACCCAAATAAAAATTTTACCGCTGGGCAAGTAGAGTGTCAGAACTGTAGATAATGAGGAAGAAGGTTTCTCTGAAGATGCATTACCTTTGAAATGGATTAGTAGACGGCAGGGAGCCACTTAATATTTAGGTTAAATACTTGTTCGCTTTGGTAACATTTTTCCCATGGTGTGTGCCATTTCTGTAAATGCCATGCAGACTTCATAGGAGCCAGGTACATAACTAATGACACCTCTGACTAGAGCAATTAGGACATTTTTCCCCTTCTTTCTGATGGATAATCTTTAGTGAGGTTATTAACTGATACAGCTGGCTGACTCTTCAAAGAAAGGAGGGGATTGCGGCTGGCCTTCTGCCTCTGTAAGCATGTTAGAGATGTGAGCATCCTGTCTGGGGAGCGCAGCCGGCTTTGTTGGTAAGAAAGGATATGACGCTGGATACTGAGCAAGCATTTGATGAGCGTTCTGTTATTGGACGTCCTATTTTATGTGAGTCTTTAGATAATAGAACTGAATATTGCTGGAATGCTTTACATTTTCAAAGGAGAAATGACAGAGACCAATTATTTAACATTTATTATTCATTAGACACTCTGTTAAATACATTCACACTAAGATCACACAGCTAGTGAAATGGCAGGACCAGTATTTGAATTGTAATTCAGCCTAGGCTCAAACCTGTTTTCTTAAACAGTAGGTTACCTTGTCTTCTAAGTCTATCCTGAAAGACGTAGATGGCTGTCATTACTATCCACATTTTACAGATGATTGAATAGAAAAGATCAGTTACAGGCTAATAAGGGGCAAAGCTAGGAGTGGCTCAAAGTCCTGTGTGTTTTCTGTATCCTTCCATGACAGTGTATTCTCTCACTAGTTCTGTGAGCTAGATTCAAATATAAAGAATCCAAGTCTCTTTCCTGTCAAATTAGCTCATGGCTCTGGGTTGTGTGTGTGTGTGTGTGCGTGTGTGTGTGTGTGTGTGTGTGTGTGTGTGTGTGATAGAGTTGGGGGAGGGAAGAGAATATCACTGAGGTATTTTTATATTTTATAACAAAAGCCAACCAAACATCTATAGAAAATGTAAAGGGGAGAGACTAGTGGAGAAAGAGCTTACTATCTGTAGGGCTGCTAGACCTAAGCTTCGGGATTTCCATTTAGAACCTGGTCCTACAGGGTACCAGCATGGCAGTCACTGCCTCGGTCTGAGAGTAAGAAACAGGCCAAATGGAAGGACCATTTCTAAATCTCCTCTCAGTAATGTTTTAATAGCAGAGTCTTATATTTGGACCATTTACTCAAATGGTTAGTTTTTATAACCCTAATTCTGGGCATTTGATCTTCTAGAGTGCCTTATGGAAGGAATGATCATTAGTAAAATTTGAAGGGGAAATGGTTGAATTGTCCTGCCTTCTCATAAGCAAGGAGAAATCCCTTCTTAGTCTAAAACTACCAACTTAGAAGATTTGCAGCAATCTCTAGTATGAACAAAAAATCTAGTGTTTGATGAAAATTGTTTAATTTAGAATGTACCATTATTGGAGGTTAGCTGCATGCTTACATATTATTTCCATACTTAATGCGGGCAAGTATCTAAAACGTGGTTCTGTGAACTAAATGGTTCTCAAATAGCCCTCCCTCTTCCTGCTGTGAAGATCAAATGTTGGTCATCTTTTTCCTTTGTACACATATAGAGAAAATTCTAAGTTTTCCTCCCAGGCTTCTTTACCCTTTGGTATGGCTGCATTAGACAGACAATAAAAATATATGAAAAAGTCAGAAGCAAACAATTGAAAACTAAGAAAAGAGATTTTCCATTAAATACTTTATGCATTATTTGTTTAGATGAAGCTATTTTCATCTTATCTATTAATTTCCCTTTTTTTAAAGCAAGCACCAACATTTTCAATGCCATGCCCTTTGAATACATTTGAGAGCAACTCTGCTAAGTATTTTTAAACTTTTCCCCATGATTTTTGTTAAAGCAAGTATAAATGCAGAGTCCTGCAGTATTTACTGTGGATGTTCTAGAATTCCTAGAGTGGGGAGATCCTCCAATTTTTTCAATCATTTACTCTGCAAATACTTGATCTCTTCCTGTCAGGCACTGTGCTAGGCACAGAAGATCCTATGGTGAAGAAAACAAAAACAAACAAAAAAAGAATCTTTGTTTGGAGGCTAGTGATGGAGATAGAAGTCAATGAAATAGATAAATACACGTAAACTGTGATAAATATAAAGAAAGAAAAATTTAGAAAAGTGTATTTATAATAGACCCTGCTGGAGGGCAGATGAAGAGGACAGAGAAGGCTACTCTTAAGAAGTGACATTTTTAAAACAAATAAGATCGAAAGCGTAAGGAAGAATCAGGTAGGCAAGGATAGGGTTGGAGAAAGGGAAGAAAGGAAGGCTGTATTAGTTAGGATCCATTTCAGCTGAAACAAGGCAGAAATTTGTTTTTCTTTTGCACTACCTTAGGCCAGTATTGGCTGAACCCCATTATCAGAGACTCTTGTATCTTGGATTATGTTTCTCCAGTTTGTGAAACACAAGGGCTCCCCGTTTCCTGCCAAAATGTCTACATTCCAGCCAACTGGCAGGAGGAAGGTGATGCAGGACACTTCTGCCTCTCTCCCATTGGCCAAGACTCAGTCATATGGCAACAGTTGTAAGGAAGGCTGGAAAGTGTAGTCTTTATTTTGGGCAGCCATGTGCCCAGAATTCTATTCTTGAAAAAGACGGGGATAGTGCTGAGAGAGAGCTGGCGGTCAGCTACCGTCACTTATCACATGAGAATCATAGTCTGGTTTCTTTCCCTCAGTTAGAGGCAGCTGGTGCATCATTCCCTCCACCACCTACTGCTTTTTTTTTTTTTACTGCACTTTCCTCAGAGGGAAGGGCTGATGATGCATTCAGAGAGGTATGAGGTTAGCTAAGGCCGAGGACTGCCTGCTGTGGCTTATTCAGGGAAACGGCATATCATAATTTCTCCAACTAGTTAGTCCTAAACTCAACTCAGGCATAGTGGAAAATTTCACTAGTTAGTAAGTGAAAACTAGTTACATATTGTTAGTATTGTTTTTATCCCTTTGGTGCCTAACAGAGCATCTGGCGTATGGCTTACTAATTGCTTGCTAATTTAGTTACTGACGAATGGAGAGAGGGAAACACATGTGGTGGTTTCCAGTGGCCCACCAGGATAATTGACAAAAGAAGCCAAAGTTGTGATTATAAGTAATCATCTGAGTTCAAAGATGAGAAAGATCAACATGTATTCACACTTTAGAATTAAAGTAACCTCATACATAATCAGATCCTTCTTTTTATAGGTAAATTGAAGCTGGAGTGGTTCAGTTACTTGGCTGGGCTTACACAGTTGTTGGTAGCAGAGTTGCTTTTTCAATCATTTGTGTTTTTCTAGAAAGGCATTGTAACAAGGCTGGGAGCTGATCTGCTTTTTGGATGTGTGGTTTTAAAAGAAAACTGTGCATCCTTGTTTAACTGCAAGGCAAATGTGAGTAATATGGCTTCTGAAAAAGAGTGAAACATAATGAGAGACTAGAAATCTCTTAGAGTAGATAGGAATTCATTGAGGAACCTTTTAAGTGGCCAAGTGTGTCTGGGAGAAAGAATGGTTTTGTGTAACTGTCCTATGAAACAGTCTTTGGACTCTATTGTTTTTAAACTTCTTGTTACTTTTCTTCTTTTCAAAATACCTGGTAGCAGAGTGGTAAGAGCACAGCTTCTCAAGCTAGAATGCCTGGTGACCTTGGGAAAGCTATTTATCTGCCTCAATTTTCTGATCTGTAAAATGCAAATAATATTAATATTATTGTTACAGTGACTCTTAAATGAGTTAATATAAAAGAAGTGTCTAGAACAGTGCATGGCATAGGGTTGGTGTTAGCTTTCATTTTTGTTAGTTATTAGAAAAGAATATGTGTAGCATGATAATAAAATGAACACCTCTGAACTCACTCAAATTATGAACCAGAACATTACAAGTACCATTGCTTTATGTGTTTCTTCTTGTCTCTTTTCTTCCTCTATAGCCCCTTCCTATACAGCCTATAACAGGGTAATTTTCTTCTATAGTAAAGGAAGGGAGTAAAGAAAAGAAACCATATATATTTCTGATTCCTGAAAAGAGACCTCATCATATTTACTATTATTGAATTGTAGCTTCCTTGCTTAAAAGAAGACTTTTGTAAATTATTATATATCTGTTATCCACCTAGATATATTTAGGGTCCTAACCAATAGCCGTGATCCCATGGTCTACAGAAAACATCCCACCATTTATCTGTGCAAATAAGTTCCTATTTTGTCCTACTAGGCAGAGTTCATATGATTTGGATATTCTAGAAGAGTTTTATAATTATTAAATATTTAACATATAGAGAATCAAGTTGTCTTTAGCCCTTTATAAACTGTCTCAAGGGGCTTTGTTGGTCATTTCTCTAAGCATTGAGTATAAAACTATCAAAAGCCTCATGCGTATATAGGCAGACAATCTGAGATGAGGCACCCATTCTGTGGAGACTCTCAGAGGGAAAGAGAGAAGGAGGTGTAAGGGTGTTATCCGGAACACACTGATGAAATCAACTTCTTAAAAATCTAACTGTGAGATTAGGTCAAAATAACTTTGTTACAGTTAAACTAGAAAAGATAATTCATTGGACTTTTTAATTTTTTTTTTTTTACTTTATTTCATTGTCTGTGAATATATTTACATTACCAACAATACATAAAACTTTATAGTATTAAAAGCAAAACCAAGACAAGGATTTATAATCTAATAGGAAAAAGATAAAGATGTGCACAATTACCATAATTCAAGATAGTTGTATATGTTGTAGCAAAAAAAAAGTTCAATGGGAAAATTCAGAAGGAAGACCCACATTCAACTGGGCAGATCAGCATTTCAAGGAGGGGATACTGTTTGAGTTGGACTTTGAAAGATGTTTGGAATTCAGTTCATTATATATATATTGGGAGGGAGGCTGGGCATTCTTGGTAGAGGAAAAGTCTTGGAGATGGAAAAGCACAGGGTGGAAACCCGGATTAGTGAGGGATAATGGTCGATGAGCCTGAAGGGGAGGTTGAAGCAGATTCTAGAGGGCCTGGTCAGAGTAAGTAAGTAGCCGGGAGTCTGGAGACATTGGGGGGTCTTCAGAGTAGCAAGAAAGTGACATGTTCAGAGCCGGGTGTTAGATGTTGAAGGTGGGGGGAAGGGGAAAGGGTTTTGCAGGACGCTTGGAGAATCAGCAGAGCCAAGTCAGAGGCACTGGCGAGATGGCTTATTGTGAGAGCCAGGTTGGAGGGGACAGGAGGGGTGCCCCGCAGCTGAGTGCAGAGAAGTGCAGCTGAGCACGCTGAGGGGATTTGCAGTAGCTGGTGATTGGCGGTGGCACAGGCGGTGAGTAGGTGAGAAGGGGGAAATCCAAGATGATTTCAAGACTTGGAGCTGGAGTTTCTGGCTGAATGATGGATTTTAAGGGGCTAATTTAGGAGACAGCTGGTGAGTTCATATTGTCAGATATCAAAGAATTACATTATTTTAAAAGAATAAATACAAGGAGTTTCACATCACAGGCTTTCCAAAATAGAAAACGTTCATTGTAGATTTCATCACTGTGACTGACTTCTGTATATGCGTTTCTAATCATATCGATTTATGTGTTTACAGTTATATTCACTGTGTATATACGATTTTATTTTTTGCTTTTCATTTAACTTTAGATTATAAGCATTTCCCACACGGCTATATTTATCCCCTCACAGATAATTTTAATGGTTGCATAATTAAGAATTTTAGAGCAGGAAGAAGCGTTAGCTGTTTACCATGTTGGAGACATAGTGTGGTTTATGTGATTTTCATGAAATTGCATATATCATTCTGATGTTTATAAGCTGAAATTAAGGTTTGAAACTTGGGAGAAATATTGGCTCTAGAAATGCATTTGTGAGGCTTCTAGTTGAGGTAAGAGTTATGAGAGTTTGCCAAGGAAGAGAGTTTAGAGGGAGAAGACAAGAAGAATAAGAATGATTGGATTATTTGTTCAAGCGAATTAGCTAAGTTCAAGTTCATTATAATTTAATATTTACATATTTTTTCTACGGATATCACTGATGTAATATTTCCTAGAATTAGGTGCTAAGGGCACATCTGATGTATATGTTGAATATTAAACTTATTACTAGTGGCAACAAATAAAGGCCAGGAAAGAACCTGAGACATGACCATAAACCAATAAGTAATTTGCAATGTTTTCCAAACTGGGGACTCATAAGCTCTAGAAAAATCGTCTACTGACTAAAAAAACCTCTCAGAATAGCTATTTGCCAGAATTTGGGCAAGTTGAGCCAGAAAGTGATTTCTGTAATTACCTGTCACCTCAGCCTAATGTAAATCAATTTAAGTCACAAGTGGTAGACGTTTCATGCACTAAAATAATTTGATTCATTTTCTTTGGATCAAAATAAAGATTGGGGTGTGGCTCAACAACAACTTTGTTGTTACCTTCAATTCAGGATCTCTGAAGCCCGGTGAAGGATCAGTGGCTCACCCCAGGTCCCCTCTGGAAGTCCTGCATTCTAGCTCTGAGGCTTTTGGAAGCAGGGTGATGTAGAGATTCTCAGTTATATCCACAAGCCATGGGGTATAAATGACCTAAGAGTGGTTCTCAACAGGTGAGCATTTTGTCCCCCAGGGAATATTTGACAATGTCTAGAGACGTTTTTGGTTGTCACAGCTGGGGGAGGGAGAGCCACTGCCATCTAGAGGGTATAGGGGCCAGGGA
Source organism: Balaenoptera borealis (assembly GCF_965194805.1). Taxonomy (NCBI): domain Eukaryota; kingdom Metazoa; phylum Chordata; class Mammalia; order Artiodactyla; family Balaenopteridae; genus Balaenoptera; species Balaenoptera borealis. Next base: position 25,818,358 of record NC_138873.1, on the reverse strand, counting down.
TGCTGCTAAACATCCTATAATATACAGGACAGTCTTCCACGAAGAGAATTATTTGGCCCAAAAATGTTGGTATTTCTGAGGTTGAGCAACTTTGATCAAGACAAGAAAAAAATGCTTATCTTTGGCCATCCACATTTTAAATTTAGACCAAAGGAAGATGGCCTCTGAAATTCTCTGTTGACTTTGTGATACTGCACCCCCTAAACTCTAAAGATGTGTATTCTGTCCTTCTGCTGTCTGCAGAAGACTGAGCCTGCTTTGTTGTTTATAGGTGGACCATGAGGGGAAGCATCTATTTCTATTTCACGGCCGAGGTACATTTCAGCAGTTCACACTCATAAGGCTGCACTCCCAGGAGGGAGGCAAGCCCTGTACCCAAGAGAAAGGCATTTGGTGTCTCAGTATTCCTGTCCTTGTCACTGAATTTTCCATCCTTGTTTTTGCCGAATTTAACGGCGTAAAAAAAAAAAAAAAAAGTACTGGGCTGTTTCTCAAGAAAAGGAATTATGCAAATACATTTAAGTTTATGAATCTTCAAACCAATATACATGAGAGGCCAGAAGGGAATGTGCATTAAGTAACAAAGCGAAAATTTCAGCCAGAACCAGAGCTGGGATTTGAAATGGCGCCTGGCATCAAGGATTTCCAGAGAGTTTGCTCCTCTTCAAATAAGGGCAAGACAAAGCCCCTGTGGGCTGTACTCAAATTTTGAGTTACTTTTTTGAGCTATAGTAGATTATTTGGTTTGATTTATAAATAGCATCTGATATTTGGAAAAATGAAACTCCAGTGACCTCAGGAAGCACTTATGTGTAAACTAAGCACTAATGTATATTTTAATAGTTTAAGGAAAAGAAGATTCCTGTTCATTCAGCATGCCTCCGTGTCCCCAGTGTGCATTAGGGTAGGTTGACTGCCACAGATTAGCTCACTTCTTGATGGTCCCCTCGTCTTCCTCCCTGGGTTTTTCACTCCTTAATTATATGTGTTACAGCATAAATTTAGAGTTCCATTAAAGATGAGTATAGGGACTTCCCCGGTGGTCCAGTGGTTAAGACTCCACCTTCCAATGCAGGGGGCACAGGTTCACACCCTGGTTGGGGAACTGAGATCCCACAGGCCGTGAGGTGCAGCCAAAAAAGAAAAAAAAGGATGAGTATAACGTTACAAGTGTACTGTGTGTTAGACCCTGATATGCTTTCAGAGTCCAGTGCATTTTCCCAGTCATATGCTCATCAGAACTTACTGTAATCCCTTGTTTTGTGACTGTCTTCGAAACCAGATGTTAGCTTTACAGAGCGCAGGGATCAGGGTATCTTTTTTCATTCCTCCTGTATGCCCAACACCTAGCACTAGGCCTGACCCCTCATCACACCTCAGTAAGTATTTGTGGAATGAATGAATGAATGGCAACCTGAGTAATGCAGCACAAAGGAGAGGTAAAGTGGGAGTGCAGTTGCTATCCAGTAAGCTTAGGAATCATTTCTTTACTCCTTCATCCCCTGCAAAGGGTCCTGTAGAGGACTCATTTGGAACTTTAGCAGAAATGAGCTCCTTGACTCAGAAATCTTACATAAGTTACCAGTTACTGTGTTGACTGCAAAAAAAGTAGGTTCTCAGCAGAGAATAACAGATGTTCTATAAGTCTCACGGGAGATGCCCTCTGGTTGGTAGAGATGTTTTTCTCCCTGTCCTGCCTGAGGTTCTGCCAAATAGCTGGGCATCCTGAATGGGGGCTCACTAAATTCTGATTACCCTAACCAGCTCATCTGGAACTCTAGTATTATTACCCATAAGGCTGCAAAAACTGCCTTTAGCCAGTCACACCACCTGGATCTGACATTCAGATTCCCAGGACAATTTCCTTCTGTGTCACCGGCCTGTCTTATCACATTGTCTACACCTTTTTCAATAATGACTAGGAACACAGACGCACAGTCCCACTGAAACTCTGTGTAGTTGATTACTCATGTGGACAATGCATAGCGGGGACTGAGCGTGGGCTGGGACTCACCACACCTCCCAGAGCCTGGCAAGGCACTATAAGCATGGTGGGCATCAAAAAGTTAGACCTTACTACCAAGGAGCTCATAAATCTAGTGGGCGGTGGAGAGGGCACACAGATTTAAGTAGTATATCTAAACTGCTCCAAATAAATGCTATGGAATAAGCCTTTTGCGTTTTCTGCCCATTCTGGGATTAATTCACATCTGTAGAGTAATATTTTATGTGACGGATTTTGAACAAGGTATATCTTGGTTCTCTAAAACATGTTACTTTATTATCTAATACAAAGCTTTATGAAATATATGGGAATAGCGAGGGGTATATGAGAGATTTCAACCAGGTTGACTAGAATGGTAGGGCGTAGGTGGGGAGAGAACAGTGGTTGATGACACCCAGATTTCATATATGGGTGACCATTGCCTTCTATTTGTGAATTCCCTTCATCCCTTCACCAAATGCACCCCAGTCAGTTCATTGCCACTGGAATGAGTAGGCTCTGTCTTTAATTCATCTACAACATATTGTCTGCTTTATTGCTCTGATTTCCAGTTTGCCTCGGTACATCTAGTTTTTATTTGTTTGTCTGTTTGTTTAGGCTGTGCCGTGTGGAATGCAAGGTCTTGGTTCCCTGACCAGGGGTCAAACCCGTGCCCCCTGCTTTGGGAGCTTGGAGTCTTAACCACTGGACCACCAGGGAAGTCCCTACATCTAGTTTTAGTTGTGATTTATTGCCCTAACCAGCCCTAAACTAATCTGTGCAAAAGACTTAACATGGGGCATTTACGGTGATGTGTAATAAGGTTCCAGCCAACCTTTTTAGCATCATCTCCAGCCTCTGCCTTCACCCTTCATGCCTTTACTCACAACATTTCCTTTGCTTGGTACATCTGTCCCTCCCTTTTCTCTCCTGTATCAGTGCTTTGCTCACACATTATCTGATCTGTGAATTCTCTGCTCTCCGAAGTTGAGATGTCTTCTGACCTTAAAAATTATTATATACCTCACGGTTGCAGTAGCACTCACTATAGTCAGCCGTGAAGTATAGTTGTACAAGTATTCATTTCTCCAATAGATGGTGAGTTTGTAATGGTAAAGATGGTGCTTGCTTTGTATTTGTGACCCCACAGCAATTAGGACCTTGGCGAATAATGCCTTGAATTGATTTGGGGCCTGAAAGGGAGAACACCAAGGAGAGAGGAAGTGGAGCTGGGTCAGAATGACGAGGGCTTTATACAGTAGGAATTGGGGGCAGTGATACATAGTAGGATGAAGACTTGGAAAGAGTTATGCTTTTGAATGCGGATGACCTGATTGATTTTTTTTTTTTTTTTTTTTTTTACTTAAAATGCATCTAATTATTTACACTGGAGTGGCTGCCATGAGTTACATCAAATGGAGACTTGTTTAATCTCTATGAGAAGATAGCCTAGAGATATATGTACTGTGTGTACTCTTTTTTTTAAAAATTAATTTATTAATTAATTTATTTATTTTTGGCTGCACTGGGTCTTTGTTGCTGTGCGTGGGCTTTCTCTAGTTGTGACGAGTGAGGGCTACTCTTTGTTGCGGTGTGTGGGCTTCTCATTGCGGTGGCTTCTTTTGTTGCAGAGCACAGGCTCTAGACGCATGGGCTTCAGTAGTTGTGGCTCGCGGGCTCAGTAGTTGTGGTGCACGGGCTTAGTTGCTCCGCAGCATGTGGGATCTTCCCAGACCAGGGCTCGAACCTGTGTCCCCTGCATTGGCAGGCGGATTCTTAACCACAGCGCCACCAGGGAAGCCCCTCTTTTTTTTTTTTTTTTTAAAGTCATTTAATTAATTTTTCCTCTAAATATCCTTGTGAGGTGGGATGGGAATTTTAAAGATAAGGGGCTAGAGGATGTAGGCAAAGTCACAGCAATTAAATACTAAATCACATGCCACAGTCACGTTACTGAAACACTTGTGTTTTAGCCCTGACATCACAGCCCCTGCTCTGTCGTGATTGCGATCACAGGACAGAATGAGCCTGATGGAGAAACCCCAATCATGACGATAAGATGCCCTTGCCTTGGGAGAGGTTTCATCCGGGGTTTTCCTGATCAGAAGCGCATACCTGTGATCTTGCACTTGTCATCATTATCTATACACATCTGTCTCTCTGTGTTCCTAATGTGGCTACATTTTTCAGATTCTTATCACTTGGGCCCAATGCTTGCAATAAATCAGCTTCTCTTTCTCCTTTCCAGTCTAATCTGTTTTATCCAGTGTTTCCATGTACATTTTTAATTGTAGGGTTGTTTCTTGTATATAGTAGCTATTCAGTTATTGTTTTTTCATAATTGCGATTTTTATTAGCCTCTGTAATGATCGTGCCCTTTTTGTGGAAGGTTTTGCACCTACTTTCCCCATCCTCTTGGCTTATTTATGGAGGCAGCACCAACCATCTAGATTGCAAGACGCTGCCTGTTACTCAAGTTCTTGCTGTTCAGTGATAATGTAGTCAGTATGCTTTAATGACCCTGTGAGGGATGTATTTTTAATGGAATTATCCTCAATATTTAGGTGCTCCTGTTTTCCTTGAGGCCAACGTGCTCAGAATACCAGTCTAAACTTCTTACTCTTTCATTATGCAGTGGAAGTCAGACACTTGGAATTAATTTGCTGTCACCGTAAGTTTCCTACAGCCGGTCTGTGTTTGAATCCAGTGAATTAGTGCTTGCCAGGCTTTGGGCACCATTTTTCCATGTATCATTTTTTTTTTTTTAAACATCTTTATTGAAGTATAATTGCTTCACAATGGTGTGTTAGTTTCTGCTTTATAACAAAGTGAATCAGCTACACATATACACACGTTCCCATATCTCCTCCCTCCCGCATCTCCCTCCCTCCCACCCTCCCCATCCCACCCCCCCAGGCGGTCACAAAGCACCTAGCTGATCTCCCTGTGCTATGTGGCTGCTTCCCACTAGCTATCTATTTTACATTTGGTAGTGTATATATGTCCATGACACTCTCTCACCCTGTCACATCTCACCCCTCCCCCTCCCCATATCCTCAAGTCCATTCTTTAGTAGGTCTGTGTCTTTATTCCCATCTTGCCACTAGGTTCTTCATGACATTTTTCTTTTTTCCCTTAGATTCCATATATATGTGTTAGCATACTGTATTTGTTTTTCTCTTTCTGACTTACTTCACTCTGTATGACAGACTCTAACTCCATCCACCTCATTACAAATACCTCCATTTCATTTCTTTTTATGGCTGAGTAATATTCCATTGTATATATGTGCCACATCTTCTTTATCCATTCATCTGATGATGGACACTTAGGTTGCTTCCATGTCCTGGCTATTGTAAATAGAGCTGCAATGAACATTTTGGTACATGACTCTTTTTGAATTATGGTTTTCTCAGGGTATATGCCCAGTAGTGGGATTGCTGGGTCGTATGGTAGTTCTATTTGTAGTTTTTTAAGGAACCTCCATACTGTTCTCCATAGTGGCTGTATCAATTTACATACCCACCAACAGTGCAAGAGTGTTCCCTTTTCTCCACACCCTCTCCAGCATTTATTGTTTGTAGATTTTTTGATGATGGCCATTCTGACCGGTGTGAGATGATACCTCATTGTAGTTTTGATTTGCATTTCTCTAATGATTAATGATGTTGAGCATTGTTTCATGTGTCTGTTGGCCATCTGTATATCTTCTTTGGAGAAATGTATTTAGGTCTTCTGCCCATTTTTGGATTGGGTTGTTTGTTTTTTTGTTATTGAGCTGCATGAGCTGCTTGTAAATCTTGGAGATTAATCCTTTGTCAGTTGCTTCATTTGCAAATATTTTCTCCCATTCTGAGGGTTGTCTTTTGGTCTTGTTTATGGTTTCCTTTGCTGTGCAAAAGCTTTTAAGTTTCATTAGGTCCCATTTGTTTATTTGTGTTTTTATTTCCATTTCTCTAGGAGCTGGGTCAAAAAGGATCTTGCTGTGATGTATGTCATAGAGTGTTCTGCCTATGTTTTCCTCTAAGAGTTTGATAGTGTCTGGCTTTACACTTAGGTCTTTAATCCATTTAGAGTTTATTTTTGTGTATGGTGTTAGGGAGTGTTCTAATTTCATACTTTTACATGTACCTGTCCAATTTTCCCAGCACCACTTATTGAAGAGGCTGTCTTTTCTCCACTGTATATGCTTGCCTCCTTTATCAAAGATAAGGTGACCATATGTGCGTGGGTTTATCTCTGGGCTTTCTATCCTGTTCCATTGATCTATATTTCTGTTTTTGTGCCAGTACCAAACTGTCTTGATTACTGTAGCTTTGTAATATAGTCTGAAGTCAGGGAGCCTGATTCCTCCAGCTCCATTTTTCGTTCTCAAGATTGCTTTGGCTATTCAGGGTCTTTTGTGTCTCCATACAAATTGTGAAATTTTTTGTTCTAGTTCTGTGAAAAATGCCAGTGGTAGTTTGATAGGGATTGCATTGAATCTGTAGATTGCTTTGGGTAGTAGAGTCATTTTCACAATGTTGATTCTTCCAATCCAAGAACATGGTATATCTCTCCATCTATTTGTATCATCTTTAATTACTTTCATCAGTGTATTATAGTTTTCTGCATACAGGTCTTTGGTCTCCTTAGTAGGTTTATTCCTAGATTCCTAGGTATTTTATTCTTTTTGTTGCAGTGGTAAATGGGAGTGTTTCCTTAACTTCTCTTTCAGAATTTTCATCATTAGTATATAGGAATGCAAGAGATTTCTGTGCATTAATTTTGTATCCTGCTACTTTACCAAATTCATTGATTAGCTCTAGTAGTTTTCTGGTAGCAGTTTTAGGATTCTCTATATATAGTATCATGTCATCTGCAAAGAGTGACAGCTTTACTTCTTCTTTTCCGATTTGGATTCTTTTTATTTCTTTTTCTTCACTGATTGCTATGGCTAACACTTCCAAAACTATGTTCAATAATAGTGGTGAGAGTGGGCAACCTTGTCTTGTTCCTGATCTTAGTGGAAATGGTTTCAGTTTTTCACCATTGAGGACAATGTTGGCTGTGGGTTTGTCCTATATGGCCTTTATTATGTTGAGGAAAGTTCCCTCTATGCCTACTTTCTGCAGGGCTTTTATCATAAATGGGTGTTGAATTTTGTCGAAAGCTTTCTCTGCATCTATTGAGATGATCATATGGTTTTTCTCCTTCAATTTGTTAATATGGTGTATCACGTTGATTGATTTGCGTATATTGAAGAATCCTTGCATTCCTGGGATAAACCCCACTTGATCATGGTGTATGATCCTTTTAATGTGCTGTTGGATTCTGTTTGCGAGTATTTTGTTGAGGATTTTTGCATCTATGTTCATCAGTGATATTGGCCTGTAGTTTTCTTTCTTTGTGACATCTTTGTCTGATTTTGGTATCAGGGTGATGGTGGCCTCGTAGAATGAGTTTGGGAGTGTTCCTCCCTCTGCAATATTTTGGAAGAGTTTGAGAAGGATAGGTGTTAGCTCTTCTCTAAATGTTTGATAGAATTCGCCTGTGAAGCCATCTGGTCCTGGGCTTTTGTTTGCTGGAAGATTTTTAATCACAGTTTCAATTTCAGTGCTTGTGATTAGTCTGTTCATATTTTCTATTTCTTCCTGGTTCAGTCTTGGTAGGTTGTGCATTTCTAAGAATCTGTCCATTTCTTCCAGGTTGTCCATTTTATTGGCATAGAGTTGCTTGTAGTAATCTCTCATGATCATTTGTATTTCTGCAGTGTCAGTTGTTACTTCTCCTTTTTCATTTCTAATTCTATTGATTTGAGTCTTCTCCCTTTTTCTCTTGATGAGTCTGGCTAATGGTTTATCAATTTTGTTTATCTTCTCGAAGAACCAGCTTTTAGTTTCATTGATCTTTGCTATTGATTCCTTCATTTCTTTTTCATTTATTTCTGATCTGATCTTTATGATTTCTTTCCTTCTGCTAGCTTTGGGGTTTTTTTGCTCTTCTTTCTCTAATTGCTTTAGGTGTAAGGTTAGGTTGTTTATTCGAGATGTTTCCTGTTTCTTGATGTAGGCTTGTATTGCTATAAACTTCCCTCTTAGCACTGCTTTTGCTGCATCCCATAGGTTTTGGGTCGTCGTGTCTCCATTGTCATTTGTTTCTAGGTATTTTTTGAATTCCACTTTGATTTCTTCAGTGATCACTTCGTTATTATGTAGTGTATTGTGTAGCCTCCATGTGTTTGTATTTTTTACAGATCTTTTCCTGTAATTGATATCTAGTCTCATAGCGTTGTGGTCGGAAAAGATACTTGATATGATTTCAGTTTTCTTAAATTTACCAAGGCTTGATTTGTGACCCAAGATATGATCTATCCTGGAGAATGTTCCATGAGCACTTGAGAAAAATGTGTATTCTGTTGTTTTTGGGTGGAATGTCCTATAAATATCAATTAAGTCCATCTTGTTTAATGTATCATTTAAAGCTTGTGTTTCCTTATTTATTTTCATTTTGGATGATCTGTCCATTGGTGAAAGTGGGGTGTTAAAGTCCCCTACTATGATTGTGTTACTGTCAATTTCCCCTTTTATGGCTGTTAGCATTTGCCTTATGTATTGAGGTGCTCCTATGTTGGGTGCATAAATATTTACAGTTGTTATACCTTCCTCTTGGATCGATCCCTTGATCATTATATAGTGTCCTTCTTTGTCTCTTGTAATAGTCTTTATTTTAAAGTCTATTTTGTCTGATATGAGAATTGCTACTCCAGCTTTCTTTTGATTTCCATTTGCATGGAATATCTTTTTCCATCCCCTCACTTTCAGTCTGTATGTGTCTCTAGGTCTGAAGTGGGTCTCTTGTAGACAGCATATATATGGGTCTTGCTTTTGTATCCATTCAGCCAGTCTGTGTCTTTTGGTGGGAGCATTTAATCCATTTACATTTAAGGTAATTATCGATATGTATGTTCCTATTCCCATTTTCTTAAATATTTTGTGTTTGTTATTGTAGGTGTTTTCCTTCTCTTGTGTTTCTTGCCTAGAGAAGTTCCTTTAGCATTTGTTGTAAAGCTGGTTTGGTGGTGCTGAACTCTCTCAGCTTTTGCTTGTCTGTAAAGGTTTTAATTTCTCCATTAAATCTGAATGAGATCCTTGCTGGGTAGAGTAACCTTGGTTGTAGGTTTTTCTCCTTCATGACTTTAAGTATATCCTGCCACTCCCTTCTGGCTTGCAGAGTTTCTGCTGAAAGATCAGCTGTTAACCTTATGGGGATTCCCTTGTGTGTTATTTGTTGTTTTTCCCTTGCTGCTTTTAATATGTTTTCTTTATATTTAATTTTTGATAGTTTGATTAATATGTGTCTTGGCGTGTTTCTCCTTGGATTTATCCTGTATGGGACTCTCTGTGCTTCCTGGACTTGATTAACTATTTCCTTTCCCATATTAGGGAAGTTTTCAACTATAATCTCTTTAAATATTTTCTCAGTCCCTTTCTTTTTCTCTTCTTCTTCTGGGACCCCTATAATTCGAATGTTGGTGCATTTAATGTTGTCCCAGAGGTCTCTGAGACTGTCCTCAGTTCTTTTCATTCTTTTTTCTTTATTCTGTTCCACAGCAGTGAATTCCACCATTCTGTCTTCCAGGTCACTTATCCGTTCTTCTGCCTCAGTTATTCTGCTATTGATCCCGTCTAGAGTATTTTTAATTTCATTTATTGTGTTTTTCATTGTTGCTTGGTTCCTCTTTAGTTCTTCTACATCCTTGTTAAATGTTTCTTGCATTTTGTCTATTCTATTTCCAAGATTTTGGATCATCTTTACTATCATTATTCTGAATTCTTTTTCAGGTAGACTGCCTATTTCCTCTTCATTTGTTAGGTCTGGTGTGTTTTGACCCTGCTCCTTCACCTGCTGTGTGGTTTTTTGTCTTCTCATTTTGCTTATCTTACTGTGTTTGGGGTCTCCTTTTCACAGGCTGCAGGTTCGTAGTTCCCATTGTTTTTGGTATCTGTCCCCAGTGGCTAAGGTTGGTTCAGTGGGTTGTGTAGGCTTCCTGGTGGAGGGGACTAGTGCCTGTGTTCTGGTGGATGAGGTTGAATCTTGTCTTTCTGGTGGGCACATCCACGTCTGGTGGTGTGTTTTGGGGTGTCTGTGGCCTTATTATGTTTTTAGGCAGCCTCTCTGCTAATGGATGGGGCTGTGTTCCTGTCTTGCTAGTTGTTTGGCATAGGGTGTCCAGCACTGTAGCTTGCTGGTCGTTGAGTGAAGCTGGGTCTTGATGTTGAGATGGAGATCTCTGAGAGATTTTCGCCGTTTGGTATTATGTGGAGCTGGGAGGTCTCTTGTGGACCAGTGTCCTGAAGTTGGCTCTCCCACCTCAGAGGCACAGCCCTGATGCCTGGCTGGAGCACCAAGAGCCTTTCATCCACATGGCTCAGAATAAAAGGGAGAAAACAATAGAAAGAAAAAAAGAAAGAGGATAAAATAAAATAAAATAAAGCTATTATAATAAAAAATAAGAAAAAAAATTAAGAATAAATGTATTCAGAAAAAAATTTTTTTTAATTTTTAAAAATAGATTTATTAATTTTTTATAGTAAAAAATAAGAAAAAATTAAGAAAAAATTTATTAAGAAAAAAATTTTTTTTAATTTTTTAAAATAAAAAATATGAAAAAACTTATTAAAAATTTTTTTTAATTTCTAAAAAGGGAAAATAAGGAAAAAATTGTTAAGAAAACATTTATTAGGAAAAAAAATTTTTTTAAGTTAAAAAAAAAAAAAAAAAGAAAACACGGACGGACCTAACCCTAGGACTAATGGTGAAAGCAAAGCTATACAGACAAAATCTCACCCAGAAGCATACACATATACACTCACAAAAAAAGGAAAAGGGGAAAAATTAATATATCCTGCTCCCAAAGTCCACCTCTTGAATTTGGGATGATTCGTTGTCTATTCAGCTATTCAACAGATGCAGGCACATCAAGTTGTTTGTGGAGCTTTAATCCACTGCTTCTGAGGCTGCTGGGAGAGATTTCCCTTTCTCTTCTTTGTTCGTACAGCTCCTGGGGTTCAGCTTTGGATTTGGACCCGCCTCTGCATGTAGGTTGCCTGAGGGCGTCTGTTCCCCGCCCAGACAGAACGGGGTTAAAGGAGCAACTGCTTCGGGGGCTCTGGCTCACTCAGGCCGGGGGGAGGGAGGGGTACGGAGGAGGCGGGGCGAGCCTGCAGCGGCAGAGGCTGGCGTGACGTTGCAGCAGCCTGAGGCGCGCCGTGCGTTCTCCCGGCGAAGTTGTCCCTGGATCACGGGAGCCTGGCAGTGGCGAGCTGCACAGGCTCCCAGGAGGGGTGGTGTGGAGAGTGACCTGTGCTCGCACACAGGCTTCCTGGTGGCGGCAGCAGCAGCCCTAGCGTCTCCTGCCCGTCTCGGGGGTCCACGCTGATAGCCGCGGCTCACGCCCGTCTCTGGAGCTCGTTTAGGCGGCGCCCTGAATCCCCTCTCCTTGCGTGCCGTGAAACAAAGAGGCAAGAAAAAGTCTCTTGCCTCTTCGGCAGCTGCAGACTTTTTCCCGGACTCCCTCCCGGCTAGCACCGAATCCCGAGCCTCAGCTCCCAGCCCCGCCCGCCCCGGCGGCTGAGCAGACAAGCCTCTCGGGCCGGTGAGTGCTACTCAGCACCAATCCTCCGTGCGGGAATCTCTCCGCACCCCTGTTGCTGCGCTCTCCTCCGTGGCTCCGAAGGTTCCCCCCTCTGCCACCTGCAGTCTCTGCCCACGAAGGGGCTTCCTAGTGTGTGGAAACCTTTCCTCCTTCACAGCTCCCTCCCACTGGTGCATGTCCCGTTCCTATTCTTTTGTCTCTGTTTTTTCTTTTTTCTTTTGCCCTACCCAAGTATGTGGGGAGTTTCTTGCCTTTTGGGAGGTCTGACGTCTTCTGCCAGCATTCTGTGGGTGTTCTGTAGGAGCAGTTCCACGTGTAGATGTATTTCTACTCTATCTGTGGGAAGCAAGGTGATCTCCGCGTCTTACTTTTCCGCCATCTTGCCCCTCCTCCCATCCATGTATCATTTTCAATAAGTCACTTCTGTCTGCTGCACCATCCTTGCTAGAAACTGGGGGCCCTTTATATGTCTTGGGAGTCATGGGGGGGCCATGGGCACCATCAGCTCTGGAGTTAAAACCTGCTCTGCTTCCAGAAAAACAAGCTGTGTGAGCTTAAGGAGCCAGCTTCATTATTATGCTTCACTTTCACTATTTTTTCTTGTTTTTAGTTTTTGCATAGAGCTCAGTGAGTCTTTGGATATTAGTGGCCAGACATTCGGTGTGGAGAGCCTTTTTTCAATGATGTTTTGAATAGGATCAGCATCAGTTGGGTGCAGGGATCTTCAGTTTCCTTCAGACTGTTGCTAAGAGGCCTCCCTCTACACTTGCTGGCTTCTCTGTGGCAGAGAGAGTTCAGCCTCCTCTGTTCCCCTGAGAAGTTTGATTAGCAAATATGCCAACTCAATGCCCTTCCCGAAGACCTCACCATAGACACGGCTCCCACTTCCTCCAGCCTCTGTTGCATAAAGCAGCTCTTGCTCACAGAAAACTGGGTTGGCTTTTGAAAACTTCTTTCTTACCCTTGCACACCTTGTATGAATGCATGGAGCGATGGAAGGCAGGAAGTCGATCATTGGTCCTATAAGTAACATTATTAATTAGCCAGTTCAGACAAAAATTTGCCATCATTAGTTTCATATTGTAAGGTCTTGCCAGTTGCCAGCCTTTATTGTAATGACTTAAAAAACCAAGAGCCAAGATGGGCCACCTCACCTCCCCAGACCACCACCTCCACCAGCCACTGTCTCATACCCTCCACCCACCTGCCGTGAAACACGACATAGAAAAAATAAATAAGAAAGAGAAGCTGTGCAAGGTAGCAAGAAATCAAAGTAAGAAAGCCTCATGTGGGAAAGCCTGAGGGCCTTTCAGATGCTCAGTGGATGTTATAGTCTAATGAGAAGATTATAAATAAGTAAATAAACAAACCAGGAATTTATGAGACTGGTGCTTGCTCTGAAGCAAGTGAAACAAGGAGCTGTGAGGCCATTTCAGAGAGAGTGTTCAGGGAGGGCCGCAGGCCTCTCTGAGGGGCGACATTTGAGTTGAGACCACCAAGAAGCCAACAGATGAGCCACGTGAGGAACAAGCCTGGGAGGATCCCAGGGTAGGAGGGTGTCAGGCAGAGGTACCATCAAGTACAGAGGCATTAGAAGACATGGCCCCTCCCCAGGCGAAATTAGGACCTGGCAACACTGTTGTCCTCAGCTCTCATCCCTCCTTGCATACCAGACTCCGACCCCCAAAGATAGTCATCAAACAAAAGAAAGCCTTTTCCCATGAAGCCATGGGGCAGTAGTTCCCACAATCCCCCCTCTCGGCCAGCGTGGCATTCAGACGATTTTTATCTGGAGTCAACGCTTGGCTCTCAGGTGCCTTAAGGAGCAAAAAATTGAGGAGCAGACCCACAGTGAATTTACCTAACCTCGTGCCTAAAATTGGCAAGAATCCTTTTTTCCTTCTTTAATTACCTACCTGTTTGCTTTTGCTAAAGGCGTGACTGTTCCTAGGGCTGGCCTTGCTGGTAACTAAGACTGAGAGATTAAGAGAGGTTCCTTGTTCCATGGGACAGTTACACTTTTTGGTGTGCTGATCAGGTGTATATCCTGTATTAGGTAAATTTGCTAGGCTTCAGCGCTCTTTCACGAGTTAGGCAGAACCAGGTGAGAAACATCCTCCAAGGCTGCCACTGACAGGCCAAGCTGCAGGCAGGACATGGCTGTTGGGTTTGGGGATCAAGGAGCAGACATCAGCAATTTCATGTCTGGGACCACCGGCGAGATAATTTGCAGCATCAGAAGCCAAATGGACAGGGGAGCATCTAGCCTTTTATCTATAAAATTAGAAGCAATTCTTAAAATGCCCTGGGCTTTTATTGATCTATTCCCTAATAGCTCTACAAGTAGAAAGTGGAATTTTTAGTGGTCTTTAAAGATCTCGTAAATGTCATCGACTCACTGTCTATGTAACTTGGAGAATAAGGGGAACCTGGAACTAATAAATAAGCCCCAGGCAGGGTTCTGGGGGAAATAAAGAAGGAAAGAAGAAAGTGCCCATAAAAGAATGTCTAATCCCATGTGGATCTGGGAAGGCGACAGAAACAGAAAAATACAGTGACTCTCGGGTCTAGGAAGATGTAGAGACAGTATTGCATGGTCAGTCAGGGCATGGAGCCAGATTACTTGGGTTCAGATCTCAGCTCCACAACTGGTACCTGTGTGACTTTGGCAGCTTATTTAATCGTTCAGAGCTTCAGTTTCCTTATCAGTAAAATGAGGACAGTAATAATGACACTTACTAAAAATATCAGTCTAGGTAATTCATGTACAGGACCTAGCAGTGAGCCTGGCCATTTGGTTTTCTTTATTACTGGACAGACCTGGAGTTGTTGAAGAAAGCCATCTCTGGCCAGGCTTACAATGCTTCTTCCTTTTACAAGTATTAGTCTCTATTTTATTGGGCAACGTGTGGTCACTAATTAGAGAGCAGTGGGTGGGATGGAAAGAAACATATGAAAAGCAAAGAGCGAAAGAGTCATAAAAAACAGGACTGCACTAATAACATGTAAAATGGAAATTTATTTCTAAATTTTTACTTCCTTCTCTCTTCCTTCCTCCTCTGCCTCCTGGTTGTTAAAGGTTTTACTCTGCATAACCTACACCCCAACCTTTGACCTGAATGGGAGCGCAGTGCTGAAGATCGCGGAGGTGAGTACCCGTTTTCCCCGGACCCTCGAGTGCTGCTTGTGTGTGCTGTCTGCTCACAGCTGCTTTACCCCCACCTGGGATAAACGCTGGGGTGGAGCCAAGCCGCAGCAGTGGGGTGAGCCCTTCTCTGATCATTACTGCGGGGAATTTCCACTATGGAGTTGATCTGTGGGAAGCAGGCTATGTGGGCCACCATCCTTAGTCGGTGCTCTGCATGCTTTGGTTTGCTTGACTTGAGGCTTTAACCATGGAAATAACAGTACCGGTTCTCCCGACGCTGCTACACCTAGGTATTGCACTTACTATTTTTCCTAAGACTGATTGAAGAGAATTTGATTTTTTTTTTTTTAATGGTTTTTAAGAAACCAAGTGTGAGATTTAGGGGAGATGTTTATTGATTAAATTGCATCCCCGTCTCCTAAACCCTGATGAATGCATTTTGTAACGATCATTGGAAAGCCTTCTCTTTTCCATCTGTATTGCCGCCTAGAGTAATGTGTACCTTCAGCACTCCCAGGAGTATGTCCAACAGAAAACTTGCTTTCCTGAATGTCTGGCATTCAGACATTCTGGAAACAGCATCATTCCAAAGCTGTACTTTACTACGCTTAGAGTGAATTTCCTTCCACTTCTTGAAAAGAGTTATCTTCAGGATTTGTATGTTTTGACAAGAGTACACATGTAGACCTCAAGGAGCCAATGATATTCTGAATTCTGAAATTATAGAGAGAAAGAAAGCCTAACTATCAGCAGTCATGGTTTGTTTTTTTTTTTTTTTAACTCTAATGATTACCATTTATTGAGTATACCAGGTAGATGCTTAGCACTTTGGGCATGTTTTCTTTTTTCTTCTTTTTCTCATCATTTTTGAGGTATAACCAACAAATAAAATGTTCGATGTTTCGATATGCATATACACTGTGAAATAGTCACCACAGTCAAGCTAATTAACATATCCGTCATCATACATAGTTAACATTATCATGAGTAGTATTTATATTGGCTGATACGTGTGCTTTTATGGTATTATGTGGCATTGAAGAGTGAAAATTGAGAGGAAATTATTTTTGAGCACATAGAACATTTTTATGTGTCAGTCAAAAGAAGAACAGACAGCTGACCCCTCACTACAACATAAATCAGTTCTCAAATGCATATTTATGTAGGTAGAAGGAACACTTTTCTTTACCACATTTGTATGTTTCACTCTATATAAGTAAAGAAATAGAATAGCTAACAGTATTTTTAGTTGAGTTTTAAGAGATATTTGTGAGTGATCTTATCATTTGTAGGTTTGCTTTTTTTTTTTTTTTTATTAACTGGTAAGAACACAACATGAGATCTTAACAAACTTTTTAAGTATGCAATTCAGTAGTGTTAACCATAGTGCAGTGTTGTATAGCAGATCTCTAGAACTTATTCATCTTGCATAACTGAAACTTTATACCCATTGAATATTAACTCTCCATTTCCCCCTCCTCCTCCCCCCACCATTCTACTCTTTGTTTCTATGAGTTTGACTATTTTAGATACCTCATGCCAGTTTGCTTTCAAAGTGACAAATGTAGTTTTGATCAGAGCAAGAAACAGGACTGGCATGTAAGAGGCTTGTTATTTCTTTGCCATGTGAAGGGACGAGAAGGGAAATGCAGCGTGTCACTGCCCAGCCACTGCCTAGCTCGACCCCTGCCCAGGAGGGGTATGGGGAAGGGGATGGGTTGTTGTAGGACCCTCAGGACTGGGGAGACCACCAGGGATCCCCAAGCTCCCTTTGAGAGGGGGAGGTCTTTATCATCTCACAGGGATGAGTTTTTGAATGAGAATCTGAAAGATTCGAGTTGTAATTCCCGAACAGCAGATACACACTGCCATGGACCACCCAAGTCAAGGGTGATTTCAGAGGGGATCTGGAAGCCAGAGTAGAGAGTTGGCAGACCTGTCTAGATAGGATGAAACATCAAAACACAGTGGTCTCTACCAGAACCTATAAAGGAAAAAAAACTTTTTTTTTTTTTTTTTTTAAATCTCAGCCCAAGAGTGATATAAAGATAAAGGCGTTTGAGCTTGGTGGTGACAGCGTGGGCTCTTGAGTTGCACTGGTTGGGTGTAAATCCTGGCTTTACCACCTCCCAGCGGTGTTGCCTTAGATACCTCCCTGGGCTTGTGTTTGTTCTCTGTGTAAAAGCAGTGCTAACAGCACCTATCTCGCTATCTCTTAGTGTGGTTGTGCTGATTAGACAAGAAAGAGAATCCATGTAAAAAGCTTTCAGTGCAGGCAGCCGCATAGTAAATGCTGGGTCAAGGTTACCTGCTGCTCTCCTGGAGCGGCAGATTGATGACGACGTCCAGGCTTCCACTAGATAATGTTGACACGGCCAGGACCCTGAAGGGACGGGTCATCAACTGGGCTAGCTTCCTGAGACAACAGTAGCAAGCTTACTTCCCCTTCTTGCCCCTCCTGCAGCCCACTGAGATCCCCTAGTTGGAAGAGTTCCCAGCAGAATGTCAGCATGAAGGTCATGAAGCAGGGGTCAGACCATCACGGAAAGATGCGTTACTTCCAATGCTAGCTTTGACTTATTGTTCAGGATGGAGGCTTCGGACTGCATTCCTCTGAAGGAAGGACTTGGCAAAGATCTTAAAAATAAACTTTTCATCCTGTATTTGGTAGCGGGAGCCTTCCCTTGACAGTGCGCAGGCTCCCAGAAGATGTTTTTAGGCCCCGCCTCTCCTATAGATCCACAAGAAGGTCCTACCACCTCCCTGTCCGTGGTGGAACTTAACAGTTGAGGCTGCAGGTTCCCCCAGCCCTCACTTAGATGCCCCACTCTTTTCTGGTGACTGGAAACATCAGATTCTCCAGCAGAGCAGGGGGGATGGAGACTGCTTTGTAAGGACCACGATGGTCACCACTTCAAAGTGCTTTTGATAATTGGCAGTGTGCAGAATCGCTCCTCTGTGCTAGCCTGGACCTGGCGTGGACACCAGGTTCAGGGGAGTAAGACTTCAACTCTTGCAGCTGGCCAGTCCATGGGTGAGGACATCTACACGCCAGTCTGCTGAGAGAAGCAGAGTGATCCAGGAGCAGGACGAGCATGCAGAGGCCAGCACCAGGGGCTCACTCTATCCAGTGGCACCGATCAAAAAGCCAGTGATAAAAACACCCTGGAAAGTGCTCTCCTGCTGAGAATAGTGGATCTTTTATCCATCAGGCTTGGCTGCAACACAGAGTACTTCCACCAGGCATTAGCTAGAGCTCTGGGCTCTCTGTGGCCATTCCCTCTCAGAGTTGATCATCCTGAGGAGGCTTGAAAACATAACGTCCCTCTGGGTGGCAAGAGATAAGTACATATTACATGGCTAGGACAACGTTACATGGCTACCTTTAGTACGTATTTAGCTCTCTGCCAGGCACCGTTCTCAGAACTTTCCCTGTATTAGATCATATAACCTGCACGACAGTACTGTTGTACTAGCCACACAGCTAGGAAGTGATAGAACCAGGAAGCAAGCCTGCTCGGTATGACTGAACTTTTGGTCTTTATACCCTGTAGCACGTGCTGTCGTAGTTTGGTTGTGGAAGGGACACTCACAGGGGCCCTTACACTTGCCCCGTGGAAATCAGTGGTAATTCTCAAAGGGGCTACCCTTCCCCTCACCTAGACCATTCCCAGGCGTGAGCACCCTGCAGACACGGTGTTGAAGTTGAACTGATCTTGCCTTTTATCTTTAAAATAGATCTTTTTCTTAAGAGAATAGCATGCCTCAGTTCACTACCAACAATGATTAAAGATCAGAACTAGAGACAGGCTTATACAAGTTTGCACAGGTTCCTGTATAAGGCTGACTGTTTTCAGTAGTTACTCGATTAAACTTTGACTTCTCTTTACCCTCCTGAAACGAACTCTCTTACGTATGGGATACTTACAGTTGCAAAGCATCGGAGGCCCTACTTTTATGTTGGTGGTTCTCTTCAAAGGCTGCATATTCAAATCACCTGGGAAGTATTAGCAAAAATAAGATGCCTAGGGTTGCCCTAGAAATTCTGAGTTTTTTGGTCTTGGAGGGACCTGGGCAAACAAATTTTGTAAAGGCCTCCGGTTGATTCTACTGCAGGAGTCAAGTAGAACATCACTGCTCTGATAGTTACTGGTCTCTCCAACAAGCTGTGTTGTAAAACCATATTGAAAGGAGCTCTGATGCTCTAAAGCCTCAAGTGTGGTCCACTCGGCAGATGCATGGCCGCACCTGGGAGCTTGTTAGAAATGCAGGTCCTCGGGCCCCAACCCAGACCTCTGAATAAGAATCTGCCTTGTAATAAGATACCCCGTGGGATGCATAAGCGTATTAAAGTTTGAGAAGCGCTGCCACAAGTGAATATTGGTATAATCTCATTAAAATGAGATCTAAAGATAGTGTTCTGCTGGGTTTATAGACCTAAATCCCAGGCAAGGTCTGCCGTGCCTCTTTGCCATGGCTAATCGAGCCCCCTCCACGAAGCAGGGACGCCCACACAGCAGCAGAATCCTCTCAATGGTGGCCCCTAAGAAGTGCTAGATTTTGATTCTTCTAATTTCCCTTGTCTTTCATCATCTTCTCCTGCCCAATCGTCTCCACGTTTTCTCCTTCCCATTTGTCATTGCTTGATATATAGCAAACATATTTCTTAAAACGCTTTAACGGTTTAAACTGCCACAGAGCTATCCCACTGTTCCTTCTGAGTATGTGTTTCCGCCAATAAGGCCCACTGTCAACCTTTGAAAATATGTGGCACATATATACAATGGAATATTACTCAGCCATAAAAAGAAATGAAATGGAGGTATTTGTAATGAGGTGGATGGAGTTAGAGTCTGTCATACAGAGTGAAGTAAGTCAGAAAGAGAAAAACAAATACAGTCTGCTAACACATATATATGGAATCTAAGGGAAAAAAAAAAAAAAAGGTCATGAAGAACCTAGTGGCAAGACGGGAATAAAGACACAGACCTACTAGAGAATGGACTTGAGGATATGGGGAGGGGGAGGGGTAAGATATGACAGGGTGAGAGAGTGGCATGGACATATATACACTACCAAATGTAAAATAGATAGCTAGTGGGAAGCAGTCGCGCATAGCACAGGGAGATCAGCTCGGTGCTTTGTGACCACCTAGAGGGGTGGGATAGGGAGGGTGGGAGGGAGGGAGATGCAAGAGGGAAGAGATATGGAGACGTATGTATATGTATAACTGGCTCACTTTGTTATAAAGCAGAAACTAACACACCATTGTAAAGCAATTATACTCCACTAAAGATGTTTTTAAAAAATAAATAAATAAATAAAATGTACAAGAATTGAAAAAAAATATATATACCTCCTCCCCGAATCCATATTTATGTAATCTGGCATAAGACGAGCATGGAGTAGATCTATTTATATGAAAAGCATAAGAACAATTTATAAATAGAAGCTTATGGGTCAGTAGTTACAGCTATTAGATTATTAAGTGCATTACGTATGGGTAATTTAAGGAAGGATAGTAGTAGACTTATTTGAAATCATTGTTTACTTCAGATACACATGATAGGTGTAAGTATTTTTCTTACATTGCCCTACATTTTATATTTCCTCAAATTTGCAAAATAGCTTAGAACTTTTTGGTTTTTCACCACAGAAGTTGCTTAAGAAATACTTTTTCATCAACAGGAAGCATTAACTACAAAAGAGAGTTATACTGCCACAAAAATAATGGTATTCTGTAGACATAGTGAAACCCAATGATTTTGCAGGTTTTTGCATGTTCTCAAGTGCTTTCCACCTGCTAATTTAGCCTTTGAAAAATCTGCATCTCTATTTTTAAACCAGGACATTTCAGCCTAAAACTACCACTTAGCTCCTGGAAGCTTTCTTGGTTGTAGCTGAATTTCTCATAAAAATAAGTCTTTAACTTCAAGAAAAAAAATCTTTTTTCCTATTGTCACTTTTGATATAGCTAGGGAAACAATTTATAAAAATACCTTAAAGTAAATCATTTAAAACCCCTGTGGAAATGTTGGGAGAGAATCCACACACTCTCTTCTTTCTTACTCTGTCTGCATTGACAGTTACTCGAGAATAGTGTTTACCCTGGAACCTGTTGATCAGGAAATGGGATGCGTGCTTAACTATGAAAAATGAGTCTGTTTTCCCAAGGTACTGCTGAAACTATAAAAGGATAAAAGGATCATTAAGCACTGAAAATGTAACTAAGAGGGCAGCCTTCATTTGTGTGTCCAACTTTAACTTGCTTAATTAAACTGCAATAATGACAGTTTTTCAGAATAGGGTCTTCTATGATGCAGGAGGAATAAGAAATATCAACCGAATTTAGAATTGGACAGTTATGAAATATCCAACATGTGTTTCTGTTTAATTTCATGAATTATCATTACTAAAACTCTGTATGGATACAAAATTCCTTCATTGGTTGAAAGCTGGACCCTTAGTATTTCTCCTACTATTATGCACAAATTAGCAGATGTGTTGAGTGTTCCGAGGATAGTTACCTTAACGTAGGAAAAAGCTGTCGAAGTAAAAATCACCAAGGCCTTGGGGTTAAAGGAAGAGGTAGTGCCATAACAAGAAGCTCTGTGAAGCTGATTTGAAGATGATTAATGATATTGTTTCATTGGTAAGATTTGGAGCATATTCTCATGCCTGCTGAAGGCTGCTCTATGGGATTTTTCTAAGTGAGAAAGCCTTGTTTGTAAATGTGTATTTGCTGGTTTGATCTTAGTCATGGGAAACTTCCAGTCTTTGATCCTGTAGCATGTTATCAAGTTCAAGCAGAGTCTCTCTCAAAGACCATTTTTTTTTTCTTTAAGATTTTTACTTTCAGGAACCTCCCTTTTTTACTCCATCCATCCTCCATCCCTCAATTCCAAAACAGTGGTTAATAATGGTAGCTACTGATGGTTGAGTTCCTAGGGCATGTCAACAAGTATTGTATTTTCCACACGTTCTCTTTTAATCTTTACCATAACCAAGCTATATAAAGAATCCCGGAGAAAGGGAGGTTAATTTGCTTGCCCAGTGATTTTAGGCCAGGAAAGCCCTAAGGTGGATGGGAGGGAGGGATCTCCAGGCTGGAGTCTGATTGCACCCACTCCACTTTCCACATGCTTCCTTGGTAAGTAAGCTACCCCCACTGCCATCTAGACTTATTTTATATTGATTTGTTTACGAATAAAAAACAATATTGAAAAAAATTTTTTTAGATATTCAAATCTAGGCTTTTTATATTTCAAATATGTGCTATTAACCACTATGCTATACTATTGCTTCCTGGCTACCCTCAGTCTTAGAAAATGTTAGTGAAATCTTGCCATATTAATATAGCAACTGACTGAAATTCTTTGGATTCTTATCCACTTTGGACCTTTACCAAGGCATTTAGTTAGAGAATGGCTGTGTGGTGGTTTTACATGTAAAGCAGAAGTATTGATGCATTTTACTTTTTTTGTGACCGTAGATTCAAGTGACCATCAGGCATATGCCACTTTCTTGGGTATCTTTACATATTGATACTCAGTTTATCTTTTCTGAACATTACGTTATCATCAGAGGATATGGAGTTTAGCAATAGTTCCACTTGATACGCCAGGGAACTTAAAAAACACTGAAGCTCAAGACCTGCTGCCAAAGATTCTGATGTAATGGTTCTAGGTGTCACTAAAGTATTATTTTAATTGGGCTGACTTCTCTTTAAATATTCAGTGATCTTTTTTTTTTTTTTTTTACTCTAATGTGGAAGCATTATTTCTGAGCCATACCTCAAATAAAATATTTTACAATTAAGGAGCAGATAGTCTCCAGATATAACCCGGAAAAAAAGTACACAGATGACTTACTTGGTCCATTTATCCTGGAAGCATCTTATTTGTCTTGTTCTCTTTAAGACTGGGAGGGGTAGCCCCACCTCCTGGCAAGAAAACCGAGCAAGGAAGCTGGCCCATTAAACCAGCTGAGGCTACTGGATTGAGGAAACGCCATTCTAAGGAGCTTCTCCACTTTTCCTTCCAGAAACTCTTTCTTTCCCTCCTTCCTCGTGGGCCAGTCTCTTTACTGACTCTGGTTTGACTCCTCTAAGGTGTCTGTTCTTTGGCTACTTACTGCCAGATAGGCTTTGAGCGAACTGGTCCTTTGCAAGACATTCTCCACTTTCCTTTAACCTCTGACTTGCATGGCTCTTGAAGAACTTATTTGGAGTTAGAAGACACATTGAGCAATGCAGAGATCCCCTCTACTTCATTTTGGGTTGGTTCACTGGACAGAGGCTAGAGTTTGGTAGACCCTGTGTAGACAAAGCAGAAGGCTCTGCCTGAGAAGGTGCAGGCATTGATGGGTTGAGGGGTCTTAAGCCATTTTAATATGCCAGCTGAAGCCAGGAAGAACATGGAGGAGGAAGAAGGAAGTCACAATCAGTTTTCCGTAAATGCCTGGGCACTTTAAGAATTTCCTTGTAAGTTGAGATCCAAAAGGAAAACCAGTAAATTTCCCTACCCAAGCATGGGATCAGATTTACTTACACAGGTATTTCTTAGGAATAATAAAACAACTTCAGTTCACTCTGTCTGTGTGTATGTATGTGTGTGTGCCTGTGTGTTTGCATCAACAGGACCCATTTGATGAGGTGCCTTCTGTCACATACCCACCTGTTACTGCTGTTGCCCTGGGAACGGCAGAGCCACTGAGCTGTCGTCATGATATAACAGAGTTCAGACTTAAAGTGATCATCAAAATTTCCTTTGGTTCTAATGTGATCAGCAAACATTCATATAAGAGACATTTCTGCTTTCTTGTAGCTTACTTAATCTCTGATCCTTTCTATTTTTATCACCATAAATTGTCATCTCCGTAAAAATTTTCCAGTTGGAAACATACTAGCTCTTCTCTTTATAGAACTCATTAGTCAGTACCATGCACTGTTTTAACAAAGCTATGCCACTAACCCCATTCAGATAGGGAAGAGAAGGTAAATGCACAGTTCAACAAAGTGAAGGTCATACGTACTTTGTAAAGCTAAGCAAACTTCTACTGTGGCAACTTCTTTAAAATTTATTATCACTTTGGTTAATGTATATTGAATATCTGCTACATTCCACTGTGCTGCTTCATATTTAATAATAGTGATTACACCGTGGTTGTAACCTAGTACTGTTATTTATCAGTCTACTGACTCGGTGATACAAAACTTGTATTGCTTATGTATGGCTTGCAAACTTGTGTTTTCTTGTTCTTGTTCCTTCTGCTTTTGGGGTCTGTTTTGCTTCATTAACGATGTATGTTTTTGCCCTCAGTTGTGTCTAGCATGCCATAAAGCTAGATGTCCACAAATGCATGAAATGATCAAAATGTCCCTTACGAAACTCCTCACTGCCCTGTGTCTTCGTGCATTCCCTGGCGATCAGGGGCCTGTGGCTTTTCACAAGGTATTTGACTTGCCCTTTGAGCCTCTGGCAGAGGTGCAGGACTGAGGCTTTTTAAGTGTCAGTTCTGCACCACGAAAGCAAAGGGCATGGGGAGACAGAACTGATACAGGATATATGAAAAGAAGAAATTGATGAGCTCCTTTTCCAGAAACTCAGCCTGACTTTGGACATGGTGTTCTCTGAGCTTCTCTGATTCAATGTGCTCATCTTAGCACTGCCCTGAGGTATAGGAAGAAAAACATTCACAAAGTGAAAAATGACTGGTCTCGAATTACAATGGTCAGGTTTATAAGGGGAAACATAGTTCTGCAAACTTTTCGGATTTATCAATTTATTATTAATATAGCAAGTTAAAGAAACTTTTCTTTAGAAGATGTCAGGATAACTGATAAAGCATTTCTTTCTGAGTACCTAAAGAAAGTGATATTATCAGATACATGATCATTTTTATATTTGAAAGGATACCCTTTTGTCATATTCAGTATTTATACTCCCAACTTTAGTAGAATGAGCTCCTTAGATTAATCTTTTTTTTTTAAGCAGACTAAACATGCCTGTCTTTTCCCTTAATAAAACGCCTCTTGCAATAAGTCATTTCCAGTGTTGTACGTGTAGTAATAGCACCTAAACATTAAAAATGGTGGTAACATTAAAACTCAAAGAAATACATTTGTTACTTGTGAAGTTCATCTGTTTACAGCACTGTTTGTGTTGCTTCAAATCCAGTTCTTCATGTGTGCTTTCCTTCTTGGGTCTAAAGGGACTGATAGAGTTTTTTAAGGGAGGAGATAGATGGCTCTCAGTATTCAGGAAAATCATGTTTATGTTAAGTGTATAGTTCAGCTCTCCAGATAGCTACTCTTCATCTGTAGTGCGTCTAAGGCTTAAAATTCCCCCTTAAATTTATAATGTCAGAGCTTAGAGATCTTAAAGATCAACAGTTATAAAGATTTCTTGGGAGAGTATAAGATTTAAAGAAAACTGCTAAATCCTAAGGTATAAATAGTACGAGTGTGCCTAATTACACTGTGGAGAATTTGATTTCATCAAAGTGAAATACCTCACTCAGATGTATTTTCACAGTTTTTAAACTATTTCATCACATGCAAAAGTAAAAGCCTTTCAAGATTAAAACATGTTTTTTTCTAAGTATGTATAAATTGTACCTTCAGGTACATTATAATCCATGATTGTTTAAGAAAATGAATTTAAAACTGATATACCCTAAATGGTAGTTTGAAAAACAAATATTTTGGAACTTGCTCTTATTTTTTAACTTAAAATGAATTAATCTAAGCCAACTTCCAAATACACTGTTGAGTTTTCAATGCTCATTTGGAATATTAAGCATTCAATAGGAGATAAATTAAACTGTTAGAAACTATTTACTTTTACCTAGTTAATTTTACCAAAAAGGTTATTATAATGAGGCCCGGCAGAAAGGTCTAGCTTAAGCAGTAGCAGCAACAAAGGTTAACATTTAGTTTCTCTCTTGTTTCAGTTATCAATCATCAAATTAAATTTGCCATTTGGGTGAGAACCCTGTATTTTCATTGTAGATAGCCTTGGAGTTACTCCTAGAAAAATAATTTAGGTACATTAAATCCCCCTTTTTTTCTTTTTGTGGGACTAAATATGCTTGGAAAATGGAAAGGATAACATATCTTATGGAGAGGAAAAAGTGGGCAAATTTAAAGCATGCATTTATCGTCAATGCCCATTCCTATAGCTTCCAAAAGAACTAGAGGCAGTAAAATCTGAAAAGTCATGCCATTTAACATCAACATCACCATCAAATGAGAGATTTTTTTTTTTTTTTCCAAATTGGGACTTCTCCATGCAGCAGCCATCAGGGAGTCTTCTCATGTTCAGCTAGACATTCAGACTCACAAGACCCAACTAGACCACAACTGGCGTTATGTTCACTTAGCAGGATATAGGACAGGAAACAGAAG
The DNA here is from genome assembly GCF_965194805.1 of Balaenoptera borealis. Taxonomy (NCBI): domain Eukaryota; kingdom Metazoa; phylum Chordata; class Mammalia; order Artiodactyla; family Balaenopteridae; genus Balaenoptera; species Balaenoptera borealis. The sequence continues at coordinate 25,792,182 of NC_138873.1, read as the reverse complement.
TAGGGCAACGGCAGGCATTTATCTTTCACAGGAGTCCTTGCTGCAGTCCAGAGGCTAGTTGCTGGCTCTCAGATGTCAGCTTAGGAGCAAGAAGATGAGAGCCACCTTTGTGGGTACAGAGTCACCTTGGCTTAGCATCCCCAGGTTTCAACTATGTAGGAACCAATAATCTGTAACAACTGCATGAGCTCAGCTGGCAGAGGTCCCAGAGGGTGTGATCAATGACAACAGTCACCCAGGGAAACTTCTCACCAGGTTTTTATAGTTCGTTCACAGTTCTCCGAATTCAGATGCAGTTTAGTAATCGGGGGACATTTTTACGCTAAGCCATGCTGCCTAGTAACACAGCTAACTGTCCCACTTTTATCAGGTTTCCAAAAGAACACAGCTGGAGACTTAATCCAAGGTCAAACTTGTTTATAGAGGAGAAAGGGTTTCATTAACCCTTTCCCCACACTTCATAACTCAGGAGTTAAATTCTGTTCCTGTTTTGCCATGGAGAGAAGTTTTCCTGATTAATTTCTAGCCACCTGAGTTTGTTCTAGGTAGGATTATTTGGCATATCTAAAAATCACTAATTTGCATTCTTTTGTGATGCTCAGAATAATAAGCTTCTAAGAGTGATAATCTTTAGGGAAAGATTACTTTTCCTATATGATTAAAAACAAATTCCCAGGGATTTAAAATACATATTTAGTAGTACTCATTGACAACTAGTCTTAAATCAGGCTGACTTTCTATTTAAGAGAGATTTAACATCCTCTCCAATTAACTCCAAAGCATGTTGGTAATGAACTGATATCTACAGATCGTGTATGTTGCTGTCTTATTTCTTTACCAGGTGTGCATTGAAACATACATATGTAGCTGTCACCAGCGTAGTATAAACACTGCTGTGCGGGCAACTCTCAGTCAAATGCTGAGTGACTTGACTTTACAGTTACGACAAAGGCAGGAGAATACGGTGAGCCTCTCGGTACCCACACGTTCATTCCGGTCTTGCCAGTGTCTCTGTGTAACCGCATGCTAAGTGTCCCACGTCCTATATGCCTTCCCCTCCCCCTGCCAGGGCTGCTTCCTACTGAAACATTAGGAAGGGCTGGTTTGGTTTAGAAGAACATTTATTTATATAAATTAAACTCTTTAAATGTATCTTTGCCTGTTTCACTCCAAAGCTTGGAGAGTTATTTTTCCTTATGGTTTCGGTCATTTTTTTAGTCATTAATTTAAAATTCACTTTTCTCAGATTCAATTGTTCAATCTCAGATTGAACAATTTTATATAAAAATATTGTGATGTATTAACAAACAGAAGTAAATTCAGAATTAAGAAAAATTACTAGCAGTTAATTAATTACATGCTTTGAGGCTTGGTGCATATGTTTCTGTTTGTGAAATAAAAGGCTGGGGCAGGAGGTTTCCTTCACCTGCTGGTGCCATCAGGGAAAAGCTGAATTTGTCTTCTCTCTGTCATCAAAGCCCACTCAAGCTTTTTGCTCTAAACTTGAGCAGATTGTCTAAAATGAGCATTCCTAGGAAAAATGTAAATGTAATCAGCTTCTTGTATATGTTATCTCCTGGGAATGTTAATTGAGGAGATGATTCCTCTTCAAAATTGGTGTTTTTTTAAAAAAAAATGCCTCTAATAATTCAGATTAAACTTCTTTTAAAATCTGCAAGAAGTATTCTGAAATGAACACTTTATTATTTTTTAGAATAGGAAATCTCAATGGCAATCCAAAATATCTCAGAAATTAATTTTACAGAAATGAAGAGTTCATTTCTAATTTTTAACTTCAATTCTTTTCTAATTTTTAGAAAATCATGGCATTGAGTGAAACCTTAGAGATTATCTGGTCAAGTTCTTTTATTCCTCAGAAAAACAGCTGGGGAAGATGAAGCCCAGAGAGATGAAATTGAAATCTAAAATTAATGAGCATATCAGTGAAAGAGCCAGAACAAAAGCCCTAGTCTCCTCACTGACTCCCAATCCAGGTTATTAATATGCAGTCTGGCAGCCAGTGTTTTTTTGTTTTTTGTTTTTTTTAAATCCACTAATCTGAAAAAACAAATACTGATTTTCTTCTCTGTTTGCTATATCTAAAGCCCAAGTTTTTATTAAAAATCATTTAAACTTGAGATATTTTTATTATATTAGCTTACTCTTTGTTAAAAACTATTTCATTTATACTAAGGTGTTGCACATGATGGTATAGATATATTAGTTTAAAAGAAATTCAAATCTATAAGCAGAAAGCATTAAGAGAAAAAAGTTTCTTAATGGAAACAAAGCTAAGATGTTGAGAGTCCTGATACTAGTATATGATCATGTTCCATCCTTGCTAAATGGCAACACGATGGGAAATACTATAACACTAATGTTTTAAGATGAAACATTTAAATGAAACTTTGTAGTTTCAAAGTGATTTCAATTATGATAGTTTATTTCGTTATATTTTTAAATTTTTAAGTAGGGGAATTTGGGGTTTTAAGTAAAACGACTCAGCTTTTTAGCTTATCTTGCTCTTCTGTAACAGTGGTGACAGGTATAGTTGTAGAGGTCTGGATAAAACTAGAGGGTTGTCTGCCTCTGTCCTAAGTACTGTGTGGCTAGTCAACCTTCTGGTCCCCCTCATCACTGACCATCTGGACTCACCCCATCCGGAGGCAAGATCCCAAACGAGATAGAAAATTAGTGTTTCCTGTTAATTTCCTTTCTATTACTCATGAGATCCCTGGAGATGTTTTTGTGTCCCAGAAAAACATGATTCTCAGGATGCTAATATTTGAAGCACTTACGATGTTTAGTAGAGGGAGACATAAGTTTTGCCACCTAAGAATGGTTATTTTTTAAAAAGCTATTAAAGGGGAGTGGTCCCTAGGATTGGTGAGACTCACGCTAAGTAGGCTGCATGTTCTCCCATGGGGCACTTAGCATTACTTGCAGAAGATGTATATAGTGCTTAGCATGACCCATCACTGGAAAGACATCACGGGCCATCTCAGAATTAGAAAGACTTAAATACAGTGGAAAGAAAATAAATCTAGAATGCCAAAAGCTTAGCACAAAATCTATCTTCAACTTAATGTCTAGCCCCTCCCCACCCCTACTCCCAAGGCAGATTACTCAGTTTGATTTTGTAGCCTCAGAAACCCTGAGTTATTATCGAGCTTTATTATTGAATTATTTCGATGACAAAAGCCATTGTTAAATTGTTGTTACTCATTTTAAAAAGAAAAAAATTCCACATGTAAATATTTGGGGGGTAGGTGGTAGTGGTTCTCCTATCCATAAAAATGATTCAGATGGATTTCCTCCAGAAAATGTTGTTCTGAACTTAATATTTATCCATGTGCTGAGCTGTAGGCACTAACATAGCATTTCCCAAAACACTGTAGAAGTTGCTGAGCTTGCAAATTTATGAACAGAGAAGAGTAGAAATACATGCCTGTAACAAGTTTAAAAATGATCAGTGCTATGGTATTTATATCTGATAGTTAATTGGCATGGAAATGCCTTCTGTTTATCTCCCAATGCTAAGAGGTGGGGAGACTGAAGGGTTGCCTTCCTGCTCGCAGCTCAGTAGTCACTGAATTATCCCTACCACGGGAAATAATCTTACTACCAGTAAATGTCTTCTCCTTCCTATTCTCTCTTCCCTCCAGGTTCTGTCTCTACCCTGATAGTTCTAGATCTACCTAGAGATGGCCTAGAGGGTCAGTCTGGTCAGACAGTCAGAAGTTAATACACTCCCCCATCAATTAGGAATCTGGTGCTTCTGACCCACAGTCATCTTGGACCTGTATGTTGAAGTCCAGGAACCTGATTCTTCTTACGATTAAGAATCTGTATTCATTAGGTGCCAGTCAGAGTGCAGTCTGTGACCTGGGGACAAATTGTTTTTTGTGCAAAGAGAACGCACCTGTTTAGGCAGGTATTGCCTCAGGTCATAGCCCTGCAGCATCCTGGAATGATCAAGTGCACCGTGGGGCTTAAACTTCCAGGGGGTTGTGGACTCTTGAATGAATTATTTTTGGAACTGATAACTCAGTTCAGACATCATAGCCTCTTCATAAGTACCATGAGTAATGAAACGCTATCAAGAGCCGGAGGGTGCGCCTAGGTAAGTTAGCAGAGCCCAGAGCACTCAGATGACACTTTGTTTCCTAGAACTTTCCGTTGTTGAACAGTCGGGATTTTTCTTGCCTGAATCTCCTAATTGTCCTGTGTGTGTCTCCCTTACTAGATAATTGAAAACCCGGATGTCCCACAGGAATTCAGGAGTCAAGGTATTGGATTTGATTTTTGCACATTCAGTTTAAAAAGCCGGTGTAAGAACACCTACTGCGTGCTTGGCGTGGGGATGTAACACTGAGTAAAAGCTCTCGGGTTAGTTCCCCATTCTCCTTGGAGGCTCTGCTTAGCTTTAGTCAGCCGTTGTTTCCTTCTGTTCCTACACCCTCTGCCAACCATACTTGTCCCTGCTCCAGCTGTGTCAGGGAAATTAACTCTTCACACACCTTCCTGCTGGAAGCTAGTTTTTGTAGTTACGTCACTCTTCATGAAATCAGGTTCATTATTTCACCTGAAGGATATTTGTGAAACACCGAGTTTTTGATATGAAAAATGAGTCACCTCAAGGGAAGGACAGACAGCCCAATTTCAGTAGCAGGTGAAATCAAGGTAAGGAACTTTCATTCTGACCCACAGGACAGGAAAAAATAAAGGTCCACGTACAGTAGACAAGCACTTTGACTTCTTAAAAATGTTTGATGGTATTGTTTTCTGAAAGAGATATGAAAAATTCAAATTATCTGATTGAAATATAATTTTTATTTTGAATTTTATTCAGTAATTTTTAAAATGTTGAAAAAAATCTGCTTTTCTTTGATATTTTTGCCGGTTAAGAATGGGGAAAGGGGGGGGCGGGGCAGAGAGAAGATGAAAAAGACAGGGAATGAAACGGAGAGAAAGAAGTAGCTAAACAGCCACAGTTAGGAGAAAAAGAATAAATGAAAGAAAAATGACTACTTTAAGTCATTTTCTAAAGCATCACATGAGCATGTTGTTTTAGTCACATCTTCCTGCATTCTTGGGCTGCAACATCCTTTCACCTTTTGAAGCTCTCAGTGGTATGCTCCAAGATTTTCCACCAGTCTCTTCCTCTTTTGGCTATTGCAGTTCCCATAATGTCTTCCTTTAATGTAGGATGATTTTATAAACTAAAAAAAGAGGTCAAAGTCCTCTCGGTTAAGGATGCATCTTTAAAATCTATATCAGTAAAAAAATTGATAGACTCATTTGAAATTTACCTAAAATTGAGTTTCAATACTACTTATGGGTTTTATTTATTTTAAACTATCTTTTATCATTGTACTTTATCATTTCTCATTTTGTTCCTGCATTTAAAATATTAAATTCTGAGGATCAGCCATTTCTCATTCCCTTGCCCTCCTCCAATTTTATTTTTATTTTCCTTCTTACACTCTTGCCATTATTTTCTCCATATTCTCTGACCTCATGGTCATTCATTCATTCATTATATACATCCATCAAACACTTGGGCACATTTGTATAGCTCTCCACAGGTTTTTATTTAAAAAAAAAAAAAAGCAAATGCTTCCACTTGTTACTTCACTTGGCCCAGCAGTGCTGGGACTTCGTTATTATTTATCGCATCTTGCCGAAGGCCAAACTGAAGCTTACCCAAGCTCACACAGTCAGCAAACTGTGGACCAGTACTTGAACAGATTCCAAATTTCAGCCTTTTTCCAATACACTTCAGTGCTTCTGTGGGAGTTTTGTTGCTAGATTCTGGACACAAACATGTTTGAAAGGAAAATTTTTTCTGACCTTGGCTGTTGCTCCTTTAACAATGAAGGCCATGTACCCTGAGGATGCTGGACAAGTAGCTAAAATAGGTGAAGATGGAGACTAACTTATTTTGCCTCCTTTCCCTAGTTTCCTAGTATGAAAAGCCCATCTTTCTTCCATGCCACCATATTTTATCTCTCTGGGATACAGCTCAAGTCGGCTCAGGAGACCCAGAAATTCAAGAGGTCAGAATAAGGGATACATGTATAGTCTGCTGGCCTAAATATTGAGAAAATTGTTATCAGTTGTGTTGTTCCTTAAATTAACCAAATCTTTTTTGTTAAGTGTGAATGAATTTTACTTATAATAAATAGTCTATTATTTCCTTCCTGGACTGTCTTGAGTGTTTTACTTTGGAAAGGACTGATGGGATAATCGGTCCTTTAATTCTTTTCTGTGACCCTTTTGGTGACCTGAGGAAGGCTCAGCATCTGAAAATCATCTTTCCAGTCCTGAAAGTATCAAAAGCAGAAGATGGGAAGGACTGTTGAGGAAGCCTGTAGTGCCCCCTGCCGATGTCTAATGCCTGTCACCTCCTTTGTTTGAAGGGTCAACAGTAGAGTCCCTCTGTGATGACCTTGTCTCTGTGCTCACTGTTCTGTGTGAGAAGCTCCAAGCTGCCATCAAGTAAGTGCCTTCAACACTGGTGCTCTGATTCGTTAACGGAATGTTTCTGAAGTAACTTTTGCCTGCAGCATCACTTAAAGTTGCAGAGCATAGGGACAGTGGTTCCCGCCACCCCGTTGGTATTCACTGAGCAGTTCACTGTCTTTCCTGAGACATGTGTTCAGTGATCTTGGGCAAGCCCACATGACCAAATATGATTACTGAAGGATGTAATTTTCTGATGAGAAAAAGGGAAAACAATACCTTGCAGAAGAGTTAATCCCTTGAGCATGGAGGTGAGTGGAAAAAAATGTTGGCTAAGAGCTAGTTGATACGAGGGCTAGTCCTAACCTGGCGTGTCCCTGGTCTGTGGCTCCAGATGAGCCTTCTCATCCAGCTATTGCACCTTCCTCCTCTGCTAAATGGCCAGGTTGGGCTGTGTGATCTTTTCTATTTCTTCTAACATCTCCTGAGCCTGTGAGCTCACACACCTATCTTTAAAAAGAACGTGTTATTCTGATTTTTATATACTTTTCATTTATTTGCATGACAGTTTAATCAGTGATATTAGTTCATTTGTGATGTCCACTGCTCCAACTCTCCATGCAGTAAGTTGATAACTTCTGCATCTGTAGTAAAGCCAAATCATAAAAAGGCCAGACCTGCCAAGGTGAGCTGAAAGTCTCTAACAGCTACATATTATAATTAACTGCAACATTCTACAACATGGTAGGATTCTGAAGTGCCCTCTGAGTTGGGAAAGACACATTAAACTATTGTTTACTGGTAACTAGAGTAATTGATAATTCAGAAAACTTTTGCTTGTAGAATTTTATATATGGTAATGAGCTGCGAGAAACAGTCCAGTTGCAGACATGAATGAGCTCTCTCACTTTGCTGGAAACATTGCAGAAATTTGTTGTTGTTGTTTTTTTTGTTTTTTCATAAATTCAGGATTATTTTTAAGCTAGGCTTAAAACTACTCTTAAAAGTTGTTGCCCAATAGTCTCTACTTCAATTTATCTATCATTCCTCCAGGTCACCTGCATATTTTGACCAAATTAAGCTCAATTTATACCATGCACTTAAAAAATGAAGAGTCTTATTTAATACATAGGTAGTACAAACCAAAATGAAATAGCGCTTAACTTCTTCCACACCCCACCCTCAAGTTTCTCCCACCCCAGGACCCTAGGCAGGCTGCAGGTATGGGCATTATTTTTCCCTCGGGGGCAATGTACATGGAATGTACCTGGCTGCTCCCGTGCCCCACTCAGGTCCCGCCTTCCTGACCATGGAGAGTCGGAGCAGTAGGGCTGGGGTTCAGATGATCATCCTAACCTGCAGGCTCCAGCACCAGCCACGGTGACCCCATCTCTAGGGACCCCGTGCTACCTGATTTCCTTGGGACAGTCCCAGGCTATGCCTGTTGTGTATGATTACAATCACCCTCCTTTACTCTCAACAGTGTCCAGGCTGGGATAGGTTATATATTCACTCTCCCCATCCATGCCCGGGGTTTAGGTCTCTTCCAGTGCTAACTTCTCACCACCCCTGCCCAGCTCCTCTCCATCTTGGCAGAGCCAGCTGTTAGATCAGAGCTGGAATATGTTTCTCATTGGCTTGTTTTCTCCTGAGAGACAATCATAGTTTAATTACTATTGGCTCAACTGCATTATCTTTGTTGGATTACCTGGGTTAAAACCCCTGTTAGGCCCCTTACTAGCTCTTGACTTTGGGCAAAGAGCTCAACCACCCTAAGCTTATTGATCCTATCATTAATTCTTATTATCACATTATATTATTTTATATTAATAATATATATTATAATAATATTTATGATAAAATAACATTATAATGTTATATTCATAATATAATTTTAATATTAATATACTTAATGATTATTCAAAATATTTTAAATTTGCATTATAATATAGTAATATATATAATATTAGTAATATAAAGTATGTTAGGGTTTTTGTAAGGATTGAATGAGAAAATTAACCTAAAAGACTGTCAGTGCCCACCACCCCAAGATCACCAGGAACATCTGAGGTTAACAGAATTAGGGTTATTAACTTGCTGCAGTAGGGGAGCGTGTACACTATGGGAACGATAGGACATCCAGTAAAAGGGTGGATGTTAGGAATTGTTATAGGATTTGAACCTGAGTTAGGTAATTTGGTGCGGATTAAAGGAATTGGGGGGTTCTGTTCAAGGACTGGGTACTGTCAGAAAGCAAGGGGCAATTCTAGCATTGAGCATCCTAGTTTTCATCTAGCTGACAAGAGGGCCAGATGGGAGCCAGAGTTGTCACTGGAGAAGCAGGAGGAGTCACTTACAGGGGAGGATAATATTTGGTCATTTCTGTAATTGTACAGATTTTTTAAAAAATTTCTGTTCAGATGTGATTGTCGATTGGCTTTCATCTTGTTACATCATCCTTGTGGAGAGTCCTCATCTGATGTTAACATTCTGTGCAGTTGTTTCTGTTCCCCAGGGGAACACACAGCTGGCTGGTAGCAACTAGCAAGCTGGCTACTGCCAGCTGTCAAGGATTCTTCTTCTTGGCCCACCCCTTCAGGTCTTAGCCTTGTCGGGGAATAAAACAAAGACGACCGAAATTTTGAAAAACATAAAGGCTATGTTCATTACTGTGCTGACAAGGGAAAACTAATAAATTAAACTCTTTTTTCCTGAGTAGTTTGCTAAGGGAAAAATCTAAAATTTTTAAGTGCTACAAAAGTGCTAATAATAGTTCATGGTAATTATGCCATTAATAATTTAAAAATAGCCATCAGGAGAAGTTAGAACAAGTCTGTAGGTCTATAAATGATACCATTGTTCATTGGTCCAGAAAGAGCCTTTAGCAAAGTCTAGTAAGGACCTGCCTGGCATCTGGGGTTCATTCAGTTCATGGTTCTTTAAAACCTGGATGGCTCTAATGTCACCTACAGGGACCCCTACCTATAGGACAACCATATAACTTGGCTTACCTTAAACAGCCCAAAGTTACGCTTATTGTATAATTATTATTAAAGACACTCATATCGATATCTTCTAGGAAGTACCGGTATAAGTGGAATTTTTTTTTCTTTTACTGCACAGCACATAATCAATATTTGATAAATATTAGCTCTAAAATAGCTTGTTTGCTTTCAGAATTATCAGTGCTAATTCTAGTTTGTGATACATTTAGGAACACTGAGTTTCTTACATTAGAAATTTGACTGAAGGTTGTTGGGAAAATACAATGCACAAACATACATTACAAATGCTCACATATGTGTATTAGAAGCTAAAGGTCATACATTTCTATCAGTCACTGAAAAAATGAAAACGTTTCTAAGCCATATGACTCAGGGATAGGCTTTAAATGGAAAAAAAAAAATAACTCATGTGACATGCATATGGTTTTCTAGGATTTCTCATTGGACATTGGATCAAAGATGGCTTTAGGCATATTGCTATAGAGCTTAATGATTTTTATAGGATTCTCATAGTCTTGCTTGTTTTTTCAAAGCAATTTCCTTATCATAATTCTGCCTCTGGAGACTCTTCTCCTTGTTTGATTATGGCCTTTCCCATCATGGTTCCATTGCCCTAAGATGGGGGTTCTATTACTGCAGAAGCTGGGGTGCAGCAGGCTTAGTGCAGCTTCACTGGGAGACGTTTAACACCCCCTGGTCAGATAATACCATGCCCTTGGCTGCTCTCGCTCTGGTGGTTCTGTTAATTCTCCTTAAATTTTCACATCTATATAGTTTCTTCTGATTTTACTACTTTAACTCCTTTTGTTTCCATTGGCTAAACTTGACACCTCTCCTACCTTCTAAGTAGGTTCTTCCTCTGAAATCACACCGCGATCATCACTTCCCACCCAACATCCATTCCCAAAATCAATGCCGATATACCTCACAGGTCTTTAGCTCTGTAGGGGTATGTACTCATGATATGTTCAGTCTCTCAGGAGAAATCAGAAAATGCATTCAGGCACACAGGTTAACTCACATGCCTCGGAGATGCGGTATTAATAGAGCTCTATATTAGGCAAGTTGAGTTACATGATGCTGTTTAAATCCAAGAATTTTTGGAAGGATAATTGGGATTAGAAAGATATTTTTTTCATTCTCTGCCTGTTGGTTTCCCACCACCCTCTCCCCACTTCCCTCTCTTCTCAGTACAGAATGTCGGAGAGGAATCTATACTGAGGCATCTTGGAATCAATGAGGCGAGGCTGAGCCTTCATACTGTGTATTCTAATTCCATTCCACTCTTTATGCAGTTAACTCCCTCCCTCCTTTTTCTAACTAAATTTGCATCTGTTTCTAAGGGAGGCAAAATCAAAATAGTTCAAAGCGAAACAAAATTTTAAGAACTCCAGAAATGGAGGATGTGCTGCCGGGTTGCTGTCACAGTAACCCTGCCAGGGCTACACTGCTGCTCCTTCACGGACCACTGGGCCACCCACCAGAGTTGTTCTCTGTGGATCGTGGGCCCGGGAGGAAGTCCAGAGACGAGCGGAGAGTGAGACCAGCAGATGCTCAACCTGTTCCAGCAAAAGGCCAGACAAAGCGACTCACAGCCCTCCTAAGTAGGCAGATGTTCCCTAGTGTGTGTTGAAAGAGTTGGCTAGTTTCTAGGCTCCTTTCTGCCCTGTGCATCTCACAGATTCGTCTGTCTGTAGTCAGACAAATACGAAATGTACACACGGTGCACACACACGTGTGTATCTAGTGAGGGGCATGCCTGGAAGGTGCTCCTCTAATGACATGACTCGTGCCAGGCCACGAGTACTCATTTTTCCAGACTGCAGCAGCCCACAGAAAAGCTGCCGCATTCAGTCTCCAAGGAGACTCCCAGGCCAGTTTCCTTGGCAATGAGCTCTCTCTGTCACCAAGCCTGATGCCTTTGGGTTGCCATATTGCTGCAGCACGCTTTGCTGATATGTACTCATAGGAAACTTGACTGCTTGTAGCTTTTCTCTGGGTTTATTTCCAGTGATTTCAGAAACTGAGACTCTTTATTGTTTATAGTTATTTTAGTTTTGTGACGTTCGACTGACAGTTTGAAAGATAGAGACATTTTTCAATAAGGGCATTTAATAATTATTTTTCTTAATAATGAGTCAAGTGATTGGTCAGAAAGACCATCCACCTGGATTTTAACACTTTCTGGTGGATTAGGCAGAAAACTTAATCCAGGTATAAAAATGTGCATCCCATCAACTTATCTCTTTTTTTTTAATCTGGTTCTATTGAGGAACCCCATAGTAATAATTATGAGAAAAATAATTTGTCTGTTGAAAAAACATGCTGTTTTCAAAAAAATAAAGAAGAAAAGCCAAATGCAAGTTAGTAAAGCATTAATCATCTAAAAGATATCATGGTACAATAAAACATATGAAACATATTTAGACAATTAAACATTAAAAATTAATATTTCTGGAATAAACTGGACTTTAGTCAATATATCAATATTTGTTCATTAATGGTAGCTGTTAATTTGTTCATTAATGGTAAGATGTTAATAACATCTTTACCCGGATAAACAACGTGCAGGGGTGGGTAAAATATGGTCACTTTCCATACCATATTCAGTTTTTCTGTAAATCTAAAACTGTTCTAAAAAGTAAAGTTTATTACAGAAAAATCATCCTAACTGTATTAGTTTGTTGGGGCCGCCATAACAAAGTACCACAAACTGAACGGCTTTAACAACAGAAATGTATTGTCTCGCGCTTCTGGAGGCTGGAGATTGGAGATCATGATGTCAGCAGAGTTGGTTCCTTCTCAGGGCTGGGAGGCCTCACTCTTTGGCTTGTAGGCGACCGTCTTCTCTGCATGTCTCTTCACATTGTCTTCCTTCCATGTGTATCTCTGTGTCCTAATTTCCCTGTTTTATAAGGACACCAGTCGTATTGGATTAGGATCTACCCATATAACTTCACTTTAACTTGGTTACCTGTGTAAGGTCCCAACTCCAAATAAGACCATTTCTGAGGTGCCAGGGGTTAGGACCTCAGCATATGAAAGGGGGGGGGGGCACAAGTCAACCCATAACACTACCAACGCCCCCTACCCAAAAATTAACACCCCATGTATGATACCTAACATTTTCCCAAGTGTTTTCCACACGTCACCTCTTTAATTTTACCTTTACTTTGTGTGCATTTGTATGTTGGTTCTGCCCCTCTGCAGTGACGGTCAGCAGCTGCAGCTTCTGTACCTGGAGTGCGTTCTGTCCGTGCTCAGCAGCTCCTCCTCCTCCATGCAGCTGCATAGAGGCTTCACGGACCTCATCTGGTGAGTGCTCATCGTGATGCCGACCCCTGCTCCACACCGACCTGCGGGGCTCGCTCCCTCTAGCTGGGTCTGCGGGTCCCTTCCCAGGGCATCCGTGCCTCACCGGTCATTTCATCTATGTGTAAACGGATTAGAGGGAAAGTAAGGAGATCGCTTTGCTTATATGCACCAGACGAAGCTACAGAGAGAAAGGGGAGAGAAAGCGATAATTATTGTAACAAACTATGCCTCCCAAGGCGCTCTTGCATTTTGTTTACGTCATAGGATCACGAGAGCCTATGTTCTAAATCATATAAAGGCACCAGAGAGTTGCACAGGCGAGGCAATTCACCTTCGCCAAAATTGGACCTTATTCTCAGCCTCACCCTGGTACTTTCTCCATCTCAACCTGAATACTAGTCTCTTAATCACAGTCAGAGATTCACACAAGTGACAGGGCCCTCAGGCAGCCAGCTAGCTGCTCTGGGTTCCTGGGCTTATTGACAGGGAGAAAGTCGAATGCTATGTATATGATATGTGTCAGAATTTTAAATTAACTTCCCAAATGAGGAGTATAAATAACTTTGTTATTTATAGTAAAATGAAACTTTATAACTAAGTCAGTTAGCATTTTGAGTCCATTTTCCTCACATAAGATGATTTCTCATGCTTCTCTTGATATTTTAGGTAGTTAACCCCAGCTTGAATTATAAGGCTTGAATTATTCTGTTGATATCCGCAGGAGTGATGGAGAGTCAGGGAACGCTGGGGCAGAAGGTAGCCAGAAGAAGGAGCAGTAAAGAGCCCAACTCTTATGTGTCATTTTTAAGGCACCTGGTATTTACCCTCCGGATAGTATTCATATTTTATCATTCGGCTTGTAGGGAAACTTTTCTTTCTTCTCGTCTCTTCTCAGGAAAAATCTTTGCCCTGCTCTCATCGTGATCCTGGGGAATCCAATTCATGACAAAACCATCACCTCTGCTCATAGCAGCAACGCGAGTACCAGCATCGAATCGGACTCTGCGTCCCCAGGGGTTTCTGACCACGGCCGGGGGTCAGGCTGCTCCTCCACCGCACCCGCCCTCAGTGGGCCCGTGGCTCGGACCATCTATTACATCGCAGCTGAGCTGGTCCGGCTGGTGGGGTCAGTGGACTCCATGAAGCCCGTGCTGCAGTCGCTCTATCACCGCGTGCTGCTTTATCCCCCATCCCAGCACCGGGTGGAAGCCATCAAAATAATGAAAGAGGTAGGGAGGCAGTGAAGGATGCCACCAGGTCTGCCAACAGGGGCTGAGCACCGTGTCTTGCACAAAGGAAGTACTTAGAAAATGTTTGCCAATCGCCTGCTGGAACTTAATTGCTTCTGTACAGTATCCAGTAACAAATGGTATCTTTAGCACTGGGGGCGGTGTGTGCATGTGTTGGGAGTTGGGATAAGGGGGTGTTGATCAGTGCACACGGAAGCAAAGCCATTTGATAATTTTAACTACATGCACCTGACTGGACCCCAGGCTGATTTTGCTCCCTCAGGTACTGTCTGTGCAGATGGATATGTTTTTTGTTTTTTGGGTTTTTTTGAATTTTATTTTATTTATTTTTTTATACAGCAGGTTCTTATTAGTCATCCAGTTTATACACATCAGTGTATACATGTCAGTCCCAATCTCCCAATTCATCCCACCACCACCCACACCCCCTGCCGCTTTCCCCCCTTGGTGTCCATACATTTGTTCTCTACATCTGTGTCTCTATTTCTGCCCTGCAAACCGGTTCATCTGTACCATTTTTCTAGGTTCCACATATATGCGTTAATATACGATATTTGTTTTTCTCTTTCTGACTTACTTCACTCTGTATGACAGTCTCTAGCTCCATACACGTCTCTACAAATGACCCAATTTCATTCCTTTCTATGGCTGAGTAATATTCCATTGTATCTAGGTACCACAACTTCTTTATCCATTCATCTGTTGATGGGCATTTAGGTTGCTTCCATGACCTGGCTATTGTAAATAGTGCTGCAATGAACATTGGGGTGCATGTGTCTTTTTGAATTATGGTTTTCTCTGGGTATATGCCCAGTAGTGGGGTTGCTGGGTCATATGGTAGTTCTATTTTTAGTTTTTTAAGGAACCTCCTTACTGTTCTCCATAGTGGCTGTATCAATTTACATTCCCACCAACAGTGCAAGAGGGTTCCCTTTTCTCCACACCCTCTCTAGCATTTGTTGTTTGTAGATTTTCTGATGATGCCCATTCTGACTGGTGTGAGGTAATACCTCATTGTAGTTTTGATTTGCATTTCTCTAATAATTAGTGATGTTGAGCAGCTTTTCATATGCTTCTTGGCCATCTGTATGTATTCTTTGGAGAAATGTCTATTTAGGTCTTCTGTGCATTTTTGGATTGGGTTGTATGTTTTTTTAATACTGACCTGCATGAGCTGTTTATATATTTTGGAGATTAATCCTTTGTCCGTTGCTTCATTTGCAAATATTTTCTCCCATTCTGAGGGTTGTCTTTTCGTCTTGTTTATGGTTTCCTTTGCTGTGCAAAAGCTTTGAAGTTTCATTAGGTCCCATTTTTATTTTTCTTTTATTTCCATTACTCTAGGCAGTGGATCAGAAAAGATCTTGCTTTGATTTATGTCAAAGAGTGATCTTCCTATGTTTTCCTCTAAGAGTTTTATAGTGTCTGGTCTTATATTTAGGTCTCTAATCCATTTTGAGTTTATTTTTGTGTATGGTGTTAGGGAATGTTCTAATTTCAATCTTTTACATGTAGCTGTCCAGTTTTCCCAGCACCACTTATTGAAGAGACTGTCTTTTCTCCATTGTGTATCCTTGCCTCCTTTGTCATAGATTAGTTGACCACAGGTGCGTGGGTTTATCTCTGGGCTTTCATCCTGTTCCATTGATCTATATTTCTGTTTTTGTGCTAGTACGATATTGCCTTGATTACTGTAGCTTTGTAGTATAGTCTGAAGTCAGGGAGTCTGATTCCTCCAGCTCTGCTTTTTTCCCTTAAGACTGCTTTGGCTATTTGGGGTCTTTTGTGTCTCCATACAAATTTTAAGATTTTTTGTTCTAGTTCTGTAAAAAATGCCTTTGGTAATTTGATAGGGATTGCATTGAATCTGTAGATTGCTTTGGGTAGTATATTCATTTTCACAATATTCATTCTTCCAATCCAAGAACATGGTATATCTCTCCATCTGTTTGTATCATCTTTAATTTCTTTCATCAGTGTCTTATAGTTTTCTGCATAAAGGTCTTTTGTCTCCCTAGGTAGGTTTATTCCTAGGTATTTTATTCTTTTTGTTGCAATGGTAAATGGGAGTGTTTCCTTAATTTCTCTTTCGGATTTTTCATCATTAGTATATAGGAATGCAAGAGATTTCTGTGCATTAATTTTGTATCCTGCAACTTTACCAAATTCATTGATTAGCTCTAGTAGTTTTCTAGTGGCATCTTTTGGATTTTCTATGTATAGTATCATGTCATCTGCAAACAGTGACAGTTTTACTTCTTCTTTTCCAATTTGTGTTCCTTTTATTTCTTTTTCTTCTCTGATTGCTGTGGCTAGGACTTACAAAACTATGTTGAATAATAGTGGTGAGAGTGGACATCCTTGTCTTGTTCCTGATCTTAGAGGAAATACTTTCAGTTTTTCACCATTGAGAATGATGTTTGCTGTGGGTTTGTCGTATATGGCCTTTATTATGTTGAGGTAGGTTCCCTCTATGCCCACTTTCTGGAGAGTTTTTATCATAAATGGGTGTTGAATTTTGTCACAAGCTTTTTCTGCATCTATTGAGATGATCATATGGTTTTTCTTCTTCAATTTGTTAATATGGTGTATCACATTGATTGATTTGCATATATTAAAGAATCCTTGCATCCCTGGAATAAATCCCACTTGATCGTGGTATATGATCCTTTTAATGTGTTGTTGGATTCTGTTTGCCAGTATTTTGTTGAGGATTTTTGCCTCTATATTCCTCAGTGATATTGGTCTGTAATTTTGTTTTTTTGTAGTATCTTTGTCTGATTTTGGTATCAGGGTGATGGTGGCCTCATAGAATGAGTTTGGGAGTGTTCTTTCCTCTGCAGTTTTTTGGAAGAGTTTCAGAAGGATGGGTGTTAGCTCTTCTCTAAATGTTTGATAGAATTCACCTGTGAAGCCATCTGGTCCTGGACTTTTGTTTGTTGGACTATTTTTAATCACAGTTTCAATTTCATACTTGTGATTGGTCTGTTCTTATTTTCTGTTTCTCCCTGGTTCAGTCTTGGAAGGTTATATCTTTCTAAGAACTTTTCCATTTCTTCCAGGTTGTCCATTTTATTGGTATAGAGTTGCTTGTAGTAGTCTCTTAGGATGCTTTGTATTTCTGGGGTGTCTGTTGTAACTTCTCCTTTTTCATTTCTCATATTATTGATTTGAGTCCTCTCCCTCTTTTTCTTGATGAGTCTGGCTAATGGTTTATCAATTTTGTTTATCTTCTCAAAGAACCATCTTTTATTTGTATTGATATTTGCTATTGTTTTCTTTGTTTCTATTTCATTTATTTCTGCTCTGATCTTTATGATTTCTTTCCTTCTCCCAACTTTGGGTTTTGTTTGTTCTTCTTTCTGTAGTTCCTTTAGGTGTAACGTTAGATTGTTTATTTGAGATTTTTCTTGTTTCTTGTGGTAGGCTTGTATAGCTATAAACTTCCCTCTTAGAATTGCTTTTGCGCATCCCATAGGTTTTGTATCATCGTGTTTTCATTGTCAGTTGTCTCTAGGTTTTTTTGATTTCCTCTTTGATTTCTTCAGTGATCTCTTGGTTATTTAGTAACATATTATTTAGCCTCCATGTGTTTGTGTTTTTTACATTTTTTTCACTGTGGAAAAAGACATAGTGTTGTGTTCAGAAAAGATGCCTGATATGATTTTAATTTTCTTAAATTTACTGAGGCTTGATTTGTGACCCAAGATATGATCCATCCTGGAGAATGTTCCTTGTGTACTTGAGAAGAAGTTGTAATCTGCTGTTTTTAGATGGAATGTCCTATAAATATCAGTTAAATCTATCTGGTCTATTGTGTCATTTAAAGCTTGTGTTTCCTTTTTAATTTTCTGTCTGGAAGATCTGTCCATTGGTGTAAGTGAGGTGTTAAAGTCCCCCACTATTATTGTGTTACCGTCGATTTCCTCTTTTATAGCTGTTAGCAGTTGCCTTATGTATTGAGGTGCTCCTATGTTGGGTGCATATATATTTATAATTGTTATATCTTCTTCTTGGATTGATCCCTTGATCATTATGTAGTGTCCTTCCTTGTCTCTTGTAACATTCTTTATTTTAAAGTCTATTTTATCTGATATGAGAATTGCTACTCCAGCTATCTTTTGATTTCCATTTGCATGGAATATCTTTTTCCATCCCCTCACTTTCAGTCTGTATGTGTCCCTAGGTCTGAAGTGGGTCTCTTGTAGACAGCATATATATGGGTCTTGTTTTTGTATCCATTCAGCAAGCCTGTGTCTTTTGGTTGGAGCATTTAATCCAGTCATGTTTACAGTAATTATCCATATGTATGTTCCTGTGACTATTTTGTTAATTGTTTTGGGGTTGTTTTTGTAGGTCCTTTTCTTCTCTTGTGTTTCCCACTTAGAGAAGTTCCTTTAGCATTTGTTGTAGGGCTGGTTTGGTGGGGCTGAATTCTCTTAGCTTTTGCTTGTCTGTAAAGCTTTGGATTTCTCCATTGAATGAGAGATCCTTGAGGATCTCTCAAGGATCCAATGAGATCCTTGCCAGGTAGAGTAATCTTGGTTCTAGGTTCTTCCCTTTCATCACTTTAAGTAAATCATGCCTCTCCCTTCTGGCTTGTAGAGTTTCTGCTGAGAACTCAGCTGTTAACCTTATGGGCATTCCCTTGTATGTTATTTATCATTTTTCCCTTGCTGCTTTCAATAATTTTTCTTTGTCTTTAATTTTTGCCAATTTGATTACTGTGTGTCTCGGTGTGTTTCTCCTTGGCTTTATTCTGTATGGGACTCTCTGCGCTTCCTGGACTTGGGTGGCTATTTCCTTTCCCATGTTAGGGAAGTTTTTGACTATAATCTCTTCAAATGTTTTCTCGGGTCCTTTCTCTCTCTCTTCTCCTTCTGGGACCCCTATAATGCGAATTGTTGTTGCGTTTAATGTTGTCCCAGAGGTCTCTTAGGCTGTCTTCATTTCTTTTATTCTTTTTTCTTTAATGTGTTCCACAGCAGTGAATTCCACCATTCTGTCTTCCAGGTCACTTATCCGTTCTTCTGCCTCAGTTATTCTGGTATTGATTCCTTCTAGTGTAGTTTTCATTTTAGTTATTGTATTGTTCATCTCTGTTTGTTTGTTCTTTAATTCTTCTAGGTCTTTGTTAAACATGTTTGCATCTTCTCGATCTTTGCCTCCATTCTTTTTCCGAGGTCCTGGATCATCTTCACTATCATTATTCTGAATTCTTTTTCTGGAAGGTTGCCTATCTCCATTTCATTTAGTTGTTTTTCTGGGGTTTTATCTTGTTACTTCATATGGTACATAGCCCTGTGCCTTTTCATTTTGTCTGTCTTTCTGTGAATGTGGTTTTTTTTTCCACAGGCTGCAGGATTGTAGTTCTTCTTGCTTCTGCTGTCTGCCCTCTGGTGGATGAGGCTATCTAAGAGGCTTGTGCAAGTTTCCTGATGGGAGGGACTGGTGGTGGGTAGAGCTGGCTGTTGCTCTGGTGGACAGAGCTCAGTAGAACTTTAATCTGCTTGTCTGCTGATGGGTGCGGCTGGGTTCCCTCCCTGTTGGTTGTTTGGCCTGAGGCAACCCAACACTGGAGCCTACCTGGGCTCTTTGGTGGGGCTAATGGCGGACTCTGGGAAGGCTCTCGCCAAGGAGTACTTCCCAGAACTTCTGCTGCCAGTGTCCTTGTCCTCACGGTGAGACACAGCCACCCCCCGCCTCTGCAGGAGACCCTCCAACACTAGCAGGTAGGTCTGGTTCAGTCTCCTATGGGGTTACTGCTCCTTCTCCCGGGTCCCGATGCACACACTACTTTGTGTGTGCCCTCCAAGAGTGGTGTCTCTGTTTCTCCCAGTCCTGTCGAAGTCCTGCAGTCAAATCCCGCTAGCCTTCAAAGTCTGATTCTCTAGGAGTTCCTCCTCCCATTGCCAGACCCCCAGGTTCAGAAGCCTTATGCGGGGCTTAGAACCTTCACTCCAGTGGGTGGACTTCTGTGGTATAATTTTTCTCCAGTTTGTGAGTCATCCACCCAGCAGTTATGGGATTTGATTTTATTGTGATTGCGGGCCTCCTGCCGTCTCATTGTGGCTTCTCCTTTGTCTTTGGATGTGGGGTATCATTTTTGGTGAGTTCCAGTGTCTTCCTGTCGATTATTGTTCAGCATTTAGTTGTGATTCCAGTGTTGTCGCAAGAGGGCGTGAGAGCACGTCCTTCTACTCTGCCATCTTGAACCAACCAGTGTATAGATTCTTGTAAATTTTTTAAGTGCTGACAAAAATGTAGACTTTGATTATAGGGCATCAGTATACCATTGCTGGTGTACTTTATCTTTGTAGCTTTTTCTCCAAACTCCGGAAACCCCCACAGATGTATATGTTTATTCACTTTTGCCAGAATTGGATTTCAAAATGATTTTATACTCAGGTTGTACATTATCCCAAAAAGAGCTTTACCCATCTCTGATTGCTAAAAGGGATCCTGTTCCCCATTTATTCTTAACGCCTTATTTCTCCCATACATCATGAGGCAAAAGTCATCCAGCCTAAATACCTGTCCCATGGTTTTGAGGAGGAATTGGAGTTATTTTGAAGATACTTCAAACAAGGATTTCTCTGCTTTCTTCTCAACCAAAGAGGAAAGTGATCAACATTTTTGTACCTGTGAACTTGTTCATGAAGGTCAAATCACACTGGTTTTTGGTACCTAACACCAAAAAAATCCCCCAAATTCCCTTGAGCAATATTTGCTACTCACCAGTTTCTAAAAAGCTTAATTTGAATTGCTTGTTGATGTTGTTTTCATGATATTTGACTCTAATCAATAATAGAAAGTTCTTGCCCAGCATTTCCAGAAATGAAGGAGCAATCCAGGTTTAATTACTGATTAAGAAAATCTATGAGCCCACAGTAATAATGACCATCTTTTCTTACCTACTTAATGCCAGGCATTTCACATACATTATCTTTAATATTCACAATAACTTTGTCTGGTGGTATACCAATGACGAACATTACTTTTCCCCAACAGAGCTTCAGGCAATGAGATCAAAGGGTCAGTTTTGATATCTGATCACTGCTAGGTTGATGAACACAATACAGCTTTGGAGTCCAAAGAGACTGGATGACTTTGGCACTACCCAGAGAGCCCTCCCCCAGGGACCTGCCCCTCCCCTATGAAACTTGTAGCCTGGAGGAGCAGGGGTGGGCTTTCTTTGAATAGGCGGATCTCCAGGAAGAGGAGAGTGGCAGGGGCCACCACACATGCTCATCTCTTCTAAATTCACCAGTCAGATCAGCCACTCTCCCTCCACTGGGAAGAAGTGAAAGGGAGAATACCCAGAATTTTATTCCACTGGATGTTCCAGCACATAGAAACATGAAGCCAGGGAAAAGGAGTTTACCCTTCCACAAAGAAACTAAGACTTCAAGGGGTCAAATGATTTGCCCAGGGTCAAAAGAAAGAGAAAGAGTGCAGATCTCCATCTGACCCTAAGCCTATGGTCTTCCCTACACACACTTCTCACTGGACTTGATTTTCATATTACAATGCAGATGATTCTAGCGACTCCTTTCCTAGCACTGTTCATCTACCCCTTTAATGAACCTGGGTCTGAGTCAAGGTATGAATCCTCTCTCTTTCACTTATCAGCTAGGTTATAGTAGCTAAATCCTTTAACTCTGAACTTACCATTTTATTTTCTGTACATAGTGGCAGTATTCCAAAGATTGCCAGTTCAAAGTGCAGTAAAGTTTGTATAAGTACTTTGTGAGTCTCTAAAGTGATAAACAAATATCTGGTAAACTTATTGCTACCCTGAGGAAGAGAAAAACATGCAGAGGCTGAAAACAGCTGGTCCTCATCACCTCCTGCCTAAAGCAGTGCACCATTCGACCTGGTTTCCTTGTCTCCTGCCTGTCTTTGTTTCTTCCTTTTATTTTCCTAGACTTATGTTCGTAAATCGCCACTGTTAATTTCCCACTCTTTAATGGTGCCTATTGCCTCTCCCATCAAGTCTGAAATACTCTGCCCAGTTTCCAGATCTGTCATCATTCTCATGTTCCGTCATTTCCCAGGATGGACCCTCATTCCATCTAACTGACCCTGCTTTGTTCAATTTCTACTTTCCTGCTTCTATTCTAGCTCCCCCTGTTCTATGCCCATTGGCCACACTTCCACTTCACCCATTTAAGTGGTTGATCACAATAAGCTAGGCAGACACTGCTGGCACTTCATATTAGCTTATTTACAAACTCCTTTAGGGATATAATATTATGCCCATTTTCCAGATTGGGAAACTGAGGCTTCATGAGGAGAGGTTTACTTGTCCAGAGTCCTTGTGAGCAGTATGACTAAAACATAAACCCAGATGTTCTAATTACAGCTGCCTCTCTGTTAAAATCCTCTTTCTTTATGGTTCTGCTTCCTCAGGCCATTGATTTCGCTCTTTTGTAAATCCCATCCCACCATTTAGCCATTGATTATATGTCTCATCACACTGACTGCTTCACAGTACAATGTGGAACAAGCTTCTTGTCTCCCTAAATATAGTTTTGTGTACATTGTTTTTGTGTGTTTCCCCCGGTACCTAACACTACAGTGCTTGAATGAGAATAAGTGTACATTTTGACTGAATGACGGAGAAACCCGAAGACAGAATATCTGCCAAGAGGGTGTTTTGAAGCAGCAGCACCCCTTCTTTCCCCCTCAGAGCTGACAGGCACTGGAGTGATTATTGCCCACAGTAGAGCCACTTGATAGCCGAATGCCAAGTAAATACTTTGCCTACAAGGTGTGTAGTTCTCAGTGTACTTTCAATAACAACTTCTTCAGTACTGCAAAGGAAATTAGTTGTGGTTTCCCCTTTTCATAGATTTGCTAGCTTCCCAAGGTCAGTTTGCAGGGCGAGGCTGGAAGTGACACCAGGGGAGCACGTCCAGGCCGTGCTGCCCCGCGGAGCATGGCAGACTCACGTGGGCCACGTTGTTCTCAGAAGCATTGCCTCCACTTACTGTGGCGATACCAATAGTTTGGGAAGGTTGGTAACCTAGAAACCAAGATGTGCAGGGCTTATGCACACAGAGAAAACCACTGGCGCCCAGCATGTTTGTTTACCCTTTTGGAGTTTGAACGCCTGGTGTGTTATTTCCCTGTTCTCTCTCTAATTTGTCACTCCGCCATGTGTGTTCTGTGCCTATTAATCAAAGGCATACAGGACATTTTGCTTTTCAAAGTACATTTTCTTTTTTGCTTCTACTTTCCCCCCCAAAACATTCCATCATCAAAAAGAACACCTTGCTTCCTTTTCTTTCTCCCACGTTTCGGCTTTAGAAGGAAGCCCTAGTCTTTATCAGACCTGTGACACCCTAGCCCCTGACACCACGTTCCTCATTCCCACCGGAAGAAGCTGAGGTTAAACATGTCTTGCTTTTCTTTAAGTATTTGTTGAGAGTACTCAGAAGCCTGACCACTCAGTCTCCTTTTGCTCCAGGTTCTGAAGCACCTGAGAAATAAACACAAGATTAATGTGAGAATTAAAATATGTCATCTAATTTATTACTGGTAAAATTGGATTAGGGAATGTAATGGGATCCCAAGAGAAAGTGAGATTTCCCACTCCTGTGGCCCTGAAATGCACTTGTCCTTCTAACAAGAGATGGGACAGCTAGAGGCCCAGAGGCGTAGCCACTTCACTTGGCTGCAGGCCTGGCAGGCAGGCAGAGGGAGAGAGGGGGAGAGAAACAGAGAGACTGCCTTGACCTCTGGCATTATCACTCCTTTTTTGATGTCAAAGAAAAAAAGTGGAAGCTTCATCTTTGTGCCTCCAAGAGAGCAGAGGTTCCCAATTTCTGGCAGAAGAAAGAAATATGGAAAGAGAAAAACATGTAACCTTTTATACTTGATATACATTTTCTTGCAAGTGTAAGTCACTTTGAAAATAATGGACATAGCAGTAGGATGTCTGCTTCAATATACTTAATTAATCAGTCTTTCTTAGTCTCAAATTGAAATTTTCTGTACAGACGCCTATCATATGGAAATAAAAATTAGTTTGAACTGAAAAATTATGAAAATTCTATACATGAAGACTTGTGAGATACAGCCAAAACAGTGCATAGAAGGATATTTATAGTTTCGATGACTTACATCAAAAAACAGAAAGCCTAAAGTTAATGTTCTAATTCTCCAACTTAGGTAGTTTGGAAAGGAAGAGAAGATTAAATTCAAAAAAGTAGAAAGGAGGAAAAATAAGCATAAAAGCAGTAAGTACTGATGTGATAAAAAACAAATGTAATATAGTGAATTAATAAAGTGAAAAACACCAGGACTCTGAAAAGACTAAGGAAATCGAAGAACTCCTGGCAAAAGCAATTGAAAATTCTAGAATAGGTAAAAACAAATAAATAGAAGTAAGAATGGTAAAAAAAAAAAAAAAAAAAAAAAAGCATATAACCATAGATGTTGCAAATATTAAAGAAATAAGGAAGATATCTTGTAAGGCACCTTTAGGCCAGTAAATTGGAAAACTTAGGTAAAATAGATAAATCCCTAGGAAATAACACAACCTTTAAAAAATTGATTCAAAAAGAAATTGAGGACCTAAGTAGTCCTATCATCTTTAAAGAAATTGAATCAGTAGTTAAAATCTTTCCATTAAGAAAAAAAAAATTAGTGGCCCCATACAGCTTTAGAAACAAGTTATACCAACATTCGAAGAATGGGTTAGTTCTAATAATACATGAACTTTTCCAGGGAATAGAAAGGGAACTGGTTTCTCAACCCAGTTTTTGAAGCTAGCCGATTTGATAGCAAAATAAGACAGGGAGAGGATCAGGAAGTTAAATTACAGGCCAGTCTTACTAAAGAACATAGATGCAGGTGCTTTTTGGTTCTGTGCTATAAAAAATTTTGAAACAATCCCTCAGGGGATACTCTTTGTCTAAGCCAGTCCTGAACTGGGGAGCCAGGAACCCAATGTACATTCCAAGTCAAGAACACCTAGGTCAGATTTATTAAGATTTGAATTCCAAATAGTTGTGTTTCTCCTTAGACTGTATCATGCAATAGAGATTGTACATGTTTATTTTGATCTCATGGTTCTTTCGCTTTTTTTTAATGATATTCACTTTTCTGTTATTCTTTTTTCCTTCTTCTTAAAGCTACTTGGGAGCCCTCAGCGTCTCTGTGATTTGGCAGGACCCAGCTCCACTGAACCCGAATCCAAAAAAAGATCAATTTCAAAAAGAAAGTCTCATCTGGATCTTCTCAAACTGTAAGATGCTTTCTCATTTTGGGTCTGTATTGATTGGTGAAGACTGCTTCTCTGAATATTCTTAACGTTGTTTCCAAATCCCTGAAATTGTTTGAATCTATATTATATGAAATGAGACTAATAATGTACCTGCAGGCCATAGGAGAGGTCTCATCTCAATTTATTAGAATCATATAACTTCCCATATTTTCATATTGACTTCAAGAAAAAAGTGTACCAAATGAAATGTCCAAAAATTCTTCAAGGGGTTATTTTAGGGAAAAACTGTTTGATTTACAGTACTGTAGCTATATGATTCCTTTACATATAGCCCCTCTAGGAAATGGAATCTTATCTGATTTGTAATAGTTGTAGTCACATGCATCTCTTCAGAAATACAGTTCTTTTATAGAGGAAGGTCCATATTATCCTATAGCCATTATAAATGTCTTCTCTTTGGAAAACTGAACATAATACAAAAGTGAGATGATTCTGTGCCTGTCCTTGTGAAGATTATAAATTCCCATCCACAATCTTTATTTGTACTCAAATAAACCAGCCAACTGAGAGTGTGATTCAAGGTGGGCCACTTTCCAGCCTTAGCATGTTTGTTTCACTTATTGTTCATTTTATTTTTTTTGCCCAGATTTCATGTAAATTACAGTATCTGTTTTGAATACTAGACTGTTCACCAGTCTAACAATTCTTACTCATTTTGGAGCATTTTTCTCTGTTTCGTGTATTGATGCCGTCTTCTCCTTTGAACGCTTTCAGCATCATGGATGGCATGACCGAGGCATGCATCAAGGGTGGCATCGAAGCCTGCTATGCTGCCGTGTCCTGCGTCTGCACCTTGCTTGGGGCCTTAGAAGAGCTCAGCCAGGGCAAGGGCTTGAGCGAAAGTCAGGTCCAGCTGCTGCTTCTGCGCCTGGAGGAGCTGAAGGACGGGGCCGAGTCGAGCCGAGACTCCATGGAGATCAACGAGGCTGACTTCCGCTGGCAGCGGCGAGTCCTGTCCTCGGAACACACGCCCTGGGAGTCGGGGAACGAGCGGAGCCCTGACATCAGCATCAGCGTTACCACGGACACGGGTCAAACCACTTTGGAGGGAGAGTTGGGTCAGACCACACCCGAGGACCACCCCGAAAACCACAAGAATGGCCTCAAGTCGCCAGCCGTCCAGGAGGGCAAGGAGACTCTGAGTAAAGTGTCAGAACCAGAAGCCGTGGACCAGCCAGATGTGGTTCAAAGGAGCCACATGGTTGCCTACCCCGATATAACTAACTTCCTGTCCGTTGACTGCAGGATGAGGTCCTACGGATCCAGGTACAGTGAGAGCAATTTCAGCGTAGACGACCAAGACCTCTCTCGGACAGAATTTGATTCCTGTGATCAGTACTCGATGGCAGCAGAAAAGGACTCGGGGAGGTCTGACGTGTCGGACATCGGGTCCGACAACTGTTCTCTAGTTGACGAGGAGCAGACCCCCCGGGACTGCCTGGGCCACAGGTCCCTGCGGGCTGCGGCTCTGTCTCTCAAGCTACTGAAGAACCAGGAAGCCGATCAGCACAGCGCCCGGCTGTTCGTGCAGTCCCTGGAGAGCCTCCTGCCGCGCCTCCTGGCCCTGCCCAGCGTGGAAGAGGTGGACGCGGCCCTCCAGAACTTTGCCTCCACCTTCTGCTCAGGTGTGTAAATCATTTTTTGCTACATAGTCAACAAGAATATTCAGAACATCTTGCTTAAGGGGCCGTTACCAGCGTGCGTGAAGTTTGAAGTGCTCAGAGCATCTTAATGAGTCTTTGGGTTTCTTATATTTAAAGAGAGCAAAGGAACGTAACTTACTGGTGGTGGTTTGTTTGAAGTGCACAGCAGTTGATGGCTGGAATACACTGTGAGGTTGATAAAGTTGTATGGTGCAGAGTAAAGGGTAAGAGGTAACTGCATTCTAGAAAGCTGCCGCTGACTGAAACAAAATGACAATCTGTGATTCTCAAAACACTGAATTCTTCCTACGCTTCTACGCCTTGATGTCTACAAATCATAGAGCACTGCACTTTTGGTTTATTGACATGTAAATTATTTCAAATGAGGTCTTGGAGCAGATGCAGGCTGTCCTTGAACTTCAAACGGTGTGTGTGTGATACTCCAGTATACTATGGCAACATCACATTCTCCAATCTCAGACCCTTCCTGTCTGTCAAATGTCAACATTGTGACCCAGACCGTAATTTAAACAGGAGTGCCGTGGGCATCTTGGCCAAAGTATACCAAAGAGTTATACTAGTTTTATTGAAGGGCAGAAGATCGTCACCTAGGATTTTGGTGGAGGAAGGAGATAAAGAATACAGGGTAGCAGCATTTCACACAGGGAATAATTAATTTAAAGATTGTTTTCTTGAAAGGTACTCATAAAGGGAGAACCCAGCTTTTTCCTTTCTATGTAGAGAAAACCCCAGTTCTTTCCTGTTGTGTTTCTTCCCTCTTTTATGGGTCGCACAGAACACTGTACTTCTGATGCTTCTGGTCATCAAATGTGTGGAAGTTTTCCCCCAAAACAACAAGCAAGCCTCTGACACCAGCTGGGTGTCCTACAATTTAACTCAGTTCTGACGCTACCTACCTGCTACCCCCACTACAGACACCAGCTGCAAGCCCAGGTAACACAAGTTACCTGTGCTTCTGACAGACTGGCTATAAATCAGAGGTTCCCATGACCCCCTCCTTAGGTTTGCTTAATTTGCTGGAATAGCTCACAGAACTCAGGGAAACACTCACTTTTATTTACCAGTTTACAAAAGGATATGATAAAGGATACAGATGAACGGCCAGATGAAGAGATACGTAGGGTGAGGTCTGGGAGGGTCCTGAGCGCAAGAGCTTCTGTCCCCATAGAGTTGGGGTGTGTCACCCTCCCGGTGTGGATGTGTCCAGCAACCTGGAATCTTCCCGAACCCCCTACTATTGGGATTTTATGGAGGCTTCCTCATGCAGGCATGATCAGTTATTAACTCCATTTTCAGCACCTCGCCCCTTTCTCGACGATGGGGTGATGGGGGTGGAACCAAAAATTCTTTACTCCCATCGAGGAGTCATCCAGGAGCCCACCCAGAGTCGCCTCAAAACTTTAAAACCAAAACATCTTTAAAACAAAAGGTGCTCTTCGTGTTCTTATTGCTTAGGAATTTACAAGAGTTTTAGGAGTCCTGGGTCATGGATGAGATCAAAGACACATATTAGAACAAGAGATGCTCCTAGTGTTCTTATCACTTAGGAAACCACAAGGGTTTTAGGAGCTCTGTGCCAGGAACTGGGGGCAGAGACCAATGTATATATTTTCTATTATCTCACAGCGCTACAGAAAGAAAGCAATTAATGGGTGCAAAAACTTTATGGCAGGAATAATTGATTGCCTGACCCCAGGGTGATCAACTGTGCCTTCCCCTGAAATTCAAGGGTCTCTTGACCACAGGATATTGAGGTGCATGGACCTCCCTGGGCCTGTGCTCAGGACTAGAAAGGACTGACCCTGAGGACCAACATAGAACCGTCAAAAGCCAAGATCACCGCTTGCTCTTCCACCACTGAGTTTTTTTTTTTTAATAATTTCACTTATTTATTTATTTAGTTTTTGGCTGTGTTGGGTCTTCGTTTCTGTGCGAGGGCTTTCTCTAGTTGCGGCAAGTGGGGCCCACTCTTCATCGCGGTGCGCGGGCCTCTCACTATCGCAGCCTCTCTTGTTGTGTAGCACAGGCTCCAGACGCGCAAGCTCAGTAGTTGTGGCACACGGGCTTAGTTGCTCCGCGGCATGTGAGATCTTCCCAGACCAGGGCTCGAACCCGTGTCCCCTGCATTGGCAGGCGGATTCTCAACCACTGCGCCACCAGGGAAGCCCCCCACCACTGAGCTTTGAACATGTGTTTGTCGTGATACTTCCTACATTTGTCTACCCCATTTTTGATCTTCTAACAAATAACACATCACACACAAATACAAAAAAAAATTCTAGCCCAGTTCCTGGAACTTGGTAGAAGGGACTGCTGTGTTGTTAAAAGGGAGCTTAGGTATCTTTAAGAAGCTGATCAGATTGTTCTTTGTCAAAAGGACAAAAAAAACCACTTTGATCCAGGTATATTTAAGGAAGAACATTTTTTAATATGAGAATGATCCAATACTGTAGCAGCAGGCACCAGCAGAGATACAGCACTTCTAATCCTGACTGCTCAGTAACTCTCTGACCTACCTAGTGGTTAGAAGAGATGCATATAATTTCTCAACTTTCCTAACTGCACTGTGATTCTTTTTAAGGCATGAAAATACCAATTTTTAAGGCTACCCAACATTCTTTCTCAATATTTTTCTTTTTGGAATTAGATACAAAAAATAGAGTTTGGATATTTGATTTGTGTGAGGGAATATACACACACACCAAAAAATCATGTTTCATTGAAAAATTAGAAAAATGTATAAATACTCTTCTTAAAAATTATATTTCTCCCTAATATCTTTTATACCACCATCATTAGATTTTATAATCTTTTATTGAACATTCCCAGTGTATGTATTTTGTGTATGTCTTTTTTGTTTCTCTCTCTCTCTCTCTCTCTCTCTCTCTCTCTCTCTCTCTCTCTCTCTCTCTCACACACACACGCACACACACACACCCACACACACACACACACACACATGCAAGTGCTTCTTCAGTCAACATTTATAGAGAAACTTCACTGTGCTATGTCCTAAGGGTGCAAGATATGCATGATTTATCCTCAATAAATATTTATTGACTGTAGATTGATGAACTTGCTTTTTGGTTCCTAAAGCTATGAATAGTTCATATGCTGAAAGAATCAAGGGTAAAGCCTGAGTTGGAAGGAGTTTGGTAGGGCCTCTGATCCTGTGCCTCTTCCCAGCTGGAAGCATTCTTGCAGAGAGGAGCTTGGCAGCCTGCTCTGACCAGCTTGATGTGCCTGGTGCCAAGGCAGAGAGTCTGGCACCCATCAGTGATCCCCCAAAACAGCTGTGTATCAGATCACAGCACTGCCCCTGGTTGCAGTAATGATGGCCTTGAGTCATCAAGAAATGGTAAAATTATATTTAGGGCCTTCTATTTAAAGTTAAAATTATCCATACAAAATAACTCGGCTGCAGAAGTTTCAGCATTTAAGTATGTAAGATTCAGCTCTCAGATAAATTCATGTTTACAAACAACATCCCCTAGTAATTCCAGATTAAATGAGTTGTCACAGTGGTAAAGAATGACTTCCAAAGGGCCTGCCTCATTTCCTGTGAGAATTAGGAAACATAATCCTAGCAAAGTCTTTTTACAAAATTTGAAGCAAAGCTTCACATTTGTGTTTTTGTGTCTTTCAAATCAATACTTATTTGTAGCACGTGCACAACAGCACTTTTGTGAATGTTTTATGTGACCAGAATGTGGCCCCATCAATGTTGCAAACTGCTCAACTTTTAGAGGTCTATAAAATGTCCCGTCAGACCCAACATGCTGTGACACTAATTTTTACATGTAGAAATCAATACATTGAAAAGAGACTTCAGAATCTTTCGGTTGTTTCCAAATGCAGTTTTTAGTGATTGTCTCTAACCAAATTGTTAGTCATTTGTCTTTTTGATTCTGGTGACCTCCACAGCGCTTTTACCAGTTAGGAGTTGGTCTCTGTATCTGAATTACAGACCCGTCACTCTGTGGTCCTGCTGCCAATGAGCTGATTCTCTTCAGTTACCACTATGGTTTAGTGGTTTAGTGGCTCACACTGACTGTCGCTGTGGGTCAGCCGAAGCGACTGGATGCTGGGTCCACGTCTGGCCTGAGGCAGAGCTCTCCCTCCCTTGCACATGTCACCTCCAAGATGAAAGATGAGTGAAAGAGAAACATCTGTACCTGTGAGACAAGGGGATGGCAGATTTCCTTTGTTCACCCAAGAGAAAGTTATGAAAGCCAAAACAGGAGAAGGGGAGAAGAGAAAGAGTCTCCCGGAGTCATAACCCAGATATTTTACTCATTATTAACTTCTGTGTCAAAAGCTTCAAACCTTATTTTCCCCAAAACTCCCATCGAGCATTTGTCCCTGACTTGTTAGCAGGGTCTGCCCTCCTGGCTAAGGTCAGCCTCACTTGGTATTTCTCAGGGGCTCCTGTCCTCCCGACAGCTAACATACAGTTGAAATGAGCCTCCTGAATTCCACATGATTCAGGGGAGCTTTTTCTTCGAAAGCAATTAAAGTTTCTTCTGGTGGGGAAGTCTGAAAACCTTCAGACAAACATGGGTTTTATAGAGATGGTATTGGATGTGAGCTGTGATAGCTGCCGCAATGCGTCTGATTCTGCATAGAGCAAAGTGGCATCTGTGTAAGGTGCTCCTTGGGGACCAGAAAGCAAGAGCCAACCTCCCGCAGCCATTGACAGAGGGGCACGGGCATGTGGCTTTGGGATTGCTGTTCCTTAGACTGGTGGTGTTTGGTGAGGATCTTGAGACTGTGACCAAGTGTGAGGCTTATTGCAAGCAACCTGATATTTATGAAGTACCAAATTTCGTAAAAGGTAGTAGAGCTAGTATGAATCTCAATTGTGCAAGAAATATCTATTTATTTAAATTAAAACAAATCTGCCTCCAGACCTCCAGCCTGCCTAACTGGTCAGACATTTGATCTTTGCTAGCCCTCAGGTCCCCATGCCAGGGTAAAACTAGAAGTGGGAGCTTATGTGGGATCTGGATAGGGAGGCCCCTCACCTCTCACGTCACCAGTGTGCCCCCGTTGTCCCACTTCACAGCCTTTCTGGGAGGTCCCGTGATTTTTCTACCTCCCTGCCAGGGTGGGGCCTGGAATGTTCTGGCAAGGCTGGGGGCCCCCATGCACATCCTGTGTCCTCCTCCGGGGTCCTGCCAACCCTCCAGGTGCTGCCAGGTAGCAGGGAGCCGCAGACCTCCATCCCCTGCCCAGCCAGGGCATCTCCCTTCTCTTCCTCATTGCTTCCTCCTCCCATCACCTTCCGGAAATGGACCATAGCCTCTGGAAGAAGCTCTGACTTTGTGAATATAGAACCAGAAGGCAAGTATGTTGTTGCCAGCTTCAGGTTTTGGCCCTATGATTTAAACACCCCAAAAGGTGATAATGCAGATTTATCTCAGTACCTTTGTGGAAAACAGAAGGTAAAATACAGGTAGAAAACCTCGCCTCTACCAGTTAGGATTAGGTTTGTTTGCATAGAGTAGGAAACTCAACTGATTACTTAAGAAAGAAAGATTCATTGACTTCCCCCTACATTGAGTCTCAGGTAGGCCGTCCAGTGCTCTGTGATGGTCTGGGACTCGGGCCCGTCTTGTCTTTGGAAGATATTTTGGCTACATCTATCAAACTTAATATATGTATTTATTCTGCTTTTAGGAACATATCCCACAGATATTCTTACAGAAGTGTTATTTCATCATTTCATCCTTTTTCATAATTGAAAAAATATCAGTGTCTACCAATAAAACATTAATTAAATAAATCACAATACAATCATGCAGTGGTATATGCACAGTTATTAAAAAAGAATGAGGCAGATCTGTAAGTGCCAATATCAAGAGATGTCTAAGGTATATTGTTTAGAAAACACCTAGTTGCAGTATAATGTATGTCATATTATCTCGTTTGTGATTGCATTTCCACATAATACACAGAAGGAAGTGGGTCTTTTTGGGAGGGGCCTCATTGGGGCTTGGGAGAAGCAGGGCTATTGTTTATATTGTTTATACTCTTCAGTACTGTTAAATGTTTTACATCAAGTATTTAATGTTTACTTTAAAAAGAAACATCAAATTATCTTAGACATGGAAAGTACTTTTCAAGGTCATTTTATGCTAATCTTGTATCCAGTCTTGCACTGGTAACCAGTCAAGCAAGTGATCCATCCTCCTGTTGCTGACAGTAAAGGACATCTTAATCATAGACAGAGAATGAACTTGAGTTACAGATAAGTAGAAAAAAAACCAAATAGCCAGAATATGTTAAAGGTCATAGTTACTATAATTTGTCACCCCAAATTCAATAACACTTCAATGAGACCAATCAGAAGGATGAATGAAAATAGAGGATCTGTTAGGAACATGATAGATTGGGATCTTTTCCCAACATTAGAAGCAAGTACAGTGTGGCAGAGTGCAAAAAGCCTGGAGTTTGGGCCCAAAAGACGTTTGCCAATTTCTAGCTGTATAACTTCGGGCAAATTACTTAACATTTTCTTTTTTTTTTTAAATTAATTTATTTATTTTTATATTTATTTTTGGCTGTGCTGGGTCTTCGTTTCTGTGCGAGGGCTTTCTCTAGTTGTGGCAAGCGGGGGCCACTCTTCATCGCGGCGCGTGGGCCTCTCACTATCGCAGCTTCTCTTGTTGCGGAGCACAGGCTCCAGACGTGCAGGCTCAGTAGTTGTGGCTCACGGGCCTAGTTGCTCCGCGGCATGTGGGATCCTCCCAGACCAGGGCTCGAACCCGTGTCCCCTGCATTGGCAGGCAGATTCTCAACCACTGCGCCACCAGGGAAGCCCTACTTAACATTTTCAAGTTACTTTCCTCACTGGTAAAATAAAGTGGGGCATCTGATATATAATATATCAAATTTATATATATATATATAGATAGATAGATATTATATATCAAATGAAATAATGTATGAGAAGAGATTGGTCCTGGAAAATAGAAAGCATTTAATAAATTGCACCTATCATGTTATTTGCATTATTAATATCACCAGTGAACTATATCTGGTAAATCAAGAAAATTATCTTCCTTAAATTAATAGATTATACCTTCTTTTGTTTTATTGTCAAATTTGCCAGTTCTTTGTAAGAAATTAATCTGCATAGAGATATACGCCAGCACCAACAGATTGCCCCTAACACGTTTAACAAATTATTTCAGAACTCGGCATAGCCACCAGCAGTGACTTCCAGGGCTTTGTCACACCTCTGCTAATGATTTGGGTCTTCATGTCAGCAGATACATTAGCTTTTTTCACTTTCAGTATCTGAGCATGTGCTCAGGTTCCAAAACATATTCCAAGGTAAATAGTTGGTTTCAAATTTTAAAAGAAATTATTACTGATGTCTAAGATCAAAGCCACTTGCAGATTCTTTTTTTTTTTCCCCCTGGTTCATAGACTCAAATATTCCTTTCACCTGTGATCCAGGGTCGTTAAATACCCAGCAACACTGCGTGCTGCTTTCTGTGTACTGTGGAAGGAGACTGCTCTTGTGCTTCATCTACTCCAGAGAACTGGAACCAACCCACCAGGACCTTAAGAGGGTGGAGTATTCCTATGGACCATCAGGGCCAAGACACACTGCCCGTGTCCTGACCAAGGATTTCATTTAAAAACCCACTCTCAACTCGACCTTCCTTTTATAAATGCCCCTCAGCCCATGATTCCAAAGTACTCTCAGTAAAAGAATCTCGTAAGGCAGCTGCAAAGTTCTCACCGAACTCTATACGGAAGGCAAAGGGAATGCCTAATCTTTGCCTGCCTTGGTGGTTTCGTTGGGATAATAGACATACTTACTTCCACCAAAAAATGTTTACACTGTTCTCAAATAGAGCAGAGGTCTTAACGTTTTCTCAGCTTTGAAAGCTTCTTCTGATTCTTATCTTCTTACCAGCATATTCATTAAGAAGTTCACAGATATATAAGTAACCATTCCAGTTAGACATTTGTATTTCCTACTTATTTGACCGATAATTTTTGAGAATTTTTGCACTTCATGTAAGAGGCACATTTTTTATTAAAAGATAATTTTAGACATGCTCTGAAGAGTATATAGGTGCGTGTCGTTTGCATGCACATATTCAGGATGGGCTGTTTCACCTACATCCCTACATCCAGCCTCAGAGTGTTTGTAGGAACAAGTGTAGCACTGGGGCGGACATAGGACCAGATGAGGAGAAGCAGGCTTGGGTAATTTTTGTCACCCCAAGCTGTCTGTGAAAGTTTGAACTAGGCATCAACTCGCTCTGGCTGAATGAGGCCATCTTTAGAGCATGAGGTATCACTGGTTTTTGTTTTTAGTTAATTTATGAAAAACACAGGAGCCTTTCAAAGTGAAAACCATACTATGAAATATAAAAGAATGTTTCAAAACTGGGGGGAAACCAATAACTATTTTTTTATGTATATTTTGAAACTGTTTCCTCATTAACAGCTTTTATTTATTTATTTATTTTATTATTATTTTTTTAAAATCAGTCATCAGTTTTATACACATCAGTGTATACATGTCAATCCCAATCGCCCAATTCAGCACACCACCATCCCCACCCCACCGCAGTTTTCCCCCGTTGGTGTCCATATGTCTGTTCTCTACATCTGTGTCTCAACTTCTGCCCTGCAACCTGGTTCATCTGTACCATTTTTCTAGGTTCCACATACATGCGTTAATATACGATATTTGTTTTTCTCTTTCTGACTTACTTCACTCTGTATGACAGTCTCTAGATCCATCCATGTCTCAACAAATGACTCAATTTCGTTCCTTTTTATGGCTGAGTAATATTCCATTGTATCTATGTACCACAACTTCTTTATCCATTCGTCTGTCGCTGGTCATTTAGGTTGCTTCCATGACCTGGCTATTGTAAATAGTGCTGCAATGAACGTTGGGGTGCATGTGTCTTTTTGAATTACGGTTTTCTCTGGGTATATGCCCAGTAGTGGGATTGCTGGGTCATATGGTAATTCTATTTTTAGTTTTTTCAGGAACCTCCATACTGTTCTCCATAGTGGCTGTATCAATTTACATTCCCACCAACAGTGCAAGAGAGTTCCCTTTTCTCCACACCCTCTCCAGCATTTGTTGTTTGTAGATTTTCTGATGATGCCCATTCTAACTGGTGTGAGGTGATACCTCATTGTAGTTTTGATTTGCATTTCTCTAATAATTAGTGATGTTGAGCATCTTTTCATGTGCTTCGTGGCCGTCTCTATGTCTTCTTTGGAGAAATGTCTATTTAGGTCTTCTGCCCATTTTTGGATTGGGTTGTTTGTTTCTTTAATATTGAGCTCAGTGAGCTATTTATATATTTTGGAGATTAATCCTTTGTCCGTTGATTCATTTGCAAATATTTTCTCCCATTCTGAGGGTTGTCTTTTCGTCTTCTTTATGGTTTCCTTTGCTGTGCAAGAGCTTTGAAGTTTCATTAGGTCCCATTTGTTTATTTTTGTTTTTATTTCCATTACTCTAGGAGGTGGATCAAAAAAGATCTTGCTGTGATTTATGTCAAAGAGTGTTTTTCCTATGTTTTCCTCTGAGAGGTTTAGATTGTCCAGTCTTATATTTAGGTCTCTAATCCATTTTGAGTTTATTTTTGTGTATGGTGTTAGGGAGTATTCTTATTTCATTCTTTTACATGCAGCTGTCCAGTTTTCCCAGCACCACTTATTGAAGAGACTGTCTTTTCTCCATTGTATATCTTTGCCTCCTTTGTCATAGATTAGTTGACCATAGGTGTGTGGGTTTATCTCTGGGCTTTCTATCTTGTTCCATTGATCTATGTTTCTGTTTTTGTGCCAGTACCATATTGTCTTCATTACTGTAGCTTTGTAGTATAGTCTGAAGTCAGGGAGTCTGATTCCTCCACCTCCGTTTTTTTCCCTCAAGACTGCTTTGGCTATTTGGGGTCTTTTGTGTCTCCATACAAATTTTAAGATGACTTGTTTTAGTTCCATAAAAAATGCCATTGGTAATTTGATAGGGATTGCATTGAATCTGTACTTTGCTTTGGGTAGTATATTCATTTTCACAATATTGATTCTTCCAATCCAAGAACATGGTATATCTCTCCATCTGTTGGTATCATCATTAATTTCTTTCAACAGTGTCTTATAGTTTTCTGCATACAGGTCTTTTGTCTCCCTAGGTAGGTTTATTCCTAGATATTTTATTCTTTTTGTTGCAATGGTAAATGGGAGTGTTTCCATAATTTCTCTTTCAGATTTTTCATCATTAGTGTATAGGAATGCAAGAGATTTCTGTGCATTAATTTTGTATCCTGCAACTTTACCAAATTCATTAATTAGCTCTAGTAGTTTTCTGGTGGCAGTTTTAGGATTCTCTATGTAAAGTATCATGTCATCTGCAAACAGTGACAGTTCTACTTCTTCTTTTCCAATTTGTATTCCTTTTATTTCTTTTTCTTCTCTGATTGCCGTGGCTAGGACTTCCAAGACTATGTTGAATAATAGTGTTGAGAGTGGACATCCTTGTCTCATTCCTGATCTTAGAGGAAATGCTTTCAGTTTTTCACCGTTGAGAAGGATGTTTGCTGTGGGTTTGTCATATATGGCCTTTATTATGTTAAGGTAGGTTCCCTCTATGCCCACTTTCTGGAGAGTTTTTATCATAAATGGGTGTTGAATTTTGTCAAAAGCTTTTTCTGCATCAATTTAGATGATCATATGGTTTTTCTTCTTCAATTTGTTAATATGGTGTATCACATTGATTGATTTGCGTATATTGAAGAATCCTTGCATCCCTGGGATAAATCCCACTTGATCGTGGTGTATGATCCTTTTAATGTGTTGTTGGATTCTGTCTGCTAGTATTTTGTTGACGATTTTTTGCCTCTATATTCATCAGTGATATTGGTCTGTAATTTTCTTTTTTTGTAGTATCTTTGTCTGGTTTTGGTATCAGGGTGATGGTGGCCTCATAGAATGAGTTTGGGGGTGTTCCTTCCTCTGTAATTTTTTGGAAGAGTTTGAGAAGGATGGGTGTTAGCTCTTCTCTAAATGTTTGATAGAATTCACCTGTGAAGCCATCTGGTTCTGCACTTCTGTTTGTTGGACTATTTTTAATCACAGTTTCAATTTCATACTTGTGATTGGTCTGCTCTTATTTTCTGTTTCTTCCTGGTTCAGTCTTGGAAGGTTATACCTTTCTAAGAATTTGTCCATTTCTTCCAGGTTTTCCATTTTATTGGCATATAGTTGCTTGTAGTAGTCTCTTAGGATGCTTTGTATTTCTGCAGTGTCTGTTGTAACTTCTCCTTTTTCATTTCTGATTTTATTGATTTGAGTCCTCTCCCTCTTTTTCTTGATGAGTCTGGCTAATGACTTATCAATTTTGTTTATCTTCTCAAAGAACCAGCTTTTAGTTTTATTGATCTTTGCTATTGTTTTCTTTGTTTCTATTTCATTTATTTCCGCTCTGATCTTTATGATTTCTTTCCTTCTGCTAACGTTGGGTTTTGTTTGTTCTTCTTTCTCTAGTTTCTTTAGGTGTAAGGTTAGATTGTTTACTTGAGATTTTTCTTGTTTCTTTAGGTAGGCTTGTATAGCTATAAACTTCCCTCTTAGAACTGCTTTTGCTGCATCCGATAGGTTTTGTATCATCGTGTTTTCATTGTCATTTGTCTCTAGGTTTTTTTGATTTCCTCTTTGATTTCTTCAGTGATCTCTTGGTTATTTAGTAACGTATTGTTTAGCCTCCATGTGTTTGTGTTTTTTACATTTTTTTCCCTGTAATTCATTTCTAATCTCATAACGTTGTGGTCAGAAAACATGCTTGATATGATTTCAATTTTCTTAAATTTACTGAGGCTTGATTTGTGACCCAAGAGGTGATCTATACTGGAGAATGTTCCGTGCGCACTTGAGAAGAAAGTGTAATCTGCTGTTCTTGGATGGAATGTCCTATAAATATCAATTAAATCTATTTGGTCTATTGTGTCATTCAAAGCTTCTGTTTCCTTATTTATTTTCATTTTGGATGATCTGTCCATTGGTGTAAGTGAGGTGTCAAAGTCCCCCACTATTACTGTGTTACTGTCGATTTCCTCTTTTATAGCTGTTAGCAGTTGCCTTATGTATTGAGGTGCTCGTATGTTGGGTGCATATATATTTATAATTGTTATGTCTTCTTCTTGGAGTGATCCCTTCATCATTATGTAGTGTCCTTCCTTGTCTCTTGTAACATTCTTTATTTTAAAGTCTATTTTATCTGATATGAGTATAGCTACTCCAGCTTTCTTTTGATTTCCATTTGCATGGAATCTCTTTTTCCATCCCCTCACTTTCAGTCTGTATGTGTCCTTAGGTCTGAAGTGGGTCTCTTGTACACAGCATATATATGGGTCTTGTTTTTGTATCCATTCAGTGAGCCTGTGTCTTTTGGTTGGAGCATTTAATCCATTCACGTTTAAGGTAATTATCGATATGTATGTTCCTATGACCATTTTGTTAATTGTTTTGGGTTTGTTTTTGTAGGTCCTTTTCTTCTCTTGTGTTTCCCATTTAGAGAAGTTCCTTTAGCATTTGTTGTAGAGCTGGTTTGGTGGTGCTGAATTCTCTTAGCTTTTGCTTGTCTGTAAAGCTTTGGATTTCTCCATCAAATCTAAATGAGATCCTTGCCGGGTAGAGTAATCTTGGTTGTAGGTTCTTCCCTTTCATCACTTTAAGTATATCATGCCACTCCCTTCTGGCTTGTAGAGT
The DNA here is from genome assembly GCF_965194805.1 of Balaenoptera borealis. Taxonomy (NCBI): domain Eukaryota; kingdom Metazoa; phylum Chordata; class Mammalia; order Artiodactyla; family Balaenopteridae; genus Balaenoptera; species Balaenoptera borealis. Next base: position 25,752,434 of record NC_138873.1, on the reverse strand, counting down.
TTCTGCTGAGAAATCAGCTGTTAACCTTATGGGAGTTCCCTTGTATGTTATTTGTCATTTTCCCCTTGCTGCTTTCAATAATTTTTCTTTGTCTTTAATTTTTGCCACTTTGATTACTATGTGTCTCAGCATGTTTCTCCTTGGGTTTATTCTGTATTGGACTCTCTGCGCTTCCTGGACTTGGGTGGCTATTTCCTTTCCCATGTTAAGGAAGTTTTCAACTATAATCTCTTCAAGTATTTTCTCTGGTCCTTTCTCCCTCTCTTCTCCTTCTGGGACACCTATAATGCGAATGTTGTTGCGTTTAATGTTGTCCCAGAGGTCTCTTAGGCTGTCTTCATTTCTTTTATTCTTTTTTCTTTAATGTGTTCCACAGCAGTGAATTCCACCATTCTGTCTTCCAGGTCACTTATCCGTTCTTCTGCCTCAGTTATTCTGGTATTGATTCCTTCTAGTGTAGTTTTCATTTCAGTTATTGTATTGTTCATCTCTGTTTGTTTGTTCTTTAATTCTTCTAGGTCTTTGTTATTCATTTCTTGCATCTTCTTAATCTTTGCCTCCATTCTTATTCCGAGGTCCTGGATCATCTTCACTATCATTATTCTGAAATCTTTTTCTGGAAGGTTGCCTATCTCCACTTCATTTAGTTGTTTTTCTGGGGTTTTTTGTTGTTCCTTCATCTGGTACATAGCCCTCTGCCTTTTCATCTTGTCTATCTTTCTGTGAATGTGGTTTTTGTTCCACAGGCTGCAGGATTGTAGTTTTTCTTGCTTCTGCTGTCTGCCCTCTGGTTATTAACAGCTTTTATGGAGATATAATTCACGTACCATGCAATGCACCCATTTAAACTGCCCAATTCAAAGGTTTTTTTTTTTTTTTTTTATTACACTGTTGTTTTAGTTGCTGCAGTGAACACTGGCATACAAGTATCTGTTCAAATTCCGGTTTTCAGTTCTTCTGGGTACACTCCTAAGAGTGCAAAATTGCTGGGTCATATGGTAATTCCATGTTCAGCTTTTTGAGGAACATTATTACTTTTAGAAAAGTTTGTACTTATGAGTTACTGCACTAAGCATCTTAAATGTGTATTGCATCTAGTTGCCATAGCAAACTTTTTCATTTATTCTTATTCATTCATTCAGCAAGTAATTTTAAAGGATCTACTATGTACCAGGCACTGTTCTAGGCACTGAGGTTCTCTAGTGAACAAATAACAAAGTTCCACTCTCTTGTAGGTCTTACATAATAGTAATAATGGCAGACAATAAACAAATATATATATATTAATAAATGCCATTAAGGCAATGAAGAAAAATGCATGGTGAGGAGGAATATTGCAGAGGATGGTTGTAGGTACGAGGGATGCTATTTTAGATGGAATTAAAGGGGAATGTCTGTGAAAAGCTGACACCTGAGCAGAACCCTAAAAGAATCGAGGCAGGGCTTCCCTGGTGGTGCAGTGGTTAGGACTCCGCCTGCCAATGCAGGGGACCTGGGTTCGAGCCGTGGTCTGGGAAGATCCCACATGCCGTGGAGCAGCGCCACAAGTACTGAGCCTGTGCTCTGGAGCCCACAAGCCACACCTACTGAGCCTGCGTGCCACAACTACTGAAGCCTGCGCACCGCAACGAAGAGTAGCCCCATCTCGCCACTACTAGAGAAAGCCCGCGCACAGCAACAAAGACCCAACACAGCCAAAAATAAAATAAATAAATTAATCAATTAATTTTAAGAAAAGAATCGAGGCAGCTAGTCATCCAGAGATCTTGGGAGACCATTCTGGTGAGAGGCAAAAATGCAAAGGCCCTGAGGCATGTCCAGGCTTGGTGAGGTCAAGGAACAACAGACAGGTTGGGGTGGCTGAGGGGAGGGGTGGGGTGGGGTTTTTTTATATTGTGATGTGAAGGCATTTGGAGAGTTTGAGCAGGAGACAGAGGCAATCAATTATTCTGCCTATTTCTAGGTAGAGAAGGCTTTAAGTGATTTTACCAAAGCACCCGGTGAGTAACAAAGAAGGTTTTCCCAAGTAGGTTCACTCCGGAGTGCATGCTCTTCCCCACCAGTCTAGGGCGCGTCTCTGCCCTAACACTATTCCTTGCTGGCTGTCGTTGCTTTACAGAGGTACCCTATGAGGTGCTCCTTCCCTGGGATTGGTTCGTGGCTCTCTGTAAGCGGTAAGCCAGACGTTAAGCGGGTCTTGCCAGGCGTGGTGTTTGAGGTCTCTGGATTCTCTCCGCAGGCGTGATGCACTCCCCGGGATTCGACGGGAACAGCAGCCTGGGCTTGCAGATGCTGATGAACGCGGACAGCCTATACTCGGCCGCGCACTGCGCCCTGCTGCTCAACCTGAAGCTCTCCCACGGCGACTACTACCGGAAGCGGCCCACCCTGGCGCCAGGCACCATGGTGAGTGTGCGTCTCCACCCCGCCATGCTGAGGACCAGCGGCGGCCTCTGGGCTGGCACCCGAGCGTCATTGCCACGAGAGGGATGGCCGGTGTGTTCTATCTCACACTGATCTGGAATGGGTGATGCCCGCGGGGCTGTGGAGGGTGGACGGACGCGACGCCCAGGAACCGTTGTGCAATTTGCACACGCGGTGAGCCGCAGAGCTACCCACCTAGCTCCAGGAGTAAAGAACTCCGTGTGCCTGCAAAGGGCTGCCTGCCACTGGCCCAGTAAGTTCATCCAGTGGCATTAAACACACGTGTGTAAGACATATTCAAAAACGTAATCAGCATGTTAAGTAACAGCAGGAGATGTGCAGAGAATGGTCCCCTTTGCAGAAAATGCAGGCGTGCTGTTACAAAAACCCTTCACTGAGTTCCAAAATATACCGAGACCCACTCGGACCCAGAGCTAAGCTCACTAATGTCGATAACAGAACACCTCCTGTGAGGTGATGACAGTGATGAGTATTCTTCCGTGGTTGGCTCGCTGGCTTGAGCAGACCCCTCTGTGGCGGACCCTGGGACCAGGCCGAGAGCCTAAATCCACGGAGCGACATTAAGGTATCCGCAGTCATTTGTTTGATAAATGATTGACAAATTGTATGTTTCCGAGGGTAAGCGGTGCCTTCATGAGTGTAAGTCAAGTATCTCTTGAGACACATATGTCCTTCGGGGAGGACATGCCACCTCTGCTGCTGATGGGACACTAAGAAGGAGGTGCTCTGTGAAACATTTCTGCGCATTTTCTAATCCTCCCACATGTCAGAGAGCACAAATATAAAATGTAGTGTCCCTGCTCCTCCTACAGGGTTTCTTAAAAAGATCACATAAATGAAAGGACCTTCATGAAGTTGGGGACTTTTCCATTGCAGTTTCCGCTTCCCTCGCCACCTTCTGTCCCCCAATCGACAAGGTTGTGTTTTTCCCATAAGCGGTGACTCAGTGACTCGGGACGTGAAGAGGCGGCAGAGGAACATGAGAGCCTGTCTGTTTGCAAGGGATCGTATTTGGTCACCTTCTCGTGTGATCTTCTCTGCAGAAAGAGTTCATGAAGCAGGTGCAGACCAGCGGGGTGCTGATGGTCTTCTCCCAGGCCTGGATCGAGGAGCTTTACCACCAGGTTCTCGACAGAAACATGCTCGGAGAAGCCGGCTACTGGGGCAGCCCCGAGGACAACAGCCTTCCCCTCATCACCATGCTGACTGGTCAGTGGCTCCCTGCACGGCTCCGTGGCACTCGGTGGGGTGGGGAGGGCCGGCGCTTCAAAGCCCCTTTCAGGGAAGCAGTAGTGTTTCAAGCAGACTTTGAAACAGCACCCACGATGCCTCCCTGGCAGTTGATGACAGTTCCAGAGAAGTGTCATGAGTTCACCTCATAAGAACTTTCTGTCCTTTTTCCACGTGGGACTCTGCAGGCTCACTGTGCCCCATTAGATTAGGAATTATTTAGCACCTATGTCTGTTGGGATAAAACTGTAGACCTCTTCTGGGGATATGAAGTACGGTCTGGGCGCAAAGCCCAGAATTATTCCTGGAAACTCTCACATGCTTATAGATACCCTGTATCGTTCAGTGCTTCTGAGAATTTGCCAGTAATGTAAAATGATTGATTTTAAACTTGGCTTCATCCCCATTTCTTGTCCATATCAGAGGTCCTCCCTTCCCTTCCCAGCTGTACCAGAGTGAAAAAGAATGCAAGGGAATTGCCTGGCGTTAGGACTCTGCACTTCCACTGCAGGGGGGCCCGGGTTCAATCCCTGGTCGGGGAAATAAGATCCCACCAGCCATGCAGCATGGCCAAAAAAAAAAGAAAGAATGTAAAATAGCTTGCCCAGCATCTTTTCTTTAGTGTCTCGAGTTTTTAAAATCCTATTTAACTATTGGAAATATCATATGAGAACATAAAGAGAAGTATGGGGTGTGGTCCTAAGGCAACATTGTGGCAAAAGCAGCCACTCATATGGCTTTGCATGGCATAACTACAATGTCAGGTCAAGATCGGGGAGTGCTCAAAAGTTTGGACTGGTCATCAGGAGCCTTAATAAATTTGATCTGAGTTCCCAGACTGGTATCTGTCTGAGTGATCTTTTCATGGCTCCCACTGATGTGATAAGTAGAGCATGGCCCTACATGCCCTGCCCTCTCTGTGGTGTGTATGTCCTCACACAGCTCCACACGGCTTTGCACCGGACGGGGCACACTGGCAGGAACCTGGGGCAGTCCAGCTGGGAGGCAGAATCTGTTGTCCCAAAGGATATGTTATATTGCCTGTGGTTGCCACTCTTACAAAGGTGGCAGAGTGAACTACTGGCAGGTGGAGATCAACACTGAGGAATTTGGGAGAAGGCACTATTTAGAAATCAGGCAGGGAGTCAAGACATACAGTGAGGTCTATCCATAGCAGACAGCGTCTTGGTCATTGTCTGGCATTTGGAGTGTTGGTTCCAGAACTAGGATGGAATTGGGGGAAGCAAGACTGGGTCCCAAGCCTTGCAGACCATCATCACCAGACAAGTGACCAATTAGTATTTTATTAATCATGATAATATTTACATCCATTTGAAAAATAGGGATTCATATTTATGAAGACATTTATGAGACATTTATTCAGTCTACATATAGACTGAATTGATTTCCATCTCTCTGCACAAACTGGCTTCAGATTGAGATTAAAGGTACTGTCCAGAGCTTCTAAGTGCCTTGGAATTTAGATGAAGATCTTAAACATGCCAGCTTTAATTTCAATACCATAGTTTCTGCCAAAATTAATCTCTGAATTTCTTCCCTGAATCTTAATACAAGGAGTCATACAGTAGATGTAAAAATGAACAAATAGGGACTTCCCTGGTGGTGCAGTAGTTAAGAATCCACCTGCCAATGCAGCGGACCTGGGTTCGAGCCCTGGTCTGGGAAGATCCCACATGCCGCAGAGCAACTAAGCCCGTGCGCCGCAACTACTGAGCCTGTACTCTAGAGCCCACGAGCCACAACTACTGAAGCCCGTGCACCTAGATCCCATGCTCCACAACAAGAGAAGCCACTGCAATGAGAAGCCCGCTCGCGGCAACTAGAGAAAGCCCGCGCACAGCAATGAAGACCCAATGCAGCCATTAATTAATTAATTCATTCATTTTAAAAATTGAACAAATAACAGGCTATTCACAGGAGCCATATTCATCAGTCATCACTGTTAATCAGCCATCTCTTTTATAATGGAACAGTAAGTTCAATTGCTTCATCCATAGGGAAGTTATCTAACTTTAGATTAATGATAGAAAAACAGAGACTTTTCATAAGAATTCGACAGAATTACGTTCTGTGATTCTTTGTAGCAAGTTTCAGGTGTGAAGTGACAAGTGAATTTGAGCAGCAGTTAACCTAGAGCTTGGAAACGTCCATCTAATCTTTTCATTATGTGCAAGGAAAAGCTATAGCAGTAACCTGGTCATCAACACTGTACTACTACCTGTGGCCATTCCTCATGTCATGTCAAAGTATTCTATAGATTGTGGAATTTTAGCACTTAGATAAGCTTTGTGTTACTTGAATTCGTCAGTCCTTTACCTAGCACATAGGAAACAAAACTTTGATACATGGCAATTTCTGGCAAATGTCATTAGACCATTTGACCATAAGTCAAATTAATTTCAGTGAAACTGCTCTGTTCCCACTGTAGTAGTCGTATAGATTCCTCCCTGCCTTCCCTCCCACACCCAGTTTTACTGAGAGGTAATTGACATATTAATCCCAGGTGTACAACATAATGATTTGATATATGCATATATTGTAAAATGACCATCACAGTAAGTTTAGTTAACATCAATCACCTCTCATAGTTACACATTTTTTTCTCACCGAGGTGAGAACTTTTACGATCCATTCTCTGAGCAACTTTCAAAGAGATGTGTTACCAGAAGTCTCTAGACTTCCTGGAGTTACTGTAAGAATCAAAGATATAATGAAATAATTTTCCAACACCATGCAAGTCTCACCCTATTGGGGTGAAGGTGAAGTTCTAAAGTCAGGGAATAAGCTTATGTTACCCTCTTCTCCCGTCCCCTCTGTGTGGTGCATTCACCTATGTTAGTTGCATTCAAATGCATATGCTTCTACTGGTCACTCCTCCAATGGTTACTTCCTTTTTACTGAGGAATTTGGGGCCCAGAGAATGGCGTACCTGGCCCAAGGCTACAAGACTACTTAATTCAGAGGCAAGGCTGAATCGAAGCCCAGCCCTCTCAACCCAGGCCAGTCTCTTCTTACCAGCATGTTAAGGAATGGTTCATTGAATTAATTCTGTAGATGAGAGTATATTTTAACAAAAATTTAAACAGGGTGAATTAGAATCCCATATTGAGCTGAAGTTTGGTGTCATGGAAGGAGGCCTGGATGGGTGTCAGAAGACGTGAATACTAAGTCTAATTCCTTCCTTTGCCAGCCTCATGACTTGGGCGATTTACCTACTTTGAATACTTATTTCTTCCTCTGTGAAATAAGGAAAAATAATACCTACCCTGCCTACGTACTTGGAGTTGTTGGGAAGATCTAATGAAAAAAATGTTACGTGAAAACACTTTGAAAATTGTAAGGTATTATTAGTAAGGTATTGTGCTTTCCAATCAGATTATATGATTATCTGACCAAAGAGGCTTATCCTCCTCTTAATTCTTTTGAGGAAGCTCTGAAAAACAGATCCATGTTGGCGTAACCTGTACATATAAAATGTGGGAATAATGCCACGATTTTGAATAAAAGCGAGTATGCAAAGATCAAAATATTCTAAATCAATAGATTTTCTAGCAACAGAGGTATCAGAATTTATTTTCTCAAATAAAAAAATCCATCAGCCTAACAGAAGAATGCTCTAGCAATGAAAGAAAACTGTACTGAAAATTTTGGGCCCAAAAATTTTAATATTCTGATAAAAGGTTGCTACATACTTGGTACATAACAGATCCCATGACTATTTGTTGGGAAGAAAATGAATATTGTGGTAGCCTTTTGTTTTTGACTGGAGTGTTCTTTAAAAAGAAAAAAAAAAACCTTGCCCTTTTTCCTTGACAGATATCGATGGCTTAGAGAGCAGTGCAATTGGAGGGCAGCTGATGACCTCAGCTTCTACGGAGTCTCCTTTCACCCAGGGCAGGAGAATTGATGACTCCACGGTGGCAGGTAGTGACTTGGGTCTTGAGTTTATGAATATACATCCATCGCATGTGTTACCAGCAATTAAATTATTATGTGGCAGCTTTCTGTACTGACGTAAATGAATTAAGATTTCATCTTGGCAGAAAAATACCTGATGGAAGTTACTAGCATCATCCAGCTGCTGATGCAACATTCATTATTTATAAGCACAAAGTGAAACACAATCCGATATAACCCTTTCCATTGTATTTCCTGTAGTAGAATTGCACACGGCTCGATAATGCTGATGTGATGGTCAGAGAATCCCAGGCCATTCATTGCCAGGTTGTTTTATCTCCGGAAGGTGACCCATACCCCTTCACGTTCTAGGTGTGGCGTTCGCTCGCTACATTCTGGTTGGCTGCTGGAAGAACTTGATCGACACTTTATCAACCCCCCTGACCGGCCGAATGGCGGGGAGCTCCAAAGGGCTGGCCTTCATTCTGGGAGCTGAAGGCATCAAAGAACAGAACCAAAAAGAACGCGATGCCATCTGCATGAGCCTCGATGGGCTGCGGAAAGCAGCGCGGCTGAGCTGTGCTCTAGGTATGGCGGACGTGGTATCCCTGACCCGTGGCCCAAGGGGTGTTCCCGAGGAACACATTAGGAACGGCCCTAGTGGACACCAAGTCTTTTAGAAGTGCTTCTGCCAGATGAGTGGTTAGAGAATAGACTCAGTTAAGGGGTAATTGTTTGTTTCCTCTAAAGGAGTTGCAGCCAACTGTGCGTCAGCCCTCGCCCAGATGGCAGCTGCCTCCTGTGTCCAGGAAGAGAAAGAGGAAAGGGAAATCCAGGAACCCGGTGATGCCATAGCACAAGGTAACAGCAGAAGGGCTAGAATCCACCTGGTGCCTGTGTGAGGTTTGCACGTGCCCGCACACACGAGCAGACACACTTATCCCTGTTGCATGTGTGATACACGGCGTATTGTATACCACTGGTGATGAGATCCCGCTGGATAACAGGCTTGGGTCAGTTTTACATGGCTGACGCTCCAGACTGCTCACAATAGGTCCCTCTGGACACAAGAGACATACTGGCTCCTGGCGACTAGGAAAGTGCACTTGGCTGCTAGCCAGAGGCCCACCTGGCTCAGCTATTCACACCTGTGGCGTCCTCTGGCCACTGGCTTTGAAGCTTCCCAGGGTGCACATTTGAGGACCCCCTCAGGCTACAGTGGGAAAGATAGAATGGCCAGGGTTCTGAAGGGGGGAATCAAATCAATGGAGGAATCCCTGAGAGGAGGCTCGGAAAGACTTTGCTCTTGTCAGAGAAAAACCTGAGCTTTGTGAACTTGGGAAAGGGTTGATTTTTAACTTGTTAAAATTAGTCAATGAAGTGGATGGTTATCTAGATATAAGGAAAGAGAATGGCCTTTCTAATAACAATGGAAGATAAATGGCAGACAGCAAACAAGGAAAAATTGGAAGCTTGGTCCAACTTGTGCTAACAATGTATCAGGTATATAAAATAGGTAGTCACAGAAAGAGTCAGCACATTTTTAGCTGAGAAAAACAGGTTAGGTTGGTGTTCCTCAAACTTGAGTAATAGAGAGAATCATATGAAAACAAAGCAACTCTTACACATCCCCAGTGTTAACTGCAAAAGGGTATCACACTTTTACTTAAAATGTACAATTATAAGTTACATAAAAATACTTAAATTTAAAGTTCTTCAAAAACTATTAAACCAGAGCTAGTATTTGAATATAGACAAATAAAAAATAAAATTAATATCACATCCGTGAGACAAATGATGCTTTTCTAAAAATCAGTTTGCCCTTTACAGTAGGAGCATGGTTCGGCTTCCTCTGTAGTGAACGTGCTGTGTTTCTGGGTTCTGGACCATTGCTCAGTTTCCCCACTAGACCCATCTTCCAGTGACTGGACACCTCAATTCATGCAGGATGCTGTTGTTTGGCCTTGCCTTGGCATTTTGCATAATTGACATCTTAAATCACCTTCTGCATCCTTTCTCATTCATTATCTACAATTTAAAAAGTATTATTTGAAGATCACAAGTATAAACGTAAACTCAGGGAGTGAAATGATATGGGAATTTTCAGTTATAAAGCGGTCATCATGGCGCTGATTGTGTACATACATATGTTGTTTTACGTGATCATCATGAACACCTAACACTAAATAAACCTCAGAGAGGACTTGGGAAGGCCAGGAATTCTTTCTTATTATCAATATGAGTACACAGGGGCAGAGGATGGGTCTGGGCACAGATGGCTTTAGCTGGGATTGGCCCTTGAAGCCTATCCTCACTGCTGTGACTGACCCAGATCCCAGGGGTGGGCCCAGAGGAACTGTACCTACCAGCTCAGAATCCATGGACTTCTGAAACCCCGGGGCTGGGGTCACCAATGTCTGTGGGCCTGTGGGCTGGGTAGTTTGCATGATGAGCCTCGGGGACCTGCCATTGAAGAGCTCGCTGCCAGTGACATCCAGTGACATCTCCTGTTTCCTCTTGCCCTTGCCCAAGAGCACATTCTGTCCTTTCCCTCCTTTCTCCCTCGCCTTCTGTCTCCCTTACTTGGACTGTTATTCTAGCGAATGTCTTTCTGACGCAGTGAAGCTAAAAGTGGAGCAGAAACTGGAGCAGATCGGGAAGCTGCAGGGGGTATGGCTGCACGCAGCCCACGTCCTGTGCATGGACGCCATCCTCAGTGTCGGCCTGGAGATGGGCAGTCACAACCCGGACTGCTGGCCGCACGTGTTCAGGTGTGTGACCGGATCCCCACTCCCGCGGGCCTGGCACCGCCTGCCGGGGGGGGAGGGGGCGGGGTGGGGGGAGGGGACCTGCCGTGGGGAGGAGGTAGAACCCTGCACCTGCCAGCACGTAAACAGATCACAGTAATTCACGGAGTTTGGAAAAGCCCCAAATGAGAGGTTAAAAAGACAAGAGGGAATAAGGGCCCAACTGAACGTATGTCTCAGAGAACAGAGTGACGGAACTGAATTTAGGAAAGTGTGAACTATCATTGACATTGTCTGTGAGAGGCAGATAACATTATCCCAGGGAAGGAAAACTGATTCTTAACTAGAGGCTGGTAAAAGGCCACGTCAGTTAGGTGAATACCAGGCAGATCTGAAAGCTGGTCACGTGTCAGCAACATAACATGGCTGCATGTTTATTAATGTCCTTTTTATTGAAAGAAGGATTTTTGTTAGCTTACATGGACACATAATAAGTACAGTTTGCCTACTTTTAATTTAGCGAGACAAAGGAAAAAATAGAATAGTAGCTTGTGTCAAAGACAGCCAAAAGTTTGGCTCTTGGCTTTGTAGTATCAAAGTAAAAAGAACCTCCCAATCAGTTACACGGTTCACAGCACCTGTAAAATAAAAACAAAGCGAGAGCTCCACAGTCCTCCCATGATCTAGAAGAAAAGCCTGCCTTCCCTGGCACTGGCGGTCGGGTGGACCTCGGACAAAGGAAGGACCACTGTCCACCCGCAGCAGGCACAGGGAGGCTGTGGCTTTCTTACCCATCTCGTCAGCACACACCCCATCCTCTACAAGCTCAGTTCTGGCCGAGCGGTGGAGGGACGATCCGGAGCAGGATGGTGGCCGCAGCGGGGCTCAGGCATCCAGATCTTGCCCAGAGCACTGGCCAGATCTCGGTTCTGTTTATCATCCTCAGAGCAAATACAGCCTTGAGTGAGTGTTGGTCGACTTTCAAAGATCATTCTAGGGTTGAAAAACTCATCTTGAGAGGAACATGTGAAAGGGCCAGCATGAATCGGCCTGGAGCACAATGGGTTTTAATGTGGAGGCTGGTGACCCGCTACTCTCCATTGCTTTCACAGGCAAAAAGAGAAAGACTTAAATTGCACCCAAGTAATTTCTATGGAGTCAAAAAATGGCCTGATTATGGAACATCAGAGTGGATTATCCAGGATAGTCTTTCCTAGGAACTGGACTTATTCTGGGATGAGGGGGTCTGTAGTCCCAGGTCCTATTGGGCACAGTTTGGAAGCTGGCAGCTGTACCACGTGTTGTGACTCTTCTCTGAGTTTACCGTGATTAGGTGACCGCCCCACCCCCTGCCCCAGTAGTGGTTACGTGGAGCTCTCAGGTCCCAGGGGACATGGCTGCATGGGACCCCTGAGTGAGGGCCCGCTGTGGCCAGAGGGCCAGTCCGCCACGTGCGCACTCATTCTGGGATCCCAAAGTAAGGAGGTGTTTCCCGAGTCCTGACTAGAGCACGAGAGAGAAGGAAGAGGACCTTTTGGGAAAACTCACGCAAACAGCCGAAGTCCTGATAAGCCAGCGCGCTGGACAGGACGTACCTGGATAAACAGAGCTCTGTTCCCAGACTTTCACCGAGGAATCCTTACCCCACCTCCAGGCCGTCTGGTCCAACTCAAACAAAAGTCTGTATAGCGGGAAGAGAGGGAGTGGGAGTGGAGAGCGAGGGGGAGAGAGGTGGCTATCGCCAGAGGAAGGGGGACAATTCAGGAGGACTGTAAGGCCATCTGAGCTCCTTTGTATCTCACTGTGGGGTCGCCAGAGCGGGCCCGGCTGAGCTGCAACTTTCAACGGCTGCTGTGTGTGACTCTCTCCAGGGTGTGCGAGTATGTGGGCACGTTGGAGCATACCCACTTCAGCGACGGCGCCTCTCAGCCCCCGCTGACCATCAGCCAGCCTCAGAAGGCCCCCAGAGGCGGACTCCTCGGGGACCCGGAGAGCGAGGGCTCACCCCAAGAGCAGAGCCTGGAGCAGGGGAGCTCCCTGAGCGCGGCCCCCGTCATCCAGCCCCTCTCCATCCAGGAACTCGTCCGGGAAGGCAGCCGAGGCCGAGCCTCCGACTTCCGTGGGGGCAGCCTCATGACGGGCAGCAGTGCCGCCAAGGTCGTGCTCACGCTCTCCACCCAGGCCGACAGGTGCGCGCTGTTCCCACCATGCCCCGGGGGGCTGCCCCCCAAAGAGCACCCATCGTCTGCTGGCCACACCACACGCTTCTCTTCTGCTCTCAAAATCCTCCCCAGGACAACTTGATTTGTTAGCCAGTCATTGCAGCCTCTTGTAATTTTTTTCAAGTACGTCTCTGTCTGCCATCACACTGAACACTCACAATGAACTCTTTTGTCTAGTGACTGAGGCTGGAGGCTCGGGGGCGGGGTCAGGCAGCCCGGGGCGAAGGCTCTGCACTTACTCTATGACCACAGGCAACTTCCACAGGCCCTGCTTTCTCATCGTAGAATAGGGCCATAAAGTATCATAACTCTCACAGGCTAGCCATAAGGTTAAATTAATTAGTTCGCTGGAAGTAGTTAGGACAGAGCTTGGCAAATAGTAAACATTTACTATTTTTATGATAATATTTTAAAATCCTGCACCCAGGAGTGTGATCTAAATTGATGCCCAGAAGTCACATTAAGATGTAGAGGGAGGAATCAGCAGTAATTCCAACTGTTAGGTGGTTCTCCTTCTTTTTAAAAAAAAAAAAAAAATGCATATTTATTAGAGAAAATGTAATCTTAAAACATTTAAGAATTTATTGCAAGACTAATGTATACCATTTGTTCCCCTAGTATAATAAGGCTAAAGTCAACAGTTGTCCCAATTTGTCTTCAAAAAGGCTTTTCTTTCCACCTGTGCAAAATTACAATAATGTACTAATATTTGTGAGCTATGTACAAATGATAATATATTGTGATTATTTGGCTACTTGTTCCTGTGGCTGCACATGAAACTAGACAAGAATGAGCCCCCTCTTTCCTGTTATCTGCTTTTCTGAATTGAGGTGGCCCTTCTTGATGCGGAAAGTGCTTTGGTCACCTTCACCTGGAGACCATCCCACTTCACTCTTCCACACCTGGCGGCTGTGCCCCAGCCGACCCAGCACAGGCGCAGTGAAGTTCACGTGGGAGGACGGACAGCAAGGGCGTAGAGATGTGGGAGGAGCGTCACTGGCTGGGCTCAGAAGACTCGAGTTCACTCCTGGCTTTGACACCAGCCAGCTGCAGGGTTGAGTCTGTGTGAATAGTTGCACTGAGATTCAGTTTCTTCAGCTACCAACCTGGTACAATAATTCTTTTTTCCTGTCTATCCAACAAGGTGGCTGTGAAAGTGTTTGGGAAGCTGGAAAGTGGCATACAGGTGTCAGATGGGATATAATATTCACCACTCTTTTCCTACTAGGAAAGAGGAAGAAGAAATGATTGATGGGATCCAGAAACCAAATGGTGTTGAAATTGAAATTAGAAAACACAAGAAAAATATATTTGTTTAGATAATTTGTGAATGATTAATCTACTGATTCCCATCTTAAAACTTGTGTGCCTTGTATTATCCCTTCACGAGGGCTTTGTTATTCAGTTCATATTGGAGACACTCTCCCTTACCCAGAACATGGCACCCCATAGGGCTGCTTGCTCTTCTGGGGTCACCACGGATTTGGAGGGCAGGCATCAGGATGACCCCGGAGCAGAGGGAGGCTGGCTCGCCTCATTCCTCATGTGCCACATAAACCGGTGTTTGATCCCAACATTCCAAGTTCCAGTGAGCCTCTGACCCTCCTCTAAGCCCTGCTACCTGTGCTTACCTCCTTCTCCTTAACTCCTTCTAGAAATGTCTGTGCCCAACAGAGTGGAAAACAGAAAGAACCTGCAAAGTCCTTTATGTTAGGGAATATTCGTTATTCCAGTACATACTTGAGCTTCACCACGTCCAGGGCTCTGGGTGTATGAGTCAGAAGGGTAAGAAGGTCAGTCCCTGCCCCTGGGGGGCTTACAGATCAGGTTTACTCTGCTTCTAAATCCTCCTGAGAGCCAAGCCCAGCACTAAACTCGCCAATTGTAGCCCAACAAAAGCCTTGATTAATTTGCTGAGTTTTTTCTTTAACATAGCTTATGAAATTGAAGCTAATTGTAAGAATTCCATTCCCAGCGTTTCAGTTTCTGGGAGCGATGCTTTGCCATCTTTCGACTTCTTGCCAAATGTTTTATGAGTGCCCATCTCAGCTGAGCTAGGCCATGGGACTACAAAGATTATTTTTTTAAATATGGTCTGTGCCCTTCAGATTAGAATCTTATAAGTTAGAGTAGACTTGTACTCAGTAATAAGAGGTATAATAGTACTGTGCATTTCTTTACAGTGTTTACACATTTTCATTAATCACATCTAAGAAAATTACCATAATCATTCTGCCATAAAGACTTTGCTGAATTGTTTCTAAATAACAAGTCTTTTTGTTTCATCCAGGCTCTTTGAAGATGCTACAGATAAGTTGAACCTCATGGCTCTGGGAGGTTTTCTTTACCAGCTGAAGAAAGCATCGCAGTTCCAGCTTTTCCATTCCGTCACAGAAACGGTTGATTACTCACTGGCAATGCCAGGTAATTCTTTCCCGGCAGAAACCGTGCCATGAGGTTAGCAGGAAACAGCCCAGATCTCTGATACCAACAGCCTGCCTGAAGACTTGAACCCACATTCCCTTCGTACACAGTCACCTTGGCTCGAGTGAAAATTTGTCATCTGGTGTTGAGGCATGATCGTGGCGGATGGGGGTTGGCGGTTTGGGCGGGGTATCATTCTTTGTGAATGGAAATGTTGCTGCCACCGTTGTTGCGGGTATTACCGCCGGAGCTGGACTGTGTTCTGCTAAATCTTGTGATGTAGAAATGGTGTGGCTACTCAGGGTGCAGATAACTTCACATGAGGGTAGGACCTCCTCTCCATATCACAAAGCACACACCCGCCTTAGTCCAGCCTACTTGCAGAAGCAGCTTCTAATTTCAGAAGGGCCTGGGAGAGAAAAATGGAAGGCTTGACAGAAGCCTCAGGCCACTCTTAGAAAAACTGCTCTCCGGGCATATCCCTTTAACAGCAGGTCAGTATCGCTATCTTCACGGATGAGGCCAGATGAAGGCCCTCTTGAAGGCCAACACGTGGAAGAGGGGGTAGAGTTGTACTGAATCACCCAAGCGTCCCAAGTGGGTGGCAGGTTGCTCACAAACGCAGCTGTCCATCAGCAGCCAGGGTTGTTGTGCTGTAACAGTGAGTACCCTGTCCCCAGGGCAGAGTCACAGAGCCGTGTGCCAGGATCGCACTGGTGGCAGGTTGAAGTGCACAACCTCCGAGGTCCTTCCATCATCAGGAATTTTGATTCTTACTGCAGATTCTAATTTGAGAACCATAGTCCCTTCCCGTGAGTTTTTAATAGACTTTAAAACCTTAGCTGTATAAAGCCAACTTCCCAGATCCAGCCAACTGCCAGAGCATCTCTGAGCCCAGGGACCACTTTCAAAGTCTTCTGCATGGAGAAATCAGCAGACTCTGAGCTTACAAAAAACCACGAGCAGTGAGGGTCAGGAAGAGGCAGCAGACCTAGGGGGAAGAAGCATTGGCTTTGGAATCAATCAGATCCAAGTTAAAATGCTGCCTTCACTACTTACCAGCTGCGTCAGTTTAGGCAAGTTGGTTCACCTTTCTGATCTTCAGTTTTCTAATCCGTACATGGCAGTAGTTACATTTACTTCTTAAGGGTTGCTTTTAAAATTAAAGTGATTACAGACATAGAGAACAGACTTGTGGTTGCCAAGGTGGGGGGTGGGAGAGGGATGGAGTGGGAGTTTGGGATTAGCAGATGCAAACTATTATATATAGGATGGATAAAGAGCAAAGTCCTACTGTATAGCACAGGGAACTATATTCAATATCCTATGATAATCCATAATGGAAAAGACTATAACAAAGAATGTATATATGTGTATAACTCAATCACTTTGCTGTACAGCAGGAATTAACACATTGTATATCAACTATACTTCAATAAAAATAAAAGTGATTAAAGACACAAAGAACCAACACAATGTCTGATGCAGAGTAAACAATCAGTAAATGTCAATGATTTTTGTTGCTGTCATTTTGAAGTTTATTTGATACGGCAAGACTACTTAGAAAGGCACATTCTGGTTGGAAGAGGCTGACCGTGATCAGTATCTTGTAGGTGTATGGGAGAAGCAGGAGCACATGAGCAAAAAGAGAGTGGAGAAGACTAAGGTGACAGTGGTAGAGAAGTAGCAAGAGATCCGAGTAGGCAAGGATTGTACGGAAGCAAGACAGAGGTTAGATCACATGTTATTGGGTGCAAAGGGCCCTGACCTGCTTGGCAAGGGCTTCAGAGGTACCATTAAGCATTGACCAAGTGGATGGTGGCCGTAAAGGATGGGAACGATAACAACAGTAACAATATAACTAAGTGTGTGTGGTAGGCAGTCTATGCCAGGCCCTGTGCTAAGTACTTTATGAGCATTATCACATTTCATCCTTGAAGTAACTTTAAGAAGTAGGTACTATCATCCCCACTTTTACAATGAGAAAGTGTGTATTAGAGAGGTAAACTTCTGGTCCATCGTAACCCAACTACTACATGATGGAGCCAGGATTTGGGCCTAGGCAGCCGATTCCCTGGCCCTTCTACTTAACCACGACATCATTCCTCCTTATCAACAGGCATTGTTTGCCTGACAAGTGTAAATGTCAGGGATGCTACAGTGAACAGGAGAGGTGGGCCCTGGCTTTGTTAAGTGAATCACCTGTTCTTTCTTGAATCCACGCTCCTCTCCTGTCTTGGCAAATTCATACCGAATAATCCCACTGATCCGAGTACAGCTCTTTGATTTTCATCCTCTCTCCATGCTTGAACAGGTCAAACTATTTCTGAGTTTTGGATTGATGGCTTTCATGGTCTTACCTTCCTGTAGGAGAAGTGAAATCCACCCAAGACAGAAAAAGCGCCCTCCACCTGTTCCGCCTCGGGGACGCCATGCTGAGGATCATGCGGAGCAAATCGAGGCCCCTGCTCCACGTGATGCGCTGCTGGAGTCTTGTGGCGCCGCACCTGGTGGAGGTGAGCACCTGGAAAGTGGGAAGCCCAGGGGCCTCCTGCAGCAGAGCCAGCACAGGGGTCTCCAGTCAGCATGGGACAAAGGGCACTGTGGCCACAGCAGTAAGGTTCCCATCACCTGGTCATAAGCATCTTTGTTCTCTGATTATACCTTATGGCACCTGAAGAATTGCCCCAAGGGCAGCACTGCCCTGGTATCACTCTGACCCTCTTTCTTTAAAACTATGTGACTCACCTAGACACCTCACACTGCCGGTTTCTTATACTTCATGGTCTGCTATCAACCTAAGTCTGGAGTTTCATTTTTATACATGAATATAACAATGTCTTTTGTTCTTGCCAGGCTCTCTTTGCTAATCGCTAAACATATTCTGGGCAGTGCCTTCTAAGTAGGGGAAGCATAAATCCTGGTTTTCCCAACAAAATTAACTAGGACCCCTTTGACTCTCCAAAATAAAGCAGTCCATGTGATAGATTATATGGTAACTCCATCTAAGCACCTCAATACATGATGACTGGCTACTTCTAAGATGATGGGGAAATTGTTGCCCTGTTTCACAGTGATAACTATTCCAAATAGTCCTTTAGCACTTACTTGGTAGAGCTATGTCATAAAAAAGTATTTTGGGGAAATAAATTTACTAATCTGAGAACATTCTAGTAAGGAAAGGGGATAAAAAATAGTTATGGAGAAACAGTATATCAGTTATGTATGATACTATAATAAACCACCCCCAAAGCCTAGTGACTTAAAACAATAACTGTTTATTTAGCTCATGATTCTCTGGGTCAGAAATTCGAGCTGAGCTGTGCGGCTCTTCTAGTCTAGGCCAGGCTTGACTAATCTCAGCTGGCCTTAATGTGTTCACTTGTGGTCAGCCTCTGCAAAGACTGGGGCCAGCTGGTTCATGACTGGTACACCTGGGCAGATGATGGTCCTCTCTATGTGGTCTCTCCTCCTCCAGCCGACTAGCCCTGGCTCAGTCACATGGCATTCTTAGGATTCCAAAGGAAAGCAAGAGGGCAAACCCCAAATCAGAATTGCTTTACAATTCTCTACTTACGTAATATCTGCTGTTGTTCCATTATTCAAAGCAAGTCACACACCCAAGCCCAGGGTCAGTGTGGGAGAGGACCGCTAAAGGACACGGATACAAAGATGTGAGCCAATTAAAGCTGTATTGGTGCCATCATCCCACATCCCTGAGGGACAAATGTCACATCTGATCTTCATATGTTTGGGGCATGGCTAACAATGAGACCATGGGTGGTTTCCAGACTAGGTTCCGGTGTCTTTAGTCAGCATGTTCTATACCACCCAAGAAAACTGTCACGTTACAGGAAAAAAGAAGAAGAAATTATTAGAAACTCTTATTTTTCCAGAAACTTCAAAGTGAAATTGGAGATGTGTCTGATCAGTTGGTTAAATTATTTAAAATGCAATTTAGTGTGCTGTTCATTGATATTTATCCCTTGAAATCTTTTACTTTAGCAGAATTGCTGCTTCCACCTCCCTACAGTAAGGTGTGTTAGGAAGACCTTCAGAAACCAGATTCTTAGTTGCTTGAAGTCCTGAGGGTGTTTGACTCTCTGAATTTTGCAGGCTGCCTGCCATAAGGAAAGACATGTGTCTCAGAAGGCAGTTTCCTTCATCCATGATATACTGACGGAGGTTCTCACTGACTGGAGTGAGCCACCTCATTTTCACTTTAATGAAGCACTCTTCCGACCTTTTGAGCGTATCATGCAGCTGGAGTTGTGTGACGAGGATGTCCAAGACCAGGTCAGTGTGTCACGGTAGCAGTGCTGCCATCATTGCCATAGCCTGCTGGTTCTTGTTGAGGGCACTGGCAGGACTGTTCTGTGAGTGCTGCATATTTAGTCTTTCCAATAAGCCTATATGGAATCTGTGACAAGAAGAGGTTAAGCAATTTAGCTGAGGATTCGTGATGAGTGATTGGTGGAACTGGGATTTGAACCAGGCAATCTAGCTGTAATAGTCTATACTCTCATACCTAGCCTATACCCGTAACCACTATCATATTCTCTACGGAGAGACAGATGGTAAAGAGACTAGCTAGAGACTTCATATTTACGTAGCATGATGGTGGGCTAGGAACACAGACAGATTCTCTGTCTCTGAAATCTACTAAAAATGTTAAACAAGGGTTAAAATTTTTATTTTAAATATCATGTACACACTGGCAAGAAAGTAAGGAATAGTAAGATGCCCAAAACTAAGTAACAATGGGAAGCCCAAAGAAGTAAGCAGAGCTCTGAGACTGGATTGGCCATGAGGGAATTGGCCATCAGGTGAAGCTGAATGTCTGCATTCAATCTAAAATAATTGGCTCATTAGGAAATAGAATGTCATGAATACAGAAATAAAATAATAAAAATAGACACACACTGTCCCTAACTCCCCACCAGGAATCCAGATATTGGAGTTATCAGAGACTGACTTTAAAATAACTATGCTTATTAAGTTCTGAACAATGTTCAGAAAGATTTAGGACAGGAGGAATTTTGGCTGTGGTGGCATGAAGAAGTTAGAGAATCCTCTCCACAAAAATCAAGTATACGAAAAGAAAAAAATTGTCAAAAGCAGCCATTTCAGGACTCTTGCAATTGACCAAGGGCAGACAACAAATTGAGTAGCATTTATGGTGAAAAATAGTTCTTGCCAGAACTTTGGTTAAGAACAGCGGGAGTCTGTGACCTTCTTGCTGAAGATGGAAGTCATCACTTACTCACAAGCTGTTGGCAAGAATAGTAATTTGACCAGTGTGGGGCTGACTGGGAAAATCAGCTTTTCTGTGCTAAGAGACAGACTTGGTTTGAAGAAGAGGAAAAAAGACCACTGGTCTGTCAACTAAAAGTGGTGAATTCATTAGGAAATGAGCAATAGAATAATACTACAACTTTGCTAGCCTAAGGCTGCAGTGGTGAACCGGTAAGAAATGTAACGTGGGACTCTGGAAGCCAGAGATTTCATAGAAGGACTAGGTACGTCCGTCATGCATCTCTAGCTAACTGAAATGTGGGCATATATAGGATAGACCGTACAGATCCCATTAGAAAGTAAAAGACCAGAGAGACTTAGGAACTGGCTGAACTTTGTATATTCTCCCCAGTCTGCACACACAGATTGGAAGCCTTAAAGGCTCAAGGTATTTGAGCAGAATCTCTGCCTACTTCATCAAGTGACAACTAACCTATGCAGACATGGGGACAGCACTAGGAAGTCAGGCTGAAAAATAAAAATAAAGAAATTTAGTAGAGACATTATTGGTGCCTCATGCCATGGGAAGAGTAGAGACAGATTCTACAGTGTAAGTCCAAGCAACTTAGTTAAATAAATAAATAAATACTCAAAAATAAATCCAGCATTGCTACAATATATTATCTAAAATGTCCAATGTTCAGCAAAAAAAAAAAAAAAAAAAAAAATGAGATATGCAAAGAAATAAGAAACAGTCATGTATACTTGGGGGAAAAACAATAAATAGAAACTGACTTAGAGTGAGACCAGATGTTGGATTAAGCTAAAACCAGGATTATATATATCCAAAATGCAGATTTGGAGGGGGGAAGACAAGCAGACACAGGATCTAGAAGAGCTGGTGACCTCTACCAATGATGCCCTCGCGGTAGAAATTACAAAGTATTTAGCCAAAGAAGTCTGGTGCACATGGTGGGAAGAGGGTTCTATTCACTGGGTCCTGGCTCTGGCTTGGGATGTTGGATTAGGGGACAGAGACTTTAAGCAGCTATCATAAATAGGTTCAAAGAATTAAAGGAAAATATGATGACAATGACTCAAAAATAGGGCGTCTAAGTAGAGAAATGGAAACTGAAAGAATGCAAATTCTAGAGTTGAAAAGGACAATAACAAATGAAAAATCCACTAGATGGGCTTACCAACAAGATTTGAGATGGCAGAAGAAAGAATCAGTGTAAGATTGGTTTAACAGCTCAAAAATCAATTAATGTCATGTATCTTATTAGTAGAATAAAGCATTGAAACCCTATGGTCATCTTAACAGACACAGAGAAAACATTTTACAAAATCCATCACTCGTTTTAAATAAAAAAACTTTCAAGAAATGAGGAATAGAAGGGAGTTCCCTAATTGGATAAAGGGAGTATTTGAGAATCTTACATCAAACACTACACAATGGTCAAGGACTGAATGCTTTTTCCCAATAATTAGGAGCAAGGCAAAGATTTCCATCTTTACCAGTTCTATTCAACATTATGACTTTTACTCACTGTACCGAAAAATTAAAGGCATCCAATTTTGAAAAGCAAAACTGTCTTAGTTCCTAGACAACATGGTCTTATATGTAGAAAATCCTAAGGAATTTATTTTAAAAGTTACTAGAATTAATAGTGTGTTTCGAGACTTCCCTGGCAGTCCAGTGGTTAAGACTCCACGCTTCCAATGCAGAGGGTGCAGGTTCAATCCCTGGCCAGGGAACTAGGATCCCACATGCCATGCGGCGCAGCCAAAAAAAAAAATAGTGAGTTTAGCAAGGCTGCCAGACACAAAAACAATGTATTAAAATCAATTGAATTCCTATATTCAAGATGTAAGCTATCAAAAATTGAAATTAAGAGAACAATTCCATTCACAAGAGCATTGAAAACAAAATATTTAGGAATAAATTTAGTAAAAGACGTGAAATACCTGTACACTGAAAGCTAAAAAACATTGCTGAGAAAAAAATAAAGAATATTCCAATAAATTATGAGATATGCTACGTTCATGGCTTGAAAGACAGTATTTTTTAAATGGCAGATTTCCACAAGTTGATATATAGATCCAGTGCAATTCCTATCAAAATATCAGCAGACTTTTTTGAAGAAATTGGGAAGATTCTCAAATTTATATGCAAGTTCAAAGGATCTAGAATAGAGAAAACACATTTGAAAAAGAACAACGAATTTGGAGAATTTACACCACCCGATTTTAAAACTTCAGTCATCAATCCAGTGTGGTATTGGTGTACGGGTAGACCTATAGATCAGTGGAACTGAATAGAAAGTATAGAAATAAATTCTCACCATGTATGGTCAATTTTTGACAAAGATGTCATTGCAATTCAGTAGAGAGGATATTACTTTTAGCAAATGGTGCTTGAACATATACAATAAAAATGAACTTACATCCTTCCTCTTACCATGCACAAAAAATAACTCAAAATGGGTCATAGGCTTAAATAAGAGCAAAAGCTATAAATGTTTCTACAAGAAAGCATAGGAGACCATCTTTGAGGCCTTCAGTTATGCAAAGATTCTTTAGAAATGACACCAACAGGATCCATAAAAAGAAAAAATTGATGATTTGGACTTCATGAAAATTTAAAACTTTTGCTCTTCAAAAGACACCATATAAAAATAAAAGAAGAAGCCCAAAGCTGTGAAAAAAAAAATTTGCAAATCATGTATCTCAGGAAGGGCTTACATTTAGAATGCACAAAGAACTCTTAATAACTCAATAAAAAAAGACAATAATGAGAAGGCAAAAACCTAACTTCAAAAACACCAAAATATTTAAAAATGGCTTGTGAAAACTTTTAGCAACATTAGTCATTAGTAAAATGCAAATTAACATGATACGGCTGCTTATTTAGAAGACTTCTCAGTGAGTTTTTCTAGGTTCTGATTTTTATCCTTCACTAAAATTAACCCAGAAATAGGGAGCAGAGAAGCACCTCATTCTTCCCAGAAATTCGCCTGCTTCTCAGAAGGAAAAGGTGTTAAATGCCACCTCCTTTGCCTCTGCAGGTCGTCACATCCATCGGTGAGCTGGTTGAAGTGTGTTCCACCCAAATCCAGTCGGGATGGAGGCCCTTGTTCAGTGCCCTGGAAACAGTGCGCAGTGGGGACAAGTCTGAGGGGAAGGAGTACCTGGTCAGTGACTACTCCATGGGTAAGACCGTGTGTTGATTTCGTACCCTGAAACTTGTTTAGTAGTTCTAAACCGTAATTATTATAGCTCTAAGGTTTTTGAGTGGAATCTTTTTGGTGGAATCTTTAAGATTTTCTGTATACACGATCACAGCATTGTCAAAAAGAGGCAATGTCACTTCTTCCTTTCCAATTTGGATGTATTTTATTTCTACTCTTGCCTAATTGTTCCAGCTAGGACTTCGGTACTATGTTGAATAGGAGTAGTGATAGTGGGAAGAACGTGTGGATGATTCTGGCTATGGAGCATTAGTTCTTTATGCCAAGCTTCATGCTATCAAAAGAAGTCAGATAGGGCTTCCCTGGTGGTGCAGTGGTTAAGAATCCGCCTGCCAATGCAGGGGACACGGCTTCAAGCCCTGGTCTGGGAAGATCCCACATGCCATGGAGCAACTAAGCCCGTGTGCCATAACTACTGAAGCCCGTGAGCCACAACTACTGAAGCCCGCGCCTAGAGCCCGTGCTCCACAACAAGAGAAGCCACGGCAATGAGAAGCCCGCACACCTCAGCGAAGAGCAGCCCCTGCTCACCACGACTGGAGAAAGCCCCCGTGCAGCAACGAAGACCCAACACAGCCAAAAATAAATAAATTTTAAAAAAAAGAAGTTGGATAATAGGGAAGACTGGCATTCAGCTGTTTTAGCAGCAAGAAATGAGCTGGTGTATCAGGAACACAAGTTCTGAGTTCTGCCAGCAAACCAAGAACACTGAGCGTTATCAGGCCCAGCTCTCAGTGACAGATTGGACAAAAGGCAGAGAGACTTCTGTTGTTTCACTTATACGTATCTGTGTTGAGTTCTTTTGTAAAGCCAAAAGAAAAATGTTATCCACTTGGCTAGGAAGAAGCAAAAAAGTATCCAAATAACAGGGAATTCGAATTAGGGAGATCAGGTCTGGCTGGAAATAGATGGGCAGCCATACAGCAGGCCCAGTGACCAGAGTTGTTGTGTCAGGGGTCCCCAAGACTACCCCTGCACTTAGAGACCCATCAGAAGGACTCCTGGGACTCAGCATGTAGTTATGCCAAGATTTATTACATAGCTCAGATTTATTACATGGCTAACAGCCAAGATTTATTATGGCAACATAGTAAGGACAAGCCAGATCCTAAGGGGAAAACACAGAATCCCTGCACAGGCTTCCCTGAGCCCTCACCGTCCCATGAGGGGCTCCCACAGGGCACAGTCTTCCTCCAGCAGGGAAAATGCAGCAACATGTATGACCATAGGGCAGTGTGTAGGTCTTTCTGCCCAGGGAAGCCCACTAGAGACCCAGCTAAGGGCTGGTCACTTAGGTACCCTCTGCCTAGCATATTCCAAAATCCATACTGCCTGAAAAAAAGCAGAGGTTCAGATTAAACCACATTGTTTGCACCAACCATCCAGTCACAGTGAACCATCCAGTTAACTGTTGTTTGGGAATATTCTGAGAGCCAGCTTCCCAGACTCCAGCCCAGGGCCCACTGTACAAGCAGGCCTTTCTAAGGATAGCAGCCTTAAGCCTTCTATGTTAACTCTTTTCGGCTCAGGTATGAATAAATTAGTATATGCCATCAGGGATTTATCTAAACCTTCCCTTCCCTATAATTATGTGTGGAGGAGAATTCCAAAAGACCACATATTTAATCGCCCTATGTAGACCTACACATTGCCTCAGCCCTGTGTTCAGCCGGCTTTGCCCTGGTCCCTCTACCGAGCTCTCTTCATAGCCTTCCTACAGTTCCCTCTGCAGGCAAAGCTGAGAAGGACAGCATGGGAACCAAGCCAGTTATCCAGTCAAAAGGCCCAGGCTTTTCTCCAACAGACCTTTTTTTAAACATCTTTATTGAAGTATAATTGCTTTACAATGGTGTGTTAGTTTCTGCTTTATAACAAAGTGAATCAGTTATACATATACATATGTTCCCATATCTCTTCCCTCTTGCATCTCCCTCCCTCCCACCCTCCCCATCCCACCCCTCTAGGTGGTCACAAAGCACCGAGCTGATCTCCCTGTGCTATGCGGCTGCTTCCCACTAGCTATCTATTTTACATTTGGTAGTGTATATATGTCCATGACACTCTCTCACCCTGTCACATCTCACCCCACCCCCTCCCCATATCCTCAAGTCCATTCTCTAGTAGGTCTGTGTCTTTATTCCCGTCTTGCCACTAGGTTCTTCATGACCTTTTTTTTTTTTTTTTCTTAGATTCCATATATATGTGTTAGCATACTGTATTTGTTTTTCTCTTTCTGACTTACTTCACTCTGTATGACAGACTCTAACTCCATCCACCTCATTACAAATACCTCCATTTCATTTCTTTTTATGGCTGAATAATATTCCATTGTATATATGTGCCACATCTTCTTTATCCATTCATCCGATGATGGACACTTAGGTTGCTTCCATGTCCTGGCTATTGTAAATAGAGCTAACAGACCTTTTTTAAGGTTCTGTGGAAGGTGCTGGGAGTATGGGCAACCTGAAGGGTAGAGCCTTAACCTTCTTAAAACTCTATAATCTTCCTCCCTCAGGAAAAGGCCAGGCTCCGGTGTTTGATGTATTTGAAGCTTTTCTCAATACCGACAACATCCAGGTCTTTGCTAATGCGGCCACTAGTTACATCATGTGCCTTATGAAGTTTGTCAAAGGACTGGGTAAGTGGAGCCCTCCTTTACTGCCTCCTGACAGCTGGGGACCCTCTCCTGGATGGCTCTGTGTGATCGGGCTGCAGCAGGCAAGCAGGCATCCTGGTATAGGGGCAGATGGCGCTATGCTGTGCGCTCAGACGCACAAAGCTTACTGTAAACGCGGCTTTGACTCTGTCCAGGGTTGATACTTTCCATTGTGTTCATGGAATAATTTTATAATGAAACATGTCTTCATATGATATTTTACTCCAACTTCTTTTTGAATCTTAAAATATTCAATATTATGTTCAATAATTACCCTCACACAGGAAACTACTGTCCTCGGTGTCACATAATTAGAAGTCTATTAATTAGTCTATTAGCCTAATTAGAGTTTGAGTTCCCAGCTCTTAAGCAAAAATTAAGAATGCCTTCCCCCAGACCTTACTGATTACAAAACGTATTTTGAAGGTGTAGAAGTCACCCTTCTTTGAGACTTCGTGTGTTTTAGGAACTACCTAGCTGATTTTATGCTTAATTTAGAAATACTTTAACACAGTAGAGTCTTGCTATACAGCATAACCTGCCTGATCAGATGTTTGTATAACACGTGTTTATCTGGGGTGAAGTGGAAGGGAGTGGCAGTTAGTTAAACCCAAAGTTTAGAAGGAACTTAAGCCTTCAAGTTTTGAGTTTCACCGTGGTGTGCTCTGAGACCTGGAGCCTTGAGAACCTTTTAAAAAAAGAAAATATAAGGTCCATAATATTCTTTTGTATTCTTGCAAAATAACTGACAATTTCTTTGTAAAAGAAAATAGGACACAGAGAAGCTAGGTGACTTCATTCATGTTCCCCTTATTTTGGAGCAGGAATAAAATGCAAGTTTCAAGACAGAGGCTGGAGGCCACAAGTCTGATCCACAGACCATCCTTGTTATATTCTATTCTTACCTACACCCATTCTATGCTTCTGTATACCCTGGGAAATAGAGGGCTGAGCTGAGGGGCAACCATGAAAGCCCCTCACTTATCCACTTTACATACTGGGCTTCAGAGGAAGGTTTCTTTTGAAAGACAGAGTAAGATTTTATTCTTTTTAAACTCTGCTCTACGTTAAATAGAAGCCAAACAGTTTAGTATCTTAATCATAAGAATACCTTAAAGTAATGAATCTCTGCCTTAGATAGTAAAAAATCCAGTCCTTGTTTAGAAAAAACTTTCCTCCTGTATTTCTCCTTTACTCTCTCAACTACTACCTCACTCACAAGAGTTCCGACGCCAGATGTGTGGGCTTTGTTCCCACACCAAGCAGTTCTCTGTGATACCAGCTGGGTGTCCTATTGTCAATTCAATTCTGACCCCAACCAGAGTTAGACCAGCAGACCCCACAGGTGAAGGGCTCAGTCCTATGAGACTGCCCCCCGCCATTTCAAATGACAATTACAAGTAGAAGGTCCCCAAGTTACCCACAACTTCTGTTTAACTTGGCTACAAATCAGAGGTTCCCATGACCCCCCCATCCTTTGGATTCAGTGATTCATTAGAACAACTCACAGAACTCAGGGAAATGCTTACATTTATCAGCTTATTATATAATAATAGATATGATAAAGGATACAGATAAACAGCCAGATCAAGAGATTATATAAGTTGAGGTCCAGGAGGGTCCCAAGCTCAGGAGCTTCTGCCCTCATGGAGTTGGGGTACACCCTCCTCCCAGCATGTAGATGTGTTCACCAACCCAGAAGCTCCCTGAACGCCATACTCTGGGGATTTCTTATGGAGGCTTCATCATGTGGCCATGATCAATCATTAACTCAATTTCCAACCCCCCTCTTCTTCCTATGGTCTTTCTGGTGACCAGCCCCCGTCCAGGAGCTTACCAAGCTTTGCCTCACTAGAACAAAAGACTCTATCACCCAGGAAATTCCAAGGGATTTAGGAGCTCTGCATCAGGAACTAGAGTTGAAGATCAAATATTAGAACCAAAGATGCTCCTAGTAGTCTTATCATTTGGGAAATTAGGGTTTTAGGAGCTCTGTGCCAGGAGCCAGAGGCGGAGACCAACATATGTATTTTCCATTATTCCACAACCCTATATTTTATTTAAGAACCATTATTATTGGTATTCTGTTGTTTGGTGAACAGTCGAGGGCCTGCTACGGGGGCATGGTGACCTGTACATGCTATGGGGATACACAGATGAATATAACATGCTTCCTGCCTGTGAGAGGCTCACAGCCTCTTCTGGGAAACAGACACACAAATCAATAGTCACAGTTCAGGAAGATGGATATTTTCATAGAGGCTAGGGAAAAAAAAAAAGCCATTTAAGCTGAAATGAACAAGCAGCTGAGATGGGGTGCTTGGTAGTAGGGCCATGCAGACTTCAAAGGGAAAGTGACATTTGAACTTCGCGGTGTGAGCTCCTGTAGGTTTACTTTTCTAAGAGTAGGGTACGTTGGAGGTGCCACAAAGGAGGGATCCTGGGTGATGAGTTGGAAAGGGAGGAAGGGGCCAGGCTCTAAAGGGCCCTGCATGCCACACCGGGAAATCGAGAACGTGCAGGGAAGGTTTTGAAGCCACCGAGTGGTGTATCACATGTGACCTTAGAAACTAAACTAGCAGGCGTGTGCCCCTGTGGGTAAGGACAAGAGGCTACAGGCAGAGACCAGTGTGCAGGAGTTTGGGAGAGAGCAGAGAGGATGGAGCTCAGGATATTGTAGAGGTGGGATCCGGAGGGCTTGGACTGCTCTGATGTGGGGCCTAAGAGAGGGTGGAACTGAGGTTGACTCCCCAAGTTCCTTGCCAGGACTGATGTTTCCCAGAATTAGGATATCCAAAAGGAGTGGAGGAGAGGAACAATAATGAATTCTATCTTTGGACACTGGGACATGTTGAGTTTCTATGAAATATTCAAGTGGAGATGTTAGAAATTTTCACGGTAGAAATGTTAGAAATTTGAGATCTTATCTCAGCGAGGGAGCTGGGGCCTGAAAATGGAGGTGCAGAATTATCAGTGCGCACCTGAGGATATTTAAAACAGAAAGATTCCATTTTTTTCTGTGAATTATAAGGTGGAGTTACTTGTCTGTGGCTTGGGGTCAGTGGGCACAGCCACGCTGGCTGTGTCCTGCCCGCCTCCAGGGGCCGCCCCGTGCACAGACTTTGATGTGTGACAGCAGCCTCCGTAAAAAACTTGGAACACTGTGATTAACAGGATAGGAAATGGATTTATTTTTTATTCCCACTTGGTTATGTCAACATGAATTTGAACTGCTCTGTGTTTTTATACTCTAAGGTGTGTTAATCTAAACCAGGGGTTGGCAAACTATGGCCCACAGGCCAATGCCCCCCACTCAGCGTTTTTAGAAGTAAAGTTTTATTGGAACACAGCCCTGGTCATTTGTCTGTGGTTGTTTTTGTGCTATCGTGACAGAGTTGAGAAGTTGCAACAAAGAGAGTGTGACCTGCAAAGCCTAAAATATTTACTGTCTGACCCTGTATAAAAAAAAGTTTACCAGTCCCTGATCTAAAATATACAAATGGTTATCTTTTCTTTCTTAAGGAGAAACATGCCTCTTTGTCTCCTAAATTTTAACTAATACCTAGTAATTATGTCTGTTTACCCACAGGTAAGGGTGCCGGTTGCTACAATTGTAGACAGTTAGAAACAATTACAGTACTGTGGAATAATTTTATTAAAAGTATAGAAGTAGATTCTTACATGAGAAGAAAAATGATAATTTCCAACTACTGTATGCCTATAGACTATCTAGATGCCCTCTAGAGATCTGTTAAATTTCTAGATATATACACACAAAATAGAAGTCATTTCAGTTCAATTTAGTAGTCTCCATCCCCAAACCCCAGATGTTTCAGATCTTCCCAGAGTCTTCCTTTATCATCACTGTTTAGTGCTGAGTCCTGGCAACGAAGGAGGTCCTTTTCCAAACAGAGAGGGCCCTAGTGCTTCCTTTCTGCCCAGCACATGGCTGGTCTCGAGGATCATCCTGTCATCAAAGCTTCAGAGTCACACCATCAACAGCAGGGCCCAGGGAAGTGAATTAGAAAAATTGCATTGTGTCCAGGTACAAAAAACCACCATCCAGCCACTGAAAGTACTGTCGCAGGATATGGAAAAAGTGGTCATTGTTTAGTGAAAAGGGGAGTTACAGAACAGAATAATTTCAACAAGGTAAGATGTACAGCGTGATCCCAAATGTGTTTAACATTTACACATGTAGGGGGAAATTTGAGTGAAAGGGTTGTACAATTTGGAGTAATTTTTCCTTTTCTATGTTAGTAGACGTTTGGGGAACGCATGCTGTATGACTAAGTAGGTCTTCTGTTATAAGGGGATAAACTATTTGTCTCTGTCTCCCCTGCTGCCCCCAGGGGAGGTGGACTGTAAAGAAATCGGAGACTGTGTCCCAGGACCCGGAGCCACGTCCCCAGACCTGTGCCTCCCTGCCCTGGATTACCTCAGGCGCTGTTCTCAGGTACGCAGGCCCCGAAACCCACCTCAGAAGATGCTTACAAAACATGCATGGAGGTATTTTGTGGACGCCCGAGAGAAGTACTTTCTGCTGTCTCTGAGGAGATTGGGGCTTAGATTTGGAGTATAAATTTTTGTCCCCCCACTTCTACAAAGGAGAGAAAGAAAGTAATGAAAATGTACTAAAACACACAATTGGGTTTTGAGATCTCTGAAACGTCTCATTCATACTCCGCGATACATGAACTACCATAATCTCTATATCTGTGTCAGGCTAAGAGGTCACAGGAAATCCTCCCGATGGTATGAAAACATGGACAGTGGGCTGCACACAGTGAAAAGAGACATTAGAAAAAGTAAGAGGGTTGTATGCAGTCAAGATCTAGTAAAAAAAAAAAAAAAATCCAATGAAACATCGTTTATCAGTGTGAACAGTGACCTTCCTTATGCGAAGTCCAGTGACTCTCTGTCGTTACCGTGTCACACGCCCGTGGAACAAGATGATGGTCCCTTCTCAAAGCCCTTTCTCCCTGGGCTTCAGCGACAACCCCTCTCCGTAGCTCTTTTCCTGTCTTCTAAGGTTGTGTCCCTGGCGTCCTGTTGTCTGTCTGTTCCTCACTCTCCCTTGGTGATAGCACTGACAGCGTTAAGCCCCAGGGCTTTAGAAAGGATGCACAGCCCTGATTTCCTCCTCCAGCCGCTTCCACAAGGCCCACATGACCGGACCCCGCCACCTTTCCCCCCTCACTCACTGTGTTCGCCGCGCTCCCTTTCTGTCCCTCAAACACACCCTACTTGTTACTGCTCAGGGCTCTTGCTGTTCCCTCGGCCTGGAAGTTTCTCTCCTCAGATCTCTGTACGACACGCCTTATGGTCCAGATCTCATCTGAGACATCATCTCCTCAGAGAGACCAGGGCTTAGGTATCTACCAACTCCCTGCCAGCACTCCCCACACACCTAGGTCGCTCTTTCTAGGACCGCCTGTCTAATTTTTCCTGTAACGTTTCTGTCAGAAATTTTATTTATTATTTGTGCAAGGAGTATGTCTGTAAGACGCACAGGGCAGGATTTCTGTCTGTCTCGCTCCCAGCTGTTTCCCTAATTTCTGAAACAGTAGGGGCACAGCAGGCACAATTCTAATTCGTGAAGGTACAAGGCTCCTTGGGCGTCTGTCCCAGTAACAGATCCCGGCGGGCTGGGCCGTAGCAGTGAGAGGGGAGCAGCCTGTTAGCTCTGCTTCTCATGCCTTCATGGCACCCACCCTGCCCTCGGATTCCTCCATCCCCCGTGTGCCCTACCCCCAAACCCATTTCCTTGATGTTGAGTCAGGGGAAGGGAAATCAGAGTCTGGTATCTCATTTGCCTACAGACTCTCTTCCCAATGATCCCCATAGAACACTCTCTCTTAGGCAAAAATTCTTGACATGTTTATGGTTCCCTTCACAGGTTTATAAAAGTCTATAAAACTCCTATGCAATTAAGATGCTGAAAAGGTATCCACAGAATCTTTTCCTCTACCTTTTTGTTGCCACTGAATGCTGTTTCAGCTGCTTCATGGGATAAATGCCTCTTGTGAACTGCCTTATGAATCCAAATCACAAGCAAATTTAAAACTTTGCTACAGTGGGAGCTTTTCTGGTTTTCTCTCCACCTTCTCTTCCGGTATATAGTTTTGTTGTCATTTAATAGAGTGCGGCTTTTTCCAATATATAATTGCAATTTGGTATTTTTAATTTAGTTGTTGGCCAAAATCTACAAAATGCCCTTGAAGCCAATATTCCTTAGTGGGCGACTCGCTAGCTTGCCCCGAAGACTTCAGGAGCAGTCGGCAAGCAGTGAGGATGGAATTGAGTCAGTCTTGTCTGACTTTGATGATGACACTGGTAAGTTAATTGATTGGGCCTAACCAGGTTATTTGCTATGTTTGTATTCCCAAAAGTCTAAGCCATGAATTCAGTAGTTTACAGATCATGAATGATCATCCATTTATGTTGTTATTATTTATAATTCTAACAGAACAAGCCTACCTAAAGTTTCCATGGACTCTCCGAAAACATTTTACATCAATGTCTCCAAACCAATCCTTTTTAGATGGATACCTCCATCTAAAACCAGTGTAGATTTTCAGATTCCACTAAATATAGTTTTTAACTCCGAATTCTTTTGTATGTACCAAATTGGACTGTGGTTGCTTTTGGTGCATTGATACTTAAATTGGCTGGTAATTGTCTTTAATACCGTCTAGGAAACACAATCATTATATAATTACTTCCTGTAGGACTATCTGGTAAGAGACTGGGGAAATTAAGCCATTACTGAAGAGAGAATCTGTGACTGGTGAAGCTGAAGGCTCATTAAAAGAATGTGTTTCAAATTAGTTCCTGTGTAATTTCCTGTGAATTCGACTTCAATCTAGTAACTTCAGATAATTTTCAGATTGGTTCACTCATGTTCACATTTGCTGTCTTCTAATTCAGATGACCCTGTCCTGTTTCTAGACCGAAAAATGGAAATGATATCCTGAAAGAAGTCTAATGTCTGAGCATAGGTGTTTCAAACCCTTGCAAAAGGACTTTCTGGGGAAGGTTTTTTAATTTGCTTTTTTGTTTGTTTTTAATTATTCTTCTATTTTATTTTTCAGACACAAACTCACGGGGATATCTAGAAATTTTCCAGTTTTCCATAGGGATTATAAACAGTAAAACCTTACAAATTCAGATTCGTTTTTAGGAAAAAATATAGGAAAGAATAAATATCTACTGTAGAGAACGATTAAATATTGGAAATTGGCTAGATGTTGCCTAATAGAGGTTTCATTTTTAATGATTAGATAGGAATTTTTACATAGCATCTTAAACCTCCAACCCAGACAGCTAAAAGCAGAAGCTAATGTTGCTTGTCTATAATACAGTCTTTAAAACAGTTGTAAACAGTTTGTATATGTAACAGTGAGCATTCCCTGCCCATTTGTGCAAATCGTTAATCCATTTTTTTTCTAGGCAGCCCATCTAAGGTTTCCCACAGTATAAATTCATTGAGGGCTTTAAAGTTATAATTATATATGAAACATAGCTAGATCAGAGAAAAGAATAAAAGTAAAAGCTTTAAGTTAGTATTAAAAATTACTTCTCATCATTAATATACTTAGATATTATTCCTCTGGTTTCTGAAGGCAAATAATTGCTTTTCCATTTTCTTATGGAAATTTCAAACACATATAAAACTAGACAGAATGGTATAATGAACCTTCATGTACCTATCACCCAGCTTCAGCTTTTTTTTTTTTAACATCTTTATTGGAGTATAATTGCTTTACAGTGTTGTGTTAGTTTCT
The DNA here is from genome assembly GCF_965194805.1 of Balaenoptera borealis. Taxonomy (NCBI): domain Eukaryota; kingdom Metazoa; phylum Chordata; class Mammalia; order Artiodactyla; family Balaenopteridae; genus Balaenoptera; species Balaenoptera borealis. Next base: position 25,718,516 of record NC_138873.1, on the reverse strand, counting down.
GCTGTATAACAAAGTGAATCAGCTATATGCATATGTATATCACCATATCCTCTCCCTCTTGCATCTCCCTCCCACCCTCCCTATCCCACCCCTCTAGGTGGTTGCAAAACACTGAGCTGATCTCCCTGTGCTGTGCAGCTGCTTGCCACTAGCTATCTATTTTACATTTGGTAGTGTATATATGTCAGTGATACTCTCTCACTTCAGCCCAGCTTACCCTTCCCCCTCCCTGTGTCCTCATGTCCATTCTCTACATTTGCATCTTTATTCCTGTCCTGCCCCTAGGTTCTTCAGAACCATTTTTTTTTTTAGATTCCATATATATGTGTTAGCATATGGTATTTGTTTTTTCTCCTTCTGACTTACTTCACTCTGTATGACAGTCTCTAGGTCCATCTACCTCACTACAAATAACTCAATTTCGTTTCTTTTTATGGCTGAGTAATATTCCATTGTATATATGTGCCACATCTTCTTTATCCATTCATCTCTCAATGGACACTTAGGTTGCTTCCATATCCTGGCTATTGTAAATAGTGCTGCAATGAACACTGTGGTACATGACTCTTTTTGAATTATGGTTTTCAGGGTATGTGCCCAATAGTGGGATTGCTGGGTCATATGTTAGTTCTATTTTTAGTTTTTTAAGGAGCCTCCATACTGTTCTCCATAGTGGCTGTATCAATTTACATTCCCACCAACAGTGCAAGAGGGTTCCCTTTTCTCCACACTCTCTCCAGCATTATTGTTTGTAGATTTTTTGATGATGGCCACTCTGACCAGTGTGAGGTGACATCTCATTGTAGTTCTGATTTGCATTTTTCTAATGATTAGTGATGTTGAGCATCCTTTCATGTGTTTGTTGGCAGTCTGTATATCTTCTTTGGAGAAATGTCTAGGCCTTCTGCCCATTTTTGGATTGGGTGGTTTGTTTTTTTAATATTAAGCTGCATGACCTGCTTGTATATTTTGGAGATTAATGCTTTGTCAGTTGCTTTGTTTGCAAATATTTTCTCTCATTCTGAGGGCTGTCTTTTCGTCTTGTTTGTAGTTTCCTTTGCTGTGCAAAAGCTTTTAAGTTTCATTAGGTCCCATTTGTTTATTTTTGTTTTTATTTCCATTTCTCTAGGAGGTGGGTCACAAAGGATCCTGCTGTGATTTATGTCATAGAGTGTTCTGCCTATGTTTTCCTCTAAGAGTTTGATAGTGTCTGGCCTTACATTTAGGTCTTTAATCCATTTTGAGTGTATTTTTGTGTATGATATTAGGAAGTGTTCTAATTTCATTCTTTTACATGTAGCTGTCCATTTTTCCCAACACCACTTATTAAAGAGGCTGTCTTTTCTCCATTGTATACTCTTGCCTCCTTTATCAAAGATAAGGTGACCATATGTGCATGTGTGTATCTTTGGGCTATCTATCCTGTTCCATTGATCTATATTTCTGTTTTTGTGCCAGTACCATACTGTCTTGATTACTGTAGCTCTGTAGTATAGTCTGAAGTCAGGGAGCCTGATTCCTCCAGCTCCTTTTTTCTTTCTCAAGACTGCTTTGGCTATTCGGGGTCTTTTGTGTTTCCATACAAATTGTGAAATTTTTTTTCTAGTTCTGTGAAAAATGCCATTGGTCGTTTGATAGGGATTGCATTGAATCTGTACATTGCTTTGGGTAGTATAGTCATTTTCACAATGTTGATTCTTCCAATCCAAGAACATAGTATATCTCTCTATCTGTTTGTATCATCTTTAATTTCTTTCATCAGTGTCTTATAGTTTTCTGCATACAGGTCTTTTGTCTCATTAGATAGGTTTATACCTAGGTATTTTATTCTTTTTGTTGCAATGGTAAATGGGAGTGTTTCCTTAATTTCTCTTTCAGATTTTTCGTCATTAGTATATAGGAATGCAAGAGATTTCTGTGCATTAATTTTGTATCCTTCTACTCTACCAAATTCATTGATTAGCTCTAGTAGTTTTCTGGTAGCATCTTTAGGATTCTCTATGTAAAGTGTCATGTCATCTGCAAACAGTGACAGTTTTACTTCTTTTCCTATTTGGATTCCTTTTATTTCTTTTTCTTCTCTGATTGCTGTGGCTAAAGCTTCCAAAACTATGTTGAATAGTGGTGAGAGTGGGCAACTTTGTCTTGTTCCTGATCTTAGAGGAAATGGTTTCAGTTTTTCACCACTGAGAACGATGTTGGCTGTGGGTTTGTCATATATGGCCTTTAACATGTTGAGGTAGCTTCCCTCTATGTCTACTCTCTGGAGAGTTTTTAATCATAAATGGGTGTTGAATTTTGTCAAAAGCTTTTTCTGCATCTATTGAGATTATCATAGTTTTTATCCTTCAATTTGTTAATATGGTGTATCACATTGATTGATTTACGTATATTGAAGAATCCTTGCATCCCTGGGATAAACCCCACTTGATCATGGTGTATGATCCTTTTAATGCGCTGTTGGATTCTGTTTGCTAGTATTTTGCTGAGGATTTTTGCATCAGTGTTCACCAAGAGATATCAGCCTGTAGTTTTCTTTTTTTGTGACATCTTTGTCTGGTTTTAGTATCAGGGTCATGGTGGCCTCATAGAATGAGATTGGGAGTGTTCTTCCCTCTGCTATATTTTGGAAGAGTTTGAAAAGGATAGGTGTTAGCTCTTCTCTAAATGTTTGATAGAATTCATCTGTGAAGCCATCTGGTCCTGGACTTTTGTTTGTTGGAAGATTTTTAATCACAGTTTCAATTTCAGTGCTTGTGATTGGTTTATATTTTCTATTTCTTCCTGGTTCAGTCTTGGAAGGTTGTGCTTTTCTGAGAATTTGTCCATTTCTTCCAGGTTGTCCATTTTATTGGCATAGAGTTGCTTGTAGTAATCTCTCATGATCCTTTGTATTTCTGCAGTGTCAGTTGTTACCTCTCCTTTTTCATTTCTAATTCTGTTGATTTGAGTCTTCTCACTTTTGTTCTTGATGAGTCTGGTTAATGGTTTATCAATTTTGTTTATCTTCTCAAAGAACCAGCTTTTAGTTTTATTGATCTTTGCTATTGTTTCCTTCATTTCTTTTTCATTTATTTCTGATCTGATGTTTATGATTTCTTTCCTTCTGCTAACTTTGGGGTTTTTTTTTTTTTGTTCTTCTTTCTCTAATTGCTTTAGGTGTAAGGTTAGGTTCTTTGAGATTTTTATTGTTTTTTGAGGTAGGATTGTATTGCTGTAAACTTCCCTCTTAGAACGGCTTTTGCTGCATCCCATAGGTTTTGGGTCATCGTGTTTTCATTGTCATTTGTTTCTAGGTATTTTTTGATTACCTCTTTGATTTATTCAGTGATCTCTTGGTTATTAGTAGTGTATTGTTTAGCCTCCATGTGTTTGTATTTTTTACAGATTTTTTCCTGTATTTGATATCTACTCTCATAGCATTGTGGTTGGAAAAGATACTTGATATGATTTCAATTTTCTTAAATTTACCAAGGCTTGATCTGTAACCCAAGATATGGTCTATCCTGGAGAATGTTCCATGAGCACTTGAGAAGAAAGTGTATTCTGTTGTTTTTGGATGGAATGTCCTATAAATATCAATTAAGTCCATCTTGTTTAATGTGTCATTTAAAGCTTGTGTTTCCCTATTTATTTTCATTTTGGATGATCTGTCCATTGGTGAAAGTGGGGTGTTAAAGTCCCCTACTGTGATTGTGTTACTTTCGATTTCCCCTTTTATGGCTGTTAGCATTTGCCTTATGTATTGAGGTGCTCCTATTTTGGGTGCATAAATATCTACAATTGTTATATCTTCTTCTTGGATTGATCCCTTGATCATTATGTAGTGTCCTTCTTTGTCTCTTGTAATAGTCTTTATTTTAAAGTCTAGCTTGTCTGATATGAGAACTGCTACTCCACCTTTCTTTTGATTTCCATTTGCATGGAATATCATTTTCCATCCCCTCACTTTAAGTCTGTATGTGTCCCTAGGTTTGAAGTGGGTCTCCTGTAGACAGCATATATACGGGTCTTGTTTTAGTATCCATTCAACCAGTCTTTTGGTTGGAGCATTTAATCCATTTACATTTAAGGTAGTTATTGATATGTATGTTTCTATTACCATTTCCTTAATTGTTTTGGGTTTGTTATTGTAGGTCTTTTCCTTCTCTTGTGTTTCCTGCCTAGAGAAGTTCCTCTAGCATTTGTTGTAAAGGTGCTTTGGTGGTGCTGAATTCTCTTAACTTTTGCTTGTCTGTAAAGGTTTTAATTTCTCCATTGAATCTGAATGAGATCCTTGCTGGGTAGAGTAATCTTGGTTGTAGGTTTTTCCCTTTCATCACTTTAAATACGTCCTGTCACTCCCTTTGGCTTGCAGAGTTTCTGCTGAAAGATCAGCTGTTAACCTTATGGGGATTCCCTTGTATTTTATTATTATTATGTATTATTTGTTGCTTTTCCCTTGCTGCTTTTAATATTTTTCTTTGTATTTAATTCTTGATAGTTTGATTAATATGTGTCTCGGCATGTTTCTCTTTGGGTTTATCCTGTATGGTACTCTCTGTGCTTCCTGGACTTGATTGACTATTCCCTTTCCCATGTTAGGGAAGTTTTCAACTATAATCTCTTCAAGTATTTTCTCAGACCCTTTCTTTTTCTCTTCTTCTTCTGGAACCCGTATAATTTGGATGTTGGTGCATTTAATATTGTCCCAGAGGTCTCTGAGACTGTCCTCAATTCTTTTCATTCTTTTTTCTTTATTCTGCTCCCTGGCACTTATTTCCACCATTTTATCTTCCAGCTTACGTATCTGTTCTTCTGCCCCAGTTATTCTGTTATTGATTCCTTCTAGATTATTTTTAATTTCAGTAATTGTGTTGTTCACCACTGCTTGTTTGCTCTTTAGTTCTTCTAGATCCTTGTAAATTTTTCTTGTATTTTCTCCATCTGTTTCTGAGATTTTGGATCATCTTTACTATCATTACTCTGAATTCTTTTTCAGGTAGGTTGCCTATTTCATCTTCATTTATTTGGTCTTGTAGGTTTTTACCTTGCTTCTTCATCTGTAACATATTTTTTTGTCATTTAATTTTTTTTTTTTTTTTTGATGGGTGCTTCTGTATTCCTGTCTTATTGGTTGTTTGGCCTGAGACATCCAGCACTGGAGTTTGCAGGCAGTTGGATAGAGCTGGGTCTTGGTGCTGAGATGAGGACCTCTGCAAAGCCTTACTCCAATTGATATTCCCTGGGGTCTGAGGTTCTCTGTTAGTCCAGCGGTTTGGACTTGGAGCTCCCACCACAGGAGCTCGGGCCTGACCTCCGGCCTGGGAACCAATATCCCGCAAGCATGTGGCAGGCGAAGTAATGGTCACCCAAAGACATGGACATCGAAATCCCTGGAACTGCCTGGCTGGTGCGCGGCAATGGGGACCTGGAGCCGCCGGAGGGGCAGGGCAGTGGCCTCAGGTGCACAGGACAGCTTGGTGTCCTCCGGGTCAGAGCCAGGCCATTTGCACCGCCCGTACTGCCCAGAGTGCTTGGGACTCCACCTGGGCTTGACAGGCCCGGATTCACGTCCAAGGCCAATTCAGCTATTTTTACCTTATAGCCAATTTGCCAGTTTTCTTATACATATCAGTTAATTTTCAAGATTCATGTAAGATCTACCCTACATGTTTGGCTGCTCCATCTCTTAAGTCCTTGTCAATCTATAGATTTTCCTCTCCAACTCTCTTTTACGTCTTTGCAATCTATTTGTTGAAGTGGTGAGGTTCTTTGTCACGTAGAGTTTTCCACTTGGATTTTATTGGTTGCTCCCCTTACAGTAGCGTATAACATGTTTTTCGTTCCCCTGCATATACTATTAATTAGCTTGTCCACCCCCACTTATATTTTGAGGTTCATGAGAATTTCTTGTCACCTGGTTTTCTTATATTTATTGTCCATGACTTTGGTTTTGGCTCCTATTAATGGGGATATTCAAAATTGGGGAAGTAGGTTTTTTTAAATGGGAATATTTCAACATTGCATCTTCTCATACAGTTTTCTTTTGCTGGAAAATTAGAAGTATTAAAATAAGATATAGAGTGAGCTATTTTGTATATTCTACTCCAGATACTTTTGTACCTCAATAAACAAACTGTGGTATATACATACAATGGAATATAATTCATCCATAAAAAGGAATGAAGTTATGATACATGCTACAACATGGATGTACCTTGAAAACATTATGCTAAGCGAAATAAGCCAGACACAGGTTACCAGGTGCTGGAGTGATGGGGAGAATGCAGAGTTGTTGCTTACTGGTTATAGTTTCTCTTTGAGGTAATGAAAAAGTTTTGGAAATTAATAGTAATGATGGTTCCACAACATCATATGTGTAATTAATACCACTGAATTACACATGTAGACATGGTTAAAATGGCAAATTTTTGTTATATATATTTATAATAATTTTTTTGAAAAGGATTAAAGTGATGGAACTAAAAGGATATTATTACTTTGCTATCATCAACTCCCAATGAATCTAACAATTATTTCATATGGTAGAATTTACATACCACATCACCTTCTTCCTGAAGGGGAATAAGGAAGACACTTGAACAGTATTTTTTTTTCTTTGACTTTGTCAGAACATGTAAATCATAATTTATCCATGCTTATAGGCACTGAGGGCTACCTTACAGGGTGATGCCTTACATCCATATAGCGCTTGGTAGTTTTCAGAAGTCTTTTATATATAGTGTTTAGTTTGGTCTTGTGATGATTCTGTATTATGTTTGACCGAATTTCACAGAGGTCTGCCTTCGGTTTCCAGGTCTGATAGAAGTCTGGATCATCCTGCTGGAGCAGCTCACAGCAGCTGTGTCTAACTGTCCACGTCAGCACCAACCCCCGACCTTAGATTTGCTCTTTGAGCTGTTGAGAGATGTTACCAAAACACCTGGTAAATATTTCTATGTCTGTCTTTCGAGGGAGTTTGTTATACATATAACTTTTTTCAGGAAGGTATCTGTATGAGTGTCTATTTCACTGATGTAACCCCAGAGAGCATAATAGATGCTCTCTATATATATATTTGTTGAACATTTAAGACATGTCCTTGTATTGTTTATGGGTTTCCCACCAGCCCATTTATAAATAATGGGTGGTGGCCAGGTAGGTGAATGTGTAGAACCCCACTATATTCAGGCCAAGGCTGTGGTATCAATGTCCCCTTGAACCAGTTGGCTTTGCTCTGTTCTGTGGTTACAGCCTTCCTCTGTGGCTGGGTCTCATATACTCTTGGCCCCAGGGCTGTCAGTAGGGCTTAACAGGTCTACCACTGACATGAACCAACCACTCAAATGTATGAAGACAGCAACATCTTACTTGTATAAGGGTCATAGGTGATTCTATTTGGGAAGACATCTAGTGAGTTCCTGATAGTACAGGAAATGGCCCTTGGGAATTTATTTCTTGTTCTGAATTAGTCAAGGTTAGCATGCACACTTACTCATCCAAATTTTCCCAAGATCTAAGAAATTTTTTATAGAAATTTTAGTTTTCACTAACAGAATCAGAACCACAAATGAAACCACTAGTTTAATTCTCGAGTAATAAGAGGAGTTTTGTATTCAATATAAACTGATGAAGACTTGATAAGTGATACTGTTTTAAGATCCATAGCAAAGTTTATATCAGAATTTTTTTCAGGAACACCATTATAGCTACTCCTACACATTAAAAATTTAAAGACTTTCTATCCAAGAATAAGCAGGTATCTTATAGAATTTTATATGCCACTATTTCTAAATCTGTTTTATTGGTCAGTATCATTTTCTACTACTAAGTGTGTATGAAGAGCGTTTTAGCCCAATAATTCTACTCCTAGAAATCAAAGGAAATTAACAGTAATGAAGATAGCATTCTATGTATAATGATGTTTGATGAAGCATCTTGAATACCAAAATAATTATGAACACCCTAAATGGGTTAAATAAGTTATGGTAAAAGCATGTAAATGTCTACAGGCATTAAAATGAATATCTGTGAATAATATTTAATGACATCAATAATTGTTTATAGGGCATTATGTTAAAATATATATAGCGTGGAGTACAATCTCAACTTTTTGAGAAGCATTTATAAATATACACATACACCCAAACATAATACATTCAAAAAGTACTAGAAGGAAATACATCAAAATATTATTTTCTTCTTCTTCATATTCTCATGTGTTTTCTGTGTTTATTATGAAAGGGATACCTTGCTTTTGTAATCAGTATTTTAAAAATCCATCAACATTTCCACAAATATTTTTATTACAGCGTTGTTCATAAAGCAAAATATAGAAACATCTTAAATTTCCATCAGTAAGGGAATGGATAAGTACATGGATAAGTACAAACTAATGCATATACAGTTTGAATAGTTTGGAATAGTATGTGGTAATAAAAATGAGGAATATCTAAATTTGCTGACACAGAATGATCTCTAACTTGTAACTGTTATGGGCAAAAAATCAACATGCAGACCAAGGTTTACCTTATCCCATTTATATAAAAGTAATAAAATACATATATATATTTCTCTTTGTTTCATATAAATATATGTACTCTTAGTTTCATATAAATAAATATACTTACAGTTCAAAGGGTGAACTTTTTCTTATATGTGTATATGTATTTGTATGTTTATGGGGACTAAGGAAGTGATCAAGTGATACTTTAGCTTTATCAGTATTGTTTGAATTTTTAATGAGTATATTTATGTATTACTTACGTAATTAAAATCATGCAGAATTTAAAAAGAAAAATGTCACCAAAGACCATATATTTCCCAATCAGTGGTAAATTCTTTTTCTTTGTTCCTTCTCAGAATGGGGAGCTCCCGTGAAAGAGATGGGAAGCTCTCTGCCGTCACTCGGCGCTGCCCTTTTGTTGCAGGGGAGGTGCTAAGATCACAATTCTGATGCTGACCTTTCTTTTTCAGGACCAGGGTTTGGCATCTATGCAGTTGTTCACCTTCTCCTTCCCGTGATGTCCCTTTGGCTTCGCCGTAGCCATAACGACCATTCTTACTGGGACGTGGCGTCTGCTAACTTCAAGCATGCCATCGGTCTGTCCTGTGAGCTGGTGGTGGAGCACATTCAGAGCTTCATCCACTCAGGTATCTAAGGTGCCAGAGCAGCTCATGCTGAGTAGTTGTTTAGTAGACAGCATCGTTGTCTAGAAGTGCTTAGTAAATACCAGTGCATGATTTTTGTCCTGGGAATTATTAAAATAGAATTACATGGTTAGTGCCAGCCTTCTAATAGTAGGTTGTCAAGAAGAAAATTGGTACCCCTGTGTCCTCTACAAAATTATCAAACAGAATGCTTAAAATACATGTGTGACTAAAAATAAAACACCTAATGAGGTCTAGGATATCTGTGCATTAGAAGAGGGGAGGCAAGTTCAAGTATATAATAAATAAAAAAAGAAGAAATACCCCTCTAGGCTGGGGGTAAGGGAGAGAGTGTATCCTATTGTCCTGCTGCATCTGGGGAGGCTAAATGGAAGAGGCAGGATTTTAGAAAAGGCTCAAATTATGGTCAAGAGGTTACTTAACAGATTAGGGGGGAAGAGAGGGGTCTTAATATCTGTGGCACTTTGAAAAAGATTTGGAAGTGTGGGGTGGATAGTATGCTGAAGTCAGCAGACAGAGAGGGAGCTGTATGTCAGCTGTGGTACCAGTGGAGCAGCATTTGTGAAATAGATTCTTGCCATGGAAAGATCTGGAAATTTGGGAGCAGGAGGAATCTTGCTGCTAGCCCTAAAGGTTATAAAGAAAAGGGAAAGACGTACAGAAGTTTAAAGGAAGAGGTGAGGTCAGAGGCTCCCTTGTTGGCGAGGTTAGAGAAACTCATGAGAACCTGACCCCAAGGAAGAGTCAAAAAGCAAAGTTAAGAAATGGGGGTCTCCACTAAGCTTAGTAAGGACAATTTGTCCTGCAAAAACCACACCGATCGAGAAAGAAGAAAAATGGGTATTTCCATGTGCAGGCGCTAACTGCATCCCTAGTGGTGGAGTTTCTGCCCAGGTCCTGGCTTTGCACAGCTCAGGACCCTTGAGGATTCCACTGAGAATTGGTTCTGTGGCATCACAAGAACTTTGTGGAAAAGAATACTGGCGTATTCCTTGAACTGGGCAAACAGAATGTGATTTTGGGAGATCTTATTTTCTTTAGTCTGGGGACAGCATGCAGACTGAAGCCAAACTGAAAAGGTTCAAGAAGTGATAGTTGGTATGAGAAGGTTTTTTGTTTACTAAGAGCATTTAATTCAATCTAATTCAACGATCAGCCATAAGGAATGTTTGTTTTATCTTTCCTTTTAAGAATTAAATTTTTTTACTAGCTAGTATTCAGGCTATATAATAGTGTATGTTCTATTTTGCTTAAGCAGATGAATTATATACTTTGAAAAGTGTACATCAACACATTAAGGTGAGCCACATGCATTTCATCTTGATATATCTAGAAATGGATGAGACAAGCTAAAATTAGGTAAAACCAAGATAATTTTTGTTGTAATGAGTGTTTTATTTTTGTTGTTATTGTTATGGCCATTTTTCTCACTGTTCTATTTCCCAGATACTTGTATATTTTTTGTATCATTTAGCCTTGCCTCTTTTGCTGTAGTATAGATGCCACCCAGCCCGTTCCTTTGCGATACCACTGAGTGCCATCTTGCTTTGATTTTCCTGCAGACATCAGGTATGAGAGCATGATCAACACCATGCTGAAGGACCTCTTTGAGTTGCTGGTGGCGTGTGTGGCCAAGCCCACAGAAACCATCTCCCGAGTGGGCTGCTCCTGTATCAGGTGACATAAAGGTTCCCTGGCTCTCCACAAAACTGGAGTTTTTATGATGAAATCCAGGGGAATTAAATTCTTTGATGGTAGCAATCTACTTCTTATAAATAAAAATGACTGTGCTACTAACTCTTCATTTCATCCAGTCAGCAAATATTTACTGTGTAAGTCATTATACAGGGTGCTCTGCTGCCCAGAAAGTGATGTGACCAAGGTCCCGACCCGCACGGAGCGTACAACCTGTTCTAAAGGACAGAACAAAGAGAGTCATGGGAAAAGTGATAATAGGCAGGAGGAACTATAAATGCCACGAAAGGACGAGACGCCTGGGGAGTAGAGCAGTCAGCAAGACCTTCTGTAGTAACGATACTTGGTCAGATCTCCCAAGGTGGGTTAGCTTCCGATAGGTGGCGACTTTGTAAGCAGGAGAACAGCATGAACACATACATGGAGATAAGAGTTACAAGTGACAAGAGGGTTTTATCTTGTTATGTGTAGAGGAGTAGTGGCAAATTGGGCTGGAATGGGAAAAATTAGTATAGAATATATACATGCAAGCCTAAGTTTAAACATCGGCCTATTTGTAGTGGGAATCCATTGATATTTTTTTTACATTAAGTGGGTTAGGACATTTTGTGACAAAAGACAGCAAGACTTGTAAGGGAACTATAGACTAAATCTAGGCACGCGTCCGGAAGAACCTACCTACCTTTTGTGACAATAAAATATACGAATTCAAGACTTCTTTCCTTTTTTCTCCTGGCAGGTACGTCCTCGTGACAGCGGGCCCCGTGTTCACGGAGGAGATGTGGAGGCTGGCTTGCTGTGCCCTGCAGGACGCCTTCTCGGCCACGCTCAAGCCGGTGAAGGTAAGTCACTCGGAGGAGAGACCAGGGCACCTCCAGCCTTCCTCAGTTCCCTGGTGCTCCTCAAGTTGGGTCGCCTGGATTCCGCCTCCCTCCTTGTAGCAGGCGGTGTCACTTGGTGGGAACAAGGTAGCTGGATCAGCACTTTGTCCCAGACACAGTGACAACGTCAGATCAAAGACAGGGCCTGGAGCCATGAACTCAGCTGCACCCAGCGAACGACTGCTGTGTTTCTCCCCAGGATCTGCTGGGCTGCTTCCACAGCGGCACCGAGAGCTTCAGCGGGGAAGGCTGCCAGGTGAGGGTGGCGGCCCCCTCCTCCTCCCCCAGTGCTGAGGCCGAGTACTGGCGCATCCGAGCCATGGCTCAGCAGGTAAGGGTGGGGTTTTTGATCCCAGGGGCTCTGGAAGTTTGAGATATTGCTAGGGGTCATTTCTGAAGGCCGTGCATCACCACACTGCCTTTCATTCCTTTAGGGACATAGACGTCCTGGCTCTGAGCTCTGGCCAGTGCTGTTCTTTTCCAGAAATCACTTGAACCTAGTCAACAGCGTTATGGTCCTCTCACCATTTCTAGCTTGTTGCATCCTCCAGTACCCTGATCAAATAGGGTCCTTTTCCACCCAGCCACTGCACTCCATACATAGCTTGACTTGCACTACTTACTTATGTTATAAATAGTTACTGAAATACTATTGTTAATGCTAGACTATGAGTGCCTAAAAATGGTAAACTTATTTTTTTTCCTATATCTCCCATACACAGCAAAGAGCTTAACATTTACAAGTTGTGTAATAAATTTGAGTTGAATGTTAAGTACATCTTAATTTTACAGATTAGTTATCTGTGCAGGAATCACCATGTACCAATGACTTTTTCTTCTGACACATGGCAGAAGTCACAAAAGTTGGTTGTAAGTTGATGAGTCAGGAGCAGAGAACATATTCTGTATATTGGTAGTCCTAGAGCAGGGCACATAGAAGGCACTTATTAAATATTTGTTGAGTCAGTGAATCACTAAATTACAGAAGTCCTTACAGCTTTAGCTTGAGCTACAGCTATGTCCTCAGACACTTAAGTGACCTGTCAATCTGTCTCTAAGAAACCCTGCATGGGGCTTTTATCAGCACTGTCCCTTAATTCACATATATTCATAACAGTGCTATTCATAATAGGGGAAAAACAAAAATGGACTAAATTCCCAACCACCACTGATTAGCTGGCTAAACACTCTCATTTAACAGCAACAGACAGACATAGTTGAATTGTGTTTCATATGCAGAAGATGTTTGCATATACATGTGTGTGTGTTTAAAATAGTAAACAATTTTTATAAATGTATATGCACAGTCATAAATATGCACAGGAAAATGAAGTGAGTTGGGGTTTATCTTCAAAGGCTCCCTTTCTCTACAAAATCTATTTAAATTCTTAATAGAATTTCCCCTTAGCACACTGATAACCCAGGATGCCCTATCAACAAAAAGAACTCAGTCACGTTCACCGTATTAGTTGAGAAGTTTCCTGCCAGGTCTGGCTTCTGAAGCGCTTTCCCCAGCTCTCCTCAGAGAGTGGGACAAGAACCTCCCACCTTCAACTACTCACATCTGCTGAGCACATTCCTAACATCCCAGGACACGGGTTCTGGCCAGGAACCATAACAGAGAAGGCAAGAGGGCGGTCCTCCTCTGAAGGGGTGGCTTCTCTAAGTAGCAAGCCTTCACAGCTGACTAGATGAGGCATTTTTCCATGTGCATCCAGCAGTCTTCCCACCCACAGCAAGAATATGAAAATGGAATCCTGTTCTGAAATAGTTAATGGAGAAGAACAGCAGAAAACAGTGAATCTTTCATTTCTTCATATTACTTTCTTCTTCAGTCCCAAACCTTCTCCCATATTTCCTCTTCAGATAACCCAGTATTCAATTATCTGATAATTTAACAAGATTTGGAAAGAAAAAATTCCTTAAGAATACTCAGGTTTCCAAAGGGAAGTAGTGAAGGTATATTAAATAATGTCAAATGAAATCATTTGGATCGGAATCCGAGAAGTGGCTACTGTTTTCGAAGTCACCTCTCCCATTGTCTGTTAATAGAGCAGTATGGCCACAGCAGCAGCCCTGACAGGAGAAGTCCCAATTAGTTTCCTGTTCCTGCATGGTTTAGAATATGTACCAAACAGACGTCTAAAGCAGAGGAGACCTCTTACAAACATAGCCCCTTTTTATTTACTCTTAACATTAAATGTCAGTCCTTGCTATTTGGAGTGTAATGACTTGTCACGTGGCAGAAGCAGTAGTGTCATTACTATTCGTGCCAGCAGCTAACTTTTATTGAGTATTTACTCTTCTGTTCTAATGCTTTGCATATGTCAATACACACATATTAATTCATTTAATTCTCTCAACAAACATACCAGTAGGAAATCATTACCAACCTCATTTTAAAGGTGAAAAAATGAGTAGAAAGAGTGAGCCACTTGCCGAAGGCCATCCAGCTGATCCCTGGCGGAGGCAGGTCGAGGACGGTGGCGCTCTGACCTGTAACTTTGTATACACATGCAGGTGTTTATGTTGGACACCCAGAGCTCCCCAAAGACTCCAAACAACTTTGATCATGCTCAGTCCTGTCAGCTCATTATTGAACTGCCTCCTGATGAGAAGCCAAACGGACACATCAAGAAAAGGTAAGCAGCCAAGCGCTTATAAATAGGAAAGTTCATTTATTCCCAGCTCTTGCTCATTGTAACTCAAGCTTCAGCCAAGAATACTGAAAACAGTTGTGGAGTCACTTAGCAAAAAGTTGTTAGCATTTTAACCAAATTTCCCACATTTCACATGTGTTCGTTTGCTAGGACTGCCATAACAAAGTACACAGACTGGGTGGCTTAAACAACAGGAATTTAATTTCTCACAGTTCCGGAGCCTAGAAGTCCAAGATCAGGGTGTCAGCCATGTTGGTTTCTTCTGAGGCCTCCCTCCTTGGCTTCTAGATGAATGTCTGTTCCCTGTGTCTTTGCATGGTCTTTCCTCTGTATATGTCTTTGTGCAAATTTCTTTCTCTTAGGAGGACACCAGTCATACTGGATTAAGGCCCATCCTAATGCCCTCCTTAACCCAATTATTTCTTTAAAGAAAGACCCTTTTTCCAAGTATACATTCTGTGATACTATGGATTAGGACTTCCATGTATGAATTTGGGGGGGGACACAACTCACTGTATCTATAGCATCATACATATCATAATCCTTTTTAAAAAAATAATATGAGGCGTGATTCATATTGTTTCAGTGAGAAATACATCATTAACTTCTCATGAGCAGTACAGCTGTTAGGATACAGAAAGCTCAGTGCATGCCACAGGAAACTTGCTCTTTTTGAGTACTATCATCCTACCAAAAAAACATTGTTCCTAGAGTTGAAGATGAAGCCAGTGACTGAAAGTTCCCATTTTAAAACTTCTGACACACTAATAGTAATGATGATAAGTATTTGAGTGCAATAGATGAAGTACAGGGAGTAGGTAATCCACTTCCACTGGTGCATGAGGAAACATTCAGGGAGACTGCGAATCAGAGGAGATGGAATCAAAACCAGGTCTAGCTGAGCACAATGCCTGTGTCCTTTACCATTTCCATTTTAGGGAGAGAGTGTGATTTTTCCAAAAGTTACCAGGTAGCATAGCAGTTTGATTAATATACCCATTTGGGTGAAATTTCCAGGTACTAATTTTTTTTAGTCAAGTGTGTGTGGTACATACAGAAGACTATGTGGAAGGTTCAAAGGTTATCAAGCATGAATAAAAAGTGAAATAACTATGAACCTGCCACTGCACTTCAGAAGTAGAACTTTACCAATATCCCATGTATTCCTCCCAATTCTGTGCCCTGCTTCCCCCCACTGCCGATCACTCAAAAGTGTTGGGCATTGTTATCTATTCTGCATACAAATGATTGTGCACTCCTTTCCACAGCTTTAAGCGTTGATCTACTTTCAAATTTCAGTTCTTACCTGTTTTCCCTTTTTTTATATATTTCTAGTCCCTTCAGCCAATTATTCCTACTAAAACAATTTTTGAAGTAAAAGGAGAAAAGGGGGGAAAGGAATAATAAGCTGAATTCACATTATAAATAAAACACAGGAAAAATAGGATGACCTAATAATATTCCTATGTTACTGGTTTAACGGTTTTAAAAGATTAAGATTTAAAAATTTATCACCATGGTTCCTCAGTTTACTTAGTACTTTTAATAGACAATTACCCCCTCAATGAAATTCAGTAAAACAGGAAAAGCACAAATTCTTTAGTAGAAGCCACTATGCCTTAAAACATCCTCTAAAATTCTTTAAGTATTTTGCATTGTTGGATTTGACTCATTCTCAGGGGCAATTCTTAGCACAGAAGGTAGGAGAAGATGAGTTAGACATAAGAAAAGTTTGTGCATCTGCTGGTCAGGTGCGTCCTCAGAGGTCCGCATTAAAAAGACTGGAACTAAAACCAGATTGCAACATTTAAGTAAAGAGAAATCTGGGTTTGTTTGTTTGTTTGTTTGTTTTAACATCTTTATTGGAGTATAATTGCTTTACAGTGGTGTGTTAGTTTCAGCTTTATAACAAAGTGAATCAGCTATACATATACATACGTCCCCATGTCTCTTCCCTCTTGCGTCTCCCTCCCTCCCACCCTCCCTATCCCACCCCTCTAGGTGGTCACAAAGCACCGAGCTGATCTCCCTGTGCTATGTGGCTGCTTCCCACTAGCTATTTTACGTTTGGTAGTGTATATATGTCCATGCCACTCTCTCACTTTGTCACAGCTTACCCTTCTCCCTCCCCATATCCTAATGAAACTTAAAAGCTTTTGCACAGCAAAGGAAACCATAAACAAGACCAAAAGGCAACCCTCAGAATGGGAGAAAATATTTGCAAATGAAGCAACTGACAAAGGATTAATCTCCAAAATTTACAAGCAGCTCAATATCAAAAAAACAAACAACCCAATCCAAAAATGGGCAGAAGACCTAAATAGGCATTTCTCCAAAGAAGATATACAGATTGCCAACAAACACATGAAAGAATGCTCAACATCATTAATCATTAGAGAAATGCAAATCAAAACTACAATGAGGTATCACCTCACACCAGTCAGAATGGCCATCATCAAAAAATCTACAAACAATAAATGCTGGAGAGGGTGTGGAGAAAAGGGAACCCTCTTGCATTATTGGTGGGAATGTAAATTGGTACAGCCACTATGGAGAACAGTATGGAGTTTCCTTAAAAAACTAAAAATAGAACTACCATACGACCCAGCAATCCCACTACTGTGCATATACCTTGAGAAAACCATCATTCAAAAAGAGTCATGTACCAAAATGTTCATTGCAGCTCTATTTACAGTAGCCAGGACATGGAAGCAACCTAAGTGTCCATCAACAGATGAATGGATAAAGAAGATGTGGCACATATATACAATGGAATATTACTCAGCCATAAAAAGAAACGAAATTGAGTTATTTGTAGTGAGGTGGATGGACCTAGAGTCTGTCATACAGAGTGAAGTAAGTCAGAAAGAGAAAAACAAATACAGTATGCTAACACATATATATGGAATCTAAGAAAAAAAAAAAAAAAGGTCATGAAGAACCTAGGGGCAAGACAGGAATAAAGACACAGACTTACTAGAGAATGGACTGGGTTTGTTTTTAGGTCACTTTGACATTGACAGCCCAAGCAAGCCACATAATCTTAATTAGAGCTTTACGATGTACTTTAAACTATGAATCTGTTTACCTCTGATACCGACATTAGCATGTTTTAAGTCAGCCAGTTGTTAAGCAATTAACTCAATCATCCCGTCTGGAGGCTTGCTTGCCTATGCACTTTGCATTGGAAGCAGGAAGGGAAGGTGTAAGTTTCTCCACTTCAAGGTCCCCATCTTAAAGGGTGTGCTGAGAAAAGGGTACAACAAATTGAAAAGGGTACATCAAATTATCTGTTGATTTTTGTTTGCTCCAGATCTTTCTCGTCTCCTGTCAGATTATGGTGAAGAGTTGCAGATCTATAAGCAGTTATTTCACTTTTTCAATATATTTCTGAAAGTTTGATCTCCTCAGTATTGCTGCTTCTTTCCCTATGTTTTCTTATTGCTGCATTATTTGGCTTGAACCTAAAGGGGATTTTCTGTCCTTTTTTACATGCTCAGTTAGCAATTTTATATCTTAAAACATCAAAGGGAATAACCTTGGTTGACAAGATGCTTTGATTGGCCCTCTCTTTAGGTGTTTGCTGGTAAAAGGCTTTCCATTTCTCAGGGGAGGTAATAGAAAAAATCCTCCTGGGCTAGGCTGCTTAAACCTTCAGAAGTCACCCCCTGGTTGTGCTTCCTACTTTAGGAGTCCAGGCTGCCAGCAGGATGGGGTTGAAGTGTCAGAGGCACTGCTCAAGGAGACCATTTCTTCCAGGCACCTGCACTCAGAACTAATCTGGTTTTTGTTATTTTGGTTTGTTTTGAATGCTTCTCTCAGCATACATTTGCCCTGGGACAAGAAGATGAGTAAAGCACTGCCCTGTCCCTTGAAGGTTTATGGTATAGTGGGGAGGCCAGCCCAGTGATAAGTGACAGGAGTTCCCTTCTTCGTTAGGGTCCTGTAGTTGTGGACGTGAAGCGCTAGACCAAATGGGTGGCTTTCACAGCCTGCTTCTTCAAAAGAGTGCATAGTTAGGTCTCCTAATACCTCAAGTAACTTATCAAAAGTTACTTCTATGGTGGGGGAATTGGGAGGGGTTGGGGAGTTACCATTTAATGGGTTCAGAGTTTCTGTTTGTGCTGATGAAAAAGTTCTAGAAATAGATAGTGGTGATGGTTACACAACATTGTGCATGTACTTAATGCTACTGAATTGAACTTTTAAAAATGGTTAAAATGGTAACATCAGGTTATATATAATTTACCACAAAAAAGTTGCTTAAGTGATATGTTAGAAGGGGTTACTGTTTGTACCTTTGTACCTATTCCATTTTTGCTGAAAGTACGATGTTTTCTTTGAGATACCACTACACAAAGGTCAAGGTCAACCTTTAAAAAAATGTATGGGAGGATTTTTGTTCTTTTTTGCTAGTTAAAATATTTTTCCTGCTAGTTATAAAAGTAATTTTTAAATTCATGATCTTAAAAAATGGTACAAATGAACTTATTTACAAAACAGAAATAGAGTCACAGATGTAGAAAACAAACTAATGGTTACCAGGGGGGAAAGGGAGGGGGAGAGAGAAATTGGGAGATTGGGATTGACATATACACACTATACTATATATAAAATAGATAACTAACTATTAAGAACCTACTGTATAGCACAGGGAACTCAATACTCTGTAATGACCTATATGGGAAAAGAATCTTAAAAGGAGATATAAGTATATATGTAATATGTATGAGATATAGTAACTGATGCACTTTGCTGCACACCTGAAACTAACATGACATTGTAAATCAACTATACTCCGATAAAAAAATTTTTTTAAAGTATTAATGTAACAGTTGGACTTCTGAAATCAATCAGTAGTATGAATGAGTTGTAATTTTGTCATTATCCAGTTATGGGAATTAGTTTGCAACATCATGGCATAAGCTATTTTCATGAAATTCTAAGAGCAGTGAAAAGAATGGGAAACCATAAACCCAAAACCACATTGGTGGATTAAAATTGTTGAAATTGGAATTGAGAATGTTTTCTTAGTACAGGAATCCAGCCAAACAAAAGGGGCCGAATCACCAAAATGTGAGCATTCACTTCTAATGTTGCCTTATCGGGGCTGTGCCCTGATTAGGAAGTTGTCATGACTGGTGGGTTGCACCTGCTTCTCAACCAGGAGATCTGGCCAGATGTCTAGGGAGCATTCACCCTCTCCCACCTCTCCCAAATGCGCATCCAAGGCCCACAAACAAGTCCCATGTCTGTGCTGGCAGAAAAGGATGCAGAAAGGAATTAGCCTGTGCTGAGTGAATGCTGTTTTCTCTCCTAGGTTTGTTTTAGAAGGCTGCAAATTAAATTATCAATTTCTTTAATTTCTTTCTTTGAAAATGTTAGCCCCATAATACCTCTAAAGTTAAAAAACTTTTCAGTGTTTAGACCTTCTCCATCTCACACACTGGAAGCACTAAAGCTTTTATACATATGTACCTAAAGCATTAACATTTTTAATCCTGGAAAACTGGTTTGGTGCCTATAAACCAACTTCAATAAGATTCTAAAAGCTTTGGGTTTGAAGATGGTGGAGTAGAAGGACATGAGCTCACCCCTTCTTATGGAAAAACCAAAATCACAACTAACTGCTGAACAACCACTGACAAACAAATGCTGGAACCTACCAAAAAAGACACCCTACATCCAAAGACAAAGAAGAAGCCACAGTGAGACAGTAGGAGGGCCACAATCGTGATAAAATCAAATCCCATACACACTGGGTGGGCAGCCCACAAACTGAAAAACAATTATACCACAGAAGTTCTCCCATAGAAGTAAAAGGTCTGAGGCCCACATCAGGCTCCCCAGCCTGGGGGTCTGGCAACAGGAGGAGGAGCCCCCAGAGAATCTGGCTTTGAAGGCCAGCAGGGTTTGATCACAGGAATTCCACAGGACTGGGGGAGACAGAAACTCCACTCTTGGAGGGCGCACACAGGGTCTCATGCACAGTACCCAGGGAAAAAAGCAGAGACCTCATAAGAGACTGGCCAGACTTACCTGCTAGTATCGGAGGGTCTCCTGCAGAGGTTGTGGGGGGGGGGGGGATGGCTGTGGCTCACTGCAGGGACAAGGACACTGGTGGCGGCAGTTCTGGTGAATATTCATTGGCGTGAGCACTCTTGGAGGCTGCCATTTTCTCACCAAAACCTGGCCCCACCCAACAGCCTGTAGGCTCCAGTGCTGGGATGCCTCAGGCCAAACAACCAACAGGGAAGGAACACAGCCCCACCCATCAGCAGGCAGGCTGCTTAAAGTCTTCCTGAATAAATAGCTGCCTGATAAACACACCCCCTGACATGGCCCTGCCCACCAGAGGGAAAAGATCCAGCTCCACCCACCAGTGGACAGGTACCAGTCCCTCCCACCAGGAAGCCTGCACAGGTCTCTTAGACAGCCTCATCCACCAGGGGGCAGACTGCAGAAGCAAGAAGGACTACAACCCTGCAGCCTGTGGAATGGAAACTGCAATCACAGAAAGTCAGACAAAATGATACGGCAGAGGAATATGTCCCAGATGAAAGAACAAGATAAAACCCCAGAAGAACAACTAAGTGAAGTGGAGCTAGTCAATCTGTCTAAAAAAGAATTCAGAGTAATGATAGTAAAGATGATCCAAGATCTTGAAAAAAGAATAGAGGCACAGATCGAGTAGATACAAGAAACAAAGACCTAGAAGAACTAAAGAACAAACAAACAATATAATAACTGAAATGAAAAATACACTAGAAGGAATCAATAGTAGAATAACTGAGGCAGAAGAACAGGTAAGTGAGCTGGAATACAGAATGATGGAAATCACTGCTGTGGAACAAAATAAAGAAAAAAGAATGAAAAGAAAGGAGGACAGCCTAAGGGACTTCTGGGTCAACATTAAATGCACCAACATTCACATTATAGGGGCCCCAGAAGGAGAAGAGAAAGGACCTAGGAAAATATTTGAAGAGATAAGCTAAAAACTTCCCTAACATGGGAAAAGAAACAGTCACCCAAGTCCAGAAAGTGCAGAGTCCCAGGCAGGATAAACCCAAGGAGGAACACACTGAGACACATAGTAATCAAACTGACAAAAATTAAAGATAACGAAAAAATATTAAAAGCAACAAGGGAAAAGAAACAACCTACAAGGGAATTCCCATAAGGTTGTCAGCTGATTTCTCAGCAGAAACTCTGCAGGCCAGAAGGAGTGGGATTATATATTTAAAGTGATGGAAGGGAATAACCTACAACCAAGAATATTCTACCCAGCAAGGCTGTCATTCAGATTTGGCAGAGAAATCAAAAACTTTACAGACAAGCAAAAGCTAAGAGAATTCAGCACCACCAGACCAGCCTTGCAACAAATGCTAAAGGAACTTCTCTAAGCAGAAAAGAAAAAGCCACAACTAGAAACAAGAAAATTATGAATGGAAACGTTCACTGGTAAAGGCAAACATACAGTAAAAATAGGAAATAATCTGCACACAAATATGATATGAAAACCAGCAGTTGTGAGGAGATCACAAATGCAGGATACTGGAAATGCATTTGAAATTAAAAGAACGGCAACTTAAAACAATCTTGCTTTTATATAGACTTCTATATCAAAAACCTCATGGTAACTGCAAACCAAAAATCTACAATAGATACACAAAAAAGAAAAAGTAATCCAAACACAACACTAAAGTTAGTCATCAAATCACAAGAGAAGAGAACAAAGGAGGAAGGGAATAAAAAGCACCTACAAAAACAAATTCAAAACAATTAAAATGGCAATAAGAATATATATATCGATAATTTCTTTAAATGTAAATGGATTAAATGCTCCAACCAAAAGACACAGACTGGCTGAATGGATACAAAAACAACACCTGTATATATGCTGTCTACAAGAGACCCACTTCAGACCTAGGGACACATACAGACTGAAAGTGAGGGGATGGAAAAAGATATTCCATGCAAATGGAAATCAAAAGAAAGCTGGAGTAGCAATACTCATATCAGACAAAATAGACTTTAAAGATTGTTACAAGAAACAAAGAAGGACACTACATAATGATCAAGGGATCAATCCAAGAAGAAGATATAACAATGGCAAATATATATGCACCCAACATAATATCTGCCTTATATATTGAGGTGCTCCTAACAGCCATAAAAGAGAAATCAACAGTAACATAATAATAGGGGGGGACTTTAACATCCCACTTACATCAATGGACAGATCATCCAGACAGAAAATAAATAAGGGAACACAGGCTTTAAATGACACATTAAACCACAAGGATTTAACTGATATTTATAGAGCATGCCATCCAAAAGCAGCAGAATACCCATTCTTTTCAAGTGCACATGGAACATTCTCCAGGATTGATCACATGCTGGGCCACAAAGTGAGCCTTGGTAAATTTAAGAAAATTGAAATCATATCAAGCATCTTTTCCGACCACAATGCTATGAGATTAGAAATCAACTACAAGAAAAAAACTGTAAAAAACACAAACACATAGAGGCTAAACAATATGCTACTAAACAACGAATGGATCACTGAAGAAATCAAAGAGGAAATCAAAAAAGACCTAGAGATGAATGAAAATGAAAGCATGATAATCTAAAACCTATGGGACACAGCAAAACAAGTTCTAACAGGGAAGTTTATAGCAATACAATCTTACCTCAGGAAACAAGAACAATCTCAAATAAACAACCTAACCTTACACCTAAAGCAACTAGAGAAACAAGAACAAAAAAACCCCAAGGTTAGTAGAAGGAAAGACATCATAAACATCAGAGCAGGAATAAATGAGATACAGACAAAGAAAACAATAAAAAGATCAATGAAACTAAAAGCTGATTCTTTGAGAAGATAAAAAAATGTGATAAACCTTTAGCCAGACTCATCAAGAAAAAGAGGGAAGAGAGCTCAAGTCAATAAAATTAGAAATGAAAAAGGAGAACTTACAACGGATACCACAGAAATACAAAGGACCATAAGAGACTATTATAAGCAACTATATGCCAATAAAATGGACAACCTGGAAGAAATGGACAAATTCTTATAAAGGTACAATCTCCCAAGACTGAACCAGGAGGAAATAGAAAATATGAAAAGACCAATCACAAGTACTGAAATTAAAACTGTGATTAGAAAAACCACAGTTACAGAAAGATAGAGAAGATGAAAAGGCAGAGGGCTATGTACCAGATGAAGGAACAAGAAAAAACCCCAGAAAAACAACTAAATGAAGTGGAGATAGGCAACCTTCCAGAAAAAGAATTCAGAATAATGATAGTGAAGATGATCCAGGACCTCGGAATAAGAATGGAGGCAAAGATTGAGAAGATTCAAGAAATGATTAACAAAGACCTAGAAGAATTAAAGAACAAACAAACAGAGATGACCAATACAATAACTGAAATGAAAACTACACTAGAAGGAATCAATAGCAGAATAACTGAGGCAGAAGAACGGATAAGTGACCTGGAAGACAGAATGGTGGAATTCACTGCTGCGGAACAGACTAAAGAAAAAAGAATGAAAAGAAATGAAGACAGCCTAAGAGACCTCTGGGACAACATTAAACGCAACAACATTCGCATTATAGGGGTCCCGGAAGGAGAAGAGAGAGAGAAAGGACCAGAGAAAATATTTGAAGAGATTATAGTCGAAAACTTCCCTAACATAGGAAAGGGAATAGCCACCCAAGTCCAGGAAGCGCAGAGAGTCCCATACAGAATAAACCCAAGGAGAAACACGCCGAGACACATAGTAATCAAAGTGGCAAAAATTAAAGACAAAGAAAAATTATTGAAAGCAGCAAGGGAAAAACGACAAATAACATACAAGGGAACTCCCATAAGGTTAACAACTGATTTCTCAGCAGAAACTCTGCAAGCCAGAAGGGAGTGGCATGATATACTTAAAGTGATGAAAGGGAAGAACCTAGAACCAAGATTACTCTACCCGGCAAGGATCTCATTTAGATTTGATGGAGAAATCAAAAGCTTTACAGACAAACAAAAGCTAAGAGAATTCAGCACCACCAAACCAGCTCTACAACAAATGCTAAAGGAACTTCTCTAAGTGGGAAACACAAGAGAAGAAAAGGACCTACAAAAACAAACCCAAAACAATTAAGAAAATGGTCATAGGAACATACATATCGATAATTACCTTAAACGTGAATGGATTAAATGCCCCAACCAAAAGCCATAGACTGGCTGAATGGATACAACAACAAGACCCATATATATGCTGTCTACAAGAGACCCACTTTAGACCTAGGGACACACACAGACTGAAAGTGAGGGGATGGAAAAACATATTCCATGCAAATGGAAATCAAAAGAAAGCTGGAGTAGCTATACTCATATCAGATAAAATAGACTTTAAAATAAAGAATGTTACAAGAGACAAGGAAGGACACTACATAATGATCCAGGGATCAATCCAAGAAGAAGATATAACAATTATAAATATATATGCACCCAACATAGGAGCACCTCAATACATAAGGCAACTGCTAACAGCTATAAAAGAGGAAATCGACAGTAACACAATAATAGTGGGGGACTTTAACACTTCACTTACACCAATGGACAGATCATCCAAAATGAAAATAAATAAGGAAACAGAAGCTTTAAATGACACAATAGACCAGTTAGATTTAATTGATATATATAGGACATTCCATCCAAAAACAGCAGATTACACGTTCTTCTCAAGTGCGCACGGAACATTCTCCAGGATAGATCACCTCTTGGGTCACAAATCAAGCCTCAGTAAATTTAAGAAAATTGAAATCATATCAAGCATCTTTTCTGACCACAATGCTATGAGATTAGAAATGAATTACAGGGAAAAAAACGTAAAAAAGACAAACACATGGAGGCTAAACAATACGTTACTAAATAACCAAGAGATCACTGAAGAAATCAAACAGGAAATAAAAAAATACCTAGAGACAAATGACAATGAAAACACGACGACCCAAAACCTATGGGATGCAGCAAAAGCAGTTCTAAGAGGGAAGTTTATAGCTATACAAGCCTACCTAAAGAAACAAGAAAAAGCTCAAGTAAACAATCTAACCTTACACCTAAAGAAACTAGAGAAAGAAGAACAAACAAAACCCAAAGTTAGCAGAAGGAAAGAAATCATAAAGATCAGAGCAGAAATAAATGAAATAGAAACAAAGAAAACAATAGCAAAGATCAATAAAACTAAAAGTTGGTTCTTTGAGAAGATAAACAAAATTGATAAGCCATTAGCCAGACTCATCAAGAAAAAGAGGGAGAGGACTCAAATCAATAAAATCAGAAATGAAAAAGGAGAAGTTACAACAGACACCGCAGAAATACAAAGCATCCTAAGAGACTACTACAAGCAACTTTATGCCAATAAAATGGACAACCTGGAAGAAATGGACAAATTCTTAGAAAGGTATAACCTTCCAAGACTGAATCAGGAAGAAACAGAAAATATGAACAGACCAATCACAAGTAATGAAATTGAAACTGTGATTAAAAATCTTCCAACAAACAAAAGTCCAGGACCAGATGGCTTCACAGGTGAATTCTATCAAACATTTAGAGAAGAGCTAACACCCATCCTTCTCAAACTCTTCCAAAAAATTGCAGAGGAAGGAACACTCCCAAACTCATTCTATGAGGCCACCATCACCCTGATACCAAAACCAGACAAAGACACTACAAAAAAAGAAAATTACAGACCAATATCACTGATGAATATAGATGCAAAAATCCTCAACAAAATACTAGCAAACAGAATCCAACAACACATTAAAAGGATCATACACCACGATCAAGTGGGATTTATCCCAGGGATGCAAGGATTCTTCAATATACGCAAATCAATCAATGTGATACACCATATTAACAAATTGAAGAATAAAAACCATATGATCATCTCAATAGATGCAGAAAAAGCTTTTGACAAAATTCAACACCCATTTCTGATAAAAACTCTCCAGAAAGTGGGCATAGAGGGAACCTACCTCAACATAATAAAGGCCATATATGACAAACCCACAGCCAACATTGTCCTCAATGGTGAAAAACTGAAAGCATTTCCTCTAAGATCAGGAACGAGACAAGGATGTCCACTCTCACCACTATTATTCAACATAGTTCTGGAAGTCCTAGCCACAGCAATCAGAGAAGAAAAAGAAATAAAAGGAATACAAATTGGAAAAGAAGAAGTAAAACTGTCACTGTTTGTGGATGACATGATACTATACATAGAGAATCCTAAAACTGCCACCAGAAAACTGCTAGAGCTAATTAATGAATATGGTAAAGTTGCAGGATACAAAATTAATGCACAGAAATCTCTTGCATTCCTATACACTAATGATGAAAAATCTGAAAGAGAAATTTTGGAAACACTCCCATTTACCATTGCAACAAAAAGAATAAAATACCTAGGAATAAACCTACCTAGGGAGACAAAAGACCTGTATGCAGAAAACTATAAGACACTGATGAAAGAAATTAAAGATGATACCAACAGATGGAGAGATATACCATGTTCTTGGATTGGAAGAATCAACATTGTGAAAATGACTATACTACCCAAAGCAATCTACAGATTCAATGCAATCCCTATCAAATTACCAATGGCATTTTTTACAGAGCTAGAACAAATCATCTTAAAATTTGTATGGAGACACAAAAGACCCCGAATAGCCAAAGCAGTCTTGAGGCAAAAAAATGGAGCTGGAGGAATCAGACTCCCTGACTTCAGACTATACTACAAAGCTACAGTAATCAAGACAATATGGTACTGGCACAAAAACAGAAACATAGATCAATGGAACAAGATAGAAAGCCCAGAGATTAACCCACACACCTATGGTCAACTAATCTATGACAAAGGAGGCAAAGATATACAATGGAGAAAAGACAGTCTCTTCAATAAGTGGTGCTGGGAAAACTGGACAGCTGCATGTAAAAGAATGAAATAAGAATACTCCCTAACACCATACACAAAAATAAACTCAAAATGGATTAGAGACCTAAATATAAGACTGGACAATCTAAACCTCTCAGAGGAAAACATAGGAAGAACACTCTTTGACATAAATCACAGCAAGATCTTTTTTGATCCACCTCCTAGAGTAATGGAAATAAAAACAAAAATAAACAAGTGGGACCTAATGAAACTTCAAAGCTTTTGCACAGCAAAGGAAACCATAAACAAGACGAAAAGACAACCCTCAGAGTGGGAGAGAATATTTGCAAATGAATCAACGGACAAAGGATTAATCTCCAAAATATATAAACAGCTCATTCAGCTCAATATCAAAGAAACAAACACCCCAATCCAAAAATGGGCAGAAGACCTAAATAGACATTTCTCCAAAGAAGACATACAGACGGCCACGAAGCACATGAAAAGATGCTCAACATCACTAATTATTAGAGAAATGCAAATCAAAACTACAATGAGGTATCACCTCACTCCTGTTAGAATGGGCATCATCAGAAAATCTACAAACAACAAATGCTGGAGAGGGTGTGGAGAAAAGGGAACCCTCTTGCACTGTTGGTGGGAATGTAAATTGATACAGCCACTATGGAGAACAATATGGAGGTTCCTTAAAAAACTAAAAATAGAATTACCATATGACCCAGCAATCCCACTACTGGGCATATACCCAGAGAAAACCGTAATTCAAAAAGACACATGCACCCGAATGTTCATTGCAGCACTATTTACAATAGCCAGGTCATGGAAGCAACCTAAATGCCCATCGACAGACAAATGGATAAAGAAGTTGTGGTACATATATACAATGGAATATTACTCAGCCATAAAAAGGAACGAAATTGAGTCATTTGTTGAGACGTGGATGGATCTAGAGACTGTCATACAGAGTGAAGTAAGTCAGAAAGAGAGAAACAAATATCGTATATTAATGCATGTATGTGGAACCTAAAAAAATGGTACAGATGAGCCAGTTTGCAGGGCAGAAGTTGAGACACAGATGTAGAGAATGGACATATGGACACCAAGGGGGGAAAACTGCGGTGAGGTGGGGATGGTGGTGTGCTGAATTGGGCGATTGGGATTGACATGTATACACTGATGTGTATAAAATTGATGCCTAATAAGAATCTGCAGTATAAAAAAACATAAACAAAACAAGTAATGCTAAACTTTCATTGGGTTATTTGTATGGAAATATGTTAATATAAATGTTTCAGACATTACATGAAATTTCTAAAAATCTTGTATTTGTATGGATATATGTATGGAAATATGTTAATATAAATGTTTCAGACATTACATGAAATTTCTAAAAATCTTATATTTGTATTTGTATGGAAATATGTTAATATAAATGTTTCAGACATTAAAAAAAAAAATGTGGCTACTAGAAAATTAAAAATTACACATGTGGCTCTTAAAAAAAAAAAAAAAAAAAACTGTGATTAAAGAACTCCCAACAAAATACCAGGACCAGATGGCTTCACAGGTGAATTCTACCAAACATTTAGAGAAGAGCTAACACCCATCGTTCTCAAACTCTTCCAAAAAATTGCAGAGGAAGGAACACTCCCAAACTCATTCTATGAGGCCACCATCACCCTGATATGAAAACCAGACAAAGATACAACAAAAAAAAAAAAGAAAGAAAATTAAAGGCCAATATCACTGATGAACGTAGATGCAAAAATCCTCCACAAAATACTAGCACACCAAATCCAACAATACATTAAAAGGATCATACACCATGATCAAGTGGGATTTATCCCAGGGATACAAGGGTTTTTCAGTATCCGCAAATCAATCAGTGTGATACACCGCATCAACAAATTGAAGAATAAAAACTATATGATCTGGGCATCCCTGGTGGCACAGTGGTTGAGAGTCTGCCTGCCAATGCAAGGGACACGGGTTCGAGCCCTGGTTTGGGAAGATCCCACATGCCGCGGAGCAACTGGGCCCGTGAGCCACAACTACTGAGCCTGCGCGTCTGGAGCCTGTGCTCCACAACAAGAGGCCGCGATAGTGAGAGGCCCGCACACCACAATGAAGAGTGGCCCCTACTTGCCACAACTAGAGAAAGCCCTCGCACAGAAACGAAGACCCAACACAGCCATAAATAAACAAAAATAAATTAAAAAAACAAAACAAAAAAAAAACTATATGATCATCTCAATAGATGCAGAAAAAGCTTTTGACAAATTTCAACACCCATCTATGATTTTTAAAATCTTCAGAAAGTGGGCACAGAGGGAACATACCTCAACATAATAAAGGCCATATATGACGAACCTACAGCTAAAATCATTCCCAACAGTGAAAAACTGAAAGCATTTCCTGTAAGATCAGGACAAGGATGTCCACTCTCATCACTTTTATTCAACATAATTTTGGAAGTCCTAGCCACAGCAATCAGAGAAGAAAAAGAAATAAAGGGAATCCAAATTGGAAAAAAGAAGTAAAACTGCCACTGATTGCAGATAACATGATACTATACATAGAAAATCCTAAAGATGATACCAGAAAACTACTAGAGCTCATCAATGAAATTGGTAAAGTTGCAGGATACAAAATAAATACAGAGAAATCTGTTGCATTTCTGTACACTAACAACGAAAGGTCAGAAAGAGAAATTAAAGAAACAATCCCACTTACCATCACATCAAAAAGAATAAAATACCTAGGAATAAACCTACCTAAGAAGGCAAAGGATCTGTACTCTGAAAACTGTGACACTGATGAAAGAAATTGAAGATGACACAAACAGATGGAAAGATATACCATGTTCTTGGATTGGAAGAATCAAGTGTCAAAATGACTATACTACCCAAGGCAATCTACAGATTCAGTGCAATCCCTATCAGATTACCAATGGCATTTTTCATAGGACTAGAACAAAAACATTTAAAATTTGTATAGACACACAACAGACCCTGAATAGCCAAAGCAATCTTTTTTTAAAATTTATTTATTTATTCATTTATTTAATTTTTGGCTGCATTGGGTCTTCACTGCTGCACGCGGGTTTCCTCTAGTTGCTGAGAGCGGGGACTACTCTTCGTTGCAGTGCGCAGGCTTCTCATTGCGGTGGCTCCTCTTGTTGCAGAGCACGGGCTCTAGGCACGTGGACTTCAGTAGTTGTGGCGCACGGGCTTAGTTGCTCCACGGCATGTGGGATCTTTCCGGACCAGGGCTCGAACCTGTGTCCCCTGCATTGGCAGGCAGATTCTTAACCACTGCACCACCAGGGAAGCCCCAAAGCAATCTTGAGAAAGATAAACAGAGCTGGAGGAATCAGGCTCCCAGGTTTCAGACTATACTACAAAGCTACAGTCATCAAAACAGTATGGTACTGGCACAAAAACAGAAATATAGATCAACGGAACAGGATAGAAAGCCCAGAAACAGACCCACACAACTATAGTCAATTAATCTACAACAAAGGAGGCAAGACTATATAATTAAGAAAAGACAATCTCTTCAAAAAATGGTGCTGGGGAAACTGGACAGCTACATGTAAAAAAATGAAATTAGAACATTCTTTAACACCATACACAAAGATAAACTCAAAATGGATTAAAGACCTAAATCTAAGACCAGATATTATAAAACTCTTAGAGGAAGATACAGGCAGAACACTCTTTGACATAAATTGCAGCAATATCTTTTTCATTCCGTCTCCTACAATAATGGAAATGAAATCAAAAATAAACAACTGGGACCTAATTAAACTCAAAAGATTTTGCACAGCAAAGGAAACTATAAACAAAAGGACAACCCACAGAATGGGAGAAAATATTTGCAAACAACGCGACCAACAAGGGATTAATCTCCAAAATTTACAAACAGCTCATGCGGGTCAATATTGAAAAAAACAACCAACCCAATCATAAAATGGGCAGAACACCTAAATAGACATTTCTCCAAAGAAGACATACAGATGGCCAGGAAGCACATGAAAAGAGGCTCAAGATCTCTAATTATTAGAGAAATGCAAATCAAGACTACAATGAGATATCACCTCACACCCGTCAGAATGGCCATTATCAAAAAGTCTACAAACGATAAATGGTGGAGAGGGTGTGGAGAAAAGGGAACCCTCCTACACTGTTGGTGGGAATGTAAATTGGTACAGACACTATGGAGAACAGTATGGATGTTCTTTAAGAAACTGAAAACAGAGCTACCATATGATCCAGCAATCCCACTCCTGGGCATATATCCAGGGAAAAATGGTTCGAAAGGATACATGCACCCCATTGTTCATTGCAGCGCTGTTTACAATAGCCAAGACATGGAAACATTCATCTGTGCATTGACAGATGAATGGATAAAGAAGATGTGGTACATATATACAAGGGAATATTACTCAGCCATTAAAAAGAATGAAATAATGCCATTTGCAGCAACATGGATGGACCTGGAGATTATCATGCTAAGTGAAGTAAGTCAGACAAAGACAAATATCATATGATATCGCTTATATGCGGAATCCAGAAAAAATGATACAAACAAACTTATTTACAAAGCAGAGACAGATTCACAGATTTAGTGAACAAACTTACGGTTACCAGAGGGGAAGTATGGAGGGGAGGGATAGATTGGGAATTTGGGATTGACTGGTACACACTGCTATATTTAAAATAGATAACCAACAAGGACCTACTGTGTAACACAGGGAAGGAACTCTGCTCAATACTCTGTAATAACCTAAATGGGAAAAGAATTTGAAAAAGAATAGATACATGTATATGTATAACTGAATCACTCTCTGTACACCTGAAACTAACACAACATTGTTAATCAACTATACTCTAAATTTTAAAAAAATCTCTCCAGGTATTCTCATAGCTAGGTGTCTTAGCAGAGTTGACACACTTGACAGTTGTAGTCAGAATTCCTATATCTGGAATGTGCAGACCAGTAAATACTTCCTTCTTCCTCTCTCTTCCCCCAAGCCTATATGGAATATTGCCTTTGTCTGGGTATGTTATACAACGTGCTGTCACATCCTGACTTTGTACTTTCAGAGGTTATCCTTGCACAAGATAAAATGATGCAACCAGTTAGAGAAAAGAATAACGTGGAATCTTGCAATTAGCTATTTCTTGGATTCCCTAGATAACTAGCAGAAGAGAGATTTTAAGCTCTTAAGCCTATCTTAGTGAAATAAAGACTTCATTCCTAGATATGCAGGAAAAAGTGAAACTGGGGAAACAAAATGAACTCAAATGTCCAAGCATAATGTTAATTATTATATTTTAATTTTTCCGTTTATTAAAAATTCCTCAGCCATCACTTAAAAAAAATAGTAAAAGCTTTGGGTTTAAGGAAAAATGGCAAAGGGTAGGAAAAAGGCCAATTAAAATTACTATAACTCAACAGAAATTGTTACTTTCTTGATTTGTTTTATTACTCATAACTATGAAAGAAAACAGGTCATATACCATAATTGTGCCTACGTTAAAAGTTTTTTTATAAAATTGTTCTATTTGTTTCCTAAGTCTTGTTGGGAATCGTTAACTCAATATCATAATATTAATTCTATAGCTCCCAGATTTTAAAAGTGTAAGGAATTCCATTAATCATGATTAAAATTGTCATCTTGTAATGCCCCAAGAAATTTGTCCTTTTTGAAGAAAGACATTAAAATACAAGTAGTTTAGTTTGTAATTTTGCCTAGTCATTCTGTTTGTGTAAGGTCTGAATTGCTTTAAGGTAACTCATATAAGGCAACTGGCTACTAATCAATGCCTTTCTTTTCATTTGAAGTGTTTCCTTCAGGGAAATTGTGGTGAGTCTACTATCCCATCAAGTGTTACTCCAGAACTTATATGATATCTTGTTAGAAGAGTTTGTCAAAGGCCCCTCTCCTGGGGAGGAGAAGATCCAAGTGCCAGAAACCAAGCTGGCTGGCTTCCTCAGATACATCTCCATGCAGAACTTGGCCGTCATCTTTGACCTGCTGTTGGACTCCTACAGGACGGCCAGAGAGTTTGACACCAGCCCTGGGCTGAAGTGCCTGCTGAAGAAAGTGTCTGGCATCGGGGGCGCTGCCAACCTCTACCGCCAGTCTGCCATGAGTTTTAACATTTATTTCCATGCGCTGGTCTGTGCTGTTCTCAGCAACCAAGAAACCATCACTGCTGAGCAAGTGAAGAAGGTCCTTTTTGAGGACGATGAGAGGAGCACAGATTCCTCCCAGCAGTGTTCATCAGAAGATGAAGACATTTTTGAGGAGACCGCCCAGGTGAGCCCCCCTAGAGGCAAGGAGAAGAGGCAGTGGAGGGCTCGGATGCCCTCACTCAGTGTCCAGCCCGTCAGCAACGCCGACTGGGTGTGGCTGGTCAAGAGGCTTCACAAGCTGTGCATGGAGCTGTGTAATAACTACATCCAGATGCACTTGGACCTGGAAAACAGTATGGAGGAGGCACCGATCTTCAAGAGTGACCCTTTCTTCATCCTTCCCTCCTTCCAATCTGAGTCATCCACCCCGTCCACTGGGGGATTCTCGGGGAAAGACACGCCTTCCGAGGATGACCGCAGTCAGACCCGGGATCACGCGGGCGAGCCGCTGAGCCTGAGGGGGACCAGCGGGGAAATGCTACTGCTGCCCCCGAGCCCCAGGGTGGAGAAGAAGGACCCCAGCCGCAAGAAGGAGTGGTGGGAGAACGCCGGCAACAAAATCTACACCATGGCGGCCGACAAGACCATCTCAAAGCTGATGACCGAGTACAAGAAGAGGAAACAACAGCATAACCTGCCCGCCTTCCCCAAAGAGGTCAAGGTGGAGAAGAAGGGAGAGCCACTGGGGCCCAGGGGCCAAGGCTCCCCGCTGCTCCAGCGGCCCCAGCACCTGATGGACCAGGGGCAGATGCGGCACTCCTTCAGCGCTGGCCCCGAGCTGCTGCGCCAGGAGAAGAGGCCCCGCTCGGGCTCCACCGGCAGCTCCCGGAGTGTCTCCGCAAGGGACGCCGAAGCCCAGATCCAGGTGGGTACCTGCCCCCCGCCGGAGGATGCAAAGGTCCACAGCCAGCCATGCAGGAGGGAAGCTGGGTATCAGTGACGCACCTGTGCCCCTCAGGGAGCACTCAGACACGTTATGAGCCTCCAAAGTCAGGGGACTGCCTGCCCCTAAGACAGTATATCCTTGTGAAACTGAAATTGTATTCTCATATAATTTCAGGAATTGTTTTTATGGGTTATAACAGATACTACTGAGAATTAGGAACCCACCTGTGTAAATAAGATGACGCCAAAGCTTAGAAAATGGATGGACTTAAACCCAGGACTCAATGCCAGTTAATCATTTGAAGATAGCCCTGAAGCAATTCTGTAGTTATGAAGAATTATGTAAAGGGAAAAGGCAAAGTGCATATTATGTGGTTATTCCAATGAATTGTTTTTCTAGCCCATCCTGAGCACATAAAAATTCTCATTTTCAGAGTGTTCCTATTCCTTTATATAATTAATATTTGCAATTCTATGGTACCTCCCAAAAATGAGCTTGAGAAGTAAAGAAGAGGGGCACTGTTTCATTCAATTTAAGAAAAGATGAGATGGGAAAAGAAAGATAGAGGGATCTAAACTCGTGGAGAGCCCTTTAAAAGTAATCTGGATGTTTATTTTCAGTTGTAGATTCCTGTTGCAGGCATAGTAAGATAGGAGCTCTTGGGCCCTAGGATTCTATGGACCTATACAGGAATGTATTCTTAGAATGAACATAAATTTGGAATTAGTATGAATCTTGCAAGATACTTTTTTCCTCTGATGTATCTTGAACATAGAACTTCATAGTTCAGAATCCACAAAAATCATCTTAGACTGTATTTGTAAAAGTATCCAGTCAAACTGAGATGTAAGGTTCTTCTTTAACAGATGACCTTCTTGACAAATAACAAATCTTAATTGCTTTTTCATGTCTTGGAGATTTGCTTATGATTTCAAAAGTTACCCTAAATTAAGGTAGACCTATTCCAAACTTTCTAGACATTAGAGAGACTGCTGATTAAAAATGTCATATGGCCTGTGAAAATCTCATCATGAGAAGGCAAGAGAGTTTTTAAAAATCTGAGGAGTAAGATTTTTGTATTTTGTAAATGTTGGAAATAATGTATTCCTAATGTGAAATGAGTCTCTGCTAGTCCTTTTATATACATATATATATATATATATATATATATATATGAACTTAAACTGATGTTTTATTATAAGTGCATTAAATTAGTAAAGACTACATTTATTGAAGCCTAAAGCCTGAGAAAACTCATTTGCATATTAGCCACACTTAAGAGTACAAATGAAACCTCTGGAGAAAACTGCTAATTCTCTTAATTCCTTTCTCTTAGGCATGGACCAACATGGTGCTAACAGTTCTCAATCAGATTCAGATCCTTCCAGACCAGACCTTCACAGCGCTCCAGCCAGCAGTGTTCCCATGCATCAGCCAGCTGACCTGTCACGTGACTGACATCAGAGTTCGCCAGGCTGTGAGAGAATGGCTCGGCAGAGTGGGCCGTGTCTATGACATCGTTGTGTAGAAGACTCACATTCCATTCCCAAGGAAATACACTAGGAGGGTTTAGAGTATGTCTGCCAATCCAGCTGATAGCATTTCCCCCCCCACCAGCCCCAGTGACTCAGAGAACACCCAGTTGCTCCCTAACTAATCAGCATCGGGGCCATTCTGGATACTAAGGTAGTATCTGGATGACACAAGTGAAACTCTAAATTTGCACATAATTTCAGAAGGCTCTACATTCCTTGGCACATTTCTAAATCTTATTTCCCAATGCTTTTGCCTGCAATATTATCCCCAAATGAGTCACTTTTAAGGGCCACTCCTTTGAAAACATTACATTGATCCATCATTTTAAAAAATGCAGTAGCTAAAGAAATATCTGCTGGTTAAGTCAAGCTGATGTACACATAGACATCTAGTACCAGACATGATTAATTGGAGGAAGATTTATATTATGATTATGAGTTCGGCAGGGAAGAAAACAGTTGGAGAAATGTATTCTTGGGTGTCATAATCAAGAAAGGGATGACTTACTTCCTCTGTAACTCTGTAAAATATTCCAGAACATTTCAAAATTGTTCCTAAGTTGTCAAGATTTTCTGGTTGGTATTTGCCAACTTCCTCATGTAAGGTACTACTGTGCCTTCACTTCCCTACTTCTAAAGGAAGGAAATTCTTTCATGGCAGGATTTTAAGTCTGTGGCATGGCAGCCTTTGACACATAGTACTCAGTGGTATTGGCTGATACAGATAGTGCCAAATGACTTAAGACCGGCCACCCTGACTGTCCCAATAGTCTTTGCTTTTGTTCCCAACGCAAAAATGAAAAGGGAAAGAAAAAATGGTGCCTTAGTTCCTTGTTGCACACACATTTCTATGCTCCACAATTATCTGAACATAAGGTATAACATTTTGTCTTTAAGAAAACAAAACAACTCATTTTATATCAACACCCTTGGAAGAAAGGAACTCAAGAATTCACCGTCCAATAAACAGACTTCTCAGGGAAGGGAGCAGGAAGTGTGGGGTTAGGGAGACAGCTGGAAGGGGTGGGAAAGGAGGTGATGATGAAATCATTTTAAATCTGAAAATATTAGACAACAATCGTATGAAATAATGGTGTCGTTCATACACACTCTAGTCTCAGAAGAAAATAAAACTACAGGAGAAAAGGACACAGAATGAAGTTTAGGAAATGAAGTTTTTCAGTTTAAAATATTTCTCCTCTCTGGCAAGTAGATTTGCCATCTGTTTGAGGTCTTTTAATTCAGGCATATTTTAAGCAGATATTTATTTTCCTAATTATTACTAGAAAATTAATTTGGAATCTTTATCTTATTATTTACAGTATATTTAATATTTATTAAATTATAATAGTGACTGAAACTCCTCAGTCAAGCCCATTCACACACATTCTAAAGAGTCAGTTGCTAAGACATACGTTTTAATTTTCCCAGCTCCTAAAAATTGTTCGTAATTGAAAATATTATCCCTGAAACATCAACTCTTAAGTGTGGAAGTAAGGATTTAAAACTGACAGCTTTATTCAGTGCTGGTATTTGTAAACTTTGTCTTCCTTGGGAATATATAACTATCTACAAGGTTAAGAGGAAGACAGGGTTCCCTGATTTATTTAGGCAATCTAAAAGAAAGAACCTTATCATTCGCTATGCCATCCAGAGCACCACAGAATTCAGAAGATGTTTTTCCAGTTCCACAAAACACTCTTTGCCTTCAGTTTTTGCTCATTAGACAATAATGCAAGTTTAGAAACAGATCAACAATTTGATGTTAACAAGCAATGAATCGTTGGGATAGCAATGAGTTGGTTCTATACTTTAGATTTTTTATATTTTGTAAGTAGAATTGAAAGTTGGGTAGATCCTTTTTTTTTTTTTTTTTTTTAAACAAAAGCAGTACACCATTGTTGTTTTGTTTCTTTTTGTAGCTCATCTAAGGTTCATTTCCTTTTGAGTATTCCACAATTTAGGGGGGTGGGGGGAGATTCAGCAAAGCAGAGTATTATCAAATCAGAGTAATTACAAAATGTTTATATCTAGCAACTTTTTATAAAGTATAAAAGTTCAAAGGAAGCCAGTCTCAATTTATGAAGGTCATGTCCTGGAAGTTGTTAACGGTTTAGAAGTCAGAATTCATTGTCTTGACAGATTCTCTATTGTGGGATTCATGGCTAGCTTATGAAAACAAGTTTACCCCATTCTGTATTCAAATACTGCTCTAGTACCAGCCTAATTATGGGTCCCAAGAATAAAAGATAAGAGGATGTACATCATTCTTTACCTACAATTTTGTCAGAGGGTTTTGGTCCCTTCCCGTCATCTTTTCTGTAGACCACCCCTCCGGCCCACAGCAGTCTTCAACCCACCTCCATTCCCAACACACTCTGTGTATCACATCCATGTCAGATTTCGGCTGGAAAATTAGCTAAGTCACAGTAATACTTCTAAGAGGTATTTGCAGTTTTCAAAAAGGACATTGCTTGATGCAAATAATCTCCGAGGAATAGTACACTTCAGGTCACAGCAAAGTCAGTCAAATCTTCCCAGGGGTGGAGAAGAAAGGGACATATGTAAAAACCCTTAGTAGATGAGTGGTCCCTCCCCACACTGCCCCATCAGTCCCTCACTCTTCCTGGTGTGTCCATTTCTGCCTTTCCGCATCTCTTCTTTCATTCCCTCCCATGGTCTCTGAAAGACCAAGGTCAAGACAAGCCTTTGTAGTTACATATAGCTATTACCATATATTTTCAGATCTAAGCAGAATAAGATTTTTATTGCTTTTAGTTGCCTGTATTTACTGCCAAAAGTGTGTTACCCTCTGGTTGAGATTTATTCTTTTTCTAATATTTTGGTAAAGTGTTCATCTTTTCCAAAGTGAGGAAGCACCCTAGAAAACTCAAAGTGCAAAAGAATTCCTGACTGAATAGCCCAGCCAAGTACACCACGCTCTGCAACAGATTTCTCCTTGCCATAGGAGGACTTAGATTTGATGGAGGGCTAATAAATTGTTCATAGGATCTCTCACCTCTAGCATCTCCTGATCAGCTTTGACAGATGCTTAGGCTGTCTCTTTACACCCTCTTGTCATCTCTCCCCTTATGATTATTTTCCTGCCTTCTCCATCAATACAAAACTAGGGCAACTTTTACCACTTTTAGGCTATTTAATGACTGACCAAGGCAGATGCTAACATATAAAACAGCTCAGACTAATCAAACATGACAAAATGTTATCATAATTCCAAAGTACCTTTAAATTGAAACTTCTTGGTACAGCGATCACTAGGCTTTGTTGTTGCTGTTCTTGTTGTTCCAAGGAGAGGGCTTATACAGAGTCAGTTGAGAGAGTCAAATAGCCTTAACTATAAGAAGGTAATGCAATTGTATAATAGATATTTTTGACTTCCCCAAATACATCATAGTATTGCTTATGTAGGAAAGTTTTCTTTCTCAGAAAGAAAAATCCATTTGTGTCAGTCCTATCAAACTAAGCAAAATGAAGACCTCTGTTTGGAGCTGATAACAATAGCAAGAGGTTACAAACAGCAGGGGGGGAAGGTGACATCATTGAGTGCCTCTGAGAATGTGGACCTTTATCTACTTACCATATTTAATTCCCACAATAACATTGTGAAACAGGTATTGTTGTCCTCGTTTTTTCAGATGAGGATGCAGACCCAGAGAGGTTCAGAAACTTGCCCAAGATAACCCATAAATGGCAAAGTTGGTTGCAAAAGAGATGTTCCTGAATTCAAAGGCCAGGCTCTCTCTACCATACTATGTCTAAGTGCACAGTGTAAACACTTCAGTGTTTCAAGGAATTAAACAGTTAAAATGAGTTGAAGATATTACATTGATGTCCCTATCTATAA
Source organism: Balaenoptera borealis (assembly GCF_965194805.1). NCBI lineage: Eukaryota > Metazoa > Chordata > Mammalia > Artiodactyla > Balaenopteridae > Balaenoptera > Balaenoptera borealis. The sequence goes on along the minus strand of NC_138873.1, from coordinate 25,678,685 downwards.
TGTTATGGGGATTTTTCAGTAGAGTTAAAAGAAAAAGATAGTGTTTAGGCATATAGTAAGGTCATATATAACATAATATTTTTATGTTTGAAAATAAAGAAAACAAAATCTAAACTTTAGTCTTAAAGCAGATCCTCAGTGGTAATTTAGGAAACTCACCAAATTAGGTGGAAATGATGGAATAATATTGTCCATGGCCAGCTATTATGTGGAAAAACATGACAGTCTGTGTCTGGAATGACAGGAACAATTTGTTGACCTTTACCAATTACCATTTAATCACTCAGAATAAAGTGCCCTGCAGCCAACAGTGCCTCTCTACTTGCTTCCCCTGGAAGTATATAGGACTAAATTGTAGGTCATCATCAAACTTTGGGAATATGCAAAATAAATGACCATTTTTCAAAATGCACATTCTCTGAAGAAGAAGCAACTGGTCAGACAAGATTGCTTAAAGATTCAGGTACTGAGGGCATCAGGTCAATATCTATAGTAACCATGTGCCATGACACCTAAATATTTCTACTTGCCTTGTAGACAAGGAAACAGGCAGAAGGAAAAATCCAACATAATGCATTAAGTGAATGACAGAACTTACATCCGCTTGGGTACCATTTAGGAAGATTTAGTGTGGCCTTAAAAAAGCAAAAGACTATTTTTAAGCACTTTTTATTGAATATATGAGCTTGTTTATGGCAAGATTTATGAAATTGGGTAAAGAAGTCATTTATAATTATGCCTCATCCAAAAAAATGTGTTCTCCTTCACGAGTTCAGCAATCTAGAAAACTTTGTCTCTGTCTTTCGTGAGATCCCTTTCCTCTGGCTGTATTGTAATATTTGTATTTGATGTGGAAGTAACTAATAACTTAATTAAGGTTTTGGATTAAAACACCATTTAGATTTCAAAAATACAATTATTACTTCAGGGAAGATAGACTAAAAAAAAAAAATCATCCCCTGGGATAATGTAGGAGAAACTTACTTGAGAACAATGCCTAATTTCCTTGTAAAGAGGGGAAGTACTTATCAATTGAAGAACAACCCACTACCACACCGCTAGCACCATCCAAAACCTTTCCCCTCTATCTTTGTGTGATAATGCAAGGGGGGTCTAGGGAGGAGAGACTAGCTAGCTGGCCATCTTAGTGACACAACTGCAGTCAACTTCTGCTGAATTCCATCCAATTACAGTCCTTCTAGCCTTTTCAACTACCAAAAAGTGTTTGTACTGTTAATTCCTATCCTGGAAGTTCAAGTAGTGGTCGTCTAGTATCTTTTGACGTTAGAACAGTAGTTGTCAAACTTCAGCACATATCAGAGTCACCTAGAGGTCTTGTTAAGGCACAGATTGCTGGTCTGGAGCCCAGAGTATCTGATTCAGTAGGCCTAGAAATCTGCATTTCTAACAAGTTCCCAGATGAGGCCAGTGCTGCTGGTCTGGGGACAACACTTTGAGGACCAATACCTGGAAAAAATTTCTAACTACTCCCTTTAAGGTCAGCCTGACTTATCAAGCACTAGAGAAAAACTGAACTTCACCTTGGGCAGACAACTTGGAATTGGATTTTCTACAGCATTGCTGTTCAGTCTTCCCAGTTTCCAGGTTTATTATGCCAACGATTGATTTTTACAAGGTAGAAGACAATGAATGTATAAGTTCTATGGAACCGTGAGATCAATGTAAGCTTCTCGTCTTTGTATTTAGAAACATTAACTCTATGGATGACCTTTTGTATCATGTTGACTTTTTGACTTGTACTGAAGGTGATTTTAAAGTATGTAGTGTTTTAATTTCTTCTGTCCATACAGTTTTGATGAGATGTTTCCATGTTGATTCCATCACAACCTTGGCTCCTGGCTTCCAGAAATTTTTGAGTAGTTGCTCGCTTGCCAGTAGTTTTATATCCCTCATTAGTCACCAGAATATGAGCACATCAAGATGATATTATACTACTTGATGTGCCTTCATCTTTCACTTAACTGTCTGGTGTACATTAATATTTTAATTTCCTACATATCTGTAAAGAGTCTACCAAATGGCTTCACGGGAATTTGCAAGTGGAACCAACTCCCTTTTGAGCAGCACATGTGCCTGTTTTAAGGACTTTTCATTACATATGTTGTGTTGTGCACATATCTACACAATCAAGACCATATTCATTATCTCATCTTCCAAATGAGGAGAAAAATGTAAAAGCGCATCAGTATGTTTTGGGAATACAGTGAAATCATGTTAAATGTAGATGGGGCCTTAGTTTATCTCTTAACTCTTTATTCAGTTAATTAGTTTTGGAAATTCTTTTTCCATTAAACAAAATAAGGACCATAGAGGTAATAATTCAAGAGAAAAAAAATTGAGTATCTCAAAATCATCTCCCTTGTATAAACTATACTAATTACACAAAATTTTTATTGATTCAGTAAGTTTCTCTAAAGACTTCTGTTTAAGTATCCTGACATTATTTAAACTGTTATGTAAGTAGAAAGTAATGACTATATTTACTAGAATTAGTGAGATGAGAAAGCACATCAGTGTTAATGATGTCAAGGATTCAAGTCCTTGCGTCTGTAGACAGGAATAATTGAAGCTTTTCTATTGCAGTTTCATTTCCCCTAATCATTTTTGGAAATTATGTGTGCGTTTAGTTTTTTTAATAATAACGGATGTTGAATTAAATTTTAAAAATTAATCTCTAGTAATAATTTATTTTTGTTTTACCAGCTGGTGCCAAAAAGGGGAGGGAGGAATCCAAAAGCCAATCTTTTAAACTAACATGTAAAGTTTGTTTTCTCTTAAAGTTGGGAAGCTCACGGCCCTGGCTCTACCAGGCACCAGTGGCCACCACGGCTGCCTCGTGACTAGGTACAGGCAACTTTGTGTTCCTCCCTCTCTCTTCTTTCATCCAATTTTTGTTGGAAGTGGTTCTCTCTAATAAAACTTGGTTTCCCACACAATAGGTAAAACTGGACAAAGATTAATGCTTTTTGATATTTTTGGTTTCACTTCAATTGAAACCATGTGGTAGAATTTCCAGGTATGGCATGAATGGGGCAGGAGCAGGTGCCTAGAGGGAAAGGCTGGTTTTGTTTCTTAATTTGTTTTTAGTGGATGGGTGGGGATGGGGGCAAGAAAAAGAAGTTTATTGCCCTAATCATGCCAGAAGACTGATTCAAGATGATTTTCCTGCTGTTCTAAGAGGAATAGACTTAGATAAATTACATTATAATTGGTTCCCCTGATACTATCTCCCACTCTAAGTAAAGCCAACGGGTGGTAAGGGTCCTTTTATCCTTTCTTGTATTATGCCAAAGACTAGACTTGTTTTCACTGAAAATTATAAATAAATGAAGCTTGGTACAGCCATAATGATTTGAGTCCGTATACCATTTTATCCATAGAATGCAAAACTCATCCCCGCAACCCTATTCACCAGGAGCCTTGAAGCATTTTGTTTACTCCAAAGGACTTGTCAAGGAAGTACAGTTTTTGTTTTGCCTTCTTATTTAGTCAGTTTGGTCACATTTATTTTAAAAAAAAAATGAAAACCACCATCCTTTATATGTTGATATAACTATTTGATTTGATATAATCTGTGTTGTTTAACAGGTTCCTGTAAGCAAGCTTGCAAGTGTATTTTGTGTACATTTTATCTGAGGTGAAAATGAAAATTCTAAAGAGAAAATATTTTAAAAGATATTGTATTTATGTTGCTTGTGTTGTAGAATAAAGATTCAAATGCATCAAAAAAATCTGATATGTGAAACCATTTTCTTCACTGAATAAATATATCAAAATATGTAAATATCCTGTTTACAGAATTCTGCTAAGTGAACTAGGTTCCTTTCCTTGGCGTTTCATAACTCTGAAGAAACTCCCCCTTCCAATTCTATAATACAGAGATAGTCACTTGACAATTTGGTGAATGCCTAGAAAATATATTTGAAGAAGAATATATATATAACATAGTATTATATATTATATACAGTATTATACTACATTATATATAATATTTACTATATATATCTACTACATATATACCATTGTTTCCTTTTTAAAGAGAGGGCTTATTTTACAATATTATTTTGATGTTTTTCTTCATAAGAATGGATATCAAATTCATGTTATCAGTAGATATTGATGTAGTTTATTCATTTAAAAGAACTAAACGAATGTATTACCTTGATTGTTCATAAACAACCAAATCCCTAAATAGGAATATTGTTATTAAAAGTAATATTAAAAAGAAAAATACAACCGCTTTTAACTTCATTATCTTATTGGATTGCAGTTTTTAAATTGACTCTTTCAAAAGCCTATTAATAGTATAAGCCTAGGAATCATCATACCCAAATTGTGGAAAACTGCTATTTGGCCACTAGAGGGATAAAAGCCGTACAAAATGGATGGAATTTGTGTATATGACCTTAAATCATGATTCTATCATTCTGTCATACGCTCTGGTAATCTCACAGTTGTACTGCTAAGACTCAGCCCCTTCCATTGTATGAACAAAATAAATCTAAAATAGACACTAACATACTTTGCATAAGGAAATCACCAACAAGGGACCAGCCATGTTCATAGAGACAGCTGTGGCAGCGTAGAGAGGGCCTTGGACCTTAGCCAGAAAAGCTGACTTCACATCCTACGCTTTGCCCCTTCCTGGGAGTAGGAAGACCAGACAACACTTGCATACAGAGCTCAAGGTTCCTGCTCTGTAACGTGAAAGATAACGTGAAAGCCCCTATGTTGCAGTGCTTTGTAAATGCTAATGCCTAATAGGTGCTAACTACTATTTGTTAGAGAATAACCCATTTCATAACTAGCCCCACTATTCTGCAAGATGATTTATACTTGAGATCTAATGCGTACATATCCTTGACATTCACATCCATGAATGCACTACAACACAGCTTAACGTCTTGTGTCAATCTTATAAGAGGAGGTCAGCAGCTCAGATGCAGATCTCTTTAGCCGAACACTTTGGAAATAAATTCTAGGTCAATACCAATTCTTCCATTATTAATATCCACCAATAAATACAATATGTACATAAATCTATATGTATTTCTTTAGAGACTTGATATGCTTCAACTATTTGGCTTATGATCAAAACTTCTATTATGATTTAGCTTTGATAAATATTTTATATCACTCATTAGAAAATTCACTTTCCCATCCAGCTTAAAGATAGGTTCAATACGTAAGTGAAAATAAAATTGAAGTATAATGCAATATTGTGGCTTTCACATATTGACCAACATTCCTATTATCTCGAGCCTTTTTGGAAGAGCACTCTAAGCTCTTCCTTGTTTGTTTTTATTTATAGATTCCTAGTTACAACATCAAGTCATTTGTGCCCTGAGTCTGCCCTGCTAACTTAATCTGGTTGCACAAAATGTTTTGTTGTCAGAGAAACAAACTATTTAGTTTAATGGTCTCATCCAAACTCAGAGATGGTACCAACATAATAAAATCCCAGAAAAATGTATAAGCAGTTTCTGAATCACAAAAAAAGTATCATTTCAAGATGAAGGGATCAGATTTACAACAGTTTAGAGCAGAGAACTCAAATATTGAACTTTGATTTTGATATGGTTTCCTAGTCTACTTTATATCAATATATTATTTGCTATATTATTTGTCTCTCCAGCAGAGAATAATCTTAAAGAAAATAAATTAGATGTTAAATGTTGTGAAGCAGAAGCCTCCATTATAACTCAACTTGAAAAAGTGAGTATTGAAGTTAATTTACCAATTATAAAGGAAAAAATACTGTTAGCTATATTAGAGTTAAAAGTTCAATATTCTACAGTTTGTTTTCATCTGCTCCTAAGATGGCCATCAAATCAGTAAGTATTAATGAATTTTCTAATTAATAATAAATTACAAAAATAACATTCTTCTCAAACCCTAAAATAGATTCATTTTTGAAGTAGAAGGAATATATATTATTACAAATCCCTCTCAGATCAAAACCATTTAGAAATAGATTTCTTGGAAAACTGAGCATAGCTGACATCTGTTCAGTATCTATTCAAGTAGATGATTGGCTTGGGGTTCACTGTTCCAGGAGAGGGATAGGGATATGATGGGGCGGAATGACACAAAGTTGCCTGTGAGATTCTCTGGCTCTTATATTCTGAAAGAGAGAGAGAGGGAGAGGGAGGGGGAGGGAGAGGGGGAGGGAGGGGGAGGGGGAGGGGGAGAGAGAGAGAGTTTAATTGTGGGTTTTGAGGGAAGGGTGTCATGGAAAGGGAGAATGAAGACAAACTCTCTAGGGTAGAAACGTGAGGGGAAAAAAATCCTTCCTCTTTGATTAGAGCTGAATTCCCAGGGCTGGAAGGAAGAGGAAGAAGAGGTTGAACAGCAGAAAGGCTGCAGGTCAGGGAGGACCCCTGCACTGGCAAAACTATAAGAAAAAGCATTCCTGCATGGTACTCCCTGGCTGCAGTCAGGCCAGACAGCCTGGGAAAAACGTCCCAATCCCGAGGTATGTCAGAGAGTAGCAGAAGGATCTCCACACACCAATTCATGGTGTAGAAGTAACACAGTGATCAGCCACCCTGGCAGAATGGAGGCTCAGAACACTTTTTAGGTGAGTTAGAAGAAAATAAAGAAAATTGAAATGTGATACATGAACTTTGTGGACTGAGATTTACACCAGCTTTTGCAGTGAATAATCTAAAATCACGGTATGTCTAGTTTTGCAAGGCAACTGGAATTGGGGGGTGGGGAGGCAGAGACAGCTGTCCCTACAAATGCAAATTTATTTCCAAGGAAATGCCGACAGAGTTGGCACTTGACGATCCCTCCCAAGTCCAATGCCGTTGGCCCTTGGCAGCATCAGAAAGGTTTCTGCCTCTTTGGGAATAAGGCTCCCTCATCAGATCATCTTCTACTGAGGTCCCAAATTCTCTCCCCTGAGATGTGTGAGCTAGTTTGACAGAGTAGAGTTTGGTTCCTCCCATCTGGGGGCCCCAGATGCTGTAAGTAAACCAAATGTGTCCTCCACCTGATTCCCTAGCCTCCCTTCTAGTTGCTTCCAGGTAAACTTGGGCATCTCACCCCCCTTCTGCCAGTGGCTGCATTAGTCCCACTTCATGTTTTAGCTAACCGGCAAAAGACATCGCCCACTCCATGTGGATTGTAGCCAAATTCAGTCTTAGAACTGTAAATTATTTCTTTATATAATCTCCGTAAGGAACATAACAGGACAAAAGCTTACTGAGTGACTCAATCTCTATGAAAAACATGCCTCCCCGTACCTCTGACTTATACACCTGCACCAGGCTCAGCTACCCTGGACAGTCTCAAATTGTAATGTAAATAAGAACCATTTGATTGATTGTTGAACTTGCAGGTGTCCAGGCCTTACCATAGAAATGCTCACAGTAAGAATGATGCAGGCCTCAGGGATCTGCATTTTGACAAGCTTTCAACAGGATTCCTATGGATCACTCTTCAAAAATTATTCTATGTTTAGTCTTATTCTAAGAATGTAGTTCTAAGAATCTGATGTATAATCTGACCTAAAATTAAAAGGCTGTAAGTTTGGTCCCTCAAAAGAATAGTGTAGGGCTTCCCTGGTGGCGCAGTAGTTGAGAATCTGCCTGCCAATGCAGGGCACACGGGTTCGAGCCCTGGTCTGGGAAGATCCCACATGCCGCGGAGCAACTGGGCCCGTGAGCCACAACTACTGAGCCTGCGCGTCTGGAGCCTGTGCTCCGCAACAAGAGAGGCCGCGATAGTGAGAGGCCCGCGCACCGCGATGAAGAGTGGCCCCCCCTCGCCGCAACTGGAGAAAGCCCTCGCACAGAAACGAAGACCCAACACAGCCATAAATAAATAAATAAATAAAAATTAAAAAAAAAAAAAAAAAAAAAGAATAGTGTAGGTAGAGGCCCAGAAGTGGGTAGCAGTTGTTCAAGCATTTAACCCCCCAGGTAGATTCACTTTAAAGCAGAGATTTGTGACCTGGGGTGTGCAAAGAATTAGGGGATTCTTAAACAAGAAAGGGAAAAAGTATAGCCTTATTTTTACTGACTTCTAACTGAAATTTAACATGTCTTTCAATTTGTAATGTAGACAACAAACCACAGTGATGATGGCAGGCCCAGTGACTTGTTACCCATGAAGTCACAGATCTTTTCCTATTGCAGATCCCTCAAAATTCTATTTGGGAAGCACTAGAGTTGCTATCAGAACCACTGCTAGATCTTGTCATTTAATGTGTTAATGGGGAAGAATACCTATATATTACTGTTTCAAAAATTGAGTATTTTGACAGCGACATTGGTTTCCTTTGTAATAAAATGTATTTTAGTCTATGTATTTAAAGTTATTTCAAATCTTTAACATTACTCTCAAAAGGGATTCATAGACCTCCCCAAACTGCAAAGGAATCTGTGGCACAATAGTCAGTGAAAGAAATTCTGTCCTAGGATTATCATAATGAAGGATGGCTGTAAATCTAGGGTAAACTCATCAAGTTATGTTTGGGACAGGTGCATTTTCTCTCATGTCACCTTATATTCTATTGTGATCACCTGGGAATCAGGAGCCCTAACTCCCAGTCTTAGATCAACACAGTGTGTTTGTAAGCCAATTACCTCTCCGAGTCTCATTCCCTCATCTCCTACGTGACATGTCTCGTGAAGTGATTGCCAACATCCGGTAAAATATAAACAACTCAGTTTCCCTGACCAGAATTCTGAAAGGCAGCTCCTGTAAATTCTCACATAGGCTCCTGCTTTGAAGATATTCAAATGAGGAACAGTGCACAGATTTTTTCCTACTAAGAAGTATCTCCCTACTATAAAGTTTACATACAGTTCTGTATGTAGTCATGAATTTCACACATATTTTAAAAATTCCACTTGGTCTGGGTTTTTAAAGCACTGTAAGAAAAAATATTTAACATTTAACAACAGAAAAAAATCAATGTTTTAATGTCGGGATTGGCCCATTAAATTAAAAAAAAAATACTAGTCTCATGTAATAAATTTTAAAATTGCTTTGAATTAGGAACATTTCAAAAATAAAAATAGACCTAACAATGTTTAAAGATGAAATGGGTAACATATAAATCAAAAGAATGAATTTTAAATTCTTATCCAGATTTGGCACCCTATAAATGAATATACCAACCCTTAGAGGTCTGGAACCTATTTGACTGCTAGTTACTAAGCTACTATTCATTCTAAAATATTCAATAACTAATATTGGCAATGACTTTACTAGGGAAACCTGGTAGATAAATGGTCAAACTCATTTATTATCACAGTCTCATACTATTAGTCAACAGACTATGCAAAAAATCTAGGAGAATTTTACCTACAACACCAATAATGGGCAGCCAGTGTTGACTATTTAATCATTTCTTCATTTATTTTTGTTATTTTCATTTTTAAAATGAATTTATAGACCACTGAAGTAAACATTTTCTTAAGAAAGGTGAGACTAAGAGGACAGAACTTTCCAGAGGAACAGGAGTCTCTGCTACTCCATGTTTAAGCTTGTCATAGAAAGAATATTTCCTGTCTGAATGGAGCATCAGATGGCAAGGAACCCAAACAAGCCCCCAAAACCACATCCTCACTATCTCAATACCCAGACTGTGCTAGACAACGTACTTACAATATGTCCTCTCATTTCACCAAACACTGCAAGGTAAGTTTCTCAGATCACATTTTACAGGTGGAAAGTTAAGGCTCCAAAAAATAGAAGGGGGCATAAGTTGCTGAAGGTCACAGGGCTAGCAACTGGCAGAGCCAGAACCGAACCCAGATCAGTCTAACCACAAAGCCATGCGCTCTCCATCACATGATAGCTTGGAGTAAAAATGAAAATGAAATTAACAATCTGGATAAAACCCTGTCCAGTGCAGCATCTCCAACCTCAATCAGTTGAAATCACCCACAGACCTAAATTTCAAACCTTTTCTTAAAACCTGTACTCTCAAAATAGTTCTGTTACACTAGTCCTCACGATGAGAGCTGGCCTGGTGTCATGACCATGGGAAATACAGAATAAACCCATCTGCTATAAAAATAAGCATCATGAAATTCAACTGATGGTTGTATTCAACCCAACAATCTAGCATTTGCTAAAGGAAAACTTGAGGGAGCTAATACTGAAGACAAACTAAAAGGTCATTTTAAATATCCACAACTTTTAGAATTTCTAATTTTATTCCTGCATTAGGTTATGCTACTGAGAAGCAATGTATTTAGACCAAATTATCTCAGCTTCCTTTAGAAATGCCTTCACTGAATTAAGATTTAATGTCATGCCCGCAGCTTTTAAAAAGGGTCGATATGAGAAATCGCCAAATTTGTCTTCCATAAATCTATATTAATAGCAGGTGCCCATTACATTACTCATTTGTTTTCTTATATAAAGAACCATGAGGCCCATTTTTCCAGAATTCAAAACCAGAGTCTTTGATAACAATTATCTGATTGTGCATTAACTATTGACTTTTCCAGAAAAAATGGGTGCTTACTTGTTTTAGTTTTTACCTTAACTTCAGAGCTAAATTCAGGCTCATGCAGAGAAGTGTGCTAAGGAGTAATGGAAGAACAACCCACCAGCCCCATGTTACTTACTGCGTATCTTAACTCAGCTTATTTACTCTTTACAACAATTCAACAAAGTCCTTTCAATTCATGTCACTTTATTGCAAGGAAAGTATACTGAGATAACTTTCCTAAGCCTGCCCAGCTAGAAAATAGTCAGAATTCAAGACCAGGTCTGATTCAAAGTTCATTTCTTCCAGCCATGTGGAAAGAATTATTTCACTCTTATCCTCTGGAAGTACCCATTTCCCTGCCCTTTAGGGTTTTTTTGTTTTTTGTTTTTGGCTGTGTTCGGTCTTCGTTGCTGCACGTGGGCTTTCTCTAGTTGCAGTGAGCGGGGGCTACTCTTCACTGTGGTGCATGGGCTTCTCATTGCAATGGCTTCTCTTGTTGTGGAGCACAGGCTCCAGGCACACGGGCTCAGCAGTTGTGCCTCGTGGGTTCTAGAGCGCAGGCTCAGTAGTTGTGGTGTACGGGCTCAGTTGCTCTGCGGCATGTGGGATCTTCCCGAACCAGGACTTGAACCCGTGTGCCCTGCATTGGCAGGCGGATTCTTAACCACTGCGCCACCAGGGAAGCGCTGCCCTTTAGTTTTATATTGTTTTTATTTATGAACAACCTTAAAGCCTTTTTGTAAGCAAGTAATATATAAATCACATGTAAATAAAATATTTTCCCAAGAAACATGTGATCTAGCTAACTCTATGATACAACTGAAACCATGCCCCATAGGGTTAAAGAGCCCATCCTGAAACTGTGCCCCATAGGCTTAACAGAAACTGGTGACTATGAGAAATACTTGAGCTTGTCTTACAGAACAGTGGGTAAGGGAATAGCTTGTTAAAAACCCACCGGCTGGGCTTCCCTGGTGGTGCAGTGGTTGAGAATCCTCCTGCCAATGCAGAGAACACGGGTTCGAGCCCTGGTCTGGGAAGATCCCACATGCCATGGAGCAACTGGGCCCGTGAGCCACAACTACTGAGCCTGCGCGTCTGGAGCCTGTGCTCCGCAACAAGAGAGGCCACGATAGTGAGAGGCCCGTGCACTGCAATGAAGAGTGGCCCCCGCTCGCCGCAACTAGAGGAAGCCCACGCATAGAAACGAAGACCCAACACAGCCAAAAATAAATTAATTAATTAATTTTTTTAAAAAAAGAATTCATCTAGGACAATGTAAAATTATAAACAAAAAAAAAAAACAAGAAACCCCACCGGCTGCAGGACAGAAGGGAGTGGCATGATATATTTAAGGTGATGAAAGGGAAAAACCTACAACCAAGAATACTCAACCCAGCAAGGCTCTTGTTCAGATTAGATGGAGAAATTAAAAGTTTTACAAACAAGCAAAAGCTAAAAGAATTCAGCACCATCAAACCAGCTTTACAACAAATACTAAAGGAACTTCTCTAGGTGGAAGAGAAAAGGCCACAACTAGAAACAAGAAAATTACAAAATGGGAAATCTCACCCGAAAAGGCAAACATTCAGTAAAGGTAGGAAATCATCTGCACACAAACATGATATCTAAACCAGTAATCATGAGAGGAGGAGAGTACAAATGCAGGATATTTGAAATGCATTTGCATTAAGAGACCAGCATGAATCTAGAAAAACTGTACAGATGAATGTTTTGCAAAGCAGAAACAGAGACACAGATGTAGAGAACTTATGGATACCAAGGGGTGAAGGGGGGTGGGATGAACTGGGAGATTGGGATTGACATATATACACTACTATGTATAAAATAGATAACTAATGAGAACCTACTGTATAGCACAGGGAACTCTACTCAATGCTCTGTGGTGACCTAAATGGAAAGGAAATCTAAAAAAGAGGGGATATATGTATACATATAAGTGATTCACCTTGCTGTACAGCAGAAACACAACATTGTAAAGCAACTATACTCCAATAAAATTAGTTTTAAAAAAAGAAATTAAGAAACCAGAAACTTAAAACATTCATGTATATACAGAGACTGCTATATCAAAACCTCATGGTAACTGCACACCAAAAATCTATAACAGAAAAAAAAAGAAAAAGGAATCCAAACACAACACTAAAGAAAGTCATCAAATCACAAGAGAACAAAAGAGGAAAGGAAGAAAAAAGACCTAAAAACACAAATCCAAAACAATTAACAAAATGGCAATAAGAATATACATATCGATAATTACCTTAAATGTAAACAGATTAAATGCTCCAACCAAAAGAGATAGACTGGTTGTATGGATACAAAAACAAGACCCATATACTATGCTGTCTACAAGAGATCCACCTCAAATCTAGACACACATACAGACTGAAAGTGATGAGATGGAGAAAGGTATTCCACACAAATGGAAATCAAAAGAAAGCTGGAAAAAAAAAAATAATAAAAAATTAAAAAAAATTTAAAAAAATTAAAAAAAAAAAGAAAGCTGGAGTAGCAATACTGGTATCAGACAAAATAGACTTCAAAATAAAGACTGTTACAAGAGACAAAAAGGACACTACATAATGATCAAGGGATCAATCTGAGAAGAAGATACAACAACTGTAAATATATATGCACCCAACATAGGAACACCTCAATATATAAGACAAATGTTAACAGACATAAAAGGAGAAATCGACGGTAGCACAATAATAGTGGGAACATTACATCTCACTTACATCAATGGACAGATCATCCAGACAGAAAATCAATAAGGAAACACAGGCCTTAAATGACACATTACACCAGATGGACTTAAAATAGAGAGAGCATTCCATTCGAAAGAAGCAGAATACACATTCTTTTCAAGTGCACATGGAACATTCTCCAGGATAGATCACATGCTGGGCCACAAAGCAAGCCTCAGTACATTTAAGAAAACTGAAATTGTATCAAGCATCTTTTCCAACCGCAATGCTATGAGATTAGAAGCCAACTACAAGCAAGAAACTGCAAAAAAACACAAACACGTGAAGGCTAAACAATATGCTACTAAACAACCAATGGATCACTTTAGAATTCAAAGAGGAAATTAAAAAATACCTAGAGACAAATGAAAATGAAAACATGCTGATCTAAAACCTATGGGATGCAGCAAAAGCAGTTGTAAGAGGGAAGTTTATAGAGAAACAATCTTACCTTAGGAAACAAGAAAAGTCTCAAACAACTTAACCTTACACATAAAGCAACTAGAGAAAGAACAAACAAAACCTTAAGTTAGGAGAAGGAAGGAAGTCATAAAGATCAGAGCAGAAATAAATGAAATACAGACAAAGAAAACAATAGAAAAGAACAATGAAACTAAAAGCTGGTTCTTTAAAAACATAAACAAAACTGATAAACCCTTAGCCAGACTCATAAAGAAAAAAAGGGAGAGGGCCCAAATCAATAAAAGTACAATGAAAAAGGAGAAGTTACAACTGACACCACAGAAATACAAAGGACCATAAGAGACTACTATAAGCAACTATATGCCAATAAAATGGACAACCAAGAAGAAATGGACAAATTCTTAGAAAGATACAATCTCCCAAAACTGAACCAGGAAGAAATAGAAAATATGAACAGACCAGTCACAAGTACTGAGATTGAATCTGTGATTTAAAAACTCCCAACAAACAGAAGTCCAGTACTAGATGGTTTCACAGGAGAATTCTATCAAACATTTAGAGAAGAGTTAACACCTATCCTTCTGAAACTATTTCAAAAAATTGAAAAGGAAGGAATGCTTCCTAATTCATTCTATGAGGCCACCATCACCCTGATACCAAAACCAGACAAAGATACCACCAAAAAAAGGAAATTAAAGGCCAATATCACTGATGAACATAGATCCAAAAATCCTCAACAAAATACTAGCAAACTGAATCCAACAATACATTAAAAGGACCATACACCATGATCAAGTGGGATTTATCCCAGGGATGCAAGGATTTTTCAATATATGCAAATCAATCAGTGTGACACACCACATTAACAAATTGAAGAATAAAAACCACATGATCATCTCAGTAGATGCAGAAAAAGCTTTTGATAAAATTCAACATTTATTTATAAAAACTCTCCAGGAAGTGGGCATAGAGGGAACATACCTCAACATAATAAAGGCCATATATGACAAACCCACACCTAACATTATACTCAACAGTGAAAAGCTGAAAGCATTTCCTCTAAGATCAGGAACAACACAAGGATGTCACTACTTTTATTTTCACCACTTTTATTCAACATAGTTTTGGAAGTCCTAGCCACAGCAATCAGAGAAGAAAAAGAAATAAAGGGAATCTAAAGCGGAAAAGAAGAAGTAAAACTGTCACTGTTTGCAGATGACATGATACTATACATAGAAAATCCTAAAGATGATACCAGAAAACTACTAGAGCTCATCAATGAATTCGGTAAAGTTGCAGGATACAAATTAGTACACAGAAATCTGTTGCATTTCTATACACTAACAACAAAAGTTCAGAAAGAGAAATTAAAGAAACAATCCCATTTACCATCACATCAAAAAGAATAAAATACCTAGGAATAAACCTACCTAAGGAGGCAAAGGACCTGTAGTATTCCAAAAACTATGAGAGGTTGATGAAAGAAAATGAAGATGACACAAACAAATGGAAAGATGTACCATGTTCTTGGATTGGAAGAATCAATAGTGTCAAAATGACTACACTACCCAAGGCAAGCTACAGATTCAATGCAATTCCTATCAAATTACCAATGACATTCTTCACAGAACTAGAACAAAAACACTTAAATTTGTATGAAAACACAAGAGACTGAATAGCCAACACAGTCTTGAGAAAGAATATCAGAGCTGGAGAAATCAGGCTCTCTGACTTAAGTCTATACTACAAAGCTACAGTAATCAAGACAGTATGGTACTGGTACAAAAACAGAAATATAGATCAATGGAACAGGATAGAAAGCCCAGCAATAAAACCACACACCTACAGTCAATTAATCTACAACAAGGAGGCAAGATTATACAATGGAGAAAAGACAGTCTCTTCAATAAGTGGTGCTGGAAAAACTGGACAGCTACATGTAAAAGAATGAAATTAGAACACTCCCTAACACTATACACAAAAATAAACTCAAAATGGATTAAAGACCTAAATGTAAGATCAGATACTGTAAAACTCCTAGAGGAAAACATAGGCATAACACCTTTTGACATAAATTGCAGAAATATCTTTTTGAATCCACCTCTTAGAGTAATGAAAATAAAAACAAAAATAAACAAATGGGACCTAAGTAAACTTAAGATCTTTTGCACAGCAAAGGAAACCATAAACAAAGTGAAAAGACAACCCACAGAATGGGAAAAAATATTTGCAAATGATGCAACCGACAAGGGATTAATCTCCAAAATATACAAACAGCTGATGCATCTCAATATCAAAAAAAAAAAAAAAAACCCAACCCAATCAAAAAATGGGCAGCAGATCTAAGTAGACATTTCTCCAAAAAAGACATATAGGTGGCCAAAAAGCACATGAAAAGATGCTCAACATCACTAATTATTAGAGAAATGCAAATCAAAACTACAATGAGGCATCACCTCACACCAGTCAGAATGGTCATCATCAAAAAGTCTACAAATAATTAATGCTGGAGAGGGTATAGAGAAAAGGGAACCCTCCTACACTGTTGGTGGGAATGTAAATTGGTATAGCCACTATGGAGAACAGTATGGAGGTTCCTTAAAAAAACTAAAACTATAGTTACCATATGATCCTGCAATCCCACTCTGGAGAAAACTCTAATTCAAAAAGATACATGAACCCCAATGTTCATTGCATAACTATTTACAATAGCCCAGACATGGAAGCAACCTAAATGTTCATTGACAGATGAATGGATAAAGAAGATGTGGTACATACATACAATGGAATATTACTCAGCCATAAAAAAGAATGAAATAATGCCATTTGCAGCAACATGGATGGAACTGGAGATTATCATACTAAGTGAAGTAAGTCAGAGAAAGAACAACAAATATCATATCGCTTACATGTGGAATCTGAAAAAAATGATACAAATGAACTTATTTACAAAATAGAAACAGACTCACAGACTTCAAAAACAAACTTATGGTTACCAAAGGGGAAAGGTGGTGGGGAGGGATAAATTAGGAGTTCAGGATTAACATATACACACTACTATATATAAAACAGATAATCAACAAGGACCTACTGTATAGCACAGGGAACTCTATTCAATATTCTGTAATAACCTATATGGGAAAAGAATCTTAAAAAGAATGGATATATATATATATGTATATGTATAACTGAATCACTTTGCTGTACACCTGAAACTAACTATACTCCAATATAAAATAAATATTTTTCTAAAAAGGACCTACTGTATAGCAAATAAATAAATAAATAAATAAATCTTTTATAACAACAACAAAAAAGGCAGAGATCTATAATACACAAATGGTCATTTCCTATAGGCAGATCTCATCCTGTCTTGGCCCAAATTCCAGTGTAGTTTATCTTTCTGGTCTTATCTTTCAAATCTGTTATGCGGAGCTGTGAGCAATAAAAATATGGTATAATTTAAAGAAATTAATTTTGGGGGTTTACAACTATAGAGAAAAACATATTTTTCTCCCATAATAATTTCTATCCCAAAGACATGGCCCTCACTGGACATATTTTTATAGAAAAATATATTAAACTCCATGCCATAAAAATATCGGGGCTGGTGGCATTCATCTTCACAATTAACCAGTACTTATTAAGCACCTACCATAGGACAACACAGAATGAAGTCACAGACTGTCCCTATGGATAGACTTTGAAGTAGGCAAAGAACACTAAATTAACAGCTGGGTTTGGGAGATTTTGTTTTTGACTTTGTCATTGACAAGCTTTATGGCTTAGGCATGTTGCTTACTACTTCTGAGTCTCAGGTTTTGTATCTGTATAATTAAACAGATGGAAGAGGTTTTAAGAGAATGAGGGAAAATTATGTATAGAAGCCTCCTAGAAACATTTCTTAGTTCAAGCTAATCACCATCATTTTATTCTTCATGTCAGTGATTGGTTTAAGAGTGTTCCTACAAACTGACCTAAGAGATGTGAGGGGCTTCAGTGAAGCTAATAAACTTAACATGAATCAAAAATGCTGGAAATACCAAAATAGTCTAGGTGTCACCAACATGGCCCTGGTTAACCAACTGGCATGCAGCCTTTGGTAATAACAATGACAACATAGAGAGAGAGACAGAGAGAGAGAGATAATGAAAAGTATATAATGTTAGTTATCTTGTTTTTAAAGTCTGCCATATATATGAAAAACCAACAAACTGTTAGCAATTTTTCTCTATGTGATAAGAGTATGTATGTTATTTATTTGGATAATCTGTATTTATATAAATTTATACTTAAACATGAAAAAAAAATCCTCCACTTGTAATCTGTCTTCACTGACCAAGCTCACCTTAATTATTTTTTTGTGTCCTTAACCACTCGCTACAGATGACACCTCTGATGTATGGGGTTGTATAGTAATGGGGACTTAAGCTGTTTTCCAGAAACTTGGAGTCAGCTCTTGTCCAGTTTGGGCCAGCTAAGACTGGTTGGAACCACTAGCCCTAAAACTGGGCCTGTGTAGGCATCCACTGAATGACATTTTGATGTCAGAGGGCCAAATACTCCACCCTCAGATCATGCTAAACATCTCCATTTTTGAACATGCATCCCATTAAGAAGCATGTAACACAGATACACTTGGGCAGAACAGTGATTACCTCATCTTTCCCTACCTGTAATCACCTTTCCCCACACCAAAGTCTACCCTGCTTCTTTATTGCATAAACATATCAAGCCCCTCACCTTCGGGGCAGCAAATCTGAGATTTCTCCAGTCGCCTCACTTGGCTGCCTTATGAATAAACCCTTTCTCTGCTGCAGATCTCAGTGTCTCGGTGTTTGACTTGCTGTGCATCTGGAAAACAAACCTGGTTTGTAACATAACTAGCATACATACCTACAGATCCTCTTAATATGAGGGTCACACCAGACACCCAAGTTTCTGGTCCATACTAGCCAGATACCATTCAGTGTCACAACCCACAGAGTCTAAAGCAGGTGTGGCTCAATCCCACATGGGTCCATCAGCACCACTGGGAGGAGGGAAGGTCTATGAGGTTTCCAGTCTCTTTTTAGAACACATACTTGTCGAAAGAGTTGAGACCAAAAACAAGAAGAGTATTGTGACCCAAGAGCTCTCAGGGTTAAATTTCTGTTAAATTTTCTAATTCTCCTTTAACAATAGAAATAGCATTTCCTATCATCACAGTAGCTGACATTGAGCACTTACTAAGTATGAAGCATTTTATATTAATTTTTTCATATAATCCTCATGACAGCTCTGAGCTAGGCATTATCCCTATTTTACAGAAGGAGAACCTGAGGTTTAAAGAAATTACCTAATTCGCCATTCATGTTTAAACCGTGGATGTAGGATTCAAACCAGTCTTCCCCAGAGCCTGTGCCTTTTACTACTGGCCTATAGGCCTATTCATAAACCTACAGAGTAGAATAACCTGAAAACATATAAAGTTTATCAAACAACTGTATCCAAGTAGTATTTATGCATAAATTTTTAAAATTTACGTTAATCTAGAATAGGTAAAATTCAGTGGGATATAGTAATTGAATATTTAATTCTCATAATGGCACTGGCTGGTCTTAAGACTTTCCAAATCAGCAACAAATTAAAGTTTTCTATTAAATAGTCTATTTTATGCATAGATCCAAAATCTAATTAAAAAAAAAAAAAACTTGTTATCCCTATATACTGTATGTTTGTGTCCCAACAAAATTCTTGTGTTGAAACCTATTTCCATAGTGGGAAGCTGCTGCATAGCACGGGGAGATCAGCTAGATGCTTTGTGACCGCCTAGAGGAGTGGGATAGGGAGGGTGGGAGGGAGATGCAAGAGGGCGGGGATATGGGGATATATGTACACATATAGTTGATTCACTTTGTTGTACAGCAGAAACTAACACAACACTGTAAAGCAATTATACTCCAATAAAGATGTTAAAAAAAAAAAAAACTTATTCCCAACGTTATAGTGTTTGGAGGTGAGGTTTGGGGGAGGTAATTAGATTATGGGGTGGGGCTCTCATGAATGGGATTAGAAACCTTATAAAAGAGGTGCCAGAACACTCCCTTACCCTTTCTACCATGTGAAGACACAACAAGAAGATGGCGGTCTACGAACGAGGAGTGAATCGGTCAGTGCCTTGATCTTGGACCTCTTAGTCTCCAGACAGTGAGAAACAGTTTCTGTTGCTTATGAGCCATCCAGCCTATGGTATTTTGTTATAGCCGCCTGAACAGACAGTTATCTTCTACAGTTGTACTTATATTGCTTTTGATCCAGTTATGGAGGTAATCTATAATTGCTCTCTTATCAGTAAACTCCCCTTCCTTGCCAATTCTTTTCTAGACAACTCCCTCACCTCAAACAAAACAGTTTTTCCTTGATAATTCCACATTTTTTTTTTTAAATATATTTATTTATTTATGGCTGCATTGGGTCTTCATTGCTGCACACGGGCTTTCTCTAGTTGCGGCAAGCGGGGGCTACTCTTTGTTGCGGTGCACAGGCTTCTCATTGTGGTGGCTTCTCTTGTTGCAGAGCATGGGCTCTAGGCACGCGGGCTTCAGTAGTTGTGGCATGCAGGCTCAGTAGTTGTGGCGCACAGGCTTAGTTGCTCTGCAGCACGTGGGATCTTCCTGGACCAGGGATTGAACCCATGCTCACTGTATTGGCAGGCAGATTCTTAACCACCAGGGAAGTCTCAATTCCACATTTCTAAAAGTCAGGCTGGAAGAAGTATAAGACGACTCTAGGCTCCCCACCATCTGCTTCCAAACTATTGTTCTGACTCATATCAACCCCCTCCTTTGAAAACTGTTGATCCACTTTGTTCCGTATGTTGTTGTCATCTTTCTCTTCTGTCATTTAATGTTTATTCCATTTTCTGTCGCAGGATTGAGACATATATGTCTTTGTGTGAACATATGTTCTTATTGCTTGGATAAATGCCTAGTAGTGGCATTGCTGGATCTTAGGGCAAATGTAGGTTTTCCTTCTTTAAAAACCGGTGAAACTTTTTTCCAAAGTGGTGATACTATTCAGCATGCCCAGCAGCTAGTATGAGAATTCTAGTTTCTCCATATTCCTGTCAACATCTGTATTGTCAGGGAGATTAACATCTTGTTAATCTCATCCATTCTAGGGAGATATTTGGTGACAGCTCATTGTATCAACAGTTTTAATTTGCATTCCCCTATTGACTATGATGTTGAGGATCTTTTCATGTGCTTATTTTCCACTTTTATATCTCTGTTTTACTCATTTAAAAATTATTGGTTTTCTTACTGTGTCATAAATGTTCTTTTTATATTATGGATACAGTCCTTTATCAGATATAGTTCTTGTAAATCACAGACTGTGTCTTGTCTTTTCATTTTCTTAACAGTAAATTTTGAAAAGCAAAAGTTTTAATTTTGATAAAATCACATTTATCACTTTTAATTTTTGGTAGGTCATGATTTTTGCATCTCATCTAAGAAATCTTTGCTTAAGTTCATTAAAAAAATTGTCCTGTGTTTTCTTCTAGCAGTTTTTTTGTTTGTTTTTGTTTTGTTTTGTTTTGCTATCACTCTTAGTTTAAGTCAGTGATCCATTTTCAGTTTCCTAGTTTTTCTATATAGTATAAAGCAAGCACTGAGTTTTATTTCATTGCATATGGATATCAAAATGTTCCAGCACCATTTGGTGAAAAGATTATCCTTTCCCTCTGAATTCACCTTGGCACCATTTCAAAAAATCAGGAGACCCTATATTGTGGGTTTATTTCTGGACTCCCCATTTTTTTCAAGTGATCTATATGCTTATACTGTACCTCACCAACATGGTTACTGTATTTTTAGAGTAAGTCTTAGAGAAAGACTTTAGTGTAAGTAAGCCTTTAGAGTAAAGCATCCAACTTTTTTCCCCTCAATTTGCTTTGGCTATTGTAAGACTTTTTCATTTCCATATAAATTTTAGAAAATTTTATCAATTTCCTCAAAACATCTGTTGGAATTTGAATTGAGATTACATTGAATTTGTAGATTAATTGGGGGATAATTGACATCTTACAATATTTACTCTTCTGATGCACAAATATAGCATATCTCTCTAATTTTCCTCAACATTTTGTAGTTTGTGTACAATTCTTGCACATATTTTGTTAAATGTATCCCTAAGGATTTTGTTTTTATGCTATTATAATTTGTATCATTTTTCAACTTCCAACAGCTTTTGCTAGAAATACAACTGATTTTTCTATATTGACTTTATGTACTGTGACCTTGTTAAAGTCACTATTTCTAGTAGTAAGAATAGTACCATATTCTATGTGGACGATCTTGTCATCTGAGAATTAAAATAATTTTATTCCTCTCTGCCTATCTACATATCTTCTATTTTTTACTGGCCTTATTTTACTGGATTTAGCTTCCAGCAAGATGTTAAACAGGAGTGATGAGAGTGAACAACTTTGCCTCATTTCTGACCTCAAAAGGAAAGCAGTCTTTCACCACTAATTATAATGTTAGCTCTTCTTTAGCAGGTTGAGAAAGTTCTCTTCCACTCCTAGTTTGTTGAAACGATTTTTTCTTATGAGTTATTTTTGCAAATTGTCAAATGGTTTTTCTGCATCTGTTGAGGGTATCATACGATTTTTCTTTTTTTTAGTCAGTTAATATAGTTAAAAACATGCTTAGTTTTCTAATGTTAATCCAACCTTACATTTCTGGGAGAAACTATCTGGTTATTGTATTAGTCTTCTAGGGCTGCCATAACAGAATACCACAGACTGGATGTCTTAAACAACAGAAATTTATTTTCTTACATTTTGGAGGCTATAATGCCAAGATCAAGGTGCTAGTAGGGTTGGTTTCTGATGAGACCTCTCTTCCTGGCTTGCAGATGGCCCTTCTTACTGAGTCCTCACATGGTCTTTACTCTGTGCATGTGCAGAGAGAGAGAGAGAAAGAGACCTCTGGTATCTCTCCCTCTTTTTAAAAGGACATCAGTCCTGTAGGATTAGGGCCTCATCTTTATGACCTCATTTAACCTTAGTTATTGCTTTAAAGGCCTTATCTCCAATTACAGTTACATTGGGGGGTTAGGGCTTCAACCTATGAATTTGGTGGGCAGGGGCAGTGGGGACAGAATTCAGTCCATAACAGTCATGATGTATTATTCTTATCATATACTGCTGTATTTAATTTGCTAATTTTTTAAAGGATTGTTGCATTTATATTCATAAGCAATATTAGTATACAGGTTTTTTTTAATGCCTTTGATTTTGGTATTGGAGTGATGCCTCATAGAATGAATTATGAAGTGTTTCTTCCTCTTCTATTTTCTGTAAGCGTTTTTGTAGATTTGGTATTGTTTCTTTTCCTTAAATGCTTAGTAGAATTCACCAATGAATACATCTGGGACTGCGGTTTTCTTTTGGGTAAAGTTTTAAACTATGAATTTAGTTTCTTTAAGAGATAGAGGCTATTCAGGTTATATTTTTCTTCTTTGATATAACAGCTTTATTGAGCTTCACATACCCTATCATTCACCTATTTAATTATTTATTCATTCATTCATTCATTTTTGGCTGCGTTGGGTCTTCACTGCTGCGCGGGCTTTCTCTAGTTGCGGCGAGCGGGGGCTACTCTTCATTGCAGTACACAGGCTTCTCATTGCAGTGGCTTCTCTTGTTGCAGAGCACAGGCTCTAGGTGCAGAGCACAGGCTCTAGGTGCGTTGGCTTAGTTGCTCCGTGGCATGTGGGATCTTCCCGGACCAGGGTTCAAACCCGTGTCCCCTGCACTGGCAGGCGGGTTCTCAACCACTGCACCACCAGGGAAGTCCCCATTCACCTATTTAAAGTGTACAATTCAAAGGAATTTTTAGATTCAAGTAGTCGTATAACTATCACTACAGTAAATTTCAGGACACTGCATCACCCCAAAAAGAAACGCTATAACCTTTAGCAGTCACTCCCCTCAACCTGCCTTAAGCAACCACTATCTATTTTCTGTTTCTCTAGAATTGCCTATTCTGGACACTTCACAAAAATGGAATACATATAATATGTTGTCTTTTATAACTGATTTCTTTCACTTATTATGTTTTCAAGATTGATCTATATTACAGCATGTATCAGTACTTTATTTATTGCTGAATAATAATCCATTGTAGGGATATATCACATTTTGTTTACCATTCATCAGTTGATGGACATTTGGGTTGTTTCTACCTTTTGGTGATTATGAATAATGCCGCTATAAACATGTATATATAAATTTTCATTTCTTTTGCATAGATACCTAGGAACGTAATGGCTAGATCACATGGTATATATTTCTTCTTGAGTGTGCTTTGGTAGGAATTTATAAGTTGTCAAATTTATTGGTCTGAAGGTGTTCATAATACTTCCTTATTTTTTAAATATCTGTTGTAACACTCCACTCATTCCTGAAATTAGCAATTTTTGCCTTTTCTTTTTGTTTCTTGAGCAATCTGGTTAAATGTTAATTGCTTTTATTGATTCCTTTCAAACAACGACCTTTTAATTTCATTAATTTTCCCTAATTTTGTCCATTTTATTTTTAAAAATTCTGCTACTATCTTTATTATTTTTCTTCTCATTGCTTACCTCTGTGTTTAATTTACTCCTTTTTTTTTTTTAAGTTTGTTAAGGTGGCATTCAGTTCAAAATATTTAATTTACCTTGTGATTTTTTTCTTTTATCTTGTTTTATTGAAAAGTGTGCTGTTTAATTTCCAAATATTTAGATATTTTTCAGATATGTTTCCATTGATTTCCAATTTAAATCCCAGAGAACATGATTTCAACACTTTTCAATTTATTAAGGATTTTATGGCCCAAAATATGGTTTGTCTTATTGACCATATAACATGGTCATGTGTTCTATGTATACCTAAGGAATGCATATTCTACTGTTGTTGGGTGGAACGTTCTATAAATATTAACTAAGTCAATTATACTGAAAGGGAATGTTAAAATCTCCAACTATAATTGTGCATTTGTCTATTTCTTTTTTAAATTTCTTCTGTTTTGCTTCATATATCAAAGCTCTGTTGTTATCATTTGGACTATTATATCATCTTAACAAATTGACCCCTGTTAATATTCCTTATGTTGATATCAATTTATCTGATATTAATATTAATGATATTAATCATCTGGTTAATGACTGCACAGTATATTTTTTCTATTCTTTTCCATCCAATATATTTGGATCCTTATATTTAAAGTTGATTTTTTGGAGAAAGCTTACCATGGGACCAATCAATTGGGCAAAAACAAGCCTGTGGCAGAGTTGCTTACAGAGGAGCCTGAGAAACAACAACCAGTCAGACTAGTGGAGAACAGAGTGTTACCAAGTCGACTAAATGAGCACTTCAAGAAGAGAGCTTTCAGCAAGAATATGAAGTGGGATGAAGACTGGAAATAGTCCACAGTCTATTTGAAGACTGTGATAACTTTCATTAGACCAATCACAGGGCAAAGGTGAGGGCAGAAGCCACACTGTAGAGAGAAGAGCAATTGGAGAAAGTAAGACATGAACAATGACCATTTTAAATTGTGGCGGTAAGGAGGGCAAGAAGGAACAAGGGCCAAGGGAAACAGTTTTTGTTTTGTTTATTTCAAGATGGGAGATAATCTAATGCTTATGGACTGAGAGGAAATCATTCAAAAGAGAGAGCCTAGACAGTCACTATCTGCTAGGGATGAGGGGTGGGGTGGATGTGGTATCCTGTGGTTTGAGAGAAGGGGACAGGATAGAGAGGGAGAGGAAGAGAGAGACAGAGGAAGGGGAAGAGAGAGCAACAAAGAGTGAGCACGAGAGTGAGTGAGTTGGAGAAAGCAAACAGGATCCCAGGAGGGAGGAGGCTGGGTTGGATGATGGGTTGGAGATGGACCTGGGCAGACAGAAGCTGCTTTGGATGAAAAGGACAGCTCTTCCACAGCCACCCCCCAACATGGTGGATGAGAAAAGATGAGGAAAGTTAACGAAAGTGAGAATGGACAGAGTCTTGCTTAATAGTTATTTCAGAGAGAAAAAAAATGAGCCCAGGAGAAAAGAGGGGAGGTTGGCATAGGGTTTAAAGAGAGTGGTGAATGTTTGGAAGGAGCAAGAAAAGAGTTAATTGCATATTTATCCCAGAAGACTGGTCCTCACATCCCTACTAGGTTTAGTTGCCCTCAAGGTTTCCAATTGCTTTTTGGGAATGCAGATGCCCAAATGCTTCACATTGACCTCTAAATGTTCATTTGCTTGTCTGTCTTACACACAGTTACAAGTTTGTTTGGGCAGGGGCTGTTTTATATGTACACATCATAATGCCTAGAATTTAATAGATACCCAACAGAAATACTTGCTCAATAAATGATAAAAATATTTCCAAGTAGTAAAAGATCTATACCATTTGCTTGGTGGTTAATTCAGAATCTGAGGCCCTGAACTTAGATTCCACCACCTAAGAATCCTTCAAACTCCAGTATTCTATAATTCAGTGAGTGACAGATAAAGAGTTTCAAATTTCAATTCAGTACTAACTGCTTATTAAAACAATGGTAACAAATATCTATCTGCAGGGAGAACTACCAGTAGGGGTATTAAAAATATGTGTAAAGTATAAGCAAAATATATAATGGTAAGAAATTGAAATATAAGATTCAGCAAACTTTTTAGTTACAAATACTATTTTTAAGGCATGAGACTTAAAATGGGAATACAGATTAAAGTTGGCATTTCAAATCTGATGTCCCAAAATTAAATCACCAGTATCCCAATTGTATATCAAAGAATAGGACTGTTAAATAATGCACATTTCAATTCAAAGGCTTTCATCTGGATAAATTGGCCCATGAACTTACTTATTAATGCCTTGCCCCTCTGTATTTCAACAGCAATACCCTAGAGTATATAAATATCTTTCTAAAACACCTAGCCTAATTATTGGGAAACTACATAGTGTATTCTCCAACCAAGCACAATACCTATCATAACATCACCCCCCCACCCCCAAAAAAATCCTCTCTCCAAAAAAAATCTAAGATTTTACTTATATATTTTAACAAATATCCACCCCAAGATAGTCATTCTTAGAAACATGTCTAATGGTGAGACATGTCACATACATTCTACTTATGGAATTTTCCAGGGTTAGAAAGCACACTAGTTTTATGACGTAAAGGATTTTCCCCTGGTTCTAACGCCAATTCTTTGTGAAACACTGGATAAGTCACATAGCTTCAGTTTCCTCACCTATAAAATGAAGGTGTTGAACTAGAACAGCATTGCTCAAGGAATGTTCATTGGAAAACTAGATCTGAAAATAAGTCCCCCCACCCCCCCCAAAAAAACTCCATGATCAAATAATATTAAAAAATGCTCTAGCCTCAACAACAAAAAAACAAACAACCCAATCAAAAAATGGGCAGAAGACCTAAATAGACATTTCTCCAAAGAAGACATACAGATGGCCAACAGGCAGATGAAAAGATGTTCAACATTGCTAATGATTAGAGAAATGCAAAAACTACAATGAGGTACCACCTCACGCCAGTCAGAATAGCCATCATTAAAAAGTCTACAAATAACAAATGATGGAGAGGGTGTGGAGAAAACAGAACCCTCCTACACTGTTGGTGGGAATGTAAGTTGGTGCAGCCACTATGGAGAACAGTATGGAGGGTCCTCAGAAAACTAAAAATAGAATTACCATATGATCCAGCAATCCCACTCCAGGCATATATCCAGACAAAACTATATTTCAAAAAGATACACGCACCCCTATGTTCATAGCAGCACTATTCAAAATAGCCAAGACATGGAAACAACCTAAATGTCCATCAACAGATGAATGAATAAAATATACAATGGAATACTACTCAGCCATAAAAAAAGAAAAATAATGCCATTTGCAGCAATATGGGTGGACCTGGATATTTTCATACTAAGTGAAGTAAGTCAGAAAGAGAAATACCATATGATATCATTTATATGTGGAATATAAAACATGGCACAAATGAACCTATCTACAAAACAGAAACAGACTCACAGACTCACAGATATAGAGAACAGACTTGTGGTTGCCAAGGGGAAGGGGGGGTGGGAGAGGAACGGACTGGGAATTTGGGGTTAGTAGATGCAAACTGTTACATATAAAATGAATAAACAACAAGGTCCGGGCTTCCCTGGTGGCGCAGTGGTTGAGAATCTGCCTGCCAATGCAGGGGACACGGGTTCGAGCCCTGGTCTGGGAAGATCCCACATGCCGCGGAGCAACTGGGCCCGTGAGCCACAACTACTGAGCCTGCGCGTCTGGAGCCTGTGCTCCGCAACAAAAGAGGCCACGATAGTGAGAGGCCCGTGCACCGCGATGAAGAGTGACCCCCACTCGCTGCAACTAGAGAAAGCCCTCTCACAGAAACGAAGACCTAACACAGCCAAAAATGAATAAATAAATAAAAATTAAAAAAAAAAAAGACAACACTGGTGTAGCTTACTATTAGAGAAAACAAGCACCTAGGAAAAATATCTTTAAAAAAAAAAAAAAAACAAGGTCCTACTGTATAGCACAGGGAACTATATTCAATTTCCTGTGATAAACCATAATGGAAAAAATTATTTAAAAAAGAAATGTATATAGGTGTAAAACTGAGTCACTCTGATGTACAGCAGAAATTAACAACATTTTAAATCAACTGTACTTCAATAAAAATTTTGTTAAAGAACTTTAAAAAAGAAATTCTCTATCCTATAGCAATGCGCAGAAGGATACTCAAGAATCTGACAGGCAGGGTGAGGTGAAGCTGAAACCAGAGCAAAGAGCAGCAAGGTAGACTTGCCTCTATCACCATGGAATTAAATGACTGAACCTGGGGCTTCCAACAAGGTGGACAAAAGCTGAATCTGCAACTCCCACATTTAATCCTGAATTCTTAAGTGTGGCTAAAGTGTTATCCCAGGGTGGTGTTGGCCGCATCAGTACTAAATGCAAATCATCTCTAGGGAAAGCATCCTCAATTTAGTATCTCAGGATTCCCACAGATCAGGTTCAGCCAAATATGAGCTCACAATTTTAAAAGTTACCAAACACACAGGGAAAAATCCATTCTCAGTCTCCTGAGAGAGATTAAGCAAAAATAAACAGACTTTAACCTTAAAGGACATAGACATTTAAATGATGAGATAAAGAAATGAAGTTTTAAGAAATATTTAAAGAAATAAATAGTAGGTTACCAAAAAATAAAGGATTCTAGGAATAAGACTATGAAAACTTGCCAACCAATTTTGAGGGGAAAAAAAACCTAAAGCACCTAGAAATGAAAATTATTGTTAAAATGTAAAACTCAAGAATGAATGTGTTTCGCAGCTGATTAGACTTGGTGGAGGAGAGAATTAACTAATCAGTTGATAAATGCAAAACACAGCACAGATTTGAAGACATGCAACATGAAAAGAGAAGTTAAGAGACACTGAGGACAATAAAAAGGTCAAATACATTTAGTAACAATCTCAAAGGGAATGAAAGAAAGGCAATAGGATAGTAATTCCAAATTTTCCAACAGCTAATGAAAGACAAGAACCCAAAGATATATAAAACACAACTTATGATAATAAGATTTAAATAAAATGTTATCTTCACTTTTAATTTCATAATGATATTAAAAGACCAAAAACAAAAAGAAACTCTTTAAATGCAGCCAGGTAGAAGAGTTAGATCAGTTAGTTACAAGGGTATAGACATTACAGTTATAACTAACTCTTCAACAACAGATATTGAAGATAGCAGCATATCATCTTCAAAATGCTGATAAAAATCGGTCAATCTGGAAATATTTGCTCAGAAAAGCTATCTCAACAATGAGAGTAAAATAAATGTATTTTGTGTTTTTAAGAGTGCTTTTATTCCTTCATGAAAGGAAGATGAATAATGATTGCTAAAGGAAAATCTGATGCAAGAAAGATAGTAAGCCAAGAAATTTGTAAATATGTAGGTAAATCTAAACAAGAATTACCTAAGAGTGTCTTATTTTCGGACTCAAAAAACCAAACAAAAAAACACCCAGAATTGAAATGAGCTATGGAGCTATGAAAAGACATGGAGGAAACTTAACTGCATGTTGCTAAGTGAAAGAAGGCATTCTGAAAAGGCCACACACTGTATGATTCCAACTGTATGACATTCTGGAAGAGGCAAAACTATGAACAGTAAAAAGATCAGTGGTTGCCAAGGATTTGTGGGGAGGAGGGAAGGAATAAATAGGTGAATGGCAGGGGATTTTTAAGGCAGCGAAACTATTATTTTGTATGATACTATAATGATGAATACATGTTATTATACATTTGTCAAGAACCGTAGTACAACAGAATGAACCCTAATATTAAACTATGAACTTTAGCTAATAATAATGCATTAATATTGGTTCATTGATTATAACAAATCTACCTCACTAACGTAAGGTTAAAAATATGGTTAATTGGGGGTGGGGTAAAAAGGAATATGGGAACTCTGTATATTTTGCTCAGTATTTTCTGTAAGCCTAAAATTATCCACCCCCCAAAAATTAATAAATTAAAAAAAAAAAAACAGAACTAAAATATCAGATCATTCAAGTTGGGGGTGGGGGTAGGGCTAAGGTGATCCAAGTTCTTTGTATTATTTGAAAAAAATGATTAAGATCTGATTAAAATATTCAGAACCTTAAAGTCAACACTTAGAGAACAGTCATGGTTTTCAACCACACATGGAACACTTAAGAAAAACCAACCACATATTTTTATTTTGCTATAAAATTTTAGAGAACTGGTTTCATACAAATATGTTCTCTGAAAACAATCAAGCTTATTTATAAATCAAAAACAAGTGTAAATGAAAAATCCTCTGACAGGTAGGAATTAAATGCATATCTAAATAAGTCTTAGATCAAACAAAAATATTTGAAATCTATAAATACTCAGAACTAAATAATGAAAGTTATACATATAAAAACTTGGTGGACGCAGCTAAAGCAATACTTAGAGGGTTATTTATAGCCCTAAAATGCTCATATTAGAAAAAAAGACTAAAAATTTCCAGGGTTAAGCATTCATCAAGAAATTTAGAATAATCAGAGCAGCAAATAAATTAAAAGAAAGTAGAAAAAAAATTTTAGAGTGGAAATTAGTAAAATAGAAAACAAAGATAGAATCAAGAAGCCCAATATTGTCTTTAGAAAAGATTAATAAAATTGACAAATCTGTATAGTCTTGTTCAAAGATGAAAAAAATTACAAGGCACAAATAAAACTGGGGATGAAAAAAAAGAACTTAACCATAGATACAGGTGTGATTTTCAAATAATATCAATGACGACAATACATTTGAAAACATAAAATCGGTCAACTTAGAGAAAAATAAAAATTTCTGAATATGTGAGACATTACCAAGATTCTAAGATTCGGAGAGATACAAAAAGGTATAATCAGAGAAGTATTGCTCCCTCTTATCCCTATTGCCACGTTCTCATTCCTCCATCCATAGAGATGCTCCTTATTCTTTTTTATAGCTGCAGAGTGTGCTTTTGAAGGGACATATCAGTTTATTCAAACATTCTCCTGTATATGGGCATTTATGTTGTTTCAGATCCTATAATTTCTCATAAAATTCCAAAAAGAGAATGAGTTTTCAATTGTTATTCAAAAGCTGATTATCCAGATTTTGAATCCTTTATAGCCTTTATTATCCTTTAAATTTTTATTTTTCCTCTTGGTTAAAATCTCAAAAGAGAGAGCATGATCAGGAAATGAAATGTAATTGGGCCATGTATAAGCTCTCCTGGGAAACTGTTGCCTCATTAGAACTCTAAGTGGAATAGTACGCTGGCCATGCAAAGGTAACAGGTTACGTGTCATTTACATCCATTTCTGATATTAAAGAGATTCTAGTGAAAATTATTGCTTTGATTATTTCCATATGTTTATATTTTGATTGAGAATGAGTCTCTCAATGCATTATTTGTGCTTATATTTTGATTATAAAGGATAGATTAAAATTAATTGTGATAAACTAGAGTAAAAGAAAAGAAGCAGAGGTAAATGTCTTGGAGCAGGCAGTTGTGGCCTACGTAAACAGAAGCTTCTCATTTCTGGTTAGCTTGACACCTGATTAATTTATTGCCCAAAGAAAAAACATCTTCAAATTGCTTAAATCTTTCTATATAATATTATTTAGAATAAACAGGACAACATTTTAGACAACAATCCAAAAGGTCCCTCCACCTAATTTTTATAGAATGGAATTTCCATAATTCTGTCTGTAATCACAAATCCAACAAAGATTTTATTCTGTTAGCATAAGTGTGTGTGTTTGCAGGGGCATGGATGGGGTGTTTAGCTTTTGTTCTTATTTGGACAAACTCACATAATTATTGACTGATGTCTATAGGGGAAAGAATATCAGGAACCTATACATTGTGACTTTAATAATATAACTATTTCAAAATGTTGAAATGTTTGTTGAAGGAAGAAATTTTGTGTCAATTATCGGGCTGCATATAGTCAAGATGTATTTGGAATTCATTTCTCTGATTTTGAATCTTGAAGTCAAATCCATCAAGCATTTTCATATGATAATATTTCTAAACTGATGAGAAGAGTTTAATGTAAAAAAGGACTTCAAAATACGTACTTAAATCAGAGTTATGAATGTTCTAATTGTTCTTTTCTATGTCTAAGATTAGCTCCTGCTTATTCATAAACTGTACTCGACCTAACATACGCCAGTTATGGTATTTGTTCTATTCCAAACTACTTGCTAAATTCCTTGTTCAGATTAAAATTTTCCTGAGAACATTTTTGGATAGTTTAAGTGACAATTGCTTAAACTTATTTTATTAGCAACATCTTTGGGGGGATTCTGACAAGCTCAAGTAAATAGCAGGACAGTATATAGGCCCACTAATTAAGTTCCACCAACAGTTGAGTTTGAATAAGCAGAGACCACAGAGGAAGGCACTGGCCCAGAGGCTAGACGCAGTTTCAGCAGCTGACAGGACAACCCCAGGGTCCCCTCACATACTGCAGGTGCATGCAATCCACTAAGAGCCTCTCTCTGGTGAGGTCTTCTTCCTGACAGCATTCCAAAGAGTATTAGAGATCACACATAAAATGAGACACCAGCATTTCATTCTTTCCGAAGCATTCACGTGCCTATGAGATGTCAGGCCTCGACTGAGCTTTAGGAGAATGTAACTTAAAAGATAATTCTTTGTCTTCTACCAGTGAAGTAAAGAAAAACAGTCACACAATTTCAACACAAAATATAGCATGTGAACTAATGAAAGCATGTACATGGCACAGAAGCAGTCCAGAGGAGTTGGTAGTTGACTGTGCCTGGTGATAGAGGCAAATCAGGGAGGTGTCAAAACAGGGAGCCGTCAAAAAATAACTGATGCTAAAGAAAGAATAGAAGTTCTAATTTTTTCTATGAGTCTCGTATTTATGGTCATACCACATTTGCCATCTCTAGGATTGTACCCTAAATATAAGGCTGCTACACCTGTTAAAAGAGGAACAGCGCCTTCTTTGTCATATAAACTACCTTTGCTTCACCGACAGTGAGGCATTAGATATATCCAGACCTGGCTCCTGGAACTGTATCATCTTGGAAAACCTTGGAAATTTTTTCCCCAAGATTGCTTAATTCAAGCCTTAACTTCCTAATCTGCAAAACTAGGAGAAATTCTTATAACAAGAGTTATTGTAAGAAAAATATGTAATATGATAATATATGACAATTTAAGTATCAAATAAATGAGGTTTTTCCACCCCGTCTAACCCACTCCCTGTCGTATATATGAATAAAAAAATATGTAAATTACATGAGAAATTTTAATCTAAATGTATCTACCTACTAGTTCCTGTTTTAAATTCATCAATTTGATTTCCATACATTTGTGATCATTATTCTATTTTAAATATGCTTAGATTATCCATGATTCCAAGTATAGAAAACCAAAGGCCAAATGTTTGAAAATACTCAAATTCATAACAAGAGAACACAGTAAGCTTATACATTTCATATCCTGCTCCCTGATTTTTCTGAAGAATTGAGATTTTAAAAAATACTCTTCCATTGTAGATAGAAATTTTAAAATAGTTGACTGCAGAAGGAGGGAAATTTCTGGGATGATGGAAATGTTTTATATCTTGTTTTAGGTGGTGATTACAGGAGTGAATAAAACTGTCAAAATTAATCAAACTGAACACAGAAGATCTTTGTGTTCTGTTTTATATTATTCCCTCATAAAAAGTTTTTTTTTAAATCTTCTATTCAAACCTCCCTTTCCGTAAGTGCTCATATTCTTCCAAAGTAAACTTCATACCAATCATTTCTTTTTTTTATTGTCATACTTGTTGGTTTAAAAAAATCATTCTGTGGTAGCTTCTTTTTTCAGTCCATATTGTTAGTGGATTTAGTCAAACTGTTTATGTCTTTCCTTCCAGATTATCAGGGCCAAAGCTGAACAAAAACCAAGGTGAGATCTGCTGACCCTTAGGTGAACCCCTGGGCCTCCACCGGCTCTGATGCAGGCAGTGATTTGTCACAGTACTGCCTGCCATCTGCTGATTCGTTTTTCAGTCATCCTAATCCAATATGGTTATTTAATTCTTATAATAGCATCTTGAGAAAGTGCACTGACCAGTTGGCTAAAATTCAAATGTATTTACTAGCTTAGAAATTAAATGTAAAAAAAAAAAAACCCTACCATTTTACAGGCATCTTTCATTTATTTCAATCTTCCCTGACCTTGAGTTTTCAAGGACTTTTTCTCCATTACTGACCCAGAAGATGAAATGTGTAACACAACAAAGTCAAACTCCCGTAAGTTCCACAAACCAGGAGAAAACCAAGAAGTCTTGGTAGTTCCTGAAAATAAAAATGGGAAATTTATAATGCTGAGTTCAAGGGAATTAAGAAAAAATAGATCAATCAAATGGGTGAAGACAAGTCAATTTCAAAAGAGAGAGAAAGAGAGAGAGGGAGAAGGAAGAGAATTAAGTAGAACATGGAAAAACTCTTCTCTCCTCAGTTCTAAAATACTTAGAGAAGTTTTAGAAATAGCTAATCAAACTTTCAGACTAATTGTGTCAGCGTTTATAATTAACATCAAGCTATAAAAGTCCTAAACAGAAAAATCTTAGCTAAAAGCCTATTGAAATAACAGGAAGTGTTCTGCCTTTTAGTGTGGAGAAAAAAAGAAAAGAAAAAGATCATCTACTATGGAGGCCTAAAAAAAAGACTTTGATTGCTAAAATCCACACAGGTATAACTTTCTAGAGTTAAATACTATAGCATTTCTGTAAGCAGTTATAGCAAATTCAGGCTATTGGCTCTCTAGGCTAAGCATATCCCAATAAATTGAAGTCACACCAGAGAACATTATTTTATACAACTCTTCAGTGAGCCCCTTTCTGAGTCAACTAACAATTTCCTAACTTATTGTTGAAATACAAAGCTGACTTAAATAAGTGTTATAATATTGAAATAACTGTGGGAATTCAGAGAACATTGTAATTCATTCCTAATTCAGGTGGAGGGCAGGAAATTGCAGGATATTACAACAGGGTGGCTTTCATGTGGGCCTCCAAAGATGGACAGATCTTGAAACTATTTTGTCTTGCTTGTATAACACATTTATGAAAAATTACAAAATGTGGATCAGCAAAAAGAAGAACCCTAGTCCCATAAGAGACAACTCATAATCCCACTAATTAGAAAAATTACCATTGTTAACACTGACTTTTTTCTATAAGCAGAGACATGGAAATTTATAATAAACATGCAGTTTTCTGACAAGTTTCTCTTAATGCATGGTAAGCATGTTTACATCTTTCTGGTATTTAGTTTCGGGTGATAAGATGTGTTTACCTTAATTTATTAACCAATTATCATTTTGTAGAATTTTAAAAATTTCTAGTCGTTTGTTACTATAGACATCTAAGATTTGTTAAAACATTTTTCAACAGTATATATATCTTTGAGTAGTCATCAAATTCTTTCTTTAGGAAAAATTCCTAGAAGTGGAATTGCTGACATATATTGATGTGTTCTTTTCTCTATAATCTATTAACTTGCTCTGTTTTACTGTGTAACCCTCTTGATCTTACTTCTCTGTCCAACTACTGGATCATTTCTTTGATCCCCTTTCAAGCAACATAACTCAAGAGTTGTTGATATGCACTACATCCAATTCTTCTTCTTTTCCTCTCTCATAACCATTCCAATCAGGCTTTTCCCCAACCACTCCACCAAAACTGCTCTTATCCAAACAACCAATGACACTCCTTCCCTCCATTTTGTTAAATCCCAGAATAAATCTCATTCATCATCTTATTTGATCACACAGTGGCTTCTGAGATAGATAATCATTCCCTCCTTATAGAAACGTTTTCTTCCCTTAGATCCAGGACACCACACGCTCTTGGTTTCTCTTCTCCCTCACTGGCCACTCACTCTGTCCCCCCATCCTACTGACCCTCATTCTCTTGGTGATCTCATTACGTCTCATAGTTTTAAATACCATCTCCCTGTCAATGGATTCCAGCTATTATCTGTGGTCTAGTTCTCACTCCTAAACTCCAAAGTCAAATACACAAACTCACACACATTGCAAACTTACCATGCCCAGAACTCAACTCCTGATCTTTATTCATCTTGCTTAAAAAACAAAACAACCTGCCCCATCCAGTCTTTCCCCTTCAATGATCATCCTTCTTATTACTCAAGTCTAAAACAGAATCCTCCTTCCTCCTTGATCTTTTTTCAATCTTATACCACCTTTAGTTCATGAAATCTTATTGACTCTAAGTCTAAAATATATCTAGAACCTCACCACCTCCACTTCTGCTAGTCTGGTCCATTATTTCTCCCCTGACTTAAAGAGCCCCAACTGGTCTCTCTGCTTTTGCCCTTAATCCCTGTAACTATTTCCAACGCAGAGGACCGAGTGATTCTTTTAAAATGGAAGTCAGATCTTGTCACTCCTCTCCTTCTCCATTTGACTCAGAATAAAAGCCAAATTCCTACAATGCTCTATAAATCCTGCACTCTGTGGTGCCTGACCACCTCCCACCCATGTATCCTCCCCGACCTTGTCTTCTACCTTCTACTTTTTTCCTGGCTCACTGCTCCAGCCCCCCTGACCTACTAGCCATTCTGAGAACTTATCAGGCACATGACTGCTTCAGGGCCTTTGCACTGGCTATTTCCTTTGTCTGCAGTGCTCTTCCTTCTGATACCTTCATGGCTCAGTCCCTTGAATCCTTCAGCTTTTTACACAAATATCACTTTCCCTGTGAGATCCTAATTGACTTCCCACTTTAAAAATGCCTCCCCCTTTCAGCGTTTACTCTGCTCCTTCTCTGCTTTTTCTCCACAGCATTTATCACCTTCTGATGTATTACATATGTTATTTATGTAATATGTTTATTTTTCTTGGTCCCCCCAAAAATGTATCCATAAAAGCAGTAATTTTTTTCTGATTCATTCAATACTGGAGGAGGGTCAACGTTACAGATTCACATTTTATGCTTTTGATCCAGATTTCCAACTTGCTTCTCAAGAAAGGAAAGTATTTAAATAAGTAGATAAGATGGAGAAGGAGGGGCTTCCCTGGTGGCACAGCGGTTAAGAATCCGCCTGCCAATGCAGGGGACACGGGTTCGAGCCGTGGTCCAGGAAGATCCCACATACCGCAGAGCAGCTAAGTCCGTGTGCCACAACTACTGAGGCTGTGCTCTAGAGCCCGCGAGCCACAACTACTGAGCCCGCGTGCCACAATTACTGAAGGTCACGTGCCTAGAGCCTGTGCTCTGCAACAAGAGAAGCCACCACAGTGAGAAGCCCGTGCACCGCAACAAAGAGTAGCCCCCGCTCACCACAACTAGAGAAAGACCTGCGTGCAGGAACGAAGACCCAATGCAGCCAAAGATAAATAAATAAATTTATTAAAAAAAAAAAAAGATGGAGAAGGAGTTGAGGGCATAGTACTGGCAAAACCACTGACATGCAAAAAAGCAAAATAGTGCACTGGTCTCCAGGTGCTCCTGATGTTCCAAAGTGGGGATACAGGACTGACTTAAAATAGGAACACATCCATGGAACAAAGCAACATGTTAACCGAAAGCACAAAATCAATTCATTCCACGTGAAGAATGGAAAGGATGAAATGACAAAGGTGTTCCACACGAGGATACTGATGGAGGCACTGGGACACAGTGAAAATTTTTTATCACAAATAAGTTTGACAAAGTGCCAAAGTGTATCGGGGAGGGCAGCTGTCTTTGAAAAGGTAATGAAAACTATGGATCCTCCTACGAAAATTAGATGTACCTAAAAGTTTAGAGAGTTTACCACCCTCCCCAAAACCTATCCATAGACTACCATGGGCCAAAGATTGAGAATCCTAATTAAGAGAAAAGAATCCCACTTAAATATTATTTCAGCATCATAACAATCACTTGAAAGAAAAGGATGCCTGGATAAAAACATGGGTAGTTGCAATTCTGAGCTGTAACATTTTGAGTAAATATTTGAAGCTAGAGTTTACTCTACTAAAAGAAAGGATCCAACTGCCATGTCTTAAATGTCCAGTAGAATTAAACATCCCAAAGTTACCTCAGTGAATGTGTAAACTGAAAGTTTCTTATTGCTTGATATAAATAATTTTATAAAGTTCACAAGGTAATCAGAACTAAGACTACGAAAACAGCAAACATTCCATCCAAACAGTCGGAGCTATTGTCTCTCTGGCTTCTGTACAATTTTATCATTTAGTGTCTTTCATCTAAATAATTCACAAAAGTGATATTAATGAGTCTTGCTTCACTACCGAATACTCCTTCCCTCTGTACCACAGAATCCAGAAATAATTAAAGGAAATTCAGCTTGGGTAGTTCTTGCTCAGCTATATGTCTGGAGAGGGATATGGTAAGGGAAGGGAGAGGGTCGTATTTACATCTAAATACAAACAGCTCTTTGTTCACTGAGACCATTCGCGACACTATAATAACACGAATGCGAAGAACTCCTCTGTCTGAAATCTATTCCATATCCGATATCTGATGCCAATCCTTACCGTGATAAAGGCCACAAAAGCAAACCCAGAGGCACTGAATTTAAATATAGTCCTGAGAGGTCTCTCTGGTTGGTTTCTTTTCCCTGTTGACACTCAGAAGAAATTTACCAACAGCCATCAGCTGAATTCATCCAAGCTGGATGCAGGCCAAGAAGCAGCAGTATTGTTGAAATCTGGGCGGCAAGGGGGAAGGGTGACTGGCACATCAGTCGGGTGAAAACATGCGGGAACTGATGGGCAGCAGCTGGAAGTTCGGCCACGCTGGCAGGGGGACATACGAGTGGTTAACCAGTGAACCGAGCCTACCTCTTCTGGAAACCCATCTGCAGGTTTGTACCTATGACTTATGCCTTTTCTTCCCCAAAGTATCTTTGTTAGCTTTAAAACCAACAATGCCTACATTTTTAGGAAAACTTATTGGCAACATTTTGTATTACATGTGTGACAAAAATATGAATTCACTGACTGGTTTGGTCTAAGGAACTACCTTGAAAGTTGGTATCTTTTGACAATGATAAACTCAAGTAAAACTTGTCACAAATATATTCTAAGAACACTTGATATACCAAATATATCAAAGAACACCGAAGCTAGAAGTCAACAAATTTTTATGCCTTGGTATGACAACTTTGTTCTTTGCTCAGTCTACATTAAAAAAAAAAAAGAGAGAGAGAGACTCCCTTTGGCTCTCCAGCTGTTTCTAAGAGTTAGCAGAAGCGAAGGATCTTACTTCAGGAAGGGCAGC
The DNA here is from genome assembly GCF_965194805.1 of Balaenoptera borealis. Taxonomy (NCBI): domain Eukaryota; kingdom Metazoa; phylum Chordata; class Mammalia; order Artiodactyla; family Balaenopteridae; genus Balaenoptera; species Balaenoptera borealis. Next base: position 25,639,140 of record NC_138873.1, on the reverse strand, counting down.
AGAGGGTTAAGGAGGCTTTGCCTCTCACTAAGAAATGCAGCAGCTGTTTTGCTTTACCTGGGAAATCCCCGAAGAAGTCTCAATCTGAGGCGTCATTAAGGAAAAATACTTGTAGAAACCTAAAAACTCAGAATTAATTTTACAATCAGCAGGGAAATGAGTGATACTACTGTCCCACCAGAAAGGGGGAAACAAACCTATTTTCTTGTTTTCTGGAAAATCGAGTGGTGAGATTGGTATTTAAATTCTCTAAAACCACTTTTAACAGAAATAAATTATACACATATATATGATATATCCTGCAGCAGTTACACTTTCTATTGGTTATTTCTTTAAAGTATTCCCTGAACAGCAAAGTCCTTGAGAAATATTAAAAGTTAAAAAACCACGTTGAGGGTAGTGAAACAATTAGAATATTTGACTAAAAAAAGACATCTTGGAAGGGTAAGCTGGGACAAAGTGAGAGAGTGACATATACATATATACACTACCAAATGTAAAACCGATAGCTAGTGGGAAGCAGCCGCATAGCACAGGGAGATCAGCTCGGTGCTTTGTGACTACCTAGAGGGGTGGGGTAGGGAGGGTGGGAGGGAGGGAGACGCAAGAGGGAAGAGACATGGGGATATATGTATATGTATAGCTGATTCACTTTGTTATAAAGCAGAAACTAACACACCATTATAAAGCAATTATACTCCAATAAAGATGTTAAAAAAGAAAAAGACATCCTTTCTGCATTAACAAAATCCACAACAATTTGAACCAATATACCATGAATCATTAAATAAACAAATTAAAGATACCGTCATAAATTTGTTCATAGCTCTGTGATCTCTTAACTAGGAAGAAAGAAGAGTTCTTTATCTTAAGAAACTGTCCTAATCTACGGTATTAGATAAGTCTTTCAGTGCCACTCAATATCTGGACAAAATAACCAATGGACGTACCAATTACAGAAGGGGACTGTAGCATCTCTCTTTTCACAAATTTTTGCAACTAATAGCATTAATAGCATAATGGTAAGCAAGAGGGTCTATTACAGAAAAACTTTTAAATAGAATATTAAGTATTTTCATATTCTATGCATACTGAGGTTAGAGGGTTTAATAGAGTATTTAAAATTTGATGCCCACAACTGTTTAGAAACTATTATCATCCACGTTACTGAAGGAGAATGAAGGAGAAATCAGTTATGCAAAATGGCTCTTGTTTATCAAGGTTGAAGAGTGATTAAGTATTAAGAGATAATAGCTTTAACATTTTAAGTGATTCATCTAGTGGAAGAAAATAAACGTAGTTAAATTGCTTTTTCAGTCCAACTTGATTTTTTAATAACTGTAGGAAATTTATTTGAGTTCTTATAGCTTTTATAATCAAAGTCCTTGTTATGGCACAACAGATTTTAAGTTAACAGTTCTGATAAACTAGATTATGTGTGGGAAAACAGAAAGAATTCATAGTTCACTGATTCATTAAATTCTCACGCCAGCCCTCCAAAAAAGATGTTCTTATTCTCCTTTCATAGAGAAGAAAAAGTAGACACAGAGGGGGCAAGTGAATGGTTCATGGTCATGCAGGTATGAGAAGGTCATATTGGAATTCAAGACCAGAGCTGTCAAAGCCCAAAGACGATGTTCTTCTTCCCAAGAAAACCTTTAATTGTACGCACTTTAACTTAAAATATCTTAACTCATATCTCAGAGAAAACAAAATATTTAGCAGTGTAAATATTAAATAAACCATCTAATTTTGAGTCAGAATTAACAACATAGTTGTAAATTCTTTAGGAATTAAAAAAGATTATACGAACAACACTAGATAAGTCAGTCTCTTAAGAGGTCAAGATGAGCAAAACATTTGTTCTTTCCACCAAAATCAAGGCAAAAACCTCAGCTTTCATAGTTTTATTACTATAAGTTTTATTTTAAATCAGTAAAGATCTTAATATGTTGTTTCTTTAAACACAATTATAAGGCTTTACACTGTTTTCTTTTCCTCTGTAGTAGTATATATTAACATTCACATGTGTTGTGAATGAACAGAGAAGCTTTTTAATACTTCATTATTTCTTAGTAGCTTTGTGTAAAGCGATGTCTATGCAATTTGGAACAGGACTTAATTTTTCATATGGCTTTTCTACCTTGCTGTTGGAGTATCATTTCATGCCTATTATTTACTCCATCAAGAACCATCATTATTCTTGTGAGCTGATACAATGAAATCAATACCTTTTAGATTGCTTAAGAATGAATTTATCTGCAATTCTTGGGCTTCCCTGGTGGCGCAGTGGTTAAGAATCTGCCTGCCAATGCAGGGGACACGAGTTCGAGCCCTGGCCCATGAAGATTCCACATGCCGCGGAGCAACTAAGCCCAGGCGCCACAACTACTGAGCCTGCGCTCTAGAGCCCGTAAGCCACAACTACTGAAGCCCCAGCGCCTAGAGCCCGTGCTCCGCAACAGGAGAAGCCACTGCAATGAGAAGCCCATGCACTGCAATGAAGAGTACCCCCGCTCGCTGCAACTAAAGAAAGCCTGCGCGCAGCAACAAGGACCTAACACAGCCAAAAATAGATAGATAAATAAATAAATTAAAAAAAAAAAAAGAATCCGCCTGTCAATGCAGGGGACATGGGTTCGAGCCCTGGTGTGGGAAGATCCCACATGCCGCGGAGCAACTCAGCCCATGTGCCACAACTACTGAGGCTGTGCTCTAGAGCCCGTGAGCCACAACTACTGAGCCTGTGTGCCACAACTACTGAAGCCCGTGCACCTAGAACCAGTGTTCCACAACAAGAGAAGCCACCGCAATGAGAAGCCCGTGCACCGCAACGAAGAGTAGCCCCCCACTCACCGCAACCAGAGAAGAGCCATGCACAGCAACAAAGACCCAACACAGCCAAAAATAAAATAAATTTATCTGCAATTCTTTTTCTTGAGAGAATTCCAAATTTCCATATTTATCTTACAAATATTGCAAAAACGTATTGAGGAAATTTCAAAATCTCAATCATCATAAGCATCAGCTATCCAATCGGATTTCAAATGTTGATTATATGAGATATGAGCACATAACAATGTCAGATTTTACTCTAGAATTAAAGAAGTCAGTTCCATATAATCCTTCTGTGGCAATAAAACATTATTGGTCTAATTCTAAACAAAACAAGCACATAAATAGTAAGAGTTCTCATTCAAATAATGAGTGATGGACCTGCCAACTAAAATTTATCCTAATATTTTTGCTTCAGTGGAAATACTGTAGGGTACCCTTGTGTACTTTTGACATTCTGAATTCATACTTTATCACGGAAGTGCACTTTACTTCATGCAGTCTCGAGCTCATTGGCATAAATGAATGATTAGAGTGATTTTTAGAGTGAGTAAATGATAAGGAGAATACAAGATGAAGACAAAGATCAGCCTAAGAAATGCAGGGGTCTTCTTTCCCCATCTTCTAACTCAGTTCCGTTCCCTAACTCCAGGGCACCCGGAAGGTAAGTTCCACCCAGGCAGATGTGGAGCCCTTCCTGTACATCCTTCTTCCAGCCACCGTCCTGCTCTTCCTGGCCTTTCTGCTGCTTTTCCTGTATCGCCACTGCCAGGCCTCTCGGCCCCAGGGGCAGGTTTCCGGCCTCGACCTTCCAGAGCACCCGCCTGCAGGAGAGGTGACCGACTTCCTGCCGGGCTTACCCTGGAGCAGCGAGCAGACCTTCCCTTACTCCCCACTGCCCGGGGAGGCAGCCCTTCTCTCGTGTTCGCCACCCTCCTATGAAGAGGCCACCAGGAACGCCCCTGGAGGAGAGGCTCTGGATGAGGGCCTTCAGTATAAAGCGGGTTCACCTGGGCTGGACGTGCCGCTATAAACTGCTCTTGTAACCATTAAAACACAGCTCTCCACCCTTCACTGAGCCCGCCTGAGCAGGGGGGCAAGGGCCTCTGGACCTAAGAAGCTGCAATTCACTGGCCGACACCTGGATGAATGGGGATGGGGGGAGCTTGACAAACGTCAATCTTGTTAACGCATTTTCAAGTTCCTTAGGGAAAAATCTCCCCAGGTTGTTCTAATGATGACCGGGCTCTTTTATAACGTATAACGGCCCTGAGAAAAACAAGAAAGTTCTATGCGAGTTGAGGAAGAAAAAGAATTACTAGTGAACATAGGAAATAGCTCTGAAAAGAAAGAAAAACAGAAAAATGTTGATAAGCCAAAGATAACTTGCTTTTGCCACCAAAATAAAACTTTTCTTCCTACACAAGTTTTTCAGGGCCTCATCATTTCACTTCTGTGTGAAGATGCATGGAGAGTTCTAGAAGGTGAGAGAAACACCTCTAGAGCTGTAGTAGTAAATAATGGTGAAATGTCTCAATATTAATAATAAAGAACAGACATTTGCAAACATTTTAGTTTAAAAAAAAAATAAAGCTCTCCAAAATTCTCTCCTTTGTAGTTTTGCTCTTGCTTACATTCTGATTTGCTTCCTAGAATGAGAGGATTTGGCTTAGTTACATGTGAATGTCTCACACTAGAATACTGCGGGTTGTCTGACCGTGCAGTGGCAGAACAAAGGGTAGCTGCTCTCACAATGATCTTGGGAGACACAGTGACAGTGTGTGCCTTCACCAAGCAGCAAGAACAAGAATAGAAATCAGTTTAACATTGGAAGGGAAAAGTCGAAATCTTGGATCACATGGTAAAGAGAAACACAGATAAGCTCTAACAGGAATCTTATACATCACATAGTTCAAACTCTTGCTTTGCCGATGTCAAAACTAGAGCTCAGAGAGGTTAAGTAACTTGTCCAGTGTTAAATACCACCTAAGAGGCAGAGCTGGGACCAGAAGCCTGGCCTCTCCATCCTGGGCCAGAGCAGCTTCCACGGTGCCAGCTGGTCTCCCAAGAAATTGCAAATGTGGAATTTCAGTCCCTGCTCCTGACTGGGGGTCAGGGCTCACAACAGGATGGACATAGCTCTGAATTTGGAATGGGATACAAATCTCCCTCCATGATTTTCAAATGGGGAGGTAGAGGTGGGTCATGTACCACTTGGGGGCTGTATCAGGATACCCATGGGGGTGGGTATCAGGATAAGAACCATACATGGTTCTTAAACTCGTACTCATTGCTGTAATTTCGGGGGAAAAAATATTTTTAGTGTTTTCACGGTACAAACTGCAAAACCAAACAACCTTTTGATGGTTCAAAATGAACAAAAAATGACTCTTTAAAGCTTTTTTGACATGAACATTTTTATGCTAGATATGCAACATGGTACAGTTTTAGAAAAATAAAGTAGGATGCGTTACTTTTCAAATGTAATCTGAAAGAAATAAAGTAATTTCTTTGAGGGCTGAAGCAAAATATAATCTATTTGAGTGAAAAATCAATAATATTTCTTTCAGGAAAATTGTACTGGACAATTCTCTAATGATCTTTAAGGGAAGTAAATAAACAAATGGAAATGAGAAGCTCAGCAGACAGCCTTCTGTTTTTAATCCTAAGAATCTAGTTCTCTTGTGAGACTCTGTTGAGTCCTTCCCAGCTGCCATTTCTTCCTCTTCCCTTGCTAACAGAACCCTGATTTGGTTCTGGGATCCTGGAACCACCTGTGAGAGGCAGACCAGATCCCGCCCGATGACAGGGGATGCATCATGATAATTAATTATGCTGATCTCAATTCCTTCACCGGTGGCTGATTTGGTCTTTAGGAATGAAGGAGAGATCTACACAGGAGGAGAGGCTTGGTCTAAAAAAGATTGCCTCATATTAAAAATAAATGCATAGAAGGAGATACTCTTCCTCTTTGCTGGATGTTATGTATCTGCATGTGATGCTTAGAGCTGCAACAGCCATCCTGCAACCATAAGGCAAGACATCAGCCAGGACTAGTATTGAGGATAGTAGAGTAGAAAGATGGAAAACACCTGGGTTGATGATTGTCAAGCAGCTGAATAACCCTGCAACTGTCTATATTTTAATGAGAGAATACCTTTCCTACTGCTTAAAGCCATTTAAGCCATGCTTGTTACTTGTAGACAAAAGCATCCCAATTGCCACAATTTCAAAGGCTAATAAGGAAATGCGTTGCTGTGTTTAAAAATGTTCTGGTAGACTTACTTGAAATAAGTAGTCAATGTTAGGACTCATTGAAGATGTTGCCAATGATGTAGCTAAGGAAACATTTTCTCTTATGGAACCAAACTGAAGAATTGAAGAAAATAAACTACAGCTAAACTATTGCCAAACTACAGCCCCTAGGCCAAATGCCACTTGCAACCTGTTAATTGTACATCCTGTGAGACAAGACTGATTTTTACAGTTTTTAATAGTTAAAAAAAAACAAAAGAAAAATATTTCATGACACATGAAAACTATATGAATTAGAATTTTGGTGGCTAGAAATAAAGTTATTGGAACCCAGCCACGCCCACTTGCCTATGGCTGCTACATCAAGAGTTGGGTAGTTACAACAGAGACCATATGACCTTCAAAGCCTAAAATATTTACTATCCGTTCCTTTAGCGAAGAAGTCTGCCGAAACCTGCTGCACACCAGTGGACTTCAACCCTAGTTCCATGGTAGAATTACTCGAGGAACTGCTAGAAATACTGATACCAAGACCCATCTAGACCAATTAAACAGAAATAGAGCCAGTGATTCTAATAGAAGGCAAGGCTGAAAGTCCTCTCTCTAGGTAATGTGGGCGGGTACGAACTACAGGCGAGCTTCAGTGTGGACAGATGTACGGTAACAGGTTTAGAGAAAACTAGATCTGTAAATCTAGCTTTGAACCATCATTTATAACCCAGCATTCTCTGTAAACCCCTTCCTGAAGCCATCAGCCTAATGTGCGTCTGCCACCAATTCAATTCACAAAGCAGGATTTGCCAGCAGCATATTAGAAACAACAGTGCATCCTTGTTTAAATGTTGACACAACTGGCACACATGGGTAGTACTAGCTGTCAGCACTCCGAGACAGAGAGTGGAATTTTTTAAAAATTCAGGGATGAAAGAACTAGACCTTTAACAGCTAAAAAGTATTTGGGGAAGCAATCATTGTAGCCAGAAAAGATTAAGAATGGGAGGGAGGATACGAGGAACGGTGACCAGAATGTGAACATTTTCACTAAGTTCTACGCGGGGCGAGAAAATATCACTCAGGCAACATTTTATACAAAGGAAAAGGAGTCCAGTTTCCGGTCCGGCATGAAAAGAGCTTGAAAGTCATTCCTCCATCCTAACAACAAGAAAAAGCTGAACAAACTGAAAAATCAACAACTCTTCTCAAATCCCTCAGAGAACTGAGGTCACAAACTGCTGGCCCCCAGATTAGAGAGGCAGACAGGCAGATACAAAGAAGCACAACTTACCTGAGCAGAAATCCGCAAGCAGAAACCCCCTCAGGAACCAGCGCCAGGGTGGGGAAAGCTGAACTGTAATTGAAGGATTGCTGGAGGCTCAGAGTACACAAATCTGAGAATTAAAAACTCCAGAGGGGCCCAAACTCAGTCTCGCCTCTAGGAGCCCTACCAGATTCTCACAGTGGAGCTCTGGGGAAGAAAACCTTCTCGTGCTTCCAGCAGAAGGAGAAGAGGAACCATCTTGAAATACGCCAGAACGTGCTGATCTTCTTAACAAGGTCTGCCCTCAGGAGAAACTACTTCACCAGAGCCTAACCTGCTGGGGTTTTATCAGAGCCTAACTCACCTGGGGGGAGGGAAATTCCCAGCCCCAGCTGGTTCTAGTCTTACTCTGCGGATGGGAAATACCCAACTCCAGCCCTGCGAGTTATCTTGTTCCAATTAATGGGGGAAAAGAAGAAGCAACAGAGAAGCGCTTGTGAAGTTCACAGCCCAGCGGCATAGGCTCACTACAAAACTGAGACCTAATCATAAAACTATAAAACGTTTTCCCTTGCCCCACACCTAACCACCAGCCACCACATTATTAAAGGCCTATGTACTGCAGTCCCTTTCACCTGGTACATCGAGTTTACCTTTCAAGAAAAAATTGTAAGTCATACTAAAAAGCAAAAAACACAGTTTGAAGAGACAGAGCAAACATCAGAAACAGATTCAGAGATGGCAGGAATGTTGTTGGAATTATCAGACCAGGAATGTAAAATAAATATGATTAATATGCAAAGGGCTCTAATGGAAAAAAAATAGACAACATGCAAGAACAGATGGGCAATGTCTGCAGAGAGTTGGAAATTCTAAGAATGAACCAAAAGGAAATGCTATAAACCAATAACACTGTAACAGAAATGAAGAATGCCTTTGATGGGCTTATCAGTAGACTGGACATAGCTGAGGAAAGAATCTCTGAGCTTAAGGAAATGTTAATAGAACACTTCCAAAATGGAAAAGCAAAGAGAAAAAAAAAACTGAAAAAAAAAAAACAAAGCAGAATATCCAAGAACTGTGAGACAACTACAAAAGGTGTTACATACGACTAATGGGAATCCCAGAAAGAGAAGAGAAAGAGAAAAGAACAGGAGAAATATCTGAAGCAACAATGGTGGCAAATTTCCCTACATTAATGTCAGACCACAGATCCAGGAAACTCGGAGAATATCAAGGAGGAATAATGCCAAAAACAAAACAAAACAAAACAAACAAAAACTACACCTAGGCACATCATATTCACACTGCAGAAAATCAAAAATAAAGAAAAAATCTTGAAAGAAGCTGGCAGGGGGTTGGGGGAGAGAGCCTTACCTATAGAAGAGGAAAGATGAGAATTACACACAACTGCTTCTCAGAAACCATGTGGTCCCAAAGACCAAATCAGCCCCTGGTAAAGGAACTGAGATCACCATCTTCTGATGTTAGAATTAAGTATCATAAGCATCAACAAACTCTTAAGCCCCAACATATTCTTAGTGCAGTGCAGGACTCTCAATATAGAGTTAAAACTTACCTTCTCCTTCTCCAATTCCCCAGCGTTTTCAGACAATACACATAGTTAGATGTTTTGAAGGGCCAGCATTAGCATTCATCTTCTCCATCTGGATTCGGAACAAGGTGAGGCCAAAGTTAAATTTTCTCACTTCAAACACTGAATCTTCTTGGTTCTAAATTATTCATTAGTTACTCCTTTATCACATTCATAAGACCTGTCTCAGAGGGTTGTTAGAAGGATACAATGTTAAAACACACATCTGCCAAAAAGGCAGAGTAAGTACTAGTGCCTTTCTGTATTTATCAGCCCGTATAATACGTCATGTGTTCTTAATCTCTTGTAGGGAAACTAAGACATCAGGGCCCGTCTGTCCATTAGCCTCACCAGGCACCATGCTTAGAGCTCACATTATTTTTAGGGGCTCATAAAAATGTTTTAATTTCTTTTACAATCAGAATTTTAAAAGTTAACTTTGGGGGTCAAAGATTATATTCATCTTTATACCAGCAGAGTCATAAAATATAATTTTTGTATTTTTCTACAGAGGAAGGGCCCCACCAAGGCAAAAGTACCTTGGGCCCATCACAGTTATAATGCAGCCCTGGGAGGGAGGCTATCCCAGTTCAAAGCAAGCCAGCTTCAGGCAAGGAAACAAGAGAAATCTGAATTTTTTCAGAGGAAATACCTGTATTCTCTCTCTCCTCCCTACACAAACCCAATGGTTCTAGCCACACTTTCCCTCCCTCTCTCCTCATTTTGTTAATGTCATCATAAAAATAAACAAGTAAGTGATCTCAATAAGTTTTCTCCTATAGGCAGAATGTATAAGAATGCAATATGTGTGTTCAATAAGCAAGGGATCAGGTGAGTTCAAAGAACCAATTTCAGTTCTTAATGAACAGGTCCAGAGTTTTTACTCACAAAAGACCATGCTAATAACTACTATTTATCAGGATACAGCATGCAAAACATTGGGCTAAGAGATAAACAGGCATTGTCTCTTGGAATCCTCAAAAATCATATGAGGTGAATACCATCCATTTGTACAAATGAAGAAACAGATTCAATAAGGCTGAACCACATGCCCAAGGTCACATACCAGGAAGTAGGAGAGTTGGGATGGAAAGCCAGACTCTTAAACCTTGAAGGAGGCACCGTCTTCTGATCTGGTGGAGGGATGGCTTTATATGTTGAAGGGCGCAAGCTATAGAATTCGTGACTATGGCAGGATTGAAGCCATTGTAGGCCCAGAAACTGATACCCAATTCCAGTTCACTGGTATTAAAAAAAATTTTTCAACACTTACACTCTCACAAGTAGACTGAACCATGTACAGACCACATATACAGGCTTTGCTTTGCTTATCCTGTATTTCAAGTGCAGGTCCAAAAGAGTTCCAGATGTGAAAGCAACATTAATGGAGTCCAACCTGTCTCTACTGCATCCATTAAGTTCTCAGACCTAGAGAAGCTAATGTCAACTCATCAAATGATATTCCATTTGTACAATAAATATGAACCTGGAAAAATCCCCATGTTTCTAAACATTAAATAAATAATAAAAACCAAACTAAAACAAAAAATGTATGTAATATATTTAAATATGAATTTATATTAATTTCTTTTAAGAGCTTTTTGAGAACATTGGCTACCTAGTTGTGGTGTATTTGGTTGTCTACTTTTACTTCAAAGCATGAACCTTTTAAAGTCAGTGTGGATATCCCTCTCTGTTTTTACAAACACTCACCACAGTCTCAGAAGTTATATCAGCCTCATATTGATTAGAATTGATGTTTTAATTTTTAAAGACATTCCCAGCTTTAGACCTTAGCTTTCTTATCCTCAACCCCACATTCAATAAATGTCTCTTCATTTTCTGTGGCCCATGAGAAAGGTGGTTCACAAGTGCTTCTAAAGACACTCGATCACAGTCTGTGTCTGATAAATTCGGACTGGCATTCATTCAACATTTATCAAGCAATTATGTGTCAGGCACTGAGCAAAGTGCTTAGTGTAAATGGAGCTTCGTGGGTTGTTTTGTGTCTAAATAATGGATGAGTATTAAAATTCTCACCAAAGCTAAAGGAGAAGCCAAGCAAAAGAAAAGATTACATTTTCTGTTAGAATACCAAGCTGCTACCCATTTTACAGTTATCATATTTGAGATCGTGGTAACTATAAAAAGACCAACTATTTAATTACTTTGTGGGTACAAGAATGGCCTCAGTTTAAACAATGACCTGAATGTAAAATATGTGGAGACTAGGACCAAATTTTATACACTTCTAAAACCCACCAACACCTACTACAGCACCATACATAGACGATACATATAATAACTCTTCCAGTTATTATTCCTGAAAAAAAGTCACCTCAAACAGAGTGGCATAAAAAATAACCATTTTATTACTCTCGCAGATTCTGCGGATACTGCTTGTGTCTACTCCATGACCTCCGAGGCCTCAGCTTGGAAGAACGGAGGCTGTCTGGAGGACAGGGAGTTGGAGCCATCTGAACCCTTGGTCACTCACACGTGTGGTGGTTGACGCCACCTGTCAGTCAGGACATCAGCTAGGAACCTATACGTAGCTATCTGTGGAGGTGCTTGGGCTTCCCTTCAGCATGCTTGTTGTATTTCTAAGAGTAGGTGTCCTTAGCACTTGGTGGAGGTCTTTAATGACCTAGCCTCAGAAGTCACACAGTCTGCCCAGTTTCAAGGAAAGGGAGCAGAGACCTCAATCTCTCAATGGGAGGTGCGTCAAAGTCACATAATAAGAACAGCATGTTGGATGGGAGATAATGCTGCAACTATCTTTGGGAAATAAAATCTGCCACAAGTATGGAATAATCAATGAATGACCAAACGATATCATCAGCAATTGGCATTAGTACTTCTCTCAAATATTTGAAATCTTCTTTGACGACACGGTGTGATTGCGCTTTCACACCCTCTTGAAGTCAGTTAAGGCCTGATGACTTGCTTTGATCAATGAAATATGAATGGAAGTGACTAATATAACTTAGTGCAGGAAGCATTTACAGTCAACTCTCATTAATCACAGATTCCATATTTACAAATTCACCTACTTGCTGATATATATTTGTAACCCCCAGATCAATACAGCACTTTCTGGATCGCAGGTGGATATGTGCCTGCGTAGAGTGGTGAAAAAGCTGAGCCACTGGCTGCACATTCCCAGCTGAGGTCGAGCAAGGCTAAGCTCTGCCTTCTACTTTGAGGTCTTATATAGTAAACAAGTGTCCTTTTCACAGTGTATTTAGTGCCACATTTTTCACATTTTTGTGCTTCTTGTTGGTGATTTTGCTATTTTAAATGCCCCCCAAGCAGTGCTGAAGTGCCATCTAGTGCTCCTAAGTGCAAGAAGGCTGGGATGTGCCTTTCAGAGAAGATATATGTTATACACACTTCATTAAGGCGTAAGTTACAGTGTTGTTTTTTGTGAGTTCAATGTTAATGAATTAACAGTATATATTAAATGAGTTATCTTTATACAATAACACACATAAAACGAAGTTATATATTGATCTGTTGATGAAAATGTTGTAACCAGAGGCTCACAGGAACCTAAGTCTGTATTTCTCCTAGAAGCTCTGGTTCAGTATTGACTAGTTCAATGTCCATGGTGACCTTATAGAACATATATACCTGCCGTGAATAATAAGAACCAGCTGGAATTCCTGCTGCAGGATTCTCCCGTGCTTGCTCCCTGCTGGCATGAACTTGGAGGCCCCTGGTGATATAAAGGTGCCACATGTGCTGTAAATCTTAAAATATCTTCATAATGTCACATAAACATCAATTAATATGAGCTGATAGAAAGAAAAATTTTACCTTAATTAATCAACAAGAAAACTAGCTAGATAATTTGACACATGAGTATAACACTTGAGCCTTCTGAATTTCATTGTTTATTCTAACTGAAATTATATTAGTTTAAAATAAATCCTTTTCTTTCCTTCCTTCTTTTATATGACTAATTATCACCTTGTAAATATAGATAATTCAGCTTAGTCACCTGCTGTTATCTCCATTAATTGTATATTCCACACCCTATAAAATGAATGTCTCCAAATTTAGCCTCAGTTTTTCTACAAATAAAATGCTCTTGCCTTCAAAAAGCATCAATAACTGTAAAAGGTATGGTGCTGATGAAAAAGAAAAACAGATTTCTTAAGCAGCAGTGTAAATTACTTCCTTTTCCTCTTAAAAAAAAAAACCTTTCTGTAAAGTAAAATTGTGTTCTTAGCTTTGCAAAGTTACCTACACAATGGATCACATCTGTTACATAAGTTAAAATAATAAGGCTATTTAAAAAAATAAGTCAAAATTCATTATTAAGCCTTCACTAAATAATTCAAATTTAGCTCAGCATAATAATAGATTTGCTATAACACTAGAAAGTGTCAGGTATCCGCAGGCCACTGCATACCTGTTTGGGCCAGGAAGGGGAAGGAAAGGTAAAGACATCAATTGCTTTAAAAGCAGGAGGCCCATACAACAGGGTATTATTCAGCAATAAAAAGGAATGAAGTACTGATACATGCTACAACATGGATGACTCTTGAAAACATTACACTAAGTGAAAGAAACCAGTCACCAAAGATCACATATTATATATAATTCCATTTATACGAAATGTCCAGAATTGGCAAATCCATAGAGACAGAAAGTAGATTAGTGATTGCCAGAGGCCAGGAGGTTGGGAGTGACTGCTAAATTGTACAGGGCTTCTTCCTGGAGTGACAGAATGCTCTGGAATTAGTGATGATGCCTGTATAACATAGTGAATATATTGAAAAACAATGAATTGTATACGTTAAAATGGTGGCTTTTATGTTATGTGAATTATATATCAAAACAAAAAACTGTAAAGCACTAGGCACACCTCTAGGATGGCTATAATAATAAAGCCAGATAATAAGAAGTGTTGGTAAGGATGTGGAGAAACTGCCCATACCCCATTGGTGAAAATCTAAAATGGTGTGGCCACTTTATTTATTTATTTTTAATTATTTTTTATTTTTAAAATTTTATTTTCTGGCTGCACCATGTGGCTTGTGGGATCTTAGTTCCCCAACCTGGGCCCCGGCAGTGGAAGAGTGGAGTCCTAACCACTGGACTGCCAGGGAATTCCCATGGTGCAGCCACTTTAAAACCCAGTTTGGCAGTTCCTCAAGAAGTTAAATATAGAGTTAGCATTTAACCTAGCAATTCCATTCCTAGGTATTTACCCAAGAGAAAGAAAACATATGTCCATATAGAAACCTGTATACAAGTGTATATAACAGTATTGCTACTCATAAGAGCCAAAAGTTTGAAACAATTCAAATGTTCATCAGCTGATGAATGAGTAACAAAATGTTTATCCAACTGAATATTTTTCAGCCATTAAAAGGTATGAAGTACTGATACATGCTACAACATGGATGAACCTTGAAAACATTTTGCTAAGCAAAAGTAGCTAGTCATAAAAGACCACGGTCTATATGCTATGTTTGTGTCCTCCAAGATTCGTATGTTGAAATCCTGATGCCCAGTGTGATGGCATTGAGATGGGGCCTTTGGGAGGTGATTAAGTCATGAGGGCAGACCATTCACAAATGGCATTAGCGCCCTTATAAGAGACCAGGGAAAGCTCCTTGCCTCTTCCACCATGTGAGGAGACCATAAGTAGTCCCACCAGGAAGAGGGCCCTCATCTGACCTTGCTGGCATGCTGATCTTGGACTTCCAGCCTCCAGAAGTGTAAGAAGCACATTTCTGTTGTTTATAAGCTACCCAGTCTGCGGTGTTTTGTTATAGCAGCCCAATGTATTGAGATACTGTATGATCCCATTTATAGGAAATGTCCAGAATAGAAATAAGGAGCAGATTAGCAGTTCCCTAGGACTGGGTGGTGGAGGATTGAAGAATGATGGCTAAAGGGGTTTCAATGGGGTTTCTTTTGGGGGGTTGAAGATGATGACAATGTTCTAAAATTCACTGTGGTTGATGGTTACACAACTGTGAATATACACTAAAAACCACTGAATGGTATGCCTTAAGTGGGTGAATTATATGGTAAGTGAATTTTATCTCAATAATTCTCTTAGAAAAAAATACAGAATAAATCTAACCAAAAACTTTCAAAATCACTAGGGTCTGGCCACTGTCCCTTCTCTCTCTCCCATCTCACCTTCCCAGCCTGTTAGGTCTGGTGGGATGACTCAGGGGCCTGGGGGTCATTTGGGTGGAAGAGGACAAGAAACCAGTACAGTTGAAGATTTTCTCCAGGTGGGACTGTGGTCCCACCTACTGCCTCCCCCTAGGGTCCCTGACAGCTGTTTGGGCCCTAAGCTGCCATCTAGGTGTGAGTGGGGCTGCCCGCTTGCCCCGGGCTGGGTCCCCGGATCCAACCCGTGCGGGAGCATTCGGGCCACCAGGGTGCGGACTGGGGTGGCCAAGGTCAGAGTCGGTAGGAGCATTCACCCTCCCCGCCCCAACTCCCACCTTTCACTGAAGATGCACCCAGAGGGCGGGCCTCGCTCACTTCCCTTCCCAGGAGTAGATGTCAGCAGAACCAGTTCCCCGTGGGTGGGGCCGCGGGAGAGGTTCCCAGACCAGTTACACCAGAAACCCCACTGGCCCCCTGCTCGGTCCTCTGCCTCCGGCTCCCAGAGTGGATGCCTCTGTGTACCTGTTAATTAAAAAACAAGGGCAGGCCCACGCTCAAACATCACCCCCCACCCACCTAGGTCCGCCCCACCCAAAACCCCACCCCTGCTTACATTCCACCCCACGCCTACACTCCGCCCCCATAGCCAAGGCTTTTTTTTTTTTCTCTTTTAGATTGGGGTTCTGTTTTACCTTGTTGATTCACTGTTGTTGATTCTTTTATATTTTTATTTTCCCTAATAAATCTTTTATTTTACTAACATTATTTTATTCTTTATACTTTGTTAGTGATCTCTCCTTTTGACTTGTTCCCCCCAACCCCTTTTTTTTTTCTTTTTTCTGTTGTGGTTTTATTTTACCTTGTTGCAGTTGTTTCAATTATACTTTTATTTTTCCTAATACATATTTTTTACCTTTCTAATTTTATTTTGTTTTTTATGCTTTGATATTGTACTGCTCCTTTTTTTCATTCTTTCTTCCCTTTTTTTTTTTTTTTTACCGTGCCACGAAGCTTCGGGATCTTGGTTCCCAGGCGAGAGGTTGGGCCCGAGCTCCTGTGGTGGGAGCTCCAAGTCCAAACCACTGGACTAACAGAGAACCTCAGACCCCAGGGAATATCAATTGGAGTGAGGCCTCACAAACGTCCTCATCTCAGCACCAAGACCCAGCTCTATCCAGCTGCTTACAAACTCCAGGGCTGGACGTCTCAGGCCAAACAACCCGTAAGACAAGAATACAGCAGTACCCAACAACAACAACAAAAAAATGAAATGACAAAAAATTTGTTACAGACGAAGGAGCAAGGTAAAAACCTACTAGACCAAATAAATGAAGATGAAATAGGCAACCTCTGAAAAAGAATTCAGAGTAATTATAGTAAAGATGATCCAGAATCTCGGAAACAGAATGGAGAAAATACAAGAAACATTTAACAAGGATCTAGAAGAACTAAAGAGCAAAAAACAGTGATAAACAACACAATTACTGAAATTAAAAATACTCTAGAAGGAATCAATAACAGAATAACTGAGGCAGAAGAACGGATAAGTGAGATGGAAGATAAAATGATGGAAATAACTGCCAGGGGGCAGTATAAAGAAAAAAGAATGAAAAGAATTGAGGACAGTCTCAGAGACCTCTGGGACAATATTAAATGCACCAACATTCGAATTATAGGGGTCCCAGATGAAGAAGAGAAAAAGAAAGGGTCTGAGAAAATATTTGAAGACATTATAGTCGAAAACTTCCCTAACATGGGAAAGGAAATAGTCAATCAAGTCCAGGAAGCACAGAGAGTACCATACAGGATAAACCCAAAGAGAAACACACCGAGACACATATTAATCAAACTATCAAAAATTAAATACAAAGAAAAAATATGGAAAGCAGTAAGGGAAAAGCAACAAATAACATACAAGGGAACCCAAAACAGTTAACAGCTGATTTTTCAGCAGAAACTCTGCAAGCCAGAAAGGAGTGGCAGGACATATTTAAAGTGCTGAAAGGGAAAAACCTACAACCAAGATTACTCTACCCAGCAAGGATCTCATTCAGATTCAACAGAGAAATTAAACCTTTACAGATAAGTAAAAGTTAAGAGAATTCAGCACCACCAAACCAGCTTTACAACAAATGCTAAAGGAACTTCTCTAGGCAGGAAACAAGAGAAGGAAAAGACCTACAATAACAAACCCAAAACAGTTAAGAAAGTAGTAATAAGAACATACATATCGATAATTACCTTAAATGTAAATGGATTAAATGCTCCAACCAAAAGACACAGACTGGCTGAATGGATACAAAAACAAGACCTGTACATATGCTGTCTACAAGAGACCCACTTCAGACCTAGGGACACATACAGACTGAAAGTGAGGGGATGGAAAAAGATATTCCATGCAAATGGAAATCAAAAGAAAGCTGGAGTAGTAATTCTCATATCAGACAAAATAGACTTTAAAATAAAGACTATTACAAGAGACAAAGAAGGACACTACATAATGATCAAGGGATCAATCCAAGAAGAAGACATAACAATTGTAAATATTTATGCACCCAACATAGGAGCACCTCAATACGTAAGGCAAATGCTAGCAACCATAAAAGGGGAAATCGAAAGTAACACAATCATAGTAGGGGACTTTAACACCCCACTTTCACCAATGGACAGATCATCCAAAATGAAAATAAATAAGGAAACACAAGCTTTAAATGACACATTAAACAAGATGGACTTAATTGATATTTATAGGACATTCCACCCAAAAACAAAAGAATACACTTTCTTCTCAAGTGCTCATGGAACATTCTCCAGGATAGATCATATCTTGGGTCACAAATCAAGCCTTGGTAAATTTAAGAAAATTGAAATAGTATCAAGTATCTCTTCTGACCACAATGCTATGAGATTAGATGTCAATTACAGGAAAAAAACTGTAAAATATACAAACACATGGAGGCTGAACAATATGATACTAAACAACCAAGAGATCACTGAAGAAATCAGAGGAAATAAAAAAAAATACCTAGAAACAAATGACAATGAAAACACGATGACCCAAAACCTATGGGATGCAGCAAAAGCAGTTCTAAGAGGGAAGTTTATAGCAATACAATCCTACCTCAAGAAACAAGAAAAATCTCACATAAACAACCTAACCTTACACCTAAAGCAATTAGAGAAAGAAGAACAAAAAACCCCAAAGTTAGCAGAAGGAAAGAAATCATAAGATCATATCAGAAATAAATGAAAAAGAAATGAAAGAAACAATAGCAAAGATCAATAAAACTAAAAGCTGGTTCTTTGAGAAGATAAACAAAATTGATAAACCATTAGCCAGACTCATCAAGAAAAAAAGGGAGAAGACTCAAATCAACCGAATTATAAATGAAAAAGGAGAAGTAACAAGTGACACTGCAGAAATAAAAGGATCATGAGAGATTACTACAAGCAACTATATGCCAATAAAATGGACAACCTGGAAGAAATGGACAAATTCTTAGAAAAGCACAACTTTTCAAGACTGAACCAGGAAGAAATAGAAAATATAAACAGACCAATCACAAGCACTGAAATTGAAAGTGTGATTAAAAATCTTCCAACAAACAAAAGCCCAGGACCAGATGGCTTCACAGACGAATTCTATCAAACATTTATAGAAGAGCTAACACCTATCCTTCTCAAACTCTTCCAAAATATAGCAGAGACAGGAACACTCCCAAACTCATTCTACAAGGCCACCATCACCCTGATACCAAAACCAGACAAAGATGTCACAAAAAAAGAACACTACAGGCCAATATCTCTGATGAACACAGATGTAAAAATCCTCAACAAAATACTAGCAAACAGAATCCAACAGCACATTAAAAGGATCATACACCACAATCAAGTGGGGTTTGTCCCACGAATGCAAGGATTCTTCAATATACACAAATCAATGTGATACACCATATTAACAAATTGAAGGATAAAAACCATATGATCATCTCAATACATGCAGAAAAAGCTTTTGACAAAATTCAACACCCACTTATGATAAAAACTCTCCAGAAAGTAGGAATAGAGGGAACCTACCTCAACATAATAAAGGCCATATATGACAAACACACAGCCAACATCGTTCTCAGTGGTGAAAAACTGAAACCATTTGCTCTAAGATCAGGAACAAGACAAGGTTGCCCACTGTCACCACTATTATTCAACATAGTTTTGGAAGTCCTAGCTACAGCAATCAGAGAAGAAAAAGAAATAAAAGGAATTCAAATCAGAAAAGCAGAAGTAAAACTGTCACTGTTTGCAGATGACATTACATAGAGAATCCTAAAGATGCTACCAGAAAACTACTAGAGCTAATCAATGAATCTAGTAGAGTAGCAGGATACAAAATTAATGCACAGAAATCTCTTGCATTCCTATATACTAATGATGAAAATACTGAAAGAGAAATTATGGAAACACTCCCATTTACCATTGCAACAAAAAGAATAAAATACCTAGGAATAAACCTACTTAAGGAGACAAAAGACCTGTATGCAGAAAACTATAAGACACTGATGAAAGGAATTAAAGATGATTCAAACAGATGGAGAGATATACCATGTTCTTGGATTGGAAGAATCAACATTGTGAAAATGACTATACTACCCAAATCAATCTACAGATTCAGTGCAATCCCCATCAAACTACCAATGGCATTCTTCACAGAAGTAGAACAAAAATTTTACAATTTGTATGGAAACACAAAAGACCCCGAATAGCCAAAACAATCTTGAGAAAGAAAAATGGAGCTGGAGGAATCAGGCTCCCAGACTTCAGACTATACTACAAAGCTGCAGTAATCAAGACAGTATGGTACTGGTACAAAAACAGAAATATAGATCAATGGAACAGGATAGAAAGCCCAGAGATAAACCCATGCACATACGGTCACCTTATCTTTGATAAAGGAGGCAAGAGTATACAATGGAGAAAAGACAGCCTCTTCAATAAGTGGTGCTGGGGGCTTCCCTGGTGGCGCAGAGGTTGAGAATCTTCCTGACAATGCAGGGGACTCGGGTTCGAGCCCTGGTCTGGGAGGATCCCACATGCCGCGGAGCAACTAAGCCCAGGCGCCACAACTACTGAGCCTGCGCGTCTGGAGCCTGTGCTCCGCAACAAGAGAGGCCGCAATAATGAGAGGCCCGCGCACCGCGATGAAGAGTGGCCCCCGCTTGCCACAACTAGAGAAAGCCCTCGCACAGAAACGAAGACCCAATACAGCCATAAATAAATAAACTAAAAAAAAAAAAAAAAAAAAAGTTTAAAAAAAAAAAAGAAGTGGTGCTGGGAAAACTGGACACCTACATGTAAAAGAATGAAATTAGAACCCTTCCTAACACCATACACAAAAATAAACTCAAAATGGATTAAAGGCCTAAACGTAAGGCCAGACACTATAAAACTGTTAGAGGAAAACATAGGCAGAACACTCTGTGACATAAATCATAGCAAGATCTTTTTTGACCCACCTCCTAGAGTAATGGAAATAAAAACAAAAATAAACAAATGGGACCTAATGAAACTTAAAAGCTTTTGCACAGCAAAGGAAAACATAAACAAGATGAAATGACAACTCTCAGAATGGGAGAAAGTATTTGCAAATGAAGCAACTGACAAAGGATTAATCTCCAAAATATACAAGCAGCTCATGCAGCTCAATACCAAAAAAACAAAAAGCCCAATCCAAAAATGGGCAGAAGACCTAAACAGACATTTCTCCAAAGAATATATCCAGATTGCCAACAAACACATGAAAGGATGCTCAACATCACTAATCATTAGAGAAATGCAAATCAAAACTACAATGAGGTATCACCTCACACTGGTCAGAATGGCCATCATCAAAAAATCTACAAACAATAAATGCTGGAGAGGGTGTGGAGAAAAGGGAACCCTCTTGCACTATAGGTGGGAATGTAAATTGGTACAGCCACTGTGGAGAACAGTATGGAGGTTCCTTAAAAAACTAAAAATAGAACTACCATATGACCCAGCAATCCCACTACTGGGCATATACCCAGAGAAAACCATAATTCAAAAAGAGTCATGTACCACAGTGTTCATTGCAGCACCATTTACAATAGCCAGGACACAGAAGCAACCTAAGTGTCCATCAACAGATGAATGGATAAAGAAGATGTGGCAAATATATACAATGGAATATTACTCAGCCATAAAAAGAAACGAAATTGAGTTATTTGTGATGAGGTGGATGGACCTAGAGTCTGTCATACAGAGTGAAGTAAGTCAGAAAGACAAAAACAAATACCATGTGCTAACTCATATATATGGAATCTAAAAAAAAAAAAAAAATGGTTCTGATGAACCTAGGGGCAGGACAGGAACAAAGACACAGACGTAGAGAATGCACATGAGGACACAGGCAGGGGGAAGGTTAAGCTGGGACGAAGTAAGAGAGTAGCATGGACATATACATACTACCAAATGTAAAATAGATAGCTAGTGGGAAGCAGCTGCATGGCACAGGGAGAACAGCTGGGTGCTTTGTGACCACCTAGAGGTGTGGGATAGGGAGGGTGGGAGGAAGACACAAGAGGGAGGGGATATGGAGATATACCTATGCATATAGCTGATTTACTTTGTTATACAGCAGAAACTAACACAACACCGTAAGCAATTATACTCCAATAAAGATTTAAAAAAAAAAAAAAAGGGTGGAGGTGGGAGAAATCCCCCCCCCCCAGAGAAAGCCTGGCCAAGCTGACCCTGCCATCGGGTCTCCTGGGGGACCCGCAGGGGAGCGGCCGGCCAGAGCTGCCCTGGGTTGGGATCGCGGTCGCAGCGCCCCCTCCCGGCCTCGGCCTCGCAGAGTCCTGCGGACTCGGGGCTACTGCAGTGTGTAGAGGGGGCCGGGCGTCTACGGGGCGGGGACTCGGGGACACGCAGGCGGGGCGGTCCCGAGTGGCCCCCTTCCGGCGCAGCTCGCCGGCTTCTTTCTCGGAGCGTCGGCGCTGCCCATGGCCGAGGTGCTGGAGCCCGATCCCGGGGCAGCCGAGGGCTCGGAGGCCCTCGCGGAGACGCCGTGCTGGGAAGCCCCGGAGGACGCGGGCCCCCAGGTAGGCTCCACCCGCGGGCGCGAAGGGTGAGGGCCGGGGGGGTGGGGAGCGTGGGGCTGTCCTCGAGGTGATCTTCAATGCGGCCGGAGGGTCCCATAGGTTTAACTTAAAAGCACATTTTAAAAAATGGTCAGAGTCCCTAGCTCCATTCCTGCACAAACGGGAAGATGCGGTCGGTAAGCCGTAGTTACCCCCAGGTACTGGCCACATCTCAATTTCTTTTCTTTGCGGTTAAAAAAAAAAAAAAAAAATCGACCGCGTCCCAAAACCTGAGATGGGACCCTCCGGGCGGGGCCGGAACAGTTGCTTGCTTTTAACCCGAATTGAGCCGACTCTCCCTACCCCTGTTTGTGGGGCAGAGGCCGCCGGCGTCTCTAATCCAAAGATGGGAGCCGCGGGGGAGGAGCCCTGCCCGGTGCTGGGAAGCCAGAACCTCCGGCCGGACCCCAGGGGAGCGCAGCCCCTGGGCTGGCCGTCCCAGGTGGACCCGAGATCAAGGTACCTGTACTGTTGCATCTCACGCTCTGCCTTCTTAGAATTGCTTCCCGAAGTTCCCCCTGTTCCATCTTAGCCCGGAAGTTATGAGATCCGACACTACGGACCTGCGAAGTGGGTCAGCACTTCGGTTGAGTCTACGGACTGGGATTCGGCCATGAAGACCGGCTTCACAAGGCTGAACAGCTACATTCAAGGCAGAAACGAGAAAGGTGAAGGCGCTTTTCCTTCTCATTATACACACTGTATTGTGGTTGAGTGCCCTGGCTTATTGAGTTTTCGCTGTTTAAATAAATAGCTTTTAGAATAGAAAAATAACCAGATCATCAAAGACTTAATGGTTGAAGAGGACTCTTCTCAGGACCCGAGGCGTCTAGAGGAGTGTAGTATTGGGCAGCGCTTGTTAGCCTCTGTTCTCCTTGTTTGTGATTCTGCTGGATGAACTGGGCCTCTGTGTAACTAGCATTAAGACCTTTTCATGGCTAATGCTTTGAGGTAATTTGGTGACTGGTAGGGTAAGAGACATTAGGAGGCAGGAAGGGTCAAAGAACACAAGATCCAGGGTGTCAAGATACATCTTCTGGTTTGGCTCTGATGCTATTTATGTTTTAGCAGGTCACTTAGCCAATGAGACCTCTGTTTCTGAATTGTAAAAGTAAAGAATGAACTGGACTATGTGATCTCTCATTTCCCCTTCTGTCCCTAAAACTATGGAATTTATTAATGAAAAATATTAATAATACAGAAAGTGTTTAATGTGGGCAGTGGATAATTGTCATTTTGCCCTTATTTTTTTTTAAGATGAAAATTATCTTAAAGGTTAAATATTTATGTCAAGTAAATCAAGAAACTCAAGTCAAAAAATAAGTTTTTAAATGTGGTCATAAATACACTAAATCTGCTTTCACGGTCTCCTTTGCATTTAAATATATACTTTTTGTGGCACAGAGATGAAAATAAAGATGACAGCTCCAGTGACAAGCTACGTGGAGCCCGGTTCAGGTCCTTTTAGCGAGTCTACCATTACCATTTCCCTGTATATCCCCTCTGAAAGGCAATCTGATCCCCCCAGGCCTTCAGAGTCAGATGTCTTCATTGAAGACAGAGCTGAAATGACGGTGTTTGTACGGTAAGTGGTAGATAATTTATAGCCTTTCTGACTGTTGGTTTTACTTGCGGGCACTCATAGTTTAGCTCCTGTGCAGCTTAGCTCCTATGCTTTTCCCCCTTCCATAAAAACAGGTCTAATGCATTTTGTGGTGTTTTCCTAGTGACTTAGCTTTATACGTTACTAAGGGTCCTTTAGAAGAAATAACTAATACATTTAATGAGAAGGCTGATGCACACCTTCCGCAGATAAGACGCAATACAAATTATACACCGGACCTTCCCCCACAAAAGCAAAAGACTGTCCTTACCTGCCCTCTAGTTAAATTTGGAGAAAAATACCTCAAAACAATGCATGGTACCCCTCCTCTCAACTCGTAGTTTCTGATAGCCTCAAACTCTTCCCTTGGTTCCCCCAGCCCAAAGGATGGCAGCTGCTTCCCGCAGTGACTGCCTCTGTTGGTTGGTTTACTGGTTCCTTACTCTGACCTACAATGCCTGTCTCAGTAAAGCGACTAATCAGCCTGCCAGCGTCCCCAGCAAGGACCGTCGTAGCCATCGGCAGCACACTCTGCCCTGATAACCAGTCCCTGAATCTGGCCCATTCGCCTCAGAAAGGGTCGTGATTCCGTTCCCTTCCTCCTCACTGTTCCTTGCTCGGGCCCTCACCTTACAGGGACCGCAGCTAAGTCCTCTTTGCTACCCCAGTGCTCGGCACATGCCTGACACTCACCAGATACTCTGCCATTTTTCATTCTCAGGTTCCACTTCAGGAGCCTCCCAGCTGTTCTCTCTGCCCACCAGTCACCTCTCCCTGGCCCTCCACCCTGGAGCCCCGATCGTTCTCACGACAGCAACAAAACCCCAACCTGTTACTGTGTTTAAAAATCTGTTGGCTTCCTCTTGCTTCCACGTGACATTCAGACCGTTCAGGGTATGCATCACCTGCAACACGCGGCCCAACCTGTCTCCCTGACAACTCCCCCCCACCTCCCGCCCTTCACTGAGTAGGCTGAGTTCCTCCACATCTCTGTACCTTTGACCTTAGGCAAGTTACTGAGACTTTCCTTGCCAAAAATCTCGTCTGTAAAATGTGTCTAATCACAGTACCTACCTACCATCTCACAGGGTTGCCATGAAGATCAGATGAGTTAATTTACCTAAAATACTTAGAACATGAGCATGATATTACTACCAGCTCCGGCTTCCTCTTTCTTCTCTTGCTGGAGAGCCTACTTTCATCCTTCAGGACTTAGATCAATTGGTACCTTGTCTGTGATGCCTTCCTCAGTTTCTCCAGTCAGCCAGCCACTCGGTGCTATGATTCTAAATTCTAATGACCTACTGATAGACTGTAACTTCCTCAAGAATATAGCAACATGTTAACTCTGCCCGTATCCTTCAGCTCCTGGTGAGGCAGGTGTGTGGGGGGAGGCTCAGTATATGTCTGTGTCCTGAATAAAGCCATGGATAGATCATTGTAGAACAACATGTATTCAGAGGACAGAAGATGATTTCTAAGTAAGAGGCTCAAGATTTGATTTCAAGGAAGAAGTGGAATCTGAAACAGATTCCCTTTAGGCAGAACATTCCTTAAGGAAATAAATAATAAATTTAGGAGCCGAAATGTTTCCTAACACATGGTTCAGAATTATCATCATCAGTCAACATGATGGAAATTATAGAACAGTTTTATCAATTTATCTTCAACGTTTTATTTTATATACATGTGCATACACAGATTCCTCTACTTACTCAACTGGGATTTAAAAGGGGCTGCATGCCAGGGATGACTAGGTGCCTGGTAGACATTGTTGAACAGAACAGGCCTGGTTTGTACCCTCGAGACCTTACATCTTATCTGAAGAATGGTAGGAATGATCTTTTCCACTGGCACATTGATAATAAACCTTATGCTAAAGAAGGCATATTAGGAATGTTTTTGTGTCTGTTTTTCCTATTCTCAGCCTTCAAATTCATCACATTTACATGTCAGCAACTCAGCTAGGTCGGTGTGCTGTCATGATTTAATCTCAGGGTATTTTTGTTTATATACTTTAAAATCTACACTTAAACTTCTATTTTCCCACTTTTTATGCAAATCTTTTGACTGTCTTTTCATCCCCATCCTCTTAGCAACTTCCTAACTGGCCCCTTCTCTCCAATCTAGTTTCCATCTCTCTGCCTATATTCTTACCCAGATCTAATCAAGTTACTTTTCTGCTTTTCCAACATCCTTTAGAATAATCTCAAAAGGCCTTAGGATGATGTACAAGGTTCCTCCTTCCAGCTCTGACTCACCTTTCTGACCTCATTTTATGCCTCACTATGAAATTGCTTTGTATTTCTGGACTTTTGTTCTTTTCTTATCCTTCCCCTTTCTCTGCCCAGCAAAACTATCCTCCATTCCAGACCTAACGCAGAGACACACCTTGCCCCGATGTAATCATATCCTCAGTGTTCCCAAGCACTTTGATTTTGTCTCTGTTAAAGCTTTTCTCAGACTGTATAGAGCTGCCAAAATGTCCATCTCTTCCATAGAGGATCAAAACTTATGTTCAGCTGTAATGCAGTGCCTGCCCTTTTTCTAAGGAGAGAAAGAAAGGGGAAATGTTCGATAGAAAATGGAAAGACTAAAGGGAGGCTGCTAAGGGGGATTCATTGTGGCTCTCTGACCAGGAGAATCAACAGTACAGGAGACTGTTGGAAATGCAGGCTCTTGGGCCCCAGCCCAGACCTCCTGAACCTGTGTTTTCCCAGGTGACTTGCATGCACATTAGAGCTTGAGAAGCACAGAGTTAGAGCACAAGATGGCATAACTTCCAAATCTGCCCAACAGCTGGGACGTATTGCCTCCTCCTGGGTCCCCTCAGTGCGTGTGAGGTCACACTGAGCCTGGGAACCAGAGGAAGGGAACAGTCAGTTCAGCTGCCAAGAGGGAGGAGCTTTGAAACCGCGCTCCATCCAGGTTTCCTTGTATCAGCTCCCACTTTTCTTCTTAGACTGACATTCACATCAGTATTAAAATCATTTATGGTCATTTACTTTCTCCTTTGTAGGTCTTTCGATGGATTCTCTAGTGCCCAAAAGAATCAAGAACAACTCTTGACATTAGCAAGCATTTTGAGGGAAGAGGGAAAAGTTTTCGATGAAAAGGTTTACTACACCGCAGGCTACAACAGTCCTTTCAAATTGCTTGATAGAAGAAATGAAGTGTGGTTGATTCAGAAAAAAGAACCCTCCAAAGAAAGTGAATGACAAAATGAGAGGAAGGTCCATTGCCAGGGGCAAAACTTCTGTTTAACATAGACGTCAACATTACCCATAAGCAAAATGTGTCTAGTATCTCTACCTGAGAGTACTACTATGAATTGAGCTTATTTCCACTGTGCCTTTTTAATGCTTGAAGCTTTAGATACACAGATTAACAGGGGACAGTATTCTATAAACATGTAAATCGATCTTTATTTCTATGAGGCTCCAGGGAAACGTCATGTTACTTCCCCCTTCTTCACTGTATCACAATCATGTTGCCTTATTTCTACTTGGATTTGTGTCAGTTGGATGTTACCTCCTCCAGATATTATCAATAAAAATGTTAAAGTTTATCCTGTGTGGAACTACAAGGCCGTCAAACCTAGAGAACTCAAGTTCAGTTGGAACCAAAAATCAAAGTGTCTTTTGCAGCTGCCACTGTTCCCTTTTCTGTTGAGCCCTCTTTCCTACCTGCCCACTGCTCCCACCACACAAGAAAAGCTCTCAGAATACTCAAAAGTGTTGCTAATATTCCGTGACAGAAAATAAATGTATGAAGTTAGGGACTTCCTACTTTATTTTGATACTCAAGAGAGGCATGTTTTTTCTGAAGAAATGTATACAAACATAGACTTTTAAAATTCACTTGAATTTTTAAAGCATTTTATGCAGTATTTTTATATACTGAATCAGTATATAAAAATGATTGAGTATTCAAAGAGGGGTTTGCTGCAAAATCAAAGAGGTTGAAATTTGGACCTAATTGTATTGGAACGCGCTTGTCCTGGAGAAGAGTGTCAGTCAGATATCTAGAAGCCTGTCATGGGAAGGTCATAGCTTTACTGTGGGCTCCTAGTGGACGATGGTTGTAGGCACGAAGGAGAAAAGCAGCTTGGAGCTCAGTGACTTCCCAATAGGTAAAGCTGCCCACGAATGACATTACTTCCCGTTTCTATCATTGCGTGTGTTCAAGCAGGCACGTGATCACTTATGTGGCAGATTTGGGTATCCAGTGGATGAAAGGGTGGGGCCGGATGATGCTCAAGGTCCCTGCAGCCCCAGCATTATACGGTATCTCTTAAAATTAATCTCCCTAACCTGGGTACACTAGACCAACGTACCTACAGTTAGTGGTTTCCATAGCTAACATTTATGAATTGCCTTCTAGGTGTAGCTTTCTAAGCATTTCACCTGAATTCCCACAGTCGACCCTCAGAACAACCCTGTGTGCCACCTTGTGTCATCTCCATTTCACAGATGAGGACATTGAGGCACGGAGATGTAAGGTAACTTGCCCCCAGCTGGAGCCGTAAGGGCAGAGGCCGATTCCATCCCAGGCAGTCAGACTCCTGGGTCCAGGCTGTTAACCGCTGCACCCACTGGCAGTCAGTGTTCTAGAGTGCAGCTTTCTCAGGCCATCAGTGGGCTACGACTGTGTTGAGGGGTCCTTCCTGCATGTCATGCATGCATAATCAACATGATTATGCCCTCAGAGATACCTTTTAGATTATAATTTTTGATACAAAACAAGCTAGGTTTCTGGTTTTGAAATTATTATATGGATATAATTTTTTAAGTCTTAGGCAATTATTTTCCAAAGGTATTTGCTTGCATTGATTATTTTTTTTATTCTTTGCATTTTTGTGTTTGCCAAAAAGAAATTAAATTTCTTTCTTAGCTCATTTACCAAAACCAGCTGTGGGTCACCTTCTAGCCCTCCTACTGATGAAAGTCCACAGTACTCGCCTCTACTGGTATGAGGTAAATATTTATATATTTACTCCATAGTCCTACAAAAATAGACATCTCTTATGCAGTAACTTCCATTTTAGATGAGAAAAGCATATGTCTGATTGCCAAGATTTAGTTGTAATCTGAAACATGTTCCATAAAAAAGCGATTTTGTACTATTCAGTCCAGGGTATCCCATTTTCCCCTCCTGGTCCATAAATCATAAACTAAAACATTTTTCAGCCCTCAATTAATCCAGACCAGAGAGTATTTCTCACAGCAATGAATCAGGTATTTTAATTATGTGGCTGGCACTGACTACAAAATATCCCTCAACATTTCTATTGAGATTTTTCTTCTCTTATCAATAGGAAATTCATGTCTAGATTCCTTTCCGAGACTAAACCATCCACCTTTCCTGTTGGTCTAATTCACACTCCATCAATTAGGCCTTCTCCCATCTTCAGGCTCTCCCTCCCAGCATGCTCCAATCACTCTACTTACCAACAGGCTCTGATTTGGCCTGATCTTCCCTGCTCCCCAGAATAAAATCCTAGTTCCCCCTAGACCCTTACATAGGACAATAATTCCCATTTCTCCCTTGCCTTGATTATCCAGTTTCCCTGGAAAGAGTTGTCCAGAGGCTTCCTTGGAGCTCTAGGCTGTGAGGAGGTATCTCAGGGACCATGACAGGGTTTTAAGGTGGGCAGCACCCCTCCAGCACCACCACCGTGCTTCCCACAGACCCATCCACGTTAGTCTACGTGTAGGTCAATTTTTAATGTTTTTAAAAGCCTGAAAATAATTCTTTAAATTGAGTGCATTCCTTCATTCCTTTCTAGTCATCACTTAACCCTCTAAAAATCTTGCTTTTCCTCCTAAATATTTCACTGGAATGCCATTTATTTTCATTCATTCTTCAAGAAGCATTATGGAGTCCCTCCTGGGTCGCAGGCTCTACACACTATTCCAGGCGCTGGGCTATGGTGACAGGCAGAAATGCCCCCATCAGTGGCTGTACCCATCAAATCCAACCACGTCTTCCACTCTCCTACTCAGTCCACCTTCCAGCTGAGAATACAACAGTGAGCAGGACAGGCAGGGCCCCTGTCCTCGTGGAGTGTACGTTCTGGAGAGCGAGAGAGTGCAAATACCAATGGGGCGGTGGGACAGGGTGTGGCTGGGCGGAGTGTAGTGGCTGTCACGTGGGCGGGCAGGCCAGGCGTCCCCGAGGAAGAGACACGTGAGATCTGAATGATGAGAAGGAGCCACTCAGATGACAGCCTGGGGGCGGGGGAAGCCTCCTGAGCAGAGGTGACGTGTCAAAGGCAGAAGCCCCCTTCAGTATCCGGAACAAAGCTGCACATACTGCTTGCTGAGCAGCTTGCACTGTGCTTGCAGGACACAGTCTCTCTGGACAAAGAAAACGCTGACTTGTACAGAGTTTCTGGACGTGCAGAGTTCAAGGATTAGCGGACTTTCAGAATCACTTAGGAACTGATTGAGCTTTAGTTGTGGAGGTGCGGTTACCAGAGCGGGGTCGCTGCTGATGAGCGTGATTTAGGAGCCTGGTTCAGAGGCGAGGTTACTGAAGCGAAGCTGTCATCAGTCACTTCTGGTACTTATTTCTGATTGTGGCCAAAGAATGGGCATATCTTTTCTGGGATTTGGAGTCATGGCCGCAAGCACGGTGGGGTGGGGGGGTGGGGGGCATGCCACTCAGATCCACCTTCATGAAAAGACCGCTCCCAGCTGTGAGGGGTGTGGTTAGCCGATGTCTCCAGCTGTGACTTTCTTCAGGATCCACTGCAGATTTCAAGATAAGGACACACTATTTTCACGGGGGTACCTAGCCTACTAGCCTACAGTGGAGTGAGGCAGGAGGAGCTGATGGCATGCTTTTTTTACTGGCATCTTTCAGCCAAAGACTGAGCAAGCTGGTGGTACAAAGACCTAGCCATTTCTGTCCGACTCGGGACCCTTCCTATAAACAGTCTTTGCTCCAGAGCTCCCTGGCGGGCTCATAGAAAGTGTCAGATCTGTGTTGCAGTCTGACAGCTCCCCTGCCCAATCTTGTGTTTCCTTTTTCCTTTCATGGGTATGACATCACCATACATCTTTTGTACTCCCAACTCTGTCTCAGCATCAAACTGGCACAGCTGGTATCAGTGTGGCCCCAAGACTGTGGGCAGTAAGACAGCATTTTGGGGACTGGGTCATGCACTGCCTGGCTTGTTATGAGTTCCCCATCCCTGTGGACAGGCTGTACATACACAGCTCGTGGCACGAGGCTGTCTAGTTATTAATCCCTTAAATGGAATAGCTTACTGGTGAAAAGGAATGCGGTGACTGGTGAATGATTCAGGTGCTTCAAAAATTAGGAGTGGGGTGGATAATGAGTACAAGGACAGTAGACTTGAATGGCTGTTACTGAGTTGGACTGTTGTCCTGCAGGTGGATGATGGAAAGTCGAGGTCAGTTAACAAAGAATGTAAAACTACATGTGAGGGCCAGAGCCTCTTTGATAGCTTGCTAAGAAGTCCTCACCTCATGCAGAAGGCCAGCATAAGGATTGGATGGTAAAAGGCATAACCAGCAACAGATGTTCAACCAAGCCCGATCTGCCGTGTCACGGTCAGGACCAAACCTGGAACATGAAATGGGGACATCTGGCGGATGCCCCCAACAGTTTTGACTCCCTAGAAGTTTCTGAACATTCTGGGCGTGTGGAAGAGGCCCACCCTTCCCCCCATTAAGAGCTAGAACTACCCTCTCTCCCTCCTCCTGCCCTAATATGAGGAAAGACAATATAGAGGTCTTTCCCCCATAAGGCAACAGGTGCCTCTAGGAGCTGTCCCCACCCCATCTCCCGACTATCAGGCATTTACCCAAGGTGAAGTCACAGCATAACCTGGCAGAGGCCAGGCTGGGCCTGATGAAGGAAGAGATGGACGATGTGCAAATGTTGCCGCATAGCCTGGCCAACGTGTACTGGCAGGGCCAGGAGAGTACCTGGGGACTAGGTTCTGAAGGTGCTCAGCCAAAGGTGCCAGGACACAAGACTGGATAAAGGAAGCTTGCTGACTTGGGGATATTGCTCTGGATACAGGAGTTAACACCATGAGTAGAACTCCAGGGGATACAGCAAACTCACTGCTTTAGGGAGGCTCCTGGCAGCCCGAAACAGTGATAAAAATGTTGAAATGCCTGAACTGATGGAAGAGGTAATAGAGGAAGGACTTAAAAGGCTCACGGAAGGGGCATGCTGGAATGGGTATATCATAGGCGGCAACAAGGCCCATGGGAGGATTTTTGTCGTACTCTGTTTGGGCTGCTATACCAGAATACCATAGATTGAGTGGCTTAAACAAGAGAAATGTATTTCTCACAGTTCGGAAGGCTGGGAATTCCAAGATCAAGGTGCTGGGCAAATCAGTGCCTGGTGAGGGCCCACTCCCTGGCTTGTAAATAGCCATCTTCTTCCTGTATCCTCACGTGATGGAGAGGGAAGGGAAGCTCTGGTCTCTTTTCTCTTCTCGTAAGGACACTAATCCTACCTTGGGGACTCCACTCTCATGACCTCACCTAAACCTAATTATCTCCCAAAGGCCCATCTCCAAATACCATCACCTTGGGTGCTAGGGCTTCAACATATAAATCTGGGGTGGGCACAATTCAGTCCATAGACATTGTGTTCCACGAGAAGGCCCAGAGGAGCATCATTTACCAAGGCCAGTGGGAATGCACTGGTGAGAGAGGTGTGAGCATCGACCTCCTCTGCAGGCTGGGCTGGCTGGAAAGGCTGGGGTGGAACTTGGCTTGCTGAGAGCAATGTGGGTGATGACGAGACCTTGCAGAGCCCAGGCAGCAGTGCTAACCACGAAAGTAAGGGTGCGTAAATTATATTAAACACCAAGGTCAAAATGGCAGCCAAGGGGGCCTGACCTGTGAAGTCTTACGGAGGTAGTTAATAGAACATGGCATCCCTAGGGGCAAAATAGAGAGGGTAACCAATAAGGGTAATTCTTTATATATAATGAAAAGAGATCAAGGATGGATAAGCAGGGGCCTGAGATCACCTCCCCCCCCAAAAAAAGTAACCTCCAAAAAAACCCCACAAAACTGTGATCCCTTGCCCAGTTTCCAGACTCAAAACCCATTGACTGAAGAAATGACTGGGCCCTTAGGGGAATGGTAACTGCAATAGTTCAATGTATACAGTAATGATTCCCCTAGTATTTTTCCAAAAGGTCCTATGGCCATTTACTCAGGTGGCTACACATTGGAGAGAGAAAAATATCCAGATACGCCGGGATTCAAATTGACATTTGATACCCAGAAACTCAAAGTGTCATCATAGTTCCCCTTCCCATTTCAAAGTGGGAGCATGTGAACGTTAGAAAATAAATGGAGTACTAGTCAAAGTTTGGCTTATAGTGGGTCCACTGGGTCTGCAAACCCTCATTGTTATTTCTCCAATCCCTGGATATATAATTAAGATTGACGTACTTGGCAGGTAGGATAAACCCACACTGATTCCTTGACCTGTGAAGTAAGAGTGTAAGTCTCTAAACCCCTTTTCCCTCAACCAGGGTGGTAAGTAAAAACAGTACTCCCTTGAGCAATGCTCTTTAAAGCTCCCCAGATGAACATCCATTTCTGGCCATGATGGTGAAACAGGAGCCAGACGTGAAAAGTCCATAGCACACCACTGTGATCTCTGAGAGAAGAGGAAGAAAGGGAAGTCCAGTGAGTGTTCAGGCTTATGGCTTGGAGGTATAGTTTCCAGGCAGCAAAGCGGGGAGGGGGGAGGAAGCCAAACAGAGGCCAGTGGTCTCTCTGAGTTGAGGAGACAGGGACCAGTGTTATGGGACGCCAAGATGGCTAGGATTTGTTGGGCTGAATAAAGGAGAGGAGGAACACACACACACAGAGCGCTCTGTAGATCCACAGCGAGTCCCTCTGAGTCTTGGCTGAGCACTAATCTGTGAAGGTGTAAGAAGAAACTGTCCCTGCCAAGAAATGAACAACTGGAAAGCAGTAGAACAAATGAGTCACAGATCACATTTGGGGCTGGGAATAGCTTTTGTTCCCACTAGCAAGAGTGGAAATAACTCATAATGCATGGGGCATCAGGTAGAGTTTTCAAAAGGGTATGGTGTTCGTAGTGAGGTTAAACTGTGTCTAAACCAAAGGCTTCTCTCGAGCTCCCCTAACAAAGCTTAAAAGCCTTGAAAGGATCAAACTAATTCCAAAAGACTTGGCTGTGCACCAGAATAAAGCCTAATACTATTTAAAGGAATACAGTAAAATCTGTCAACAAGCAACCTAACATTCACAGTTCCCACCAGCCAATAAAAAATTACTAGAAAAATATGCAAAGAAACGGAAAAATATGACCCATAATTAGGGGGGAATCAATCACTAAAAACAGATCCAGAAGTGGTAGATATGAAGGAATCAGCAACTTGGACCATGTAATCTGGCAGACCCTAGGGTACTGGAGGTGTCAGTGGTGAAAAAAATTGCAGTGTGGAACTTATAAGACCCAGTGGGAGAATCACAATGCAGGTCCCTGGGGTCCTGAAGCAAGGCTGTGCTAAGTGCAGGAGAGAACCGCGTGCTTTCTGAAAAGCAGCTTCTGGAGTGCTACTGGGCCCTGGTAGAGATGGACCCATGAGACACCAAGTGATGATACATCCAGAGCTGCCCATCTTAGCTGGGCCCTGTCAGAACCACCGTGTCCTAAGGTCTGTGGGACCTTAGGCGGTTCCATCGTGAGATGGAAACGATGCCTCGAGGAGCAATCACGAGCAGGAGCGGAGCAGGCAAGCAAGCTACATGAGCAGGTGGCCCAGATCCCCATGGCATTACGGTTGCCCCCACGTTGCTCCCTCCCTATGGCTGTTGGGACCTGTAAGATGGGCTGAAGTGGGTGGGGGGCAGGGACTTGAGCTTACTTTTTTGTCAGTGAGTTGGCTTACTATGTGGGCCCAAGCTGGAGATGGACAGCAGTTGCATTACACCCTCATTCAGGGGTGACATCGAAAGAAAGCTTTGAGAAAAAAAATCTTCTGCAATCTTCCTGCAAAAAAAAAAAAGGGCAGAATTTTTGGTGATGGACCTGGTCACTCACTTCGTGAGAGAGAAAAGTTAAAATATATATGGAATCTTGGCAGTGGCCAATGGCTTGGCCAACTGGTCAGGAGTTCGAAAAGAAAAAGAATGGGATTGAGACAAGGTCTGCGGGTAGAGGCATATGGTTAGACATCTGGGAACAGGCACAGAACCTGAAAAACCGTATCGTATGTTAAGGCCCACTGGAAAGTACCCACTGGAAGAGGCACTAAACAACCAAGTAGACGAAATGACTTTGCCCGTTGGTATCAGCTCTTGTTGGCCCCCACCCCAGGGCTGGTACAATGGGCACACAAATGTAGTGGCCGTGGTGGCAAAGATGGAGACTATGCACGGACCCCCAAAAATACAGACTCCCACTTACCAAGGCCAACCTAGATACTGCTGAATCTGAATGTCCAACCTGCCAGCACTACATACCAATGCTGAGACCCTGGTAAGGCTGTTGGAAGCCTGACTTGTCATTTGATACCAAGTTGAGCATATTAGACTCATTCGTTCCTGGCAGGGCCAGCAATTCATTGGCACGAGGGTTAACACCTATTCTGGGTATGCAGCTTTCTTTCCTGCTCACAGGGCCTTGCCCAGCACCACAGTCTAGAAACTTACAAATCTCTGATCCTCTGGCGTGGATTTACAGAATGTGTGATCTACACATCATAACATCCAATCAGGGAGAGTTAGCTCATGGCCGCAGGATTCACTGGTTCTCTGACATACTGCATCACGTAGAAGCTGCTGGCCTGATAGAATATTGGAATGACTTGCTTTAGTGCCTGCTTGGAGGCAATACCCTGCCAAGATGGGGCGCCATCTCCCAAACACAGTACACTTACTAAATCAGAGAACCTATATGGTGCTGTGTCTATAATAGGAAGGACACGTGGATCTGGGAACCAAGGGGTAGAAGGAGGAGTGACCTCACTTATCATCAATCACTCCCAGTGAACCACTAGGGATGTAGGACTTTCCACCCCACAACTCTGGGCTCTGCAGAGCCAGAGGTCCTTGTTCTCAGAGGTGTACACTCTCCAGTGGCAACATAGCAAGGGTTCCATTGAACTTCAACCTACTGCTGCCAGCTGGGCACTCGGGTCTCTTTGTATCCAGGGACCGGCAGGCAAGAAGAGTCACCATCTTGTCAGGGGTAATTGACCCTGAACTGTAGGCAAGCCTACAGCTGCATGATGTGGGGAACTAGAGGGCCCACTTGGGGCACCCTTTGTACTCCTTCCCCGATTGTGTATCCACAGGCAAGTACAGCCACCCTGGCTCCCAGGATTTCAGAACACTCTGGAATGAGGGCTTGGTTCACACCATCTGGAAAGCCCCAAGCCCAACAGAGGTGATAGCTGAGGGTGAAAGGAATTTAGAGTGGAGGTGGGGGATGATGAGTAACACTTGTATCCTGGAGACTATTTGCTGGAAGGTTCTGTAGTTGGTCCTATCAAATTCTTCTTTTTAAATCTCTCCTCAGGAAGAGAGGTCCACCAGAGCCCTGGAGGAGGTGCTCTCCACATGCTTATGGGGAACTGGATCCAAGCAGTGCAAGTGGTGGAGTGTGGCAGGCATGGAGATGTGCCATTATATCCCCCCTCAAGAAAAGACTTGCCATCCAGCTGCAAGAAGTGTGCTTGGCTGACAGCCTCCAGCTATTGGCTTCAAAAGGTCCATCTTAGCTTTCAAGCTGAGGCCATGCTATTTCTCAAGGCAGGCAGGATAAGTGGTCAGTGATTTCACTAAGCTGTGGAAATTGAGGGCACACCTTTCTCAGGGTGGCCTCTTGCAAAAGACCAAGCAAGACACTGATAAAGGACCTAGCTGACTGATCAGTACTGCAGGGTGATAGCTCTGCCTGCCCCATTCTCTTTCCTCCCTTTTTCTTTCAAATGTGTTACAGTGTCTACTTCCTAAGGAACCTAAACCAGCATAGAAATACAGGCACCTTTCTTTTCAATAGTTAAAATAAAGGCTCTAAGTCCAGAAGTAGCATTTATCAGGGCACAGAAAGAAGAATGAGGTGAACCTTTTGAGTGAGGGGAATAGTGGCAGATCTTAAAGGCCTTGCAGGCCACAACTAGAAGTTAGAAGACTATTCCAATTGTAACATCTAGTCTTTGGAGCGTTTCAAGCAGGGGAGTGCTTGAATTGTTTTTAAAAGCAGATTTTGTAAGGTGAATTGAGGGTGGTTGAAGATGCATGATAAAGGGAAGACGACCAGTTGGGAGGCTTCTGCAGTAGTCTGGTCAAGAGATAATAGTTTGGACCTGAGAGGTGGCGGTGGAACTGGTGAGAAGTGATTGGATTTGTGATATATTTTGGCAATATGGTTGACATGACTTGCTTCTGGTTTAGACGTGGGGTGAAAAGAGAGGCCATAAGGATGAGCCTAGACTTGGGGCCTGAGCCACTGTGTGAATGGTAACGCCCATTGATAAAGGCTTGGATATATTTAAGTTTAAAACATCTCTAAATGCAGATTCTGAGTAGGCAACTGATATACTGGAGCTGATGGATGAAGTCAGGACAGGAGACACTCAGGAGTGACGGGTATATATTACATTAATGTAACGCTATGGGATTAGACACAGTTACCAAGGGAGGGAGTAGCTTGAGAAAAGGCTAAGACCCAAGGCAGGTCACAACATTCCCCTTCTTAAAAACCTTCATTGTTTCCCAGTACTACAAACATAACCCAAATTACCTGGGATGACATCCCAGGCCCTCTACATTCTTGCCTGAGATGACCTTTCCAGTCTCATGTCCCACTTTGTTTTTCTAGAGACTTCCTATTTTAGCTCCTTGGTTTCCTCTAAACACTTTGCTTCTGTGCCTCTGCTCATGCTATCCCCTCCGTCTGGAGTGTCTTTCGTTTGCCAACTTCCCCTGTTCGGCAAAATCCTCCTTATTCGTACACTCTTAGCTCAGGTTCACCATAGCCAATCCCTCTCTTTTCTTCCTCTGAGAACAGTACCACTCAACTGCAAAGCAGGTGACAAATGACTTACCCAGTGGGTCTGCAGGTAGACAGCCCGAGGCTGGTGCAGTGACTCTGGATGTCATCAATGGACCAGGCTCCTTTCTCCTCCACCTTCCACAACATGTGGCTTCTTCCGTCCTTATTGGTGCCTCAAAGGTTGCAAGAGTACTGTTCTTCCTCCAGCCTCCCACCCATTCTAGAGATAAAAGGAGGAAGGGGATGGCACCTACATAAGGAAAGCAACTCTCTTGGAAACTCCTAGACTGTTGCCAGTCTCACCGGCCAAAACCATGCCACATGGCCCTTTGGATTGTGGGAGCTGGTGGGGTGGGTGGTACTAGTATGTTACTTGGTGCATTGCTAGTCTCTTGCCGAAGACCAAGCGAGACAGTGGTAAAGGACCTAGCTGTTTCTGTCCACCACAGGACTCCTTAGGTAAGTGATCTTTTCCCCAGAGTTCCCCATTGCACTGGCTGACTGATCAGGTGTTCTGTTGGTAAAGGGGAACTCACATGGTGCGGGAGGGCGCGCAGCAACGTCTGCCCAGGGTTCTTCCTTTTCGTCTACTCTGACAGTTCACTGTATGTCTTCTTCACCAGGTTTGAAGCACCTTAATGATCTCTCATCCACATTTTTCTATGTTAGAACTCCCTCTTCCTTACCTAGCACATGAGAAGTATTTAATAAAGGGCTTTTTTTCAATGCTGAATAAGTGACTACAGATTGCTCTAGTTCTTGTTCTGTGAATAAAGGCTGGCCTGTGTGGAAGGCAGTTTAGGGCAGCTCACTGAAAGAAACTATGTTATAGTAACTGAATAGCTTATTACAGAACCTCAAGGATCGGGTCCATGTTTTATTCGAAAGACCCTCCTTCCCCCTACCCGCCCAACAATATCCTAATGTCTGCGAAATTATCCTATTGTACCCATTTCATGATGGCATCCCAGCAATATAAACAATTGTTCAAATTCAATTAATGTGCTGAAAACACATTAATGCAAAAAACTAATCCTGTGTTTCCCCTGTCCTCCTGGGACACCCACCCCCAGAGCTGGGCGTGGTGTTGGTGGATGGGAAATAAGATCGAGAAACAGAAACGCCTCCTTTTCTTTCCTTGTCCTTGTGATTCCCCAAACAAATATGCTCTCATCCCCACAGGAGAAGCAATGGTTTCAATCAACATTTTTCAGAAATAGGAGGGCAGAAATCAGATCAAAGTTGAGGCTGCTTCCAACCGACAGACCAAATGGTCATTTGTTTCTCTCCCAACTCTTAGAAAAACAAGGTGGAAATAGCTTAGCCCTGGGGCTTTAAAGTCTCGGGGTATAGGGAAGAGTCAATAAGTCTGTCTTCATTGAGTTTTTAAATATATACGGTGCATTAACAGTATCGAGCCCCACAAATTAGCAAAGCTGAAGATGCCGTGTGTTTCCGGGGTAAGTCTAGATCCTTGTCTCCCTATATTTCAACCATGCTGTGAAAAGTTCTCGCATCTCTCTACACATCACATCACCTGAACTCTCAGTCGATATCTTACTGGGATTTTATTCAAAGTCCATAGGTCACCTTTTAGAGTTGCTTTTCCCTAGGTCCTTTTGGACGGCACCACCCACAGTGTCTGTGATGGTCTATTTCCTCTCTGTTGGGTCCCCACCGCTGTTCTGTTTGTATCCAGCGAAGCACTCAGCAGTTCTGTAACCAGAAGACCTAGCTCACCACTCAAAAATGCATGTACAAACAGCAAGAACAAAAAAAGTTCAAATGTTTACTTTACAATTGTTTTATTCAAAGCAAATTAAAAAACTTAATATATTTTTCCTTTAAAAATGGAGATTTTTAAAAAAGCTTTATAATTAGTTTTGAGGGTGCTTATCTTACCTTCAACATAAATGATTTATATATTAAATTTGTTTTCTGATATCCACGTACATTCTCATCCTTTTTAGGTAGCTATGAAAAGATTTCATATTCAAAAGCCAATGCCACTTTTCTAAAATTTAGGAGAAAAGATTCTTGCGCCCAATGTAGCAGACGCTTGCTCCAAGTGGTAGAAAGTCCTTTTGCTCTTGGCCAAATGTCAGGTCTTGATTTCTGGTTGTGTGAAAAGACGTGTTTTGTTTTCTTCAGAGGACGGAAGGAGTCTCAATTCTTTAGATTTGTTTTTGTCTCAAAGACGTGTCTAAAATGGGTACCTAATGTTTTATTGTATAAATGTTATGATGATTGGGCCTGTGCAGTCCAACTTTTAGATGATATTTTCATACCAAAAAAGATGATAATTGGCAGCTGCATTGTATTTAGGCTAATAATCTCAGTACTCTCATCTTAAGTCCTTCTGATGAAGAAGACAAGACTCTGATTTTATTTAACCAACAAATAAAGGAGTCTATGTACATGGCAGTTGGAAGTGGTCACAAGAATATCACATAAAAATAAATACTTTACACAGTTTTCTTCCATGTCTAAAAGTGTTAAAATTCTAACCGGAGAAGATTAGAAGGTAATTAGTGAACTCAATTATTTGTAAAAAATATAAAAACACACAAACCAAATGATGCAAAAAATCTTTTTAATCTAAAAATTCATTTCCCAGGGCTGATTAAGAGCCAAGGCCTGCCAATTTTTATCAGTTTATTTGACCAAAAAGAGCTATTCAGCATTTTCTTCAAAGTAAGATAATATGTAATAGGTTTTGATAAACCTTTCTAAATGAGGACATGATACGGCAGGCAGTTCAAGGAAAAAATAGCATTAACTTTTTCTTTGGTGTAACCAAAAGGATATCCAAAAGTTAGCAAATGTTGACGTTTCAAGTGATAAGAAATTGCCAAATGGAAGTTTAAACTCTGGTTTCAAAAAAAAAAAAAAAAAAGTTGTACAAGGAAAGGCTCCACCCACAGTTCTGTAGTGCAAGTTTTAAAATTTAATTCTGAAAAATAATTTTATTTAATAAGCAGGAAACAAATTCCAGCAGTGTATCACTTACTCCTCTCCCCTCCTCTCATCTCTGTTACCCTCTCTGTATGTGCCACTGTCATTTCAGCTCTCCAAGGAGGTCTCAGCTGCTGCTCAAGGAGGAAAGTCATTAAGAAATTACCTACATTTCTACAAACCAGGCTCGAAGTTGTGTGTCCGCGGCTACACAGCAGCAGACTCCGAGTTACGGCGTTGCCACGTCCACGTGTCTGTCATTTTTACAAAAAAGAAACAAAGCCTTTTTTCCCCAGAAAAAAGTACCTGAACCGATGAGTCACTTAGCCCCTTACCAACTTTTTGGGGTAACCACTACACGGCTCCCCTTGAAAGCACACCTGTGCACATCTCCAGCCGTTCTGTGCGCTCAGAACCAGCAAATCTACCCCCTCTTTCTCAGAAGTAATGGTCCTCTCCCTTCTTCTGGAACTCACTAATTTCCGTAAACGTAATACTTTTAAAGCAGTTACCACCTTGCTCAGAAGGCTCCATTACTCTACCTAGCTTAACGCTGTCTCTCCTATTTCTGTACATGCTGCTTGTATTTTTTTTTTAACATAAAAAGTGTTCCAAATGCACACACATACACATCCCTGCACACACACCCAGCATTTAGAGAGAAAAAAAAAAAAAAAAAAAAAATCTTCCCCAGGAAGCACTTTTAGAAGTTAAGCTTCTACTTGCTTTTAAGCCACAGGGCAAGTGCCAAGTGAGTCCTAAATAGCCCTCCCTTTCCGCCGCGGGGTCGGCCGTGCGGGGCCCACAGCACAGATGCTGAGCGGGATCCAGGGACAAGGCCGGGAAGGGTACCGGTCAGGCTTCCCAGAGCGACGTGCTGCACATCTCCCCACATCACCTGGGAGGTTCGCGCCCTTAACTCTCTTCCCTCTGGGGACCTCCGCGCTGTTCTGATGGATCCGTGCCCTCTGCGCTGGGCCGCCCCGCCATGGGGCCGGGAGCCTGCGCCCCCCGCGAGGCAGCGGGCTCCCCTGCACGGAGCAGGCTGCCCTCACCCCCGCCATCCCCCGCCAGTGCTTCCAGCGAACGTCCCCTCGCAGCGCCCAGGGCCCGGAGAGCCCTGCTGTCCACGGACTCTGTGGCCTCCCCTTCGCCCTCTGAGATGACGGTCATGGGGCTGCTCTGGATCCGGTTCCGCACGCTGTACCGGCTGCTGGCGGCGGAAGGCGGAGTTCGGCTGCGGCCGTACCTGGGGCCAGAAAAGGACAGACTCCGAGGCATCGAGCCTTCGTTCTTGGCCCACTCGTCCTGGGCCTTTCTGTTCTTGCTCGGGGAGCAGCTTGATGGGCTCTCGGGGGTGTCTGGCGAAGGCTCCGACCTTGACCTCTGGAATCTGGGGTCTGTGTTCTTGAGCATCTCGGCTGCGGACATGCGGGCACTGGTGTCTGACCGACTCCCTTTTTTCAGCAGCAGAGCTTTGAAGTTGTCACTGCTGGTGCTGCTCTTCCGGATGCTTCTCTGAATCGATCCCACTTGCTTCTGGGAGGCCAGGCTGGGGGCAGCACCAGTGGGTGTCACTGGCGGGGAGGGAGAATGGTTTCGGGAGTGATCATCATCGGAATCTTTACGGCCAAGGACTTTCCTCTTAGACCTGAGATTTAAGAACGTTAAGATGAAGGTTAATTCCTCATGGGCCACTGGATGCCAACCACATCCACCCTGCTTCTCTCACCGCACATTAAGGTCACCAGCTATTATTTTCACTATGGAAAGTACCAAACACCCAGGCAGAAAGAATAGTTCATTGTATTACTATGTGTGCCCATGACCCAGCTGTGATAATTATTAACTTAACGGCCACCCTGTTTTCATTTCTACGCTCACTGGATTATTCTGAAACAAATCTCAAACATCATATTATCTTACTTTGGATAGGACCATTTCCAGCGTTTTTAATAATTGCCATTTCTTACTTAACTTTTCTATATGGGACTGATGCTGAGTGAATTTTATGGTGCTGGCGCTTGAATGGCCTAATACAGGGGTCTCCAACCCCCGGGCCGCGGGGTAGCTGGGCCTGTTAAGAACCGGGCCGCACAGCAGGAGGTGAGTGGCGGGCAAGCGAGCGAAGCTTCATCTGTTGCTCCCCATCACTCTCATTACCCCCTGAGCCATCCCCCCCTACCCCACCCCGTGGAAAAACTGTCTTCCACAAAACTGGTCCCTGGTGCCAAAAAGGTTGGGGACCACTGGCCTAATAGATAAACCAACTCCTAGAATGTCCCACATACTGAGACAGGCCCCCACCTTAGGTTCTAGAACAACTCTGCAACTTTACATTCTCCATCATTCTAGAGTTTGGCATAAAACCAGTTTTCCTTGGCTCTTACTGGACCATTCGTCAACTCCTAGAAATCCAATTTTCCGGAAAATAAGAGTGAACCTTCCACATCAGATCCTGTTGGCTGTCTGCAGAGAACCACCAGCCGAGCAAGCAAATGTGAGGGATGTGAAAGAGGAGGGGCCTTCAGGAAAAGTAAAATTGTCCTGGGGGAATTTCTTATACCCAGTCTCTAAGAATCTCCCTGGCTCAATGTGTCTTCTGCTGAGAATGCATTAGAGAAAGTAAAGCAGATGTGCCAAGTGGCCCCTTGCAGGTCTCTTCATATCAACAACTCAAGTGTGGGAGGAATCTCTCAGCTAAGTGCAGGCGGACTGGCTGTTAAGGAAACTTGATACATTTACTAAGATGTGGTTATACCTCTTTTTCTGCTATAAAATTCCAGAACATGCAACCGGCAAAGGTTGAGAGGATGCTATCTGAACATAGAAATTAAGAGTTGAATCTGAGCAACTTCTAGCTGTGTGACCCTGGACCAGTCACTCATCTATTTACAAGTTTTTCATACTTGTAAAATGCAGATGATGATAACAACCTCACAGGTTTGTGAGGATTCAATGAGATAAAGGACCTCTGGAGTCACACAGACCTGGGTTCACCCACTGCTAAAGCTTCCTTGCTCTCTAAACTGGGGCAGGTTAAACTTTCTGATCCTGTTTCCTATCTGGAAAAGAGGAATAACAGTAGACAGTTCAGAGCTTATCAGTAAAGATAAATGCAGTCATAGGCGTAAAGTGTCAGGCATAGAGTAGGTGCCTAACAAACCTTTGAGTGTCATTTAGGGAAATATAATTCTTCCTTCCTGCTATCAGCTCAGGATTCAGTGCTGTTTTTACCTGTCCTGCACATCGAGCCACAGGGGAGGATGGGCCCGTGATGGCTGCCCTGGGCTTGGTGCTCCCAGGGTCCTCTTTGTGCTTCTGGCCAAAAAGAAGCCACTAAAATGGAAGACAGGAAGTGGTAAAAACCCAATTAAGAGGCTGAAGGGGGTGGCCAGAGCTGACATAGCGCCAGCCCCTTTGGGACAGCAGAGACTGGCCTATGGTACTTTGGTTCAACAGTTCTATTCCACTGTCAACAAGAGCACTGCTCTGGAGTTAAGTTGCTGACCCACTGACAAAAACCACAGAAACGATAACATCTCAGAATTTCAGAACTGGAAAACATGTAGGTGGTTTGGTCTGACCAGAGAAGGTAATCGAGGTCTAGAGAGTGAAGTCATACGGCTTAATACAAGAAGTAGGACCTGATGGAGTACCGTTCCAGGAGAGCTCATGACCTCACAATTTATACTGTTTGCTTCCCAAAGACATCTCTGCTCATCTGATTCTTGTAGGTATTGGTTTGTGGCTTTTAAATGTGGCTTTTCTGTTTG
Source organism: Balaenoptera borealis (assembly GCF_965194805.1). Taxonomy (NCBI): domain Eukaryota; kingdom Metazoa; phylum Chordata; class Mammalia; order Artiodactyla; family Balaenopteridae; genus Balaenoptera; species Balaenoptera borealis. The sequence goes on along the minus strand of NC_138873.1, from coordinate 25,594,526 downwards.
GCTTTTAAATGGAGAGGGTGTGCTGAGATCCACATAACAAGCCATAGCTATGCTTGATTAAAGCTACAACCTTTAATTGCAGATTTAGAATGAAGACAGGAGACGGGAATTTATAAAAGTATTGTTGTTTCTCAAGAGTAACTGCCCACTAAAATGAGAATTAAAACTAAATATATGAATTCTCTGCATATATGTATGTATATATACACACAGACTATAAATATGTGTGTGTGTGTATTTCTAAGGAAAATGGCTATTAAAAAACGCTTGAACAATTAACACTGGCTTAAAAACTAATTACTTCAATAAAGATAAAAACTTCACACCTCAACTGGTGTTCTACATTTTCCATCTGGCTTTAAATCTGAAGTGAATTAATTTGCATTATAAAATTTGAAAGTTGTGTTTCAATTTAGATATTCTTTACTTTAGATTATTAGCTTAGGTACTGAAGGATATAAAATAAAGCCCTAAAAATCACAGACTTTAGATGGCTTCCTATTATGTCTGCTAATATATTATCTATATCTATATCTATCTATCCATCTACTAAAAATTAGCCTGCATCTATCTACTAAAAACTAGCCTGCATCTATCTACCTATCTATCTATCCACCCATCCATCTACTAAAAATTAGCCTGCATCTATCTATCTACTAAAAATTAGCCTGCATCTATCTATCTATCTATCTATCCATCTATCCATCCATCTACTAAAAATTAGCCTGCATCCTTGCTCTCACTCTGTAATCCATACCCTACTCAGTCTTTCCTTCTATTGTGTACACAGAACAATACAGACTGGCCAATTTCTGCATCTGCAGTAGATGTAACTCCTTGGTAGGAGAAACCACAGTCTTTTAGTGCCTTATGAAGGTTGCTACAGTAAAATACAGAGGAGATCCTCGGTATCTTGTTAGGAAAAGTGTGTGGTGATGTGGCCCCACAACAGCTGGGTTCTCTCTGAGACCAAGTATTTAGTGCACAGAGCAACCAGGCGACATGTCTTCTCTGTGGATGCTGTCTTAAATATATATGCCTGTATATTTAGCAACCCAATGCATCCCATACCACACGGGAGATGTTGAGCCTTGGAAGAATTTCCTAACAGTTACACAATCATTGAGAGCTCATTAGGTGTCCAGCATGACTCGAGTTAGAAACATCAGCGTAAACCTCTAGACATGTCACTGAAGTTGCTTTCAAAGGATGTGGAATTTTTATTTCCCTATTTGGAGGAATAATGTGATCACTAGCTACCTTTTTATTTCTAATGAGAGCACAGAGAGCCGTCAGACAATGTTAGAGAGGCAGTCTTTAGGGTCTATTGGGACATTATACCAATAGTGGAGTCAAGAGTTAAAGAACATAATTCTTGACAAACACCTCAATTCATCAGCTTGGGTTTTTCCCCCCTAAATTAGATGTTTACATGTTGCACGAGGAATCGCAGGTAGGGACTGCACAGTCTCTGCTTTCCATCTCATGCAATAACAGCCTTTTCAGTTAAATTCCAAGAATTGGGAAAGCACTCCTGACACAGGTTACTTCCACAGAGAATCAAATGATTTTACGGGATGTATAGTTTCAAGAGGAGAAAAAGGGACCTTGATTCAGGGACCTTGGCAGTACAGGGGCATTCATAACAGTTATCTGAAATACTATGGTAAAGAACTTTAGAAGGAAGTAAAGGGTTTATACAGCATATAGCTTAAAGTCCTTGCACGAACACAATCATATTCATTTTCACAATGACACCGTTGTGGGAGTACTCAACTGTTTATAGCCAGAAAAATGAGGCAATAAATAAAACTTTAGGGCTAAGTCATATTCACTCTTCAAGGTGATCACATGTAAAAAGTACAACAGTTCAGGCAGTTATTTTGAAAATTTTACTCTACATTTTTTTAAAACCCAATAATTTCTTAAGCCAGTAGATGGCACTAGCAGTATATAGTAACAAGCAAGTTTAATTCCTTTTGCTCCTGCTTAAAAAAGATGTACTTTTACTGAAACATTTAAGTAGCCAAAGATATTACACTATAAAATCCTAGTTTTTCTGTAAAATGAAAATAATAACAGCAATAAAACCAAACACTGTTAGGAAAGAAGAAGTCCTGTACAGCGAGTCTGTGCATCTTAAGTCCACAGAACACAGCATCCCTCATCCTGGACTGGACCACTGGCTACTCTAGCCCAACTCCTGTAAATATCCAATCAAATACAGTGACACTGCATTTCTTGCTAGTAAGAGAAGGGCCAACCAAATGGCATCATCATGTTTAGCCTCTGTCCCCCATATCATCATAAAAATCAGTGGAACAAAGTAAAACAGAAATTGGAGTCAAGGCAAATAAAAATATAGAAACAAACTAAGAAATCAATAATCAGGTTAGTGAAGCCTAATTGGGTGACAGCAGAAACCTCAAGAAAGAAAAATACATTGAGAAACGATTTGGAAAGGGGGACTCATAAAGTAGATGCATAAAAGAGGAAGGAGGTTTTGGATACCTGTGAATAGCTGCAAAAAGGTCTTCCGTGGTCCGGGGTCTACTGGGGGTCATCACCTCATCACTCCCATCTTCCTTACAGAAGTCACAGGCCTCTGAGGAAGAACCGGCTGTGTCAGCCTCCGGTACCCCAGCTATGGAGAAACAAGCAGGCAGACACAAGATGCACAGATGACTTGAATTTCAGTCTGTAGCCAAGCTCCCAAATATGCTTCCCTACCATTCTGACAACGTGAGAATCACAGGGAGAGGCAGTAGGGCCTGTAGTTTGATATTTTACAAAGATGGGGAAAATGACACAAGCATGACAGTCAAAGCTCAGGCTTTTCTGTTAAAGTCTAGATAAACTGACTGAATCTCTCTTAAATTTTGTTAAAACATTTCTTTGCAGCTCTCCAGGGGATTACTCACTGCTATTTAATACCCAGCCTGCTGCCAACCACCCCACCCCCTCTATTTTCTGCGCTTCTGTAAGCTCTACCCTTAGATCTAGATTAAAAAAAAAAAAAAAATTCATAGAAATGCCAAGTTGGTAACCTAAGTACGAGGCAGCACAGGGAGTCCACATACTGCTGGCTTGAACGTGAACGTGCACCAGCTCTGTTCGCCTCGGCTGCATATGGTCGGAGGGGAACAAGAGAAAACCAGACTCACGCCCTGGGTCCTGCAGAGACAAACAGCTCTCCACGTTGTCCCGGGCGTCCGCACTGCTCTCGGCGCCCGGCTCCTCCCGCGAGGGGGCTGGCGAGGCATCGGGCTGCACCATGGGGACATTGGCTTCCACTCTGCCCGGGGACTCAGATCTTGCAGCTCCTCCCGCAAGAACCGAGATGCCAGAGTCGGTCTCATCGGAACCAGCCCCGGCTGCACACCTCTCTCGTGCCTCTCCTCTCGTGGGGCTGGGCGACGCTTTGCTCACGTTCTCTGCGGGCTCCGCCGTGAAATCTCTGTGCGGAGGTGGCACCACCAGAAACAGTTTGGGCTTCTTGGAAACAGGGGGGGGCTTCCTGCTGGGCAACGGGCCGGGTGGCTCATGGGGCGGGGCGGTCCCGGGCCCGGCCTCTGCCTCCCCGGCGCGGCCCGGGCTGCGGCTCGGGAGGCCACGCTCGGCTACACTGTCCTGGCGACCCTGAGTCGAGCTCTTGGCAGGAGTCGGGAGCGAGCTTGTCGCGGAGGCAGGCTGGCTTTCACTCTCCATTTCATTTATGCTATTTCGGGATTTCAGGAGAGCAGATGGCTTTAAATGATACTGGGGAACAACCGGAGTTCGTTTTTCCTGAGATGCATGTTCACGTAACAGTGCTACCTCGGTTCCTGAGTTCTTCCTCACCGGCCGTAACTGCACCATCTGCAACGCCTCCGTGGTGATCAGGGGCATGGGGGGTCTACCGCCCTCCTCCTTGGTGGAAGGCTGCCTGCAGGCCTCCCGGGAGGGCTCTGGCTGGCCAGCTTTCCTGAAAGAAGGCCTGGCATCTTTCATCAATTTGGGGTCAAGCGGGGGGGCAGGCGGGGGTAGCGAGGGGGGTAAGGCAGGTGGTAGAGGTGGCAGGGAAGCAGACGAGCCCAGAAGAGAGGGGCTAAGTGCTGTAGGTGTCGGAGGAAAGAAGACGTTGGTGGGGGGACAGAAGGGAGTGAGAACTTCCGGTGGTGGCGAGGGGAAGAGGGGAGAGCCGGGCAGAGGCGAGCCCTCGGGGAAATCTGCCAGTGGAGGGGGAGGAGGGAGGAAAGGAGACTTGTCACTGGGACAAGGAGATGGGAGAGAGGGGAGAGGAGGAGCAGCAAGGGGAGTCGCCAGCACCGAATCCAGCCTCTTCATAGTTCCGCTGCCTTCCGTAGAAGTGTTGGAGGAAAGCGACGTGGACGAGGAGGAGATGGATACCGAAGATACCAGAGAGGACTTCCTTTCTGGCACCTTGGGCTTGGGCTTCCCCTTCCCATTGGCTGGTGACACTGACTTTAAAAACACAGGCACAGGGGTGAGAGTCGTGGGTGTGTTCGACTGGCTGGAATACCCACTGGATGGAGAAGTGACCCTGTGTGACTTCTCCGGCGATGTGATCTTTGGTTTGACTGCGCCATCGGCCACCGGGGCTACCGCGGCCCTGGACCCCTCCGGGAGATGGCGGCCTGGCCCGTTTCCGGGCGACGCTGCGCTGCCGGCTGGACCCGCCCCGCCTGGGTTCCCCGGGTCCTCCTGCACGCCCGTGTAGTCAATGTAGTAACCCCACGGGTCTGTGTACTCGGACTTGACGCTGCTCGTGTCGCTCTGTGCCGGTGTGACCCCGGACAGGGCGTAGACGTTGGGGGTGGTGGCGGAGGTCAGGCTGCTGCCCGCGCTCACGGTGCTCTGGCTGCGGGAGCGGGGCAGCCAGGGCTCTTCGAAGTCACTGCACGGGCTCTGGGAGGGAGAGCTGCCGCCCTTGCCCGGCAGTTTCAGCTGCAGCGAATGCTGGAGCGAGGCGATCAGGCTCTCGTTCAGCACCTGCCCGTTCGACTGGACGCTCTTCTTGGGAATCCTGCGCAGAGAGTCTGTCCGAGAGGGTGGCAGGGGAGGCTTCTTCGCTTTCTTCAGAGAGATGTTTCGAGAAAGGTTTTTGTCTCGGCAATTCGACCGGTCCCCTTGGTTCTTCCGCGCTCTTCCATCAAAAATATTGACCACGCTGTGCCTCGGGTTCCCAAAGCCATCGCTGCTATTGTACAGATGCCCAGGTCCGTGTCCTGAGTTGGTGTGCCGAGAAGTGTAGTAGCCATCGTGGTCCTCTGGATACACGGCCCTGGCATCACCGTTGTTGGACGTCTGGTCCAAACTGCCACTGCTCGTGTTACTTACAGGAGTGGAGTAACCAGGAGTTGCCAGATGTGGCTTCCGTGGGGACGCACGCCCACTACCCGAGGCACTGTATTCCCAGGGCTCCGCGCTGCCGCCGTGTCCCCTGCCTCCGGAATAACTGGACTCACTCTTGCTGTTCAGATCCTGGGGGTGGACCGGGAAGCTCCGGTTGTTTCTACAATTATAGGCCGTGGCCTGGGACCCATTCTCCCGATTTGCGGGCGTACTTAGAGAGACCGCAGAATCGCAGAGGGACACCAGAGTGGTTGCACTGGACGAATGAGGGTCTGAGACCTGTGAAAAAATGGTGGCGTGCCCCTCAGTCCAGTTACCACGGGGAGAAGGATGACCATCTTTCTGCCGGGAGAGGAAGTGGTCTCTGGATTTGATCTTTGTGTATGAAGATGAACTGGTAATTTCACTGTCCAGCTGCCCTAAGCTCTGAGCAGTGTGAATCACAATAACCTCTGAAGAGGAGGAGAGCGTGGCATTTGGGATGAGGGTGGCGGAGTAGGTCGCGTGAGGAGAGACTACGCACGCCGGGCTTGTTACGTTTTCACCCTCCAAGTGCCCCAGCTCCTGGGATTTGGGCCTCAAAAGTGTTCCAGTCCCTGGGGCAGCTCCTAGATGTCCGAAGTCTTCGTCTACTTGCAGGTGACCCCTCTGGTAGGCGAGAGTTTCGTCTGCGTCTTCTGCAGGGCGCAGGGCACCCAGCCGTGGCTCCAGGGACTGAACGTTTGTCCTCGCTCCAGACCGGGGGAGACTGTGGAAACCAGCGTCACTGTTGAGGCGAGAAGGGAACACGACGCCCACAGAGTCACTCAGCACAGACATGTTCCCAGAGGAGCCTGGGAAGTGACTCATCTGGGCCGCAATGCCTTGCCCCTTCTGCGCCCTGATTCTTCTCATCGAAGGTGGTAGGATTTTCACTTCCTCAGTCTGACAGCTGGAATCCCTGGTTTCTGAGCGCTGCCCAGCAGATCGATAGCTATCGAGCCTTCCGAGCGTAGAGTAGTGGTCTGGGGTGTCCACTGAGTGGCCACCAACAGCATCTTGGCCAGTGCCCCCCGAAGCTGGAGATAAAGCAGAAAGAGGCTTGTCACCTAAAAATAAAAATCAGTATCTTAGTTCATTACCTTGATCTCTCACCCCCTTCTGACTCTCCTGTTGTACTTAAAAGAAAAAAATCTTTTCTATTTGGTCTGGTTTCTTTTTTCCTGTAAGCACCTAAGAGAAAGTTTAAGTATTGACAGTTACTGATAGCCCCTAAAATGAAAATCCTTATTATGAATTTTGGGTACTTCTCTTAATATATACTTCAAATCCTCCTATAGATTAAGTGCTGCATATAGGATTCTCAGGTACTCCCTTTGAGATCAAAGCTGAGTGCTTCTTGGAAGGTTTACTTTTCACATAACCTCCTTTTCGTAAAGGTAGCCTTTCACCCACCTGGTGATTGCACAGAACAGCCGTCAAGCAATGACTGTCTTTTCCAAAGACAGACGAATGTAGCAGTTCAACAATAGGGCTACAGAGATACCATTTATGAGGGATATTGGTATAAAACATAGTTAATTACATTAATTTTTTATGTCAGAAGGAAATCCTAAGAAAAAGAAAAATGATTTACAGGCCCATCTGTGTTTCAAACATTTCATTATCCATCTTAAGCCATTATCATCTGTCTGTTGATGACATTCAAAATTCAGTAGCAATCTGTTGTGTTCTGGTGGGGAAAAGGCAGCAGGAACAGATCCAGTGAACACTTCCTCAGATTAGGATTATTCATTTCTTGGAGCTTTGTAACCAAACAGAAAGAATAGTCTGTTTAAAAAAAAAAAGAAGCAGCAGCAGCACGAGGCAGGGTTTACAGAGAGGGAGGAAAATGGATGAGAAAAATCCTTAAGTGTAGGTAAAGGTTTCAAGCTACCTAGGAAAGAAGAGAAGCTTAAAAAAAAAAAAAAAAAAAATCATGAAGCCAAGAACTTAGTCAAAGTATATATAGAAAAAAAAAAATCAATCCATGCATAGTAATCTTTAGGACATATTAAATCTTGAAAAATAGTAGCAAAACCATAATTCTTTCTATGTTGTTACTCATCAAGGACCACCTGGCATCCCTGTTTACCTGGACAAGGACACTGGTGATGACGGGATTCCTGAGATCTCCCTCCCTCCCTACCTCACTTAAATTAACCATCATATGTCACATGTCCCTGACTGGATAGCACAGCTCACCCAAGGAGCAAAGCACAACGCTAAAATGGCAGCAGTGGTCTTGCATCAGATGCACAGGAGATGCTACCCTGCAACGAAGGCTCCTCAGCATAAAGCTCTTTCCTTCACTGTGATGATGGAGAATCACTTTTGTACCCGTATCTCTGGCAAAGAGGATCTATTTCCTCCTCCTACCCTCTGCCAAGTATACTTACTGCACACACACACACACTCACATGTGCCCATGTGACGTTCTCCCTCAGAAAGAGGGGAAGTGGGCAAAGGGGCAGGAACAGAAGAAAAACCCACTTTAAGGAAAGAAGAAACGTGCGAGTTTTTGCGGTTTCGTATTTTAGAAGGTGGGGGGTTGACTTGTAGTTCTGTATCAGTTTGCACCAGTTCAATTCCAAACATTCAGCATACCTTATTAGGTTAATATCTTTTTCTTTCAAATTTGTAGTAGTTTTTACATGAGGTCAGTGGCAAGATTTTTAAAATGTCTTTAAGGGCCATAAACAAAGTCTTGATTCTTTCAGGTAACAATTTTGCATGTGAAACCATTCTAGGCTTCTGAAAATGGGACTACAGCCATTTCTTCACCACCTAGAGCTCAATACTATTTTTTAATTAAAATAACAATGCTTTTCTAAAGACCTCTAATATATATATATAAAACAACTCTGATATTATTTATCACAGGGACCACCAAAATTCTATTCCCAAGAGAGATCCTCCAAAATTTTCACAGTACAAAAAGTGTGACAATATTACAGGACACAGATGAATGTTATCTTGATTAAACAGCAAAAATTACAAAAATAGAACTACAAACAAATATAGTCTGCTCAGGTGCTGCTAAAAATCTTGATGGGATTTACCTGATTTTAAAATAATTACACATATTTTTTCTTTTACTTATTATATAATACTACAAGGACTGCCCAATTTTTAAAAAACACATGTAATCAAAAATGATAGAAATCTACAAGTTAGTTTTACTTAAGGTTTAATGTATTGTCAGGTCTAAAGTAATGTTCTTAGTACAAACCAGCAAAAATTATTCAGAAGGGGATTCCTTTAAACAAGGCCTTTTCTGCTTGGGGAATCCATATTGGGATAAGTTCCAGGAGTACCCAAATTATTCAGCAGCCAAACAATCATTATATACCAACAAAATAATCTTACCTGATTCTAAAAGATGAAACCTCATAACAGGTCATTCAAATACAATTCAGTGTACGTTTAAGATCAGAGTAAAGAAAGAGTTAGAAATTTCGGCCTTTTATTTAAATGGAAGGCAACACATTATATACCATAAATATGCTTTAAACAGAAAATATCATACCTTGCTTTTAAAGCTTTATATATTGACTGGTCTCTCGAGGCCATACAGATTTTGAAGTAAAAGCTGCATATAATTAAGCACAATTAACTCTCTACTTCTGGGAGCATCCCTGGTTAGATTTTAAAAATCCAAAGTCCCAACAACTTGGGCAGTGTTTAGTGGACAGGTTGCATCTTTCCTATTAAATGTCCTTCTTTCAGATAATCATATCCTTTAAAAATCTAACTTGTTTGACTCAGCCATCCTTCCCTACGCTTTATATCTAAGGACGACTAACTTTTAAAGAAAACATGAAGTGTCTATTTTTGATAATCATTAGTTAGGTAGCACAAAGCTTTCCAATCAGACACCTTATAAGTACAAAATATTAGAAGAAAGGGCAAGGTCAACCTTTCTCCAAATGAACGAACAAAGAAAAGATCTAATTTTTTTGCTAATATGTTACTGTATTCAAATGTTACTTTGCCTTACTCTACCCATGAATCCTTCCAACTACCCTATCTATAAAACTAGAGTGGTTGTCTAATTGTCTTTTTTTAAAAAAACTAGCTCTAACTCAGATACAGCTGTCTCAGTTGACCTCCAGCGGTGATCCAGGACATGTCATCAACTGTGCAATGACATCAACTGTCTCACATCTGGTAACACTCACAACACAGATGATGTAGGGAAAGCTATTGTCTTTCCGCTAGGATTAGTGGTGTTCCTATGTTACAGGCAAAAGAGAAATGAATGCAGGCCCTAGAGACTCTATCATTGGTTTTAAAAATATTAAAATTACAGAAGATATGATTTACCTAACTGATCAGATCCTTCCAGTAAGGTCAAAGAGGCAACTGAGTTACTGGCTCCATACTGGTTGGTTCAGTAATAAAAGTGATAAAAGTTCTTAACTCTGAGGCTATGGAAATATAGATAGATAGATAGATAGATAGATAGATAGATAGATAGATAGATGGATGGATAGATAGATAGATAGATAGGTAATTCATATTGAATGCTTATGTGTATGTCTATCTTTATTCAGGCCAAACTATTCTTATACTCTTTGCACAAAGCCATCCAAAACCTACCCATATTGGTTGGAAAGCCACTCAAAACATAGCCTACCTGGAAACATCAACCTTGTTATCTTGCAAAGAGCTGTCTTTAAAGTCACTTTTTTAGGTTAAGGCTCATCTCCTAGAAGATCAGTTAAAATATAAATATTACCGGAGTTCTGTAAAAACTTAGCCCATTGGGACTTCCCTGGTGGCGCAGTGGTTAAGAATCTGCCTGCCAATGCAGAGGACATGGGTTCGAGCCCTGGTCCGGGAAGATCCCATATGCCGCGGAGCAGCTAAGTCCATGCGCCACAACTACTGAGCCCTCGAGCCACAACTACTGAAGCCCACGTGCCTGGAGCCTGTGCTCCACAGCAAGAGAAGCCACCGCAATGAGAAGGCCGCACGCCGCAACGAAGAGTAGCCCCCGCTCGCCGCAACTAGAGAAAGCCTGCACGCAGCAACAAAGACCAAACGCAGCCAAAAAAAAAAAAAATAAAAAAAAAAAACCCAGAAAACAAAAAAAACTTAGCCCATTAATATCTGCTGAACATACTAGTACATATTATTTTTTCTCAAATTAGTTAGCTGTTATCTAAAGGAGAGAGAAAAATAGAGTCTGAAAGAACGGGATACAGGAGCCCTGGTCCACTAAAGGAGGCAGATGTGAGGGCATGAACCAGAAGCAACTTTCATAAATCCTGTGAAATCCTGTGAAATTATCTATCTGTGGATGCAATCTTGCCTCTGTTTGTGATTAAACTCCTGTGTTATGGGATAAGATGCGTACCCGTATGTCATCGGGGTTACTGGCGCTATCTAGAGCAGAGGAAAAGCATCGCTACTCTTGTCCCGTTGTTGTTACAGTCTGGAAGGCAGAGACCACATGCTGTAGAATTGGATGGCAGTAAGAGAGAAGACGCGGGGTGAAGAAGAGTGAGACTTCCTTCCCTAATATAAAGCATTTAGGCAAGGGTGTTAGGAAAAAACACATAGGAGTGATGTCTGTGGCACCTGGAAGTTGAAATGCTACCTCAAACTGCTGTAACATATACCAATATTGCTAGGATAAACTCATTTTGATTAAAAGACTAATAGGCAAGTTCAGACATAATGATTAGGAGTTTCTAGAGTATAGCCCTCAATAGCAAATAAAAGTAAAAAGACCAGGTGAAGTAATTATAAGGAAAGAAGTCCACAGGTTGGCCAAAAAGAAAAAGGCAAGTTTCAAGATAGGTAGTATTAAGTTGAATACAATAATTGTAATTGTAGCTATTACGTTTATAGTAGTACCAGGCACCAAGGGCTTCATCTGTATAAGTTCATTAAATCCTCTAACAACCCTATGAGGTAAGTCCTAGTAACATCACCAGCCACATTTTTTGAATGAAAAAGTAGACGCAGAGAGGTGAAGTAACCAGCTTGAGGCCACCCAGCAAGTAACTGGCAGAGATAGGATTTAAATCCAAGCAGCCTGGCACCAGAGCCCCTGCTCTTAGCCCTGCTATCTCGGCAGACATTCCTGATGGGCCATGAAAAAACAGGGAGAGGAAGTGAATATAGAAAGAAAAGAAGGAAAGGATTATCCAAAGCATATATAAAGATAAGCAGAAACAAACTAGATGAGTGAATAATGAAGTAAATCACCCTCTCCACCAGCCGAAAGTTTTTTTCGTTTTCTTTTTTTATCAAAGGTTGAAAATACTGAATCAAAGAGCTATGAAATTGTTTCACCGAAGCACCAATAAAGCACTAGCCAACATAAGTGACTATTTTCTACTGTACTGGTATTTACTAATTATGCTATACTGCTGTCTCTGATGACAAAATGCCACCAATTATTGTCGGTACAACTAATGAAGTCTCTATTCATAATTTGAAGTCCTAGAATAAGTTTTTGGTTTTATGAAGACTTAAGCTCTAAATTGAAAGTAAATTTTATTGTGGGAATGCCCACTGTTCAAGGTACATAGAGATGATGACATAACTTAAATTTCTATCATCCCAATTAATAGTTTTCATATAGGCTCTTCCTCTTACCTTCTCAACAAAACTGAATAAATCATCTGCATGGGATGTTAAGATTTGTACCCAGTGCTTCGCTCAGGGAAGAAGCTGCCCCTCTGGGGTACCAAAAGGCTATCAGAATGTATCGATTTCATAAGCACCACCGATGAGGTTAGCATAGTAATGGTGAGTAGCAATGAGGGGCAACAGAATACAGTTCTGATGAGCCATACCTAGCTCCTTCTGTATGCTGTCAGGGACTCCTGTAATAGTCTTTCTCCTTTTGACTTTCTTCGGTCGTCTTACCAGAGTGTCTGTGTAAATTAGAGACCGCCGAAGGCTGGCCTGGCGATCGAAATTCTCCCCTAATGTAGAGTAGTAGAACAAGCAAAGCAAGGTTATTTTCAAGCAAGCCGACACCATGCACTTTCTTCCAGAAGCTTGTTGTAAAATGCTAAGAAGGTATTAATAATGATGTTAGCCAGTCATACGATGATGAATGAATGCTGAAGGGCAAAAAAGGAGGGAAAGCACATTAGCACCATAAGGCTATTTTCCAACTTCCGTGTGTGTGTGTCCTTCCAAAGGAAGCACCTTGAGCTCATTTGCAAATGAGCTGGAGTGGCAAATACAAACTGGTGAATAACACACTGGAAAAGTGATTTTGTGTTATTTAAAAAAAGTATCATTTTGGAAGTATTTTACAAAGGTTTTCTGGTCACTGAAATCACGCTTAACATCAGCACGTATGCGGTGCCAGCGATGAATATGTCTGACTCATCTGGTCCTCTCCAGAGACCAATGTAATGTCTTGTCCTATGTGATGAAACAAATAACTTAATCAAGAATTTTGGATGAAGAGCTTTTTCTTCCGTCAAGGAGGCTGATAATTTGGATAGACTGTGGTAATTGCTATGGTGTGAGATACAAGGATAATGAAAAAGAAAAAGCCTTATAATGATAAAGTACTTTTTACCACAATGAGACCCAGGAGCGCTGCTGTTGTTAAAGCTGAACTGCTTCTTGCTGTTTCTTAATCACTTTTTAAAGTTGATCTAAATTCATTTCAGTTATGTTGAAACCAAACCCAGAATGCCACATCCACAGGACTTTTTTTCTTTCTAGCATGTAAGATGTGTGATTAAAACACCATGGGAACCATAAAATAGTAACGTATCAGTTATTGATCGGTCTGCTTTAAATTTATCAGTTTAAATTTAAAGCAGACCAATCAGTTATTGATCGGTCTGCTTTAAATTTAACAGTTTAATTAAAGAAAGTTTTATAGCATTGACCTTATTAAATGGTTCTTCTCCTCAAAAAGAGATTTAAAAAAAAAATACATACACAAAATACATACTTTTATGTTTTAAGAAAAGTATAAAAATTATTCACTCTTTTTAGCAATACTGACGCACATTCAAAGTGGGTATGTTGTAAACAATGTATCTTCTATTTTAATGGGAATAAATTGTGAATAGAACCAATAAGGTTCTAGTCAAAACAGAGGATAAAAGATCTGAATGATCAAAACACATTTTACCTACAAAGCAACAAACTTAGATAAGTGCTTGCAAACTTGAAAATGCTCACACTTCTGTTCCTAATGGGGAAAAACAGAAATGACTTAGAGAAGATCCTGAAACGCCGGAAGGTACCATCACTGTGACAAATGGGTCACTATGTACAACAGCATATATGGCGCTTGTAAGGGACAAGTCAGGACTTCACTGGTCCACTAGTTCCCTGCAGCAGAGGAAAAACATTTTCTTGGATCAAGCCATTAAGAATGGACAGAACATTAATAGATAGTTGCATTTAGTCTCCAGTTTTGCTTCCTAAACTAAAACAAAGATAAACCACCCAAGCTCCAAAGAAATTAAGAAACAAATCATGAAGATGAACATTTAAGACATACACCATTACTGGTGCCAACACTCCATCTTGAATCGTGACCTAAAAGGACTGCCTGCCCCGCTGGATTATACATTTCTGGAGGGCAGGGACCATGATCATGTACTGTAGCATCGCCTGTGGCATTCAGCTCAATGCCTGACACAAAGCAGTTATTCAGTAAATATCTACTGAATTGAGAGGAATTTAATTATTCCCTTTCATTGAAAAATGGCATTAGTTGGTCATGGTTACTACTTAGAAATCAATTTAGCTAGCTCGAACATCAGTACAAAGGCAGTTTGTAAGAAGTGCTTAAGGATGTTTACCCACTCTATTTATCTTCCAGGTGGAAGAGCTGTTATCCCACATGGCAGACTATGGGACATACGCGTATGTACATTTTATTTTAAACATTTTTTTCTCAACTCTTAGAACATGATGAGTCCCACAGGACTATGACTAAAGGGATTAAATTGATTTTCAAGCCAGCAGCTCATTGGGCTAATGTTCTACCTCTATGCCTGGCGAGCATCTCTCTGCATTTGAAATAATGTATTTATTGGCATTCTTCCCTCTGCTGAACTGTACTGCAAACCAAACAGAGGGTCAGTGTTCATCCAAAAAAATGAACACATGACAATGCCCTACAGGAAGCTACATTTTTATTTAAAAAGTCTTCTAGGGCTTTAGAAATATATCGTTTAAAGAGCAGGAAGTTGTATAACCTATGTCAATTCAACCACTAAAAGTAAACATTTTAAAATGAATGCTTATTTATACCAGAATATTAGAAAAACTACTTCTTTATGAAATACGTGTGTATACGTGAACACACGGATCCAGAAAATGGATCAATAAATATGTAATTAGGTATTTGCTTTCTATATTTCCAAAAACGTTAACCACTCAGAATTAAACTGCATTTTTTCCTAACTCATACCGCTCATTTGTTTATTGTCATTCACCTTTCCTGTGTGGCATTTTCAAGGCCTCCTTTTAAACTCTATGTAATTCATATCCACTTAGTCGTCAAACAGGAGAGAATTAAGTTCAAAGAGACTGACAGTGTCTGCTGTTGCGACAATGTATTTCACTGCAAATTATTCTTTATTCCTGAAACTCTGGTTACTCTGTTTTAAATTTCCTAATTTCACGATAATGCAGTTTACCCTAATTCCATTAAGGACTGTCACATTTCATAGCACAATCTTATCTTATAATATTATTTCTGAGGCATTTAATCATATATAATGTAATTACATTTCTGCTGCATTTAATCAATCAAACAATGTAATGCATTTTCTTGTAGAAAATACGCACCCATGTATTTCATTGAGCAATAAACATTGTACTTTGTTCTGAAACGTAACTACGTATAAAAATATCTTTAAAAAATATGATCTAGGTGAATGAGAATCACGCTCAGAAAAATCAATGTTATTTGTAAAGAAAATGGAATAAAATGCCATGCTAGTCCTTTAAGGCTTAAGTATAGTAAATATGGAAAAATGCACATGGAATTTAAAATAATTCAGGTACTTATTTATTAAATTTCTCTGGAATTCAAAATAAGAGTTTTAAATATAATTTTTAAACATCCTGTAAGGTTTTAAAAAATTCTTCAGTGGGGCTTCCCTGGTGGCGCGGTGGTTGAGAATCTGCCTGCCAATGCAGGGGACACGGGTTCGAGCCCTGGTCTGGGAAGATCCCACATGCCGCGGAGCAACTAGGCCCGTGAGCCACAGCTACTGAGCCTGCGCGTCTGGAGCCTGTGCTCCGCAACAAGAGAGGCCGCGATAATGAGAGGCCCGCGCACCGCGATGAAGAGTGGCCCCCGCTTGCCACAACTAGAGAAAGCCCTCGCACAGAAATGAAGACCCAACACAGCCAAAAATAAATTAAATTAATTAATTACTAAAAAAAAATTCTTCAGTAACTATCAAAATGTTTTCAGTTCCTTACAAAACGTTTTCAATCCCACCAATGCCATGGCAAGAAGCTTTCTAACAGTAGTCAAGAGCAGTAGCCTCAGAAACACAGCAAGGGTGCTATGGGTTTTCATCCTAATTTTTTATGAAAACTTATCCTTATTGGTCACCTGATTTTTTTTTTTAGGTTCTGGCCCTATAAGCCAGGCTTTGTACGGACTGGTTATCAATATAACTATCAGTAAACTATTTCTCTTGAACACATAGTCTAATGGCTGAAGCTACTAACTCTTAACGTGTCTATTTTGCATTCTGTACACTCCCCAAACCACTGACCTAGCTTCTCTGCAGGCTATGGAAGTGATAAAGTAGAAAAGTTTTGATATCTTTTAACAGTTCTTCTACATTTGTGAAATACTGTCTTTGAACTTTATGTACCTTGTTGTCACCTTAATTATCATAGATGATATTTTCAAATTCAGAAGGAATGGATTTTTATTTGATGGTTATAGAATTCAAATTATGGAGCTCAAGGTATAATTTTACCACCCTATTAAGTTTTAAAAAAAAATATATTTATAGTTATTATTAATTCCCTTGATATTTTTATTTCAAGTAATTTTTCTCTTTTTCTACTTGAGAAAACAAGAAGGTAAGCAAATCATTCAGAAATATCACAAAAGTGTTATTTCTTCACTTCTAAAAATGAGTTAAAATAGCCCTTTAGAAGGTAAACCTAATTTTTTCTTACCCAAGATCACATTTGGAAGATATTCCAAATATAAGATATTCCAAATATTCCATATAGCCAAAATATTTTTAAAAGGCAAATCAATTAAAAGAAACACTTCAGCTGAATGGCTGGACCACTGAGTTCTTTGACATCAACCTCTGGTGACACAGTCTTCTAATCTAAAAGCAATATATATTTGACATGCACACACATATATATGTTTTAGTATTCCCTTCATTAAACAAAGAGCAGGAAGTCAGACCACAGCTATTTACCTTTGATGTATAAATGACATGCTAAGAGTGTATAACAAACAAAGAGCCATAGTCATTCTCCCAGAACATTTGGAACCTGTCTGCAGAGCAAAGCATACCAGTTATGTTAATAGGAACTACATCAGCCTGGACTGTTTGGGCCTGCTGTCGCATCTTCTCTTCCGGTGTTGGCAAGGGAAGTGGTTTGGTCCAGTTGGTTTGAGTGCTAAGGTCAGAGAATTCACTTGAGGTTGGCGTTTTAGGTCTCCTGGTAGAAAGTCTTTCCTCTTCCGACGAAGAGATAGAACACTGCAGGGGAAAAAAGTGAGAGGAAGCCATAGGTGTGTAAATGCTGGCAGAAACATTTAAAAATACATTTCTTTAAAAAAAAAAATTAAACTGATTTGGAGCAAGCCATAAAAAAAAAATTGGTCACATTTAGGAACAGAAGCAACGGTTTGCAAGAGAACCGTTCATCACCTTGGGTATGACCCATAATATATACGATTTGCAGAGGCCTTAGTCTCTAAGCCATGAGGACTGCAAAAGGTTTTGCTGACCCACAAAATTTTTTAAGTTCTTCCTGTTTTTTTCTATATTTACTGTGATCAGAAAGCTTTGGATTTAGTTTAACATTAGAAGCCCAGAGAAACATCACGGGTTTGCCCATCAGTTTCTATTTTTATTAAAATTTCATTTTGCCCAAAGTAATTTCTAGCCTCAATCTCATTTCCTTTAGGCTCTGACCTCAAAGAACAGTTTGAAAATGAGAGAGCTATTGTTGTTCAACTATCTGTGCTCTTCAGAAACCATTTATATGGGAAAAAAAAAAATCAGTGTGAAATTGTTAAATTATAAGAAGCTGACTGAAGCTCTGCTTGGAGCCTTACCAAAGTCCCATGAAAACATTTCTAGCAGTGTCTGTTTTCATACAGATTAACATGCTAACTGGGGAGCCCTCGTCAACACCTTTCTTCCTGTAACATCTTAAAAAGCGTAAGCAAGAAAGTTGTTTTGGCAAGCATTTTATGATGAACTTCACCATGGCTCCAGGAGCTGGGTCTATGACAAGAAAACACCAAGAACTCAAAAGAAATGTGACGGTCTCAGAAACAGCAGCAATAATAACAACAAAAAAGGGTAATTGACTTTTGTTGGGAAATGGCAGGTTATAATCATAATAAACGCTTAAGGACTGCTCTTCAAGTCAAAAGCATTTAAACTAACTACCACCTAAGGCAGTTAGGACAGGTTTTCCTTAAAAATGAAAAGTCAATAAACCTTCCCAAGGGAATTCCTAGAATACTAGCACCCAGGTCAATACAGCACCCCTCAATCACACAGCCCCCCAAAAGGGTAACTGCTATCCTGACTCCTAACACCCCAGCTTCATTTGCCTGTAATTGAATTTTCTCTAAGGGAAATTATATTGTATTTTCTGTTTCGTGACTTATTTCTTTCACTTAACATTATGTTTGTGAAGATTTTTCTCACTCACTTTACAGTTAAGTGATCTTGAAGCTGTTCCTAAACACTGAAGTTTACTTGGCTGTAAAAAAAGGGCTATCCTCCCTACCTTCCACATCCCACTAGAGGTATTCGTGAATCTAATGACATGATAGCTGTGGAAAAGGCATTGTGGAAATAAAAATATAAATCATATGAATAGACATCTCGATATTTGAGAATTTATATTATTATATTATATTATTAGTACATAAAATGTATAAAATGATAACCTAGTTTCCTTGCCACCTAAGGAAAATGTGAAATGTTTGTAATTAAACTGACAATATACTCAATTTATAATGAGCATATGTTACTGACATCCTATTATGATACTAAATTGCACCATATCTATTCATATTTGATCCAACACTGGTTAAAATGATCACAACTCCTACAGATCCTTGAAAGGCAATCAAAGGGATTTTTGAATCAGCAGTAGCAGCTAAGCCATACCGATGTAAATCAATTATTTCTATCCTTTTTGCAGTTGTGACACTCGCGTTAGGTTTGATTTATAATACTTATTATCTACCCTTATGTTGCAGATGCACAAACACACACATATACAAATTAAAATTAATTTTGAGAATTTCATGCAGTTTGTGTAAAGGTCACATGTCTGAAGTTGAATCTCAGTTTAGTAAATTAGAAGGTTACTCTGATTTTCTGATATCTATAGATAGAAATAATTTTTCAGGCAACTTTGAAATATAGCACAAATTTTAAAGGCCATAAGAAGCAAATCCTAATCAAAACGGTCTGAAAGAAAGAAAAGTAAAGCTTCAGCTTGATGGAGAATAAATAGCATGGTGACACCGTACCGAGAGGGTTCCCTTTTCCGTGTGACGTCTGCTGAGGGAGGTGGGGAAGCACTGTTCTATGGTCTGTATTTGGCTCAATGGGGCTCGTCAGCCTTAGTAACCTACCTTTCTTTCAGTTGACTGAGAGTGTCAGAATTGATAACTGTCACAATGATATAGTACTTCAGTTTAGCCTCGTTGCCATGGGATGATGACCAGGGACCACTCCAGTATGACCAGTGACAAAGATCATCTATTTTATAAAGTGCTCCCTTCCTTTGCAAGAAAACTTCCCAGACATGCAGGTCACAGATAAAGTTATATGCAAATGGGACCGTTATACAGTGCCACGATCTACTAAAGAGAAATAAAAAACCAGGAGGGTACAACTTCCAGAATGATCTGACTCCCATCCTTCTCAGTATTTATAAATGCAGCAGGGGAACAGGAAAAACCTCAACCATCTCAATGGCAGAACACATCACAGTTACTCCATTAAGATGGATATTGTAATGCTCTGGATTATTACCTTAGCCTCTTAACTGGTCTCCATGCTCTGACCTTGTTGGCCACCCTCCCCTTCTCCCCACCGCCCCTTTAATAGTCTATTGCTCAACACAGAAGCCAGAGGGATCCTTTTAAAATATGTCATATATTTTATATGACATACATATATACACTACCAAACGTAAAATAGATAGCTAGTGGGAAGCACCCACATAGCACAGGGAGATCAGCTCGGTACTTTGTGACCACCTAGAGGGGTGGGATAGGGAGGGTGGGAGGGAGACGCAAGAGGGAGGGGATATGGGGATATATGTACACGTATAGCTGATTCACTTTGTTACACAGCAGCAACTAACACAACAATGTAAAGCAATTATACTCCAATAAAGATGTTAAAAATAAATAAATAAATAAAATATGTCAGATCGTGCGGCTCCTGTGCATCCTTACTATAACCTACGAGACCCAACATGACCTATGAACTGGCCCATTGCTACCTCTGACCTCATCTTCTACTGTTCTATCCCTTATTTCTTCTACTCCAGCCTCACCATCCTCCATCCAGTTCCTTGTACAAACCAAGCACTCTCTTGCCTCAGGGCCTTCGCACTTGCTCTTCCCTTAGACATCCTCACAGATAGCACCTTCTTATTCTTCAGGTGCTTAGTCAAGAGTCCCCTTCTTGTTGAGGTCTTACCTGTTCACTTACCTAAAATTTCAACTCCTCCCCAATATTTTATATCCCCCTTCTCAGCTTTCTTTTTTCTCTTCAGTACATATCACCAGTATGCATATATTTTAGTTATTCACCTTGTTTGTCTCTCCCATGAGAATGTAAGTTTCAGAAGGCTTTAAATCAGAATTGCATAGAGAGCTATTTCACAATTTTAGCTAAAAAGGGGGTCACCATTTAGTAACTGATTGCTCAATGCCTTGCCCTGGGTTACAGGCTTTATAGGAATTGGTACCTCATTTAATCTTCACAGCATTAGCCTTGTTTTGTAAATAAGGAAATGGAGTAAAGCAACTTCACTTTTGGAAAGTTCACAAGTGGGCAACTGGGATTAGAACCCACATGTGCCCTCAAAGCTTCTGTTGTCAAACAGTGTAAAATAACAACTTGGCAATATTTGCAATAAATTACTAGGTTTTCTATCTAAAATTAAAATCTCCGGACTTCCCTGGTGGCGCAGTGGTTAAGAATCCGCCTGCCAATGCAGGAGCCATGGGTTCGATCCCTGGTCCGGGAAGATCCCACATGCTGAGGAACAACTAAGCCTGTGTGCCACAACTACTGAAGCCTGCAAGCTCTAGGGCCCACGAGCCACAACTACTGAGCCCGTGTGCTGCAACTATTGAAGTCGGCGTGCCTACAGCCCGTGCTCCACAACAAGAGAAGCCACCGCAATGAGAAGCCTGCCCACCGCAAAAAAGAGTAGCCCCCATTCGCCACAACTAGAGAAAGCCCGTATGCAGCAACGAAGACCCAACGCAGCCAACAGTAAATAAAATAAAAATAAAATCTCCATTTATATCTCTGAATAGAACAAAACCTTTAAAAAAGCTAGAGTAAAGTCAACAGTGTGGTGTAGTGGATGGAACACTTCACTCTGGAGTAAAAAACAGTAAGTAGCAGCATGCTGGCTCCGTCATTTACCAGCTGTACGTTTTGAGCAACTCAAGCTCCCTGTGCTGAGAACAGAGTAACTTAAATAGCGTCACCATGCTTCATGTTAAGGGATCCCTCAGTACAGGGTAAATTATTTTTTTAAATATTGAGTTGAAAGTGGTCTTGCTTTCAAAACTTAAATGCAGTTTTAAAAACTGTAAATTGATCAGTAATGTTCATTAACACCCCATATCCTTATCCTGGAAGGAATGGACAGTCACAAATGAAACATAAGAAACCTCGATTTCTTGTGTCAAATTGCTTAATTTACAAAGGGAGATCACCTGCCATACCAGCAGTTGTTTTGTGAATTTTGGATGCTGTTAAGTCCTGCATTTCAGAGACTACTAGGTCCTGTCTGGAAATCAGACAAGCTCTCACCAGATGGATGGTGGGGCCTGAAACATGGTCTCTTTGGCAGACGGCCAAGTTACCAAAAAATGGGCTTAACTATGAAACACATATGCCCACCCAGGCTTTTTTTTTTTTTTTTTAAATCTGCTATGCTTTTAAAAATTAGAAAACCTAATTATAGCCAGAGTTAAGGTTAGCATTCATTTAGCAATTATTACATAAAAATAGATATAGAACAGATGAAACTATATAGAGCACCATTTAAGAGGAAACCCACATACCTTCCGGTCCTTTTTATAGGACACTTACTTAGTCCATGGTGTTTTTCTCTCCAGAATTAAATCTTTCTTGGGTCAACTCTTGCTTTTTAAAGATTCTAGATAGTTTTATAAGGCGCCAAAATGTTTGGAGTCTTTTTTGGCTATATACTTCTTCCACCATCAATACACTTAGACACAAAAGATCCTGACTTCATTCTCTTCTCTCCATATTCCTCCCCCCGGCCTCCTGGGCCCTGGACCCAACAACAAAAACCAAGGGTAGTGGTTTGGGGGGATCCACACAGAAGCACAGTTCATGGCCCATCCAGCAGCTCCACGATGGCCAGGAGGTGGTTTCCACATTCACATTATTAAATAATTTCAATTGTTCCTTCTCTCCTACTCAGTATATTACCACAAACCTAGCCTCTTTATCATGGGCTCTAAACTTTCTTACCATGTACTGAATTAAAATATTTTGGATTTAAACGATCACATATTAAGTGAACCTAAATGTTCAAAGTGATAATGTAATTTCTTACTTTTTTTTTTTTTTTTTTAAATTTTATTTATTTATTTATTTATGGCTGTGTTGGGTCTTCGTTTCTGTGCGAGGGCTTTCTCCAGTTGCGGCAAGCGGGGGCCACTCTTCATGGCGGTGCGCGGGCCTCTCACTGTCGCGGCCTCTCTTGTTGCGGAGCACAGGCTCCAGACGCGCAGGCTCAGTAGTTGTGGCTCACGGGCCTAGTTGCTCCGCGGCATGTGGGATCTTCCCAGACCAGGGCTCGAACCCGTGTCCCCTGCATTGGCAGGCAGATTCTCAACCACTGCGCCACCGGGGAAGCCCTGTAATTTCTTACTTTTAACGACCTTTTATTATAATAAATCATATATACAAAGTATGTAACATAACATGAATTTTTAAGACCCTACTACCCAACTCATGACTTAAAATAGTACCAAAAATTGCATCCACCCCATACTTTTCCCTGCTTCCCCCAAGGTAACCATTCTCCTGAATTCTGTTATTTATCATTCCTTAAATTTTTGTTATGTGTGTGCATAAATATGTCTAAATTACATATTTAGACTTGCTTGACTTTATAAAAATGGTACCAGTCTCTTTGTAGTGTTATTTGCCTACCATTATGTTTCAAAGACATATCCATGTTGTTGTGTGAGCTATAGTTAATCCATTTCACTGAAGCCTACATCCCATTCTAATACATTTATTTATCCACTCTTTTACTGATGGCTGATGGGTTGAAAAAGATGTTCTTCCTATTATCTCAACAATTCAAAACTCCCCTAACAGAGTAGTTAGCAGGAAAGAGCTGTAGCTAAGGCTCAATTCCGCATACACTCATTGTTTGAGGGAAAACAGGGGCTGTGGAGTCACAGATTTGGGTTTTAATCCTAGTTCACTTTTGGGGGTGAAGGGTGTGTTCACTATTTTGATTGTGGTGATGGTCTCCTGTATGTATAAATATGTCAAAACTTATTAAATTGTATACTTTAAAGATGTGTAGTTTATTTTATGTAAATTATACCACATAATGCTCTTTTTAAAAAGAGAGAGAGAACTCTGTTTCAGGGTTTAAAAGCTATGTGATCTTGGGCTTCCCCGGTGGCGCAGTGGTTGAGAATCTGCCTGCCAATGCAGGGGACACGGGTTCGAGCCCTGGTCTGGGAAGATCCCACATGCCGCGGAGCAACTAGGCCCGTGAGCCACAACTACTGAGCCTGCGCGTCTGGAGCTTGTGCTCCGCAACAAGAGAGGCCGTGACAGTGAGAGGCCTGCGCACCGCGATGAAGAGTGGCCCCCGCTTGCCGCAACTAGAGAAAGCCCTTGCACAGAAAGAAGACCCAACACAGCCATAAATAAATAAATAAATAAATAAATAAATAAATAATTTAAAAAAAATAAAAAAAAATAAAAAAATAAAACACAGAAAATCTTTAAAAAAAAAAAAAAAAAAAGCTATGTGATCTTAAGCAAGTGGTGTAATCCCTCCAAGAGGCATTTGTGACATGTGCACAATGCAAGCTACCTTGCATGGTTGCAGTAAGTATTAAGTAGACTCACAGACAGCACCGAGCCCAGCCTCTGGGCTTTTCTTTGTGCCAGGTGCTTGGCCCCATACTGGGAATATAGAGATCAACACGATGAGAAGGCTGTGTGTCCGTCCCCCCGTCCTGCCCCAGTCTAGAATGGAGGGCAGATATGAATACAGTCCATTCCAATTTAATGGTATGTGTGTAGGAAGAGAAACCGAAACAAGTTATGAGAGACACCCTCACTGTTTGAATGTGTAAAGGCCTGGAAATGACAGACCCCAATCTTCCCACCCTGCCTGCAAAGGTACAGGGTAACAAGTGCCACAAACTGCAGAGCAGTGAACACAAGGAGCCAGCAAAGACTCCTCTGTGCTTCCACTGTGTCCTGAAATTACTCACCCAGAAAGACCCAGTAAGAAATGACTGTATCTAGAATCATCATAAATGTTTTCTAGATGGTAAGTTACCCTAGGCTAGGGGCCCTGTCTGGATACTGAGACCAAGCAGGACTTAAATGGTTTTTGAAAACAACAGCATGAATGAATGAATATCAGACAAGTCAAATATAGAAGGAAAAATGACAATGGCAGGCATAATGTGAAGGCATTGGGTAATTTAGTAATCTTGCCCTTTTATTTCACCAATATGGTGCAATGAAAAGAAATGAAATATAAGGTGAGAAGCCCTGGGTCATGTCCTCTCTGACTCATTCTGGCTATGTGATCTTCTTGGGAAAGTAATTTCATGTATCTGAGTCTCAGTTTCCAGATGGTTAAAATGATAGTAATAATTATTAAAGTACCTATTTCATGGGAGTTCTTGTGAAAATGAGATATAATTTTGAAAAAGTTCTAAAGTATTTTACTATCATTATAAAGTTAGTACCAGTATAACCACTGGTAGTTCTACACGTAGATAACCTGTGAAGACACAATTAGAAATTTTTTAGTAATTGCTGAAACCTCTCAAATTCACTGCCTTAGGTAGGAAATTCTATGTGGGTGGAATAAAAGACTCAGAGTGACTGCAAGAGCAGCCAATTTTCATAAAACCAGACAGTTTATAAGACACTTGTCATCATCATTTGAGCATATACTGTGCACCAGGCACCACGCTTAAGGATCTTACAAACATTAATTCACTTCAACCTCACAATCATCCTCAAGGTGGGTGAGGTAATCATGCAATTTATTATCAAAACCAGAACACCTCTGAGAGTGAAAGGGGTGCTTTTAATAATCACACAGAACAGCAGCTGTAAACCAGACTGTCCTGAGCAAAACCAGAACATGTCGTTTGTGACTCTTCACAGTTGAGGAAACTGAAGCTCACAGAGGGAAGCAATTTGCCAAGGCCACCAGCTTCGACAGGTGGAAAAGCTGCCCCAGACCGGTGTTCTGAAGCATCACCTTATACAAGCCTCCGCCATGTGCAGTCACAGAGTAAGGCTACTGTCCTTCTGTCGTCTTCTAAGTCCTCCTTCAATTTAGATACCTCTTATCAGTGAAGACTAAAACAGAACCTGAGATGCCAGTTCAAAGAAAAACAGAAACTAGAAAAGAAAATTTCTGTTTCTATCAATACCATTAAAGCCAACGATTTATTGCCACAATCCCAGTCTAATTTATCTGTTTGAGGGGGAATTTTACGCAAGAGATTGAATAATGACTGACATTCTTTCTGCTGAGACAATGGGGCCTCTATGAATGTTTCCTTGATTCAGTGAAGATATTCATCAAACATAACCTCCAACAATGGCAGTTGGAGAAATGCCTTCTCAAGGAAGTGTTCTGTCATCTATAACTGAATTTTCTTCAAATACCTGAATAAACTCTTTGGTAGTAACTGGTACACACTGAAAACTAAAAGAACAAAAAAATGTCAAGGCTAGGACAATACTAAAGCAATGCCTTACTCTTTGATTTCACAGTTGAATAAAAAGGTATTTTGTGAGATTTCTGAATCTCTTTGCAGACAGCATTTTTCATGCAGCATGTTTACTATTTAATGATATACATAACATATATAGTTGGAAATATTTCAAGCAATTTCTTTTCTTGCTACACTACATCACTACTTTGAAAGATATATGTGGATATCATTAGCAAAATATCTTTCACCACACCATAAACACAAGTCCTACTTGGGAAATGTTTTGCATTAGGATAATTATTCTGGAATGATTAGCCAGAATAAATAACCAGAACAGACGTCCCCTAAGTTTTCTGTTCTAATTTATGTCCTTAACTTTTGCCCTATTAGCAACTCTCATTTTAGGAGAGTGCTTCTATCCTAAGCACATAATAGATGCTTAATTATTTCTTGAGTGCAAGTTAGATGCTTTTTCATCCTAATTTTGCTGTCAGACCATTTGTCCCCTAAGCATGTTAACTTACCTGTCCCTTCTTCTCTATAGTTCACTGCTCTCCTCACCATAGCCCCACCTCCACTGCCCACCTGGAAATACAAAGTGAAGGGTTTCCCCAGTAGAATTTTCCCTCTAAGTTGACTTCTATATACTCCATGTTTAAAATGATCCCAACTGTTAGAGTGACATTTAAGGACATGATTGCAGTTAGGGGTCTTGGTCTTAACGTGGAGACCATAAACTGCTAGCTTGGAGCCCCTCGTACAGTTAATGGATTCCCACCTGATCTCAAATGCCAACTTCATCATATACTAAATCCCTAAAGATTTAGGTCTACTCCTGGACTTTATAGTCTGTTTTTAATATTCTGTCCTACTGGTCTGCATATTCAGGTGCCACACTGGAGTGATTCTTGACTCTTTATGTTTTAATACCTGGTCGGGCCAGTTCTCCTTCCCCCACTGCTCTTCTGTTTTACAGCTTTCCCAGGTAGGAACCTTGGACTCAGTTTCTCCAGGCCTCGCCCTCCTCCTCCCATCCCCTAAAATAACTCCAAACTAAAACGGAACAAAACTACTCAACTTTTTACAGTAAGTCCCCTACATATGAATCTTCAAGTTGCGAACTTTCAAAGATGCGAACCGTGTTCACATGTCCAATCACTTAAGTCAGTTCACATATCTGGCGTACATTGTCACATGCGTGCATCCTCTACAAGTGCTTATGCTTTTGTGTACTTTACTGTACAGTACTGTATAGAGTACAGTAGTACAGTATCTTTATTTCAAGCCCAGGATGTCCGGAAGCAAGTGTAAAAGCAGCGGTGATGTAGCTGGTACCATACCGTACTTTTCAAGGTACTATACTGTAAGATTAAAAATGTTTTCTTTATTTTTTGTGTTTGTTTTATACGTATTGTGTGAAAAGTACTGTAAACCTATTACAGTACAGTACTATATAGCCGATTGTGTTAGTTGGGTACCCAGGCTAACTTTGCTGGACTTACGAACACACTGGACTTACGAACATGCTCTCGGAACAGAACTCGTTAATATGTAGGGGACTTACTGTATTGGTATTGTGTTAATTTTTAAAATTAACTTGGGAAGAATTACAGCTCCTATCTCAGAGAACAATTTTCCACGCACCACTTTCTAGATAAAGAAATTAATGCCTTGAAGGCCCAAGTGATACATCCAAAGAAATGCAGCAAGTGGCAGAGCTAAGACTCGAAATTTGTCTCCTTAACTCCTAGAATAACACCATCTCTTAACTTTAGCTTTTAACTTCCCCCTTCCTCACCATTCACAGCCACTCTTTGGATCTCTAGGTCCTTAGGACATCTTGCCTGTTGCAGTAGTCTATAAATATTCTTCTTACACACCTCACCCTCTCCCAACCCCTTCCCCATTTCGTGACTGCCCAAGTCAGAAGAATTTCTCTTTCGAATGTCACTATATGACAAACACTTATTGCATCATGTTAATATATGTAAAACTTTTCATTCTGGTGAGTTCTCCCTACCTGAGAGCTCTAAGTTTCTTGAGGCAAGTACAGATATCTTATTAATCTTTGCATTTTGTAGTAGCAGGTAAATGTTATATACATTAAGAAACATTTATTCACTGGCTGCTGCTTCTTCCTGGAATGTCCTTCTCCAAGACTTCTGCATGGCTCACTCTTTTAATCCCAATCACCTCTTTGCTCAGGAAGGCCTACCCCTTTAATTTAAAATTGCAACCTCTTGTTCTGTTTTATTTTACTCTAGAGCACACGTCACTAGTACAGCATCATTGCTTATTTATTCTCGGTGTCTCACCATCAAATCAAAGCACCATCAAGGACGAGGATTTCTTTTGTTTGCTTCATTGTTACATCACCAGCACCTAGAAGAGTCCCTGGCACACAGAAGATGCTTAATAACTACTTTTTAAAAAATGAATTATAATTCTGTGTTTAAAGTACTGAGGTGATGGATGTGTTAATCAACCCAATTGTGATGGTCGTCTCACAAAGCACACGTATGTCAGATCATCACACTTTAAATATATACAAATGTATTTGTCAATTCTATTTCAATAAAGCTGAAAAAACTTAATCTAAACAAAACAAAATCCTCACCATGTGATTCATCTTCTGATTTTAATTTTCCTTACACCAACAAAAGAAAAGTAAGTTTTTAAAATTATAGGCTAGATCAATTTTGAAATAGCTGCTTTTCCTATTATAATAAAAGACCTTCTTTGTATAGATCTTCCTCAACTTACGATGGGGTTTTGTCAGATAAGCCCACCGAAAGTTGAAAACAAACGTCAAAATGTATATAATTCACTAACCTACAGAACATTGCAGCTTAGCCCAGCCTACCTTAAACATGCCCAGAACACTTAACATTAGCCTACAGTTAGGGCAAATCATCTAATACAAAGCTTATTTTATAATAAAGTGTTTAATATCTCATGTAGTTTATTGAATACTGTACTGAAATCAATACACTGATTATGTTCCTTTAATGAATTCCTTGGGTCCTGAACTTACCTTTTTTGGACTAATTTTAGACTTACAGAAAAGTTGCAAAGATAGTATGGAGAATTCCTTGTGTACCCTCCACCCAGTTTTCCCTAATATTGACATATTACATAATCATGGTACATTTGCCAAAACTAAGAAATTAATGTGGGATAATACTATTAACTAAAAAACAGACTTATTCTGATTTCACCAGTTTTTCCAACTTATGTCCTTTTTCTCTTCTGGGATCCAGTCCAGGATCCTCTGTTGCATTTAGAAGCCTTACCTTTGGATCTGGTTCTTCATCCTCATCTTGATAATCATCGCAGAATGGACTGGAGTTGGCTGCAAAGGTGGGTCCCTGGGAGTAGTACTGAGAACTCCGGTAGCCATCCCGCCGCAGCTTATCACATTCTGCAGGGGTACAGGCCGGGGAGGGGAGAAAGGGCTTTAAGAACCAGGATTAGTTTAATCCTCCTTACTTACCTTTCCTAGTAATATTTCTCTACGTATAACACAATTTCAAAATAATGACAATATTAATAATAAAAATGATGATAAAAAGAACTAAGAATTAGTAAAGCAGCTGCCACACTCTACATGCCACATTAATACACTTCAAAGGGATTACCTTTACACCTCACAACAACCCTCTGAGTCAACTTTAGGGTAATTAAATCACTTGTTGTGTAATGTTATGCAAGTAAGCAGTGGACTCAGAATTTGAACCCAAGGTCTTACTTACCATAATTTTTTTTCAGTTTTATTGAAGTATACTTGATTTACAATGTTAATTTCTGCTATACAGCAAAGTGACTCAGTTATACATATATGTATATCCTTTTTCTTATTCTTTTCCATTATGGTTTATCACCAGATACTGACTATAGTTCCCTGTGCTATACAGTGGGACCTGGTTGTTTAGCCATCCTATATATGATAGTTTGCATCTACTAATCTCAAATTCCAATCCTTCCCTCCCCCACTCCCCTCCCCGTTGGCAACCACAAGTCTGTTCTCTATGTCTGTGAGTCTGTTTCTGTTTCATAGATAGGTTCATTTGTGTCGTATTTTAGATTCCACATATAAGTGATATGTGATGTTTGTCTTTCTCTGACTGACTTACTTCACTTAGTATGATAATCTCTAGGTCCATCCATGTTGCTGCAAACGGCATTATTTCATTCTTTTTTTATGGCTGAGTAATATTCCATTGTATATATGTACCACATCTTCTTTAACCATTCATCTGTCGATGGACATTTAGGTTGCTTCCATGTCTTGGTTATTGTAAATAATGCTGCTATCAATATAGGGGTGCATGTATCCTTTAGAATTAGAGTTTTGTCTGGGTATATGCTCAGGAGTGGGATTGCTGGATCATAGGGCAACCCTATTTTCAGTTCTTTGAGGAACCTCCATACTGGTTTCCATACTTAACTATAATTTTTGACATGATACAATTGATTTAGTAATTCCACATCAAAAAACACAAGCAATTCTCATGCTGGGCTTGTTTTCTAGACTGATTAGCTGGAAGTGACAAGGGAAATCATGGATTATAATGCTCTCATTTTGTGTTTACTTCTCAATTTAACTTTGATGCTAAACAGCCTATAACCACTGTGCAGAATTTAGTTAGTACAAGCTGGCTGGCCGTCTGAGGTGTCTTCCGGTCCACAGAGGAATGCCTGTCACCACTGAGTGGAAGGCAAGTAGCAGCCCTGGGTCACAGGGAGACCAGGGCCACTGGCTGCTCAGAGGTTAGAGATTCTCTTCGAGGAGCAACAAACCATTGCACTGATAACTCCCATGGGTGGGGGTGAGCACAGAAAGAAGAGTTCTAATGGCTTTTCAAAGCCCCAGGAGCTCTCCTATTACCCAGATACCTCAGAGGAGCATTTGCCTTGCAAAACGATTCCCCACAGGGTTCCTTTAAATATACCGCTTGGTAAAGGAAGGTGACATGTGTTTGGCTTTGGACAAGTTTCCTCTTTGCACAGCTTTACAAAACCAGGCACCTAATGGCACAGAACTAAAGTAGGGCATCTTCAGAGTTCCCTTCTAACACTAGGAGCTAAGCTTCTTCTTCAAAGAGGAGATGAATAGTTGCTTTAGTGGAGGGATAAAAATTCTGCAGCTGGAGAATAAAAAACTCCTCACTCTCCTGTGCTATCTACCTCACAGTGGGAGTGGAGAACCAAACCAAAACTATAAATCAGATTTTTTAAAAGTCCCGTGGAAATAGTCATGAGGCTCTTTTAGAATGCCAACTAACTAAAAAATGTACTGATAATCATAAGAGAGCTAAACCCTACTACTTCAGTTACTTATGGGCTGAACAATGTGTGGGCTGGCAACCACTGTTAATACTGGGTAAAAGAGAAAATTAAAAAAAAAATTTCGGAAACTTCCAGAACTCATTTTTAAAAATGAGGATTTACTAACACTAACTCTTTTCAGTGAGAAATACTTTCACATTTTCTCCAATATTTGACAATCTCTCTTCAAAAGTAGATAGTACAACCAGACTCTATGCTCTCATTCTACAGCGATGTTACGTGAAGCATGATGACTAGTTTTCAAATGGTGTTCTGTGCAGAGTTCTGGGATTCTGTAAATATTTGATTTTATTTTTTAATCTTAAAGCTAAGATAAAAAATAACAGCTCCATAGTTCTACATGTCATTAACTTGTATTGCTAAATTAACTTTTCTGTAGTCCTATAAAACTGAAGTCGCCTAAGGATTCAGGGTGAACCTTGTAAAACAAACCAATAAAACCTATTACCACTGGCAGCTACTTATCACGTAATTCAGTGCTTTCAAATAGTTGCCAAACAAAACAAAATACAAAGTGAAGGCCAAGGCCCTTTTAAGCTAAGTCCTTTTCTTGTTCAAAATAATCCTTTCTCCCCTCATCCACTGACCTTATGATAAGTACAAGTCTCAAATTATAGAAGTTTATAATATTAAAAAATCTGTTTCACGTACCAGATGCCATGTAAGAATGTGTTTGAAAAAGATTCCTCTGCAAGGGACTGCTAGGCTAGATCATCTCTAAAGGTGATATTAGTTCTGATATTCTTGGCAATAATATTAAAAATAAGCAAAGTGCTATCATCAAAAAGACAAGAAATAACAAGTGTTGGCAAGGATGTGGAGAAAAAGGAACCCCTGTGCACTGTTGGTGGGAATGTAAACTGGTGCAGCCACTATGGAAAACAGTATGGAGGTTCCTCAGAAAATTGAAAATAGAACTATCATACGATCCAGCAATTCCACTTCTAGGTATTTACCTGAAGAAAACAAAAACACTAATTCAAGAAGTTATATGTACTCCAATATTCACACAAACATACAGAGGACTATTACTCAGCCATAAAAAAGAATGAAATCTTGCCATTTGCAACAGCATGGATGGACCTAGAGGGTATTATGCTAAGTGAAATAAGTCAGACAGAGAAAGACAAATACTGTATGATTTCACTTATATGTGGGATCTAAAAAACAAAACAAACAAACCAGAAACAGACTTATAGATACAGGGAGCAAGTGGATGGTTGCCAGAGGGGAGGGAGGTGGGGTTGGGCACCACCCAATAGGTGAAGGGGATTAAGATGTACAAACTTCCAGTTATAAAATAAATAAGTCACAGGGATGTAATATACAGTATAAGGAATATAGTCAACAATACTGTAATAATTTTGTATGGTGACTTATTAGGATTGTTTTGTAATGTATTTAAATATTGAATCAGTTTGTTGTACACCTGAAACTATATTGTACAACAGTTACACTTCAATTAAAATTTTTTAATTAAAAAGAAATTTAAAGTAGCCTAATAACTTGATACCTGTTGAATCTTAAAAGACCAAAATATTACAAAATTATTATCCGTAAGTTAAAAGCATGAAAGGCTGACAATTATTAGTATTTCCAATGTGTGTCACCTTTTAAGCCTAGTTTAAAAGATAATGCCTTTTTTTCCCCCAAGATTAAGTTTATGTCACAAAAATATTTAAACAGTAGTATAACAGACAGTAGCATATCAAATGAACATGATGCTGGTCTAAGATTAAATTAGGCCATATAGGGACTTCCCTGGTGGTGCAGTGGTTAAGAATCCACCTGCCAATGCAGGGGACACAGGTTCGATCCCTGGTCCAGGAAGATCCCACATGCCACGGAGCAACTAAATCCGTGCGCCACAACTACTGAGCCTGTGCTCTACTGAGCCCGCACGCCTACAGCCCGTGCTCCACAACAAGAGAAGCCACCGCAATGAGAAGCCTGCGTACTGCAATGAAGAGTAGCCCCCGCTCCCCTCAACTAGAGAAAGCCTGCGCACAACAACGAAGACCCAACGCAGCCAAAAAAAAAAAAAAAAAAAAAATCAGTCCATATAAATTTATGGCAGATGACCAATTTTTTATACCCTTATCAGATTTCTGCAATCTAGTAAACTCATCAAATTCCATTGCCGTTTATCTTATTCCAACTCTACGGGAAATCTAGGAAAATTTCTTCCTGTCAAGTTGCAATGGCTCTCAGTTTCTAAACCATGGCTTTGTTCATTAAAAACTCAGTTTATTGTCTGTGGAGTGAGATGTAAGTGAGTACTAGCCATCATGAATAAACAAAGACTTTTCAAACACTGAACTGATGGTAAGAGCAAGGCAAAGCATAATTTAAAGCCAGGTAATGCCAGTAACCACAGGAGGGAAACACGATACTAAATGTAATAGAAGCTCTGTCTTTAACACATATGTCTCTTGCAACAGAAATTAAGAGTAAAACCATGCTATTGTTCTCACAGTACTACTTGGATAAAGGTGTCACTGTTTATTGTGTCCTCTGGTTTCCCAGCCACAAATTTCTTCCTCCTTCCTTTCATGTCAAACTATGTTCTTTAGCGCAAGAACAATGGATGAATACCTTGGTAGACCAAAGTTTTTAATATAGAAGCAAAAAATACTGTCATAGGATTAGATGGTTACCTAAACATCTTGTGAATTTAATACTGTTCTGTCCTCCAAACCTTCACATATTAAACTATTCTTTAGACTTTCTGTTTTAATATTTTTAGATATGCTGAGTCTGCTGCAAGAAGATTTAGAGTTATCTTCAAAATCACTTTCTCTACTGGAAATCCTTGATGAATTTCCACTCTCTCTGTTTTGCTCCTCAATGTATTGAATTAGTGACAATGAGCTGGAATATACAGCAGTCACAGACAGTTCCAAAATCCCAGTGGCTTAATACAACAAGAAGATTCTTTCCTGCATGTTCCCTGGTCCAGGCAGAGCTACTGGGGGCTCTGCTCACCAGTCACGCAGGGACCAGGCCGAGGGAAGGTCCGTCTCAGCTTGTGCTTGGACCATCACTCAGCAGCGCAGCATTTCACACTGGCTCTGGGAACTTCTGCCAGAAATAACCAGAGTTTACTTCCACTCCTATTTCTTTGGACACAACAAGCCACACACACAGCCATACCTAACTTCAGAGGGGACAAGGAAGGGCAACCCTACCTCATAAGCAAGGGGGAAAATGAGACCATCCCACACCAGCTCTAATGACTCCTCCAAAAAGAGGGACAACACTGAATCTATGATTTTCCAGATTCTTGTCACCCATTCTCCCAACACTTACTAAGTGTTTATTTCCAATCCTTCTTGAATGAGATCGAGAGGCTTTCGATGTGGAATTTGCGACGAAAAGCTACCCTGCTGTGTTTCAGTAACAGGACGTTAACCTCTGGGAGGGACTCTATGGAGAAGCCGCTGAGTGTCTGGAATCCAGACAAACAAGGCACCGCTCACCACCTGTGAGACCTGGGGGACAGCATTTTAACCTCCTGGAAACTCAGATCCCACCTCCAGAGCTGGCACATTACTTCTTCTGGGAAGCTGTCATCAGAATCAGTCAACAAATATTTCCAAGTACTTTGCTCTTTAAGGTGAGAGACTAGGTCAGGGTGTGTCAGGACTCTGCACAGAACCCTCCACCTGGCCGGTACTCAAAAAACAGTCACTGCTGTCAGCATTTACCACGTAAACCACAACTACCTCAAACTCTCCCACTTTTAAAAGCCAGTAAGCAATTCCATAACAAGA
Source organism: Balaenoptera borealis (assembly GCF_965194805.1). NCBI lineage: Eukaryota > Metazoa > Chordata > Mammalia > Artiodactyla > Balaenopteridae > Balaenoptera > Balaenoptera borealis. Next base: position 25,559,612 of record NC_138873.1, on the reverse strand, counting down.
CCTGCTTGGCTACACAGTTGTCTTTTTCTTTTTTAAATAAATTTATTTATTTAATTTATTTATTTTTGGCTGTGTTGGGTCTTTGTTGCTGCACGCGGGCTTTCTCTAGTTGCGGCGAGCGGGGGCTACTCTTCGTTGTGGTACGCGGGCTTCTCATTGCAGTGGCTTCTCTTGTTGCGGAGCACGGGCTCTAGGCGCGTGGGCTTCAGTAGTTGTGGCACGTGGGCTCAGTAGTTGTGGCTTGCGGGCTCCAGAGCACAAGCTCAGTAGTTGTGGCGCACGGGCTTAGTTGCTCCGCGGCATGTGGGATCTTCCCGGACCGGGGCTCGAACCCATGTCCCCTGCATTGGCAGGCGGATTCTTAACCACTGTACCACCAGGGAAGCCCTACACAGTTCTTTAAGATTCTACAGTTTGACCAAGCTGTTGACTACATCTTTACCAAAACATCATGAGGTTGTATTGCTTTTCCTAAGTGAGTATGACACTCATATGGGGATTCTCTTAGTGTCAATGGCCTGAACATTTATTTCTAACTCCTCTCAATCCAAGAAAGAGCACAAATATTTGAATTAATCTAACTACAAAATTTACAAACCTAATCAGTTTCATGTAACACAAAGCCTTATACTTAGGGGCATTTTTACACTGAAAGAGTATCAGCCAGGTGCTTGGTAAATGTATTTGATATATTGTAACTACCAAAGCAAGGAGAGAAAAGGATCAAGGTTCTTTGATCTGAAAGTATGTGTGCTGGGTTGAACTGTGTCCCTAGAAAAGATATGCTGAAGTCCTAACCCCTGGTGCCTATGAATGTGACTTCACTTGGAAATAGTCTTTCCAGATGTAAGCATGTTAAAATGAGATCATTAGAGTGGGCCCTAATCCAATATGACTGATATGTTTATGAGAAGAGGAAAAAGAGACAACCAGGACCATTCGGAGACACACTGACACAGAGGGAAGACAGCCTTGTGAAGACAGAGGCAGAGACTGGAGTTATGCTGCCATAAGTCAAAGAGCATGTGGGATCACCAGAAACTGGAAGAGGGCAAGGAGGGATTCTCCACTAGAGGTTGAAGGGAGCATGGCCCTGCCAACACCTTGATTTTGGACTTATAGCCTCCAGAACTGTAAGACAATAAAGTTCTACTGTTTTTGTTTTTGTTTTTAGTTCTACTGTTTTAAGCCACCCAGTTTGTGGTACTTTGTCATCGCAGCCCTAGGAAATTAACCCAGTGTGGAACCAGGAGATGCTAAGATGTGAAAGACATTCATAAGGATCTTCAAAGAAATGGGGCAGGGGTGCCTTTGGCAGAAATCTTAGAGCATCATGGAAAAGAAACTGTGACAGGAATCGGGCATCTGGAGATGCCCGTTTGGCTACTGAAGAGCTGTGCAACTCTGGGCAAGAGACATCTGTCAGCTTCAGGACCAATCTCTAAGGTCCCAAGAAAAGTTACCCTTTGTAGTAGGAAAAGGCGAGATGTAGAAACAACTCTCAGCAGACATACTAACTACTGCGTATTAATAATATTGACTTTGATTGAGGGCTGCCTATGAACAAGCCACTGCTCTAAGCACTTTACATACAGTAAATCATTTACTCTGCACAATGAGCCTAAGAGATGGGGATAATAATTATCCACATTTTACGTAAGAAAACCTTGAGACACAAAAAGAAACTTGCTCCAATTGGTGGAGCCAACATTAGAATCCAGGTATTCTAGCCCCAAAGCTGGTGCTCTCTCCTGAGAGTATCAACTTGCTTATGACGAGAAACTACCCTCCTTCATATCTCTCTGTACCACGCTTAATTATGTATAAAATAACATTAGCCTTTATCTAGCAAATCAGTACATTCACTTTTGGGTTTTAGTTTCCTTAAACTCTTTCCAAGAAAGAAAAGATGTTAAACTAGTTTTATTATAGTTTTTCCCCTATACTTACATTTCCATAACAACAAGAACAAAAATATGAGTACAAAATGAAATAAGTAAATGTTCATCTAAAAGAATGTTGGTATTTAAGGTCTACTAAAATTGAGATTAGAGATGGACTCTTAACTTTTCCTCAAAGGGAAAGCAGGTTTGTAGGTGAAAACACTGCATATCTCAAATGGGTAATGAAAATATTAAAAGACTCAGAATTTTAAGATGAAAAAGAAAATCTTTTGATCCCTTCTGGAAGTTATTTTATAAATTCTTCAATTTATATTAATTATACATATTAATATATAATGTATATTACCATCATCAGTTCCCAAACCCTCTTATAGATGATGGCATGCTTACAGGGAACCCAAGTCACTGTGCTACTTCAAGACAGCTCAATCAAAATCCTTTGAGATTTACTTCAAAACCCCTTTTCCACAAAGCCTTCCCTAGTTACTACAACATTCCATGCTAGCCTGAACTCTTCAATATTATAAACCATATCACATACTTCCTTAGATCCTCTGCTGTGCCAGGTTCAATTGGTGTTTTTAACGAAAGAATAGCAAAGAAAAGGAGTAAGGAGGTAGAGTAGCAATTACTGCCAAAAAGGCAGGATCGAAGTTGGAAGAAGTCATTAGCCCCTAAGACAATTCTCTTTTCTCGGTTCCTCAGGTATACTCCAGAGGAAAGCATCCCCGTCCCACATTTATCTGTTAAGTCATAAATGTTTATGAATCATCTACTGTCTGCCAAGTGCTGTTATAGGCACAGGAGATTCCACAGTGAACAGAACAAACAAAAATTCCTGTCTTCATAGAGCTTATGCTCTAAGAGGTCACAGACAACAAACAGTAAAAAGAATCAACTACATAATACATAAGAAGGTCCTAAGTGCTAAGAGAAAAATAAAGCAGGGAAGGGCATAGGAAGTGGTATTGAAGCAGGGCTACCTGAGTGGTGACATCTGAGTGAAGAAAGTGGGTTCCATCACCCTGAGAAAGAGCTGGAGGAAAGAGTGATCTGGGCTGGGTGAAGAGGAAGGACAATAGGAGATGGTTAGACAGGTAAAGGGGGAGCAGGTTACATAGGCCTTGGAGGTTCCTGTAAGGACTCTGGCTGTCACCACGAGGCCAGAGGGTAGCCTCTGGAGACTGCCAACAGAGAAGTGACATGATCTCACCTGTATTTACCACCTTCCTCCAGATGCTATGACTCAGCTAACAGTACTCAAATACATGAATTCCAACTAAACCACAATAAGAGTCTGAAAGTTACCTGTATGAGGAAAAGTAAATCACCTAGTGATGCTAGTAAAAGCACACTGGCATTTTTACCATTGATTTGTATAATTTGTCATAATTAATTTTTTCATATTTATAATTCTATAAGAAACAATTATAAGTGAAAAATTTCATGAATTTATTATAAAGACTTTGAAATATACTCTGAGAGAACAAAGTTTTTAACTTAAATAAATGGTTACTAAATTCTGACTTACTTAAACGAAAGATAGAAGGAAAAGGAGGAGATGGAGAAAGAGAGAGAAATTGAATGCAAGGTGGGAAGAAAAAGGGATTCGTCGTTTATACCCTAAGGAAATGATGTGGTAAGATGAGTGGATGCTAAAAGGGAAAAAAGTGAGGTTTGCTGAACGTTAGCTTGTCTGAGTAAGAAGAGAAAGCAATGATAAAGGAAGTATTTAAAATGAGCAGCACTGCTGTCCTTAAAAAACTAAAAATAGAGTTACCATATGATCCAGCAATCCCACTCCTGGGCATATATCTGGAGAAAACTCCAATTCGAAAAGATAGACGCAGTGTTCATAGCAGTACTATTTACAATAGCCAAGACATGGAAGCAACCTAAATGTCCATCGACAGACGAATGGATAAAGAAGATGTGGTATATATACATAATGGAATATTACTCAGCCATAAAAAAGGATGAAATAATACCATTTGCAGCAACACGGATGGACCTAGAGATTATCATACTAAGTGAAGTAAGTCAGTCAGAGAAAGACAAATATCATATGATATCACTTATATATGGAATATAAAAACAATGATACAAATGAATGTATTTACAAAACAGAAATAGACTCATAGACATAGAAAGCAAACTTATTGTTACCAAAGGGGATAGCAGGGGAGATAGCGGGGGTAGGGGAGAGAGATAAATTAGGAATTTGGGATTAACATATACACACCACTATATATAAAATAGGTGAACCACAAGGACCGACTGTATAGCACAGGGAACTATATTCACTATCTTGTAATAACCTATAATGGAAAAGAATCTGAAAAAGCATATATATATATATACACACACACACACACATACACACATATGTGCAACTGAATCACTTTGCTGTACACTTGAAACTAACACAATATTGTAAATTAATTATACTTAAAAAAAAAGAAAACAAGCACTGCTGCATTAAAAGGCAAAAGGGCTGGTTAAGAAAGACTGTTTTGTCATTTTTCAGGTTATATGTATAGTGGTGGTGTATACGAGCATGAACTGCTAGGAAAGTGCTGAAACATTCAGGTCAAAAGCACAATGTTGGTATTTCACAACAGTACAGCATTTTAGACGTACCATACTTTAAAATCTGAATGTGGTTTCTTTTTAACAGTATTAAATCTTTCATAATCCTCCTCCTATAATTCAAGGTCATTAACAATTAGGAGGACTCCAGTTCCAAAGTTAATTATAAATAGTGGCCATGATGTACTGCTTCAGTGAGAACGTTCTGTGATGAACCACAGTCTAAGAAACTCTTTTTTTCAGATCACTGATTTTTAAAGCCATTACTGCTGATGACACTTAATAAATGCATTATTTTCTAAACTGAAAGCCCTTGGCCGTCATTATTTGATTTGTGTGTAAAATATTTCTGTGGGAATTGAAGGAAAGCAGATATTATACCTGTCTTACGGATTATAAAACACAAGTGTTTTAAGTTTCTGGTAGATCCAGGTTTCCAAACTTCTATCCCAGTTACTTATCCATCAGATTATCAGTGACAGGGTCAAACGCCAGTTCTATTACATATCTCTGTCCGGTACCAGAGAAGTGAGAACATAGAAGACTACAAACATATATTTAGAAGAAAATCAATAATCAATTCCAGTCCAACAGCTGTATCAGGTCTTATATAGCTAAAGATTCTAGTTTGAGCTTTCAAGCAACAAGCATGTAGGAAAAATTTACTGCACTCAAATATTATGCTCTGTAAACATTAGGGAACTTATTTTCTTAATGAAAATCAAACCAAAATGCATTTTAAAATAGAAGGGATCTACCTTCTAGTACCTTAATTTATTGGGTTTGGCAATCCTGAGCAAGAGAAAGAAATCATACTGATACTGTAGTTCAGATTCTGCCTTGCCAGTCATGTATATTGGATTTTCCAAAATTACATTTGGATTTTCCATAAATTCTTTTCTTCAAAACAGCTGTACTTCAATTTATTTAAATCGTCTTTAAGAATCAACAAATTAGAACATAATTAAGAGACTATAAATGGTCAAATGTTTTTAAGTTATTCAGTTAATTGCAGCATATCAAGTGAGTTGAAAAGCTATGTTAAATCTAAAGACACCATGGACTTAATATAGATATTTTCAATGCATATTGTCCTAGATAATTTGACAGCAATTTAAAATAACAGATTCCAAATAAATATGCCTTTTTGGTTTACTATTACACTAATTCTTTTTTCATTCTTTTCTCCCCTCTCTGCTTAAGAGTAAGAGTTTGTATTGATATGAAGTTATACAGCAATACTTACAATGATATAAAAGCATATTATTATATATGAAGTATTATATCCAAATTTATCTTCCAAAAACTGCATATCTGAGTCCATAAGACAACTTCTTTATCAATCGTCACGTCAAAGATACTTTGCATCCAAAGTACGATAAAATAAAAAAGAAAAGGAGAAAATATATGGCTTTAATGATTGAGCCCAAGTCTCTCTAAAAGTTCTGAAATATCTCCTCTCTTAATGGTGCATATGAGACAAAATGTTCCAGGTGTTAGAGTATAATTTGTTTAACTGCAGGTAAGAAAGAGACGGCCAATTAGAAAATATGCCAACAATCACCCACGTGTCAAGGAGAAGGAAGCGGCCTGGAAGGAGATGAATCAGTTTGTTCAAGTAACCTTCCGCTAACAGCCAGGGCGATGAATGGCGGCAGTCAAGAGCTCAAACTCTGACAGTGAACAGCTGTGTGTTCAAACCCTAGCTTGCGATGAGCTAGTGAAACTGAAGCGGGGTTGGGGGGGTGTACAACTTTCAAGGTGTTTACAATTTAGCTGACTGATTAAACAAGTTCACATGACAATTTATGGAGCACTGGTTCTCCCAGTTAAGGTGCATCAGGATCCCCTGGGGGCTTGTTAACCACTTGGCTGACCAGTGGGTCCCAGAGTGTCTAATTCAGTGGGTCTGGAGTGGGGCCCGAGAACTTGCATTTCTAATAAGTTCCCAGGTGATGTTCCTACTGCTGGTCTGGGAGCCACAGGAGGAGAAAACTGTTTCAGAGGAAGGTAAGTAGCCACAGAGAAAGAGAAACAATATTAAAGGTGCTTGATGTGAAATCCATTCAACCATTTGGGGTAGGTGTGACAGAAAAGGAAAAGTCTTCCACTTAGAGGAGAGGCTCCCGAAGAAGGAAGCAGAATTTTCATAGTTTAAGATTTCCTACATATTCCAGGTGAGAAATGATAAAAGGCCCGAGGGGAAAAGAGGGTTAATCTGTTTCTTTTATTATGTCACAGATGATCTACACTCACCAACAGAGTAACTCGAGAGGAAAACAGGAAACAAAGGACAAAGAAGAATTTAACAGATCACCGCAGGAGGAGGAGAAATGCTATATCTGGTAATTACTTTCGGTTCCTAAGGAATACTGTTGCGTTTCAGAAAAAGCTTTAATTTTGCTCCTGTAGAAGTACCTTACAGGTCAAGATTCCCTTAAAACGCTTGAAGAGGTCTTGTTATTTTAACGTGCCACTTCAGCTCAGCTTTAAACAAAGCTTCCTGATTCAGGCTGCTTCCACCTCTCCCTTGATTAACGTGGTCATCTCCGCCCAGTGTCCTGCACCACCCGGATCCCTCTACTGCAAACTTCTAACACAGAACCAGATTGAACCATTTAAAAATGATGAGTCAGATTATGTCACTCCTGAGCTCAAACCTCTCCAATGGCTTTCCAGGCCCTGAAAGTAAAAGCCAATGTCCTCCTAAAGGTGTCTAAGCCAGACATGATTTACTCAGTGTGGGTGGCCAGGGAGTTCATTAAATGAATGAACCATCAGTACTTGAAAGGGTACTGTGATTATGTGACAGAAGGGCCGTCCGTATCCCTCACCCAGGTGTATTTTATCTTTGGCCATACCTTCCGTCTTATAATTTACCCAAGGCATGTGACCTGCCTATCTATCTGGTACCCCACCCATGTCATCAGTGTTTATTAAGCACAATGGGCAGGTATGGGTTGGGGCCAGCAGCAACACAGAATTTAAGGGGGAAGGGGTCCCAATCATATATATGTTCAGGAAATAAGAGGATGAGGGAAGAGCAGGTAGGGAAGACGATACTCAGTGCTCTATTTGGGTTATCTATCCAAGAAAATTTGGTCTTGGTAGAACTTCAGGGACACTGACCAAATCCAGTATTAAAACACTAATTCCATCACGGGCAGCTCCCCCAAAGATTTCTGGTCAGATAGAACAGATGTCACAGGAAAGCTCCCAGAAAAGTGTTGGGAAGGAGTAAGGTGGAAGAGAGATGGTCGGAAAAGCCACCTTTGAAATGGATGGGTTTTGCCAAAGGAGGGGGGAAATGACAAGCAGACTGCTGAATTCGTATGCCTAACACTTATTTTAGCACTATTCCAAATGACTTCTCATTTCAATCTCCTTAGTGAGTTTGGGGAGATAAAGTGGTCAGGATGGGAAAAGGTGGTGTCACCAGCTCAACAGTCACACAGGACATGAACCTGCTGACTAATATACTGAAAAGGCATTGAAAAGAGTCTTTTCGCTCCATACCCTGGGACCAGTATCTCCTTCACTGACATTAAACACCATAGGCAATCTCATTTATGCAGAAGGGCAAAAAAAAAAGGTCATTTTGATTGATATTCTCCCTCTATGGTTAATTTCTATTAGGGTGGAATAAAAACCTCCCAAAACACAGGAATTAAATATTAAAACTTATACCATTGGATAAAACTGTTTGTTAGCTTTATTTTTCATTGCAAACCATGGAAGGAATTATTCCTCAAATGTTATTTGCCATGGCAGAAAACTGGTTTTTAACATTTCTTCTCTTCACATACCCAAAATCATTTAAGGAGACTTGAAGAACTAAATCAGATTTAAATTAAGGTGAAAGCTTTCTGGTGCCCATGATAAATGTGAAGGTGCTGCGAGTTTGCAAGCCCTAGTTGAGCACCACCAGAGCACAGCCAAACTGGAGGTGATCTCATTTCACTTTAGAATGAAAAAGCCCTATCACTGGCAGTCCTGTAGCATCACCAAGGTTACTCAATATCAAATAGCCTGCAAAGATTCTAAACCAACACCAGGGACTTCAGTTGTTCAGGGAATGATAACAAACCTTATCCACAGTACCTTCAATGTAGCATTTTTATGCTGCGCTGGGCGAAATATAGCAGCCACTCAAGTTACTCACTTTATCAGCAATTAAAATGGAATTGCTGAAACAGCAGACTGACCATGGACACAAAAACAAAACAAAAAGCCTTTTGTTTAAACAATCCATAGTGCTTTGTTAAGACCTGGATCATTTAAATGACTGTCTTTGCTATTCTATCTTTTGTGTGTTGCTTACCATTAAAAAAAGGCAACAGGTCTCTTTACCCACTGAAAAAGCAATGATTGTTCCTTTTTCCTTTGCTCTTGCATCTGACTTCCCTCTCACAGGTTAACTACCCTTTCAGGGTTATCATACCTAGAGAGTTAGTATTATAAAAAATTTTGTGCGCCATCAAATCAAACAACAGAAGTTAAACTGCCACCTTTGTATATCATTCCATTCTGTTAATTTTTTATTTTTGTCTTTGCACTTCCCTTTTCTCAATAGAGAATTCAATCCATTGTTTCATCAGGTTGGGCAACTTTCCCTAAGGATAAAAATTCCAAAGGAAGTCTAATGAAATACTAAACATTAAAAGAAGTCTTTAATAACATTACCATTTGTCTTTGAAAAGTCAACCTAATTAAATTCACAAGCACTGAACAAGAGAGCTCCAAATGAAGTCATCCTTCTCACCAAGGAACTAGCCACATAGTGGGGGCCATTTTTCTATCAAGACTCCAACACCCCTTAATAAACAAATTCAACGTTTTTTTGCTCCATCTCAAAATGCCCTTTCCCCAGTCCTGTCTGGGAACTAGAAGTCGAAACCTGAACTCTGCCTGCGCCTGTTCACTGCCTGCTGTCCCCTCAGGGAATGCTCCCATTCTCTCTTTATATTTGCAACCTTTTCTCCTCCTGTGGGCTCTTTTGTCTACAACCATGTTTTAATTGGCTCTAGTTTTTAAAACAAATACTACTACTACTTCTAGCCTGCCACCACCTCAAAATACTGTCCTTTTTTCTCTTTGCCTTGTTGACATCATTTACTCTATTTCTTAAAAAATATTACTTGTATTATTTTTCTGCTTATTAAAATAATTATCTCATGAAACCTGGCTTCTTAAATCCACAGACCCCCTTGAAACCACTCTTTTGACGGTCACCAGTGACTGCCTACTGACCAATTCAGTAGCGTCTCTTCCGACTCTGCCCATCCCCGAGCACCACGGTCACTGCCCCATCCTGATTTCCTCTCTTCTTCCCCAGGTACTCTTTTCCTGACTTCTCCTTCCAGCCCCCTAGATCAAAGCCTTCCAGGCTGAACCTTCACGACTCCTCTCCCTGTACACCCTCTCGATCTCCAATCTCCTCACTCCCGTGTTCTCACCACTTGTTCTGTGGCTGTGACTGATCTTCCTCCTGAGTTCGAGATGACCTTTCCAGGACCTCCACAAATACAACAGTATTTACAGTACCGCACACTGGGGTCACACAAATGACAAGAAAAGGTCCTGCCGCCAAAGGTCTTGCTGTCAGGTGGGGGAATAAACATGTGAACACAATTACTAGTTTAATGGAGGGGTGTAAGGTTCTGTGGGCATGTGTAGAAAAGTGGGTAAGGGATGCCCAGGTCTGCCCTGAGGAGTCCAGGAGAGCTTTGTGGGAATCCGAGCTTCAACCAGATGACCCTTACAAGGGGAACAGGAGTTGGCCAGGTGCGAGAGGCTGTGGTTTACAAGGGAGAGGGAGTGGATTGAGACACGGGGTGGAGAGAAAGGGAGGGCAAGACGAGCCAGGGTTCCAACAGAAGGACTTTATCCTTACGTGTAAGGGCACAAGGTAAAGACCTTGGGTGGAGGCGGAGAGAAGCACGGGGCGGGGGGTGGTGGAGAAAGGGTGATTGGTCAGGTGAGGCCGGACAAACAGAGGTAAGGAAGGCTCTCAGATGCTAAGGAAGTTAGGTTTTATCCTGCCAATGGTGGAAAGCTGGTAAAAAATGTTTAATGAGAGGCATGATCAGATTTCTGTTTTAAAGACAACACCCACGGACAAGGGTGTGGCTCAGTGATACCACCATTATCAGCCTTCTGAGTCATTCACACACTTCTCTCTCTGACGAGGTGTAAACTAGGAAAGCAGCCATGTCGATTTCTCTCTGACTCTGCTACAACATCCAGCCCAGTGCCTCACTTGCTGGGTGCACTTAGAAACTTTTATGTCACCACAAACTTAGATTTGTGGACAATTCAATTTGTCAGTATTTGTGTTCAGCCGTAAATTGTATCTTTGTGTTAATAAACTTTGCATATCACTCTTAAACAGTTAAAAGAGGCCAATCAGAATTTTGGAGCTTAGAAGGGAACTTGGAGATTGAAAATTGTTTTCCAGAGGAGGAAGCCAAGTACAAAAATGGGATATGGGGCTTCCCTGGTGGCACAGTGGTTAAGAGTCCGCCTGCCAATGCAGGGAACATGGGTTCGAGCCCTGGTCCGGGAAGATCCCACATGCCGCAGAGCAACTAAGCCCGTGCGCCACAACTACTGAGCCTGCGCTCTACAGCCCGTGAGCCACAACTACTGAAGCCCACGTGCCTAGAGCCCGTGCTCCACAACAAGAGAAGCCACCGCAATGAGAAGCCCGCACACCTATTCAGTATTTATAGTCAACTGTAGTCATTTTCTTTTTTTTTTCATATTTATTTATTTTTTAAACATCTTTATTGGAGTATAATTGCTTTACAATGGTGCGTTAGTTTCTGCTTTATAACAAAGTGAATCAGTTATACATATACATATGTTCCCATATCTCTTCCCTCTTGCGTCTCCCTCCCTCCCACCCTCCCTATCCCACCCCTCTAGGTGGTCACAAAGCACCGAGCTGATCTCCCTGTGCTATGCGGCTGCTTCCCACTAGCTATCAATTTTACATTTGGTAGTGTATATATGTCCATGCCACTCTCTCACCCTGTCACATCTCATTTTCTTTTTGATGCTAAAACTTGCCTTAAATTTGGTCTGTGGGAGACCCTTCAAGCTGGTTCCTGTGTCTTTTAAAAATTTACTTCTGGGGGCTTCCCTGGTGGCACAGTGGTAATCTGCCTGCCAATGCAGGGGACACGGGTTCGAGCCCTGGTCTGGGAAGATCCCACATGCTGCGGAGCAACTAAGCCCGTGCCCCACAACTACTGAGCCTGCGCTCTAGAGCCCGTGAGCCACAACTACTGAAGCCCATGTGCCACAACTACTGAAGCCCGCGTGCCTAGAGCCCGTGCTCCACAACAAGAGAAGCCACCGCAATGAGAAGCCCGCGCACCGCAACAAAGAGTAGCCCCGCTTGCCGCAACTAGAGAAAGCCCGCGCGCAGCAACGAAGACAAACACAGCCAAAAATAAATAAATAAAATAAATAAACTTATTTTTTAAAAAAGGTATATGATTTTCCAACATCTCACGGGCTACTGGCAGCAGTGGAATCACAATTCTGGTCTCCTATCTCATTTTTCAGAACAGTTACTGACAACACAACAAGATGTCAATGCCTCTGTGGTTCAGGAAAGATGAGACAATTACACATCCTACTTCTGTTCAGCAGCTTTTCCAGAATAACGAACCACTCCCTGCCCTGCCCTCAATTCTATGCCTATTTTTGTTTAAACTAGTAAATAAGTTAAAATTCTCCATGAATGAGTGTAATTTAATGTTTCTTTCTTATTAAAAAAAAATGAAAGATAATCCTTCTTTAACCAGTGACATTTAACCGTCTCCTTTTACACATCAATTTTACCAAAGGATTCTTCAGGAAGAATGTAAGTAAAGAAGTAGGCAAAGAGTAAACTGGCTACAAGTGCTAAATCATTGGTATATTTAATGTTTCTAATCCCTTATCTTTCTTTCCTTTGTTGCTTTTATAACCTGTTTATTACTATTTTTTTTTAAGCCCATCGAGGTACTAATGACCTACCGTAGCCCTAAAAATATGCACCAAATGCTATTAGGATGAAACAATGGTTACAGATGTTTGTCACACATGATGTCTCATGATGAAGCTTCCTTTCTTTATTTCTCTTAAACATATTTGACTTTTAATGAAATCAGGAATGAGTGAAGAGAAGTTTTCATGAGCAACAGGGAAACCACCGACCTTAGGCTATTTTGCATTTCCTAAATTAACTGGCTGAAGAAACCAAATCTGCCTTGAGCCTTTGGATTCCCCGTGTAAGCCCTGTCCCAGTGACCTTTCTGGAAGTTGAGGGCAGCTGAAGAAGCGTCAGAGATAGGCCCTTGGGATCTGAGATCAAAACAGGCCAGCATGGGCTGAGAAACCTGATTTGGAGTTCTTGGCAGAGCCATCTATAAACTGCAAAGCAGCTGTCAATTAATCCCTTAACTCTGATAGGTCCTGGCTTACTTATCTACAAAATGGAAAGGGGATTTATTAACCAGAGGACCGGGGAGGGCCCTTCTAGCTCTAGCATCCTGGGCATCTTTCAGAGGTTGATGGGGAGTCGGGGAAAAGGAATCTTGCGCATGTGGATGAAATGAACCTGAGTGTCAAGTGTCTATGGCTGTCACTGTCATCTGACAATGTTCCTTGTTCTCTTCCTCTCTCCCTCCTCCCCACTGTATATCCCTGGAGCATAATGGCTGGGAGAGGAAGTGCCAGCTAAATCATGACAGCCATTTGGGAAAGAGGGCTGAAAGTTCTATCTGTATTCCGTTGCACTTAAAAGGCACCCTTCTTTCTACAAACACTGCTTCCACATTGAGGGGCAGGTACTTTGAGATACTTTATATAAATAAGTTGGTTTTATTCCCACAAAACAGATATTATGATCTTATTTTATAGATGAAAAAAAAAGCTCAAAATGTTAAAGAGATAAACTCAAAATTAAACTCAAATAATATATTCCTAGTACATAACAGAGGCAGGATGTAAACCTAGATGTGACCCATGCACTTTTCATGAAACCTGGGCTTTTCCTATTAGAAAGCAAGAACAACAGGAGGTTTCTGGAGTTCAGGTCATATTCTATTTTTTGACCAGAGTAATAATAGTTATATAGATGTTTGCTTTATAATTATTTGTTAAACTGTACATGTCTTATGTATTTGTCTGTGTTCTATGTCATAATTTTTTAAAAGTGACAGAAAAGAAAAAGATGAAGAATTCATTGTCATTAGCACAAGGTGGGCAAAGCAGATGTTCGTCCTGAGCCTGTCTGGGTGGTGAGCAGATGTACCATTCCAAGAGAGAGAGCTCTCAGCCAACATCCCCCAGGTCATGCCTAGAAAGGTGTCTTCCAGAAAGCTCTGTAAAAAATGCCACAGGACCCCCAAGAGGAGACTCTATAGCCAAAACCACAGGGCACCTGGGATATCCCAGGGACGCATCAGCCCAACGCAGACAAATGAGACCACCAAGCCCCCTCATCAAATCCAGAGATCCCCACAGCCCTTCCCAGAACAGACTTACTTGTCCGAGTCAAAATGCAACTAGTAAAAAAAAAAAAAAAAAAAAAAAAAAATGCAACTAGTAGGTGGTTTCTTGACAATGAAAGGTAGATGCAGTGACCCTTAGATAAAGTCTGTGTGTCAGGAAGTGTCAGAGAAACCTGGCTGGGACTACTTGGAAACCTTGTCCATAATTTTAAGAAAGGTATACCACTCTTTAATGTTAAATAGGTTGGTCTGTACACACACACACACACACACACACACACACACACACACACACACACACTATTGTTTTAAATCACTTGGTACAAATAGTCATTTCTTCAAAGTGTAAATCCCCAATTCTTATCTCTCCAGATATAATAAACATAACCTTCTGACTCTGAATTAACAAAGGCCAGATCCCACATTCCTCCCTGGGCTTACACTTCTAATTCTAGAGCCACAGAGCGGGCTGACCTGCTAAAATGTGTTTCTTCAGGAATGAGAGCTGTGACTAGACGGTTTCTGATACCAACAACAGATGCTCTGTGAACTAATTCAGGCAGGAGTTAACACAGATGCAGTAACCAAACTGCCTGTTAAACATACTATGAGAAAGTATGTTTCTCTCTCTCCCAAGTTGGCCTTTTGGGGGAATGAAGCCTGAAAAATAACATGTTTGTTTCAGCCTTTAATAATCTTAAAACTTGTCAAATGAGGCCTACAGGTTGTGAAGAAATAAAATCTGAAACTTTCATTGAGTCTGAGTGAGCCCACCTCATCCCTCAATTCCCCTTTTCCCACTGAATTGTGGCCCCTTCAATATATATAAAAACTACCGAGATAAAAATTTAGATAGTTGTGATGATCAGTAACCTTTATCTAACTCTGATGAAGTTCATGAAGGGTTCAAATAACTATGGAAATTAAAAGTGAAGAATTCTTCTGGAAATTCAGTAAAATTCACTATTCATTATTAGCCAGATGTCCTGTTTATCCAAATATCAAAATACTCTTAAAATATGGGTACGGACTTCCCTGGTGGTGCGGTGGTTGGGAATCTGCCTGCCATTGCAGGGGACACGGGTTCCATCCCTGGTTCGGGAAGATCCCACATGCCGCGGAGCAATAAAGCCTGTGTGCCACAACTACTGAGCCTGTGCTCTAGAGCCTGCGAGCCACAACTACTGAGCCCGTGTGCCAAAACTACTGAAGCCCGCGCGCCTAGAGCCCGTGCTCTGCAACAAGAGAAGCCACCGCAATGAGAAGCTGGAGCACCACAACGAAGAGTGGCCCCTGCTCGCCGCAACTAGAGAAAGCCTGCGCACAGCAAGGAAGACCCAACGCAGCCAAAAATAAAAAAACAAAAACAAATGGGTACACCTTTGTATTGTTGTTAGGAATAAGTCATTACCTAAATCTCTAGTAACTAAATAAATCAACAAAACCAAATCATTTGATCCAAGAGCATGGTCACTAAATTCTATCAAGTTCTCCAGAGACGAGCCCCCAACAACAAATACAAAAGATCTCTGCTTTATTTGGACTGGAATGGAAACCACCTGCTACAGGCACTCCACATGCCGTGTGACGCACCAGGAAAGCCCGTCTCCTCTGCAGTGGGGGAATGGGAGAGTGGTGGTCTCCCAGCGCCGTTCTGGCTGACCAAGCTCTACCCTACATGTCCAGCGTACCTCACGCCCATCCCCATTACACTACTGTCTGCTTACTTCAGTCTTGACACCAGACAGCAAGCTCAGCTCTTTAAAGCTGGGGACCCACGACCTTCTGTCTCTTCATTTAAAAACTCCTGGTATAGCACAGAATTGATTCTTAAATACGTATTAAGTAGTGTCTATTAGCTACCTTTATGTACTAACTCAAGCTTAACTTTTTCGTAAAAGCATTTTCAGTAAACCTGTGCCTTCCTCAACCACTCTACTGACCAGTAAGCATTTGTGCATTACTTTAACATAAGCAAATGTTTACAACACTTAGTTATTAATTTATTAGTACTCACTGTATCATTTCCCTCTGTATTTTATGGTCCTCAAGAGGGGAGCTGAGCCCCTCACAAAAACTGACAGAACAGCTCAGACAATGAGCATTTAATGATTAAGAAAAAGCACCAACCTGTTTAACATTAAACGATAGTATTCCTTCCTTAAAACAATGGACAAAGTCACAGTAAGACTAGAAGGAGGAACAAAATATTAGAATGCTCATTGTGAATAGTGAGTGACCTACCTTTCTATATTTTTAAGCAAAGGCTGTTGAGGTCAAATTAATTTAGACTGATAATCTTATATAACATCATACTTTAATAGTGCCATATAGTAAGGGACTGGATTTTTTCTTTTTAATCTTCACTGATAATGAGGCAATAAATACTCTGCACTCATGTTGTGTTTATTTCGAGTTGCTAACATGATGTAGGGGAAGTGGTATGTGAAGTTCTGTACATGTGATTAAAAGTAAATAAATGAAGAACAAAAGAGCTCAGATGTTCTTTCTCATTTCATCTTTCTCAACCACTATTCTTCAAGTTATCAGTTATCTAAAATCTCTTAAGCTGCATTTAAATCCAGATTTAAAAGTTGAGCTCTAAGAATTTCCCAAACTTATTAATTTTATTACGAGTAAATCCCTTTGATGAACGATTTTAGGGCATTTAAGCAATCACTGAAGCATTTACCTTTTCAAAATAAAATCTAAGTGTAGGCAAAACCAGTGGTGATGATATTTCATAGGTATCTGTTGAACAGTCCAAAAGAAAATAAAATCAGAAAAATCTATATACAGATGCTCAGTGTTCTAAGGGCAGAAAAGAGAAGCTCTGATCTGGTACTTGAAAATACATGAAAGAGGTAGTGAAGCACTATTTCCTGGAGAGCGATCAAAAAACCACTGGGCCTGAATACTCAAATTCACATATACCTTTGAGAAAGCATTCTCTACAAGCCAGACCATGCAGTGTTCTGTCTTCAGAGCAACAAGAGAAATGTTAACAATGGCACTCCCTCAGGGGTTTGTCCTGGGAACTGTGCCATTTAATCTTCTTATTAATTTTTTGGTGGAGGAAGGTGAGCTCTAAGTAGAGAAGCTCTTTGTCAAAATTTACTAAAGACAAATCACTAGGAACTGAAGGGATCTAGAAGAAATTGTGGTTGGATTTAGGCACCTCATGAAGTCAACAAAGGTCAAAGTACAACTCCAAGGCCATACGGAAGAGCCCAACTAATATGATTCTTCTCATATAAGCTTGTAGTCACTAAATATACAGGGTATTCAGTCTAAATGAAAAAGGGAGCCCAATAATGTCCTCATTGCTGGACAGTCCAATGCCAAGACTGTAAGATACAAGACACATAAGATTGCAAGATACATATGAGATAACTGAAGCGTTATAAAAGATTAAAGGAAGAAAAAATAGGGCCATGATCGAAAATGTTTGTATAGTTCTGCTCAGAATACCAAATCTATTGTGAGTCTATTGACAGCTATTCCTTCTCTCTCTAAGCAGAGATTATCTGCTTTCTTTAATTACAATACAGCAATTTTTGGCACCTCTCGAGTATTTTTCACATTGTGATTTGCACTCTAGATATAAGTATAAATTCCTCGAGAGCTGAGACCCTGTCTGTGTATTTGCATTTCTGCCAGAATAACAGGTTTCAAACAAATGGTTGTTAAAGGCAGCAGTTAAGAATATGGGCTCTATAGCCTAAGACTGTCCAAGGTTAAATCTTGGTTTTACCACTAACTTTGAGAACTTAGGCAAGTTTCTAATCTTTGTGTCTCCATGTTGTCATCTGTAAAACTGGCACAGTAATGGTTGGTAGATTATTGTGAGGATTAAGAGATAATATGTGCAATGGTTTAGAGCAATACTTGGTATAGAGTTGAGTGTTTAATAAGTGTTAGCTAATAACCACAGTAGTTATAGTAACAGTACATTAATATATGAATTACTTAATAAATGACTGATACACAAGTAAAAACTATCATAAAAATTAGAGGGGTCCTCATGCTGGGATTTTCTTGAATCAAGAACAGTATTTCTCAGATGTAAGTCTTTCACAATTAGATAAAATATAGGATGCCTGGTTAAATCAAATTTCAGATAAGCAACAAGTACTTTTTTAGTATAGTTAGATCCCAAACAGCACATAGGAGAAAACTGGTAGAAGCAGAGTCTGGTAGGATACAAATGTTGGTTTGTTGTTTTAAGAGGAAGTCTCTGAATCTTAAAAGTCACTTCTTCCTCTTTTAAAGAATTTCCTCCCTCCTTTATCACTTTTAGGATGCCTTCTTTGTACCATGCATAAACTCTTCTTAACATCAGCAACAAGCTGAGGTAAAAATGAGAATTTTAAACTAGATACAGGTGTACACTCTTCCTGGATTTCCTACTGGCCACAGTGCACTCTGCCCACCTGGGCTTAAAGGAGCCCCGTTGGGTGCTGCCCAAGTTCTGATAAATCAAACCACTCTGCACTCCTTCACAGTCTATATTTAGGTCCCCTTTCCACCCAACTTGAACTAACTGAACAAACCATTACAAAGTACTAGCTTTAACAATTTGCTTTGAATACTTACAATGGTCTTAAAAAGGCAGTGGCAAAATTTCCCACATCAGCGGGTGTTTATTTGGATTAAATTAGTACTAGTGGTTTAAACATGCTAGAGGGTTCGAACATGGAGCAGGCTCTTTAAGGACAGATTTGCATATCTGTAAATCGGCAGCTTTCAGAGACCAGACCATATTAGGCATGTATTAGGTTGTGAGTATTTATGATATTTTATAAAGACACAGCATACTATCCGTTCATTATAAATAGCAACCAAATCTATGCTTTCAATTCTAACAGTCAATAATCCAAGAACAGCAAGCTTGCAGGGCACCATCTTACCCCTCAATACTGATTTGAGGTTGAGCTTGGCTTGGCGGTGCAGGTCCTCTACGCAGGGGGGTCTTGTGGTGGGAAGGAACACATTCTCCTGCTGGTGCCATGGAGCAGTGTAGTGGACTGTCCATCGACTCTCCTCATCTAGGTTGGAAACAGCTGTAGAAAGAAAGAACACATTCAGAGGTCAAATTAAATGTGTTACATCAAGGTGGGTTCTTGGTACCTAACACACCCATAGGTAAGGGCCAGCAAGGGAGAAATGGAACAAATTTTGAATAAGATTCAATCTCAGATCCCAGGGGTCCTTCCCACTGTGTTTTGTGTTTGTTCAGTTAATTGCTTCCCAGCTTTTTAGGCCCTCCCTCTACTCCAATGTTAGAAAATGATTAACAAAATCAATGAAGACCTCCAACTCCTGCTTAACTCCACCATGACAAATAATAGTCAATTGTACTATGTCATTGCGTTAGCAAATGTTAGATTGTCAAGACAGAAAACAAATTTTCTACTAAGAAGTTGGGACCCATTCTTTCCCCTCTAAGGCATTATTTTTAAAACATCACTGTTATAAACTCAATTAAATTTTTACAAAACTAATCATAAACATTCAAGGTAATACATTTAAATAGCATATCTAATTAGAAATCCATTTGTGCTACAACATTTTCTCTGTATTTCTTGCTTTCATGGAATAGTTTTATATTCAAATGTTTTTAGAAATTCCAATGCAATTGACTTTTCCCAATATAATCCAATTCAACTGAATTTTTCCAACACAAAAGAGATTGAGGACATCAGAGGGGGAAATGATAGGTAGGCTAAATCTCTATGACAATTTTCCTTTATCCTTCTAGGGATTGGGATCGCTCTGTCTACGCATTTCATTTTTTCCTGACAACACAATCTAAGTGGGGTACCAATGGATCCCAACACGAAACTGACAGCACCATAAATATTCCACAATTTTTAAAATACTCTCTATATAATTGCTGCCATAAGCCAGGTGTAGAAGAGACTAAAGAAGTTTGAGAAGGACCCTGTGCTGAGGCAGTTACTGAGGGTGACAAGTCTAACTCCTGTAAAACCAGCAGATACGACAATTGTGAGTCAGGGGCGAGTCTTCCCCTAACTCTGACCTATGCCACACAGGGCACGCTGGGCCTACTTGTTTCTACAACGTAACATGTCCCTGGAAATGAGACCATAAAGTAGACTCTCAAAATAAAATCAACAGGCGTGCATGAACTATTGAACCTTTCTATTTGAACATGTTTAAAATTAACTCAATGTACCTTACAGTACAGCTATTACAGCCACTAAACAGATCAAATGAACTAATATATGTAAAGCCTTAGCTTATGAAATAACTCATGTAAAGAATGGTTGTGGCGAGAGCAGTGCAATTACTTGAAGGTAGCTCCTGACTTTTCAACCATCGCTGAAGAGGAACTTGGCCTTTCTCAGTGCCCCTGGGAACATAAGCCACCACGTATACCATGGTCAGCGCTCACCCCATATACCACCTTCTCTACAGCTACTGAATTCTACAAGCCGGGCTTTAAATAATTCATTTTCTAAATCATCCCACCTTCTCCAGTTATAAGATAAATTAGTACTAGGGATGTGATGTGCAACATGATGAACACAAGTGACACTGCTGTGTTCTATATAAAAGTTGTTAAGAGAGTATATCTTCAGAATTCTCATCACAAAGAAAAATTTTTTTCTTTTTCTTTTGTATGTATATGACATGACGAATGCTCACTAAACTTATTGTGAAAATCATTTCATGACATATGCAAGTCACATCATTATGCTGTGCACCTTAAACGTGCACAGTGCTGTATGTCAATTATATCTCAATAAAACTGGACGAAGTGTTTTTTAAAACCATCCCACTTTCTCCATAAACTGCTAAATGGGAAAATAAACATTGAGAACTAGACATCAAGTTAAAAACAGAAATGTCCTGTGTGCTTTCTGCTTTTAACGTTTGCTAAAAGCAGCATGTAAACTAGGCATCTGGCATTTCACATAACCTCCGTGGAACAAATGTTTTGCATGGTGCATAGAACTATCAAACTTAATCTATAAAATCCACAGAGACCCGATTTAGCTCTTAGTTATGTATCTGAGAATCTTGCACAGGGTGGGACTCACCATATGTCCCCCAAAGAGTAGCCACAGTTAATTACAATGTTTTGTGCTAATGTCTATTTATTTGAAAGACTGAATTACCATACTTCATAGTTGGAAAATACTGAAAATTGAAACTCTTCCTATTCGCCAATTACAAATCAAATCCAAGTAATAGCGTCCGTGTAATCACACCATCAGCCCCACCACACAGCTACTAAACTGGCTCCTAAGAAAGGACAGTTGTCTCTGCCCTGGTGTATCTCACTCTTGCCAGGGCAGACTTTAATCAGTCCATCCAAAGACAGCCTTCAACCAGGGAAGCTGTAGAAATGAGCCCCAAGGGCTGTTCTTCTGCTTTCTCCGAAGTTTCTCTTACCAACGCTCCTACCCATGGCACATTTATCCAGTTTAAATCCATTGGTCCAAAAACTAAAGTAAAATAAAATAAACCAACAACTATGTAAAAACAGAACCATGTATTTATAAAAATTATACTTTCCAAAGAATGAAGAAGCACCTGGATTAAAGAAATTTAAACCAGTGGTAAGTATACAATGAAGCCACATCACAAAAGCTGTGTACTTTCCAATGACTGATCAGTCTAGACAGAGCCTGTCCTTGAGCTCTTAAATACCCAACAGAGTGCCAGGGAGTTTTAGAGGATCATCCCCACCGAAAATATGTGATACATTACACAGAGGCTCCTCATATATTTAGCCAAAGAATCAAAAAAACATACACTGTACATCAAGGCAGACATAAAGTAAATACAAGGGGGTTTTCCCCCCCTTCTTCAAAGGACTTCTTTTGAGAAGCAGAAATGAATTCACCTAAAATCCCAACCCATAAATAAGTAAGACATGCTAAAAAAAAATCACAGAATTCTGTCCTAGAGTTACAAAAGTCTGAGGTGTTTGAACAACTTGGTATAGAATGGAGTTTAACTCATGCCAATTATGCTGTTTCACACTCTTAATTCCGTCACTCGAAAGGATGAAGTCGTACATAAAACACACACACATACACACACACTCGCATGTAGTGGGGGAGAAAAGAAACTACTTACTTTTCTTCCTAAAAAGTTTAATTAAAGACTTGATCTTTGTATTAATAAAGACCACCATTTCCAGGATGTCTACATAGGGCTTAGAAATTTGAATCACATTAAAAG
This sequence comes from Balaenoptera borealis, assembly GCF_965194805.1. Taxonomy (NCBI): domain Eukaryota; kingdom Metazoa; phylum Chordata; class Mammalia; order Artiodactyla; family Balaenopteridae; genus Balaenoptera; species Balaenoptera borealis. Next base: position 25,537,396 of record NC_138873.1, on the reverse strand, counting down.
CTCAGTGCAGCAAGCAGGTGGCAAGCGGCGTCCTTCTGTTCCAGATTCGAACTTTCTTCCCCTGGTCTTGAATCCTTAGACATCTGCCCCGGGTGATGTAACTTTGAGGTTGAGCTTATTGTCAGGCAGTTACAAACCATTAACAGTCCTTGAACCTGAAACGCTCCCACTGAAACCTAACCTTTAAGGCTGAGAGCGGCCAGTGACAACATGTACAGAAAGAAAGAGAAAGCCAATCACAGTTCTTATTTGCATGATAGCCACTTCGGTCTTTCTGCCTTGGTGCTCAGTTATTCAGTTTTCTCTCCAATAGATCAGAAGTTTCTCCTCTCTGGATTCCACAAAAAATAGTGCAGATTTTCCTTAAGGAAGTTGAGGTGAAGTAAATGTGTTCCCCATTTTCACTGGGCCACTGTGAACATCCAGATCTTTTTACTGGAGCCGACAAGTCTTAGAGCCAGTCTGTTGATTCTTTGACTCCCTAGTTAAGTCAGGCATTTGAACTGATTTAGGGGAAAAAAGAGCCAGACTATTGTTTCCCCAACCATGCCCCCAGGCTCAGCCTCCCACACCAAAGGAATGTTTGCAAAGAAGCAGTAAAACTTTACAATAGAATCTCCATGGAGCTGTAAATGAGGACTTGGTTGCATTTTCGTGCAATTTAGTACGCCCTGTCTTCTCACCCAGTTTCTTTTTTTTTTTCTTGCCAGTGTGAGCATAGCACTGTCATTGTTCCAAAGGGTGATCTTGTTTGCATCTAGCTGCCACAACTCTCCCACCTCACCCCACAAAAAAACCCCTCAACTTCTCCCATTCCAAAGGAGAAATTAGATGATATAGTACCCTAATCATTTAAATCTGTATTTTAAATTTAATTATCATCTAAGCCAGGTTTTTTAAATTCCACATCAAACACCACCCACGGGAGAGAAGAGGAATAATTTCTAACAAACATTATTTGAGTTTCTCTTTAACTTGAATGTACTGTACTGAGTTCTGGTTCTTTTGCAATTAGCTAAACCCATTTGCAATTAGCCACAGAGAACTGGGGAAACACAAATAGAGAAGAATCAGAAACGTGGTACAAGCAGACACTGTAAAAAAAATACATTCCGGGGTAAAGGGACAGGAACAAAAAGGAAAAGAACACAAGTAAGAAAATATTATGAAAAGGGACAAAGGAAAAGAATGCTCCGCACATCTCTCCCCAATTCCACTTCATGGCAAAACAGTTTTTGAGGCATGTTAGACAACCTCTTATTTCATAGCTTTGGGCCAGACTTACAACTGAATGGAAAAATGTAATAACCCACTAATTCAAAACATTTCGTTTATAACAAAAGCTCTTAGTCAAAGAATAAAATTTATATAAGGGGCTCCCTCTAGGGAAAACTTTGGAATGATTCCTCCTCAAATCATTTCCCCCCCAATCTTATTTTTTAAACAACAACAAAAGCAAAGCAAACAAACAAAAACCAAAACACACATATTATCCTATCACCATACATATTATCACAGATTTCCAATTTGTGTTCTTTCATCCCATACATAGCTTTATTTAAAAGTAACCACATGGCCAGATGGCAAATGACAAACTACTGTGAGTGTAAGCTGCCTGAAACGAGTGTGCAAAGTCTCCCTTAGGAAAACACACTTATAAGCAAGAATGACAACCTCGCCCGGCTTCAAGAGCTGCCTCTCAGCTCACTGCACTCAGACAGGTAGCAGCAGGTTCTGGCAGGAAGTACTCCTATTCAGTTCACAACCAACAAGTTTCCGAGGTTGAATGTCCCCATGCAAACTTCCAACTGGAAACAGCATATGGCCTTTCATGTATACAACAATGGCATTGGAACATTGATTCATTCATTAAAAGATAAATATTGAGCACATACTAAGGGCCACTCATTTGAGATCCCTCTTGGAGCTTACATTACTTGACAGTAAACCACAATTATACGGTATATTAGAAGGTGGTAAGTAGAATGGACAAAGGAAAAAGTTGAAGAGGATAAAAGGGGCTTGAGAGGAGGGGAGGTGGCCAAGTTGTAGTATTAAACAGGAGTCAGGGTAGAGCTTGAAAAAGTGAGATCTGAGTAAAAACTTGAAGGAGGCAATGCCAATAAAATAAGAATCTATCCAGCGAATCCCACTGGCTCTCATTTTAAAGAGGGAGATATGTTTATTGGTAGTGAGACATTAGGACTAGTCAGAGAAGTGCTCTAAGAAAATGAACTCTGGTAAGAGTCACGCATGAAGTAATTCCCTTTCTCATTCAATTAAACCTGATATTAAGTGGCCTGAGTTGTGTAAAGATAATGCCATTATCTGGTTACACAGCAGTCAGTGGTGAGTCTAGGGGTAGAAAGTAGGCTTCCACTCCACTTCCCGGGGCACACTGTCCTCTACGCGTTATTCTGCATTGCCTCTTAACCTCCTAAGTCCAGAGCTTCAGGAAGGAACCACATAAATTAGGGTATTTATTGTGTTACATAGTAAGTTGTGTTTGGAAAGAGCTTTTTAATTATAAAGATTTCCCCAATGATTTTCTCATCTCTTACTTTACATCCTGCATAGAAGCATGAGAATGAGGAAGTGTTTTCATCTTATAATTTGCATTTGCCTGGATGTCATAGTTTATTGAAGAGTCATGGTTTTACGAAAGTGTCTAGTATTTTTCAATGGTTCCATTTACACATTCAACGGAAAATACATAAATCCATGGTACTTCTTATTCTAACTTTAGCTCTATATCAGTAGCAACAATTTTTTTTTTAAAGTTCTAATATCCCAAACGTGGAAGACTTGACAGCATAGCAAAGGAGTGAAGAGCTCAGCTCTGGAGCCCTCTTACCCCGGATACTGGCCACTTACTAGAGAAGTGACCTCTCCATACCTTGGTTTTCTCATCTGTAACATGGAGGTAATAACACTACATTACAAGGTTATTATGAGAATTTAAAGAGTTATGATTGACAAGGTCCTTGGAACAGTCCCTGGTATGTGGTAAGCATATATAAGTATTTGTTAGAGACATGAATAATATCTGAAGAGACAGCTAAGCAGTCTTAAGCTTAATAAAGGGACAGTAATGCCCTTTATTGTGAATGGAAATCAACTTCACAATCTCATGGTTGTCTTTCTACTTGCTGGAGAGTTAAACTGCCAGCTGCATGAATGACTGCTCTAAACCTATCACTTCCAGTTTTGATGCACAAATTATCTTTCCCCCTGCCTAAAATTCTACCGCTCACCATTTAAAAAAATTCTCAGTGGTCACCATGAACTTCTAACCAGTACCAATGGTCTTTTTCTCTCTCCGCATCTTTCTAGTTATCTTTTTAATCATATACGGCTAATGACCCGGTTCTGGCACTATTCTTCATCAACACTGCAAACCACTAGCTCCTTTCCTACATTTGATTGCTCCTTCTCTGGATTCTGACAAACTCTTAACAAGCTTCCACGAGCCAGTCGTTATACTTCCGTACTATGCTATTTACTTATTCCCCCTTGAAACCTTAATGATTTTGCTGGTGTGAGGCAGGAGTCAACAAATTATGGCCCTTAGGCCAAATCCAGCTGGTCTCTTTATAAATGGTTGAAAAAAACTAAAAGAATAATATTTCATGACATGTGAAATTATATAAGACTCAAATTTCAGTGTCTGATAATAAAGTTGTGATGGAACACCACTACGGCCATGCATTCATCTACTGTCTACGCTGCTCTCAGGTTGCACAAAACTGCAGAGCTGAGTAGTTGCGTCAAAGGCTATATGCCCTGCAAAGCTGAACATATTTACTCTCTGGACCTTTAGAGAAAGATATGCTGACCTCTGGATGAAGCTTCTGCCTTTAAACTCCCCACTCAGTCTTCACCTCCGTCTGCTGTCTTTCATTGGTCTTGTCCTCCAGCTCCATCTTACTAACCTCTACTCGAATCTCACATTATCTCAAGCTGAACGTCTAATTTAAGCCAGTTTACTTAAATTAGCTACTTATCAAGAACTTTCTCATTTCTATTAGGGCTGACAGTCAATTTTTCAGCGAACCAGACAGGTACATTTAAACTCCAGTAAAAAATGAGAAAACTGAGATCTAGACGCTGATGCATGTCAGAGCTAAGATGAGAATCTGGGTGTCCTGAGCCCTCTTCCATTAGTGCAATTAAGTTTTGCAAAGATATCTTTAATTACTACATTCAAGTTAATATATCTTACACCAAAGTCTTTATTAGAGCCCACAACTAATAAAAATATTTAAGAGTAGAAGTCTTCAGTTAGTACATTCAAGTTAATGTATCTTACACAAAAGTCCTTATTAGAACCTATAAATTAAAATATTTAAGAGTAAATCATTGCCCTCTAAAAATACTGTTAAATATTACAAAGGAAAATATGCTCTAATATCACTTGAATAATCCTGGTGGCTTATCCTGGTCCAGAATTTTGGAATTCTATTACCACTACTATTGTATAAATATTGGCATCCTTATTCATAAAAGTCCAACATTTCTGCTTAATCTTTCACTGAAATGAAATCTTATTTTTAACCAACATTTAAATTTTTTCTTCTAGGAATCATCCGATTATTTCTACAGTTACCTGATTACTTCCCAGGAGCGGGTATATAACATACCAGCAAAGAGTCAGAGGAATATTTTGCAAAGTAACACATATTCTAAAAATTTTAACTGTGAATATGCATTTATGTCCCACCAGTCAGCAATTTTACATCGAGCATTTATTAGCTGCCTTGCGTTAGGCATCCGGGTTAAAAGTAAATCAAACATGGTCACTGACTTTCGTAGGAAGTTCATAGTCCAGTGGGGAGGAACTTCCTACGAAAGTCAGTGACCACACCCAAACAGATAAAAATAATAAAACAATGAATAAGTATGGCGAGAGAGATAAGACCATGATGTTTACTGGAAAGATGACAAAGGGTATGTAGCTCACTTATTTTAAATTTATTTTTTATAAATTAGTTTTTTATTTGTGTTTGAAAGTTAATGCATTTAGCTTTAGATCCTGGGTCATAATTTGAGGTATTAGGTCAGAAAACACTGCCACAGTATTGTTCCCTAGAGAAGAATTCAAGCAAACCCAAACATAGTTTAGTTTTTGGTAGCCACTTAAGCTTTTTTTAAAAATTGCTTTCCAGCATTACATAGGTTTTATGTGTACAACATTATTGTTAAACTTCTGTCCGAACTTCAGCCTGCTCACCACCAAGAGTTCAGTTTCCCTCCATCACCATACAGTTGACCCCCTTTATCCATTTTTCCCTCCTCCCACCCCCATCCCTTCTGGTAACTACTACTCTGGTCTCTTTATCCGTGTTTGTTTTTGTTTGGTTTGTTTATTTTATTTATTTAGATTCCACGTATGACTGAAATCATACGGTATTTGTCTTTCTCCATCTGACTTATTTCACATAGCATGATACCTTCAAGGTCCATCCATGTTGTGGCCAATGGCAAGATTTCATCTTTTTGTATGACTGAGTAGTAGTATTCCATTGTGTGTGTGTGTGTGTGTGTGTGTGTATGTGTATACACACACACCACGTCCACTTTATCCATTCATCTGTTGATGGGCCTTTAATGGTGTTGGGAAAACGAGAGAGCCACATGCGAAAGAATGAAACTAGACCACTATCTCACATCACACACAAAAACCAACTCAAAATGGATAAAAGACTTGAATGTAAGAAACCATAAAACTTCCAGTAGAAAACAGACAAACAGCTGTTAGGGAACAGAGGCGAAGAGGGAACTTCTAGGTAAAGCCCAGTCCTGGGACACACGGAGATCTGCAAATGCTTCGGTGTAAGCTTATGGGAGAGTGACAGGGAGAAAGGTGGCAAGAGAGGCAGGGGTCTGACCCTGAAGGGCATTGCTTGTCATAGGGGTGGAATTCAGTTGGTGGGCTAGGGAGTCAGTGAAGGAGTTTAACAGAGGAAGTTGTATGGCCAGCATGACACTGTAAGACATCACTAGTCTAGGTGAAGAGTGTTTGAGGGGCTTAAGTGGGCTTGACTGGAGGGAGGGAGAGAAGGTGGGGACCAAGTGGCAGCAAATCATCACGCCAGTGGTGAGGAGGTCAGAACCAATTCTCACGCAGGGTTGTTTTTCCACAACATCCTTGGTCTTAGCAGACTGCCTTTAACAGTGTGTATTATGTTTCAGGAACCATTATATACTTAACATATAAAATTTTAAAAATTAGACCTTAGCTATTAATAAATGACCCTGTTACCACTCATGCTTTCATTTGCAGTAAACCTTAAAATATACCCTTATTCTTTTTATTAAGGACAAAAGATTACAGGTATAAACCTACAAGCTTTAAGTGCAGAGCTGTCTAAGGACTCATAGATAGGCCTCCACCCCCTCTGAATTCTTCCCTTCCCTCTCCCCATTTACACAAAGCTTCACGCATTAAATATAGTTAGGGCATTAAAAGTCTTTATTTTGAATCTAAAACTTTCACAAACTTTGTTTAAAAGTATTTCGTAAAAAGAAACATTTTCAAATACTAAACAGGAGTTATAAGTAGAAACAAGGCATGATTATGCCATATAATATATATACACATTTTGAATTACATAAAATTTGAGTCCTAGATCAATTGAAAATGGACTGTATAATCAACAAAGATCACCATGGTCATCTAAGTGGGGAAGGGGAGGGAAGGGAAAGAAAAGTCAGATGTAATGGTATTCTGGTCAGAGCTCCAGATTCTAAATGATAATTTAAGCATGTCTCAAAGGAATTTAGCTCTTGAAAATAGAAAATTTCTCAGCCTAGCCTTATCTATAAATGGTGCTTTTACTGACTACTGATGTGTTTTATGCTATTTTTAAAAATCAAGCTTAACATCTGAAATAGAAGACTGTACATGACTAAGTTAATTTAGGTGTACTGATTATCTTTATGCATAGTTAAAATACTTCAAATACAATGTTTAAATCCATAGACACACCCATTCATTCTTGTGCTTTTCAGACTCGTTGGATTGGAAAACATCATAGCAGAAAGTATCCTATGCAAGGCCACAGGTCTATAAAATAAAATGTACACACTTAGTAGTAAGAGATTTTAGAAATTTATAAAAAGTAACTAGCAACATAATCTCCTTAATAAACATTCATAACAATGCTTTAGTAATAGATAGACTTACAGAAAGCTTAGGCCTAGCTTAGGTTTATTAAGGAACAAAGTCTTCCCATAACTTTAACTTTTGGAAGAATTATGTTTCATGTTTTTATAAATACTTGCAATATTGAGAGAAATTATATACAGTCTATAATTCTTATCTACGAAAATAGCAATCATTATTGAAGCTGCAAAGCAAATTAATAATAGGCAGATGAATTAATACAATCAATAAATGTACAAATAAGAGAGTAAATTTTAAAAACAGGACTGCCAAATAAAATACAGCATGCCCAGATAAAGTTGAATTTCAGATAGACAAAATTTCACAATTAAGGGATTTTTTAAAAATCTACAAATTCATTTGTTAATACAATTGTAATTTATGATATTAAAAAATAGCCTTAAGTATTTGATACAACAGATGGAAAAATATACTTTATATTATTCAAGACAAATTGAATTCACTATAGGTTCTTGCTGTTTGGCACTTAATTGATTAAAAACTGAAAGATGAGTTGTCAGTTGTTGGCTAAAGAATCTATCTCTTAGCCACTGCAATGAGAAGCCCGCGCACCACAACAAAGGGTAGGCCCCGGAAGAGTAGCCCCTGCTCGCCCCAACTAGAGAAAGCCAGAAAACCTGCGTGCAGCAATTAAGACCCAACGAGCCAAAAATTAAATTAAAAAAAAAAAAGAATCAATCTCTTATTTTTCACATCAGGCATTTTTCTTACAAATTACTACTCTTCATCTCTTTAGTCTAAGATATTAAACATTTAAAACTTCTTCTTTGATTTACTTGTCAGTTTTAAATGCCATTACTGAAGAGCTGCGATCTAAGAGGACTCTTAGAGCAACAGCACAATGGAAGGATCAGCCTGCCATCTCCCTAATCCAGCAGACACTACTGGGACAACCGGTATTATGTGGGCCCTGACGCGATGAAATACCAAGTAATATAAACATCACCCATGGTAAATTCGAGTTAAACATTTTTGACAAGTTAAATTTTTCCATTTTACAGGAAATACAAGACTTAGAGCTAGAGGAAAAAAAACAAAAACAATCACTCAAACTGAAAAGTGGAACATTTTGCTGGTCTGGCCCCTGCAATAAATCAATTAAATGATAATAACAATAAAGGGAATGTGCCAGATTAAAAGAGATTTAAGGAACATCACAACCAGATGTATGATTCTGGATAGGATGCAAGTTTTGGATAAACCAGCTATAAAGAAAGGCCTTTTGGACAAATGGGGAAATTTGAATATACACTGGGTGTAATCTTACACATTTAACAGTTGAATAATAATGTTAAACATACATACACACACACACACACACACACACACACACACACACGCACGCACGCACGGTTGTGGAGATGCCGGCCTGGAATGCAAATATGTGTCTGATGGCAGATGCCCATGAAGAATTATTTTAACGTCCCATGAATCATGTTATTTCACAAAAGTGTATTAAAAATCACCAATATTCTAGAACTTCATTGGTACAATAGTCTTTTCTTTCTTCTGCTTCTGAATTAATCTTTAATGATGAATCATATGGCATGTTGAAAACAAGACAAATGGAAATCTCTCTTCTCATCAATATCTGGTCGGGGGAGTGGCTGGGGGTAGGCAGGGAAACCTTAAGAGATGATAATGTATCAGTTCTTTAGAAGGAACTTGATCTGGCATCCACTTTGCCAGTTAATTCAGATGCTAGGAAATACCCTTCACTCTGCATGTGCTAAAGCTAAAGGCTTCTGCTGTGGATCCTAGTTAATAATTTAATCTAAAACCACTGCTACCATCTGCTTGGTCAATTTCAAAACGTCTGCTATCACCGTGACTAGTTTAGTCAAGTCACAATATTCACGTGACAAATGTTGAACAAATGGAAGGCGAAGCAGACGGAAAGTATGCTTTGGAAAAAAGAAACCCCCATCAACAGTCTAAAACACAAAGGGAGCCCTGCTGACCGAGCATTCAAAGTTCAACCATGCCTGCGGGGATGGAAGGATGCACTGTCTCTCTAATGTAGGGAATGTGACAATCCGGAGGCTGTCCTGACATGATGGACATAGGGTGGGGCAGACAGGGGAGAGCTTTGTGAAGGGAATGGGCCCTGAGATTGGAAATACTGGTGGGTAGGGATACAGCAAGGGCAAACTGGAAAGGGGAGATGTCACAGGCTCCTAGAAAGGTAGAGCTGAAAAGAGCCCTAAAGAGCATCCAATCCACTCCTTTTATTTTACAAAGTAGGTGACCTGCAGTAGATCACAGAGCTACCCAGCAGCTGAGCTCATTCCGCATCCTGTGCTCCAGTTTTCAGTACACCACGCTACCCTGCCTTCACTGCGGAGGGCTGATGGGCGGGGCTCCAACCATCCACACTCATGTCTCCCTCTGTGCCCCTGTTATTCTTCCCCGGGAATGCTGGATCCCTGACTTATCCACTTGGCATGCCCCTATTCTTTTTTTAAGTTATAATTCAAGCATTAACCTTCCTTACGAAGCATTCCTTGACAGAGCTTTCATAACTCTCTATTTCAAAAATATATGTCATTTTACTTCAAGGATAACTTCCTCCAAAGTGAACTATGTCTGTCTTGCAGAAAGAGAACAAATAGTATCACTAAATGTAAGCCTCTTATACTTGGACTAGTTATTCTTCACATGTTGTATAGCCCTAATCCATCCACCCGAGTGAACTGATTCATCTAATTCATTTTATTCAGCCTATATGAGGTATATAATCGCTCATTTCAGGAGAGGAATAATGTATATGAGTAGAGCAACATATCAACTAGTTCAATTAAGTTAACTCATTTTACCTTCCCCAATACTGTCATTCAAAACATATTTTCTGAATACATATTAAAGGCCTAGCACATCTTAGAGAATAATTTTCAATCACTTGGAAATAAAAATATTTTTTCTGGGCTATTTAAATTTAACATAATTATGTCCTTTTATACTAAAAATAATTTAAAGGGAAATAAAATTTTAAATTTGAAAAGAAAAAAAATCAATGTAACCTTTCTTCTAAATCTTCAGGGAAGAAAAAAAGTCTCATCATGGAATGAAAAGCCAAAATATATAATGTGATGATCTTAGAAATCTAATTTAAGAGAGTCATGTGAGTAGCTGAAGTGTTTTATATTCTGGGCTCTCTTTTACTTTTTAAATTGGACAATAGTAAGGACCTGCTTGATTGATGGTGTTACAGAACCTGTAAAGAATCTACACTTGAGAAGAATTTTCTACCTAGAAAAAATTGAGAGCAAAGGATACTTTCTAATCATGACTACCAGGGGAAAACTGACAAAATAAAGTCGAAGGTTGCCACCTACAGGTTACAAAACCTGTAAAGAATCTACACTTGAGAAGAATTTTCTACCTAGAAAAAAATTGAGAGCAAAGGATACTTCCTAATCATGACTACCAGGGGAAAAACTGACAAAATAAAGTCGAAGGTTGCCACCTACAGGGGGACGCTGTCCGCTCAATGAGACACTGGTACAGGAAAAGGATTCCTCCTGCTGTCTCTTGACAGAAAAGCTTGGAAAAAAGGGCTCTGGTTTAACACACCCACATTCATGGTCATGTCTCAAAAGAATGTCCTCATCTTCTTCTACCAAAGGAAGACCATACTCTGTAATCTCTGTGCCCCTTTTGAGCCTCAATTTGGACAAAGTTGATCTCATACCTCCAGGAAGATTTGTGAATATTCATAAACTCCCTAGTATCTGCAACCAAGCTCAGATTAAGGAAGCACCCCTGAATTCTAGAAAGCATTTCTGATTCAATAAGGGGGCAGCTACAAGTGAATAACTAGGACTAAGAAAACAGAGGTCCATATCAATTTACAACCAAAAGGTAAAATCTTATAACAAAGGAATCCAAAGGAGTGTGTTTCCATTTGGAGAAAACAAGCAATGGGAAGAATACCATGAACTGTTCAGTTTTTCTTTTATTTCCTGTGATTTCTTATATTGTTTCACATATGGTTAAGATGAAGGCTACAATTAATAAGCTGATGTGATCAACTGCTTTTGTTAAGAGGCCAGCTGGTTCACATGCAAAATGATAATTAGACAAATTAAGACAGACTGCTTTGGTTTGCTGATGAACTGACAGCAATACTTATAGTTAAATGTCTCCAACTGTATTTGGTTTTCTAGTAATGGTAAAAGTTGATCTAGGTAAGGATAACATTTATCTGATTCGTGTTAGGTTTTATAAAAAAAAATTTACATTGTCCTAAGCCACTGAATAAACAGCAGCAGAATTCTTCAGAGAAACCATAGCTCCTTATAAAGCATGAGTGCTAGGAAGGTTTTGCAATTATGCTGGAGATGTCACAGCAGGAGCAAGGGAAGGTCAGCCTGGCATAAAATGATATTCAGACAATCTAGAGAGTACAGAACTTTCACTTAAGTTAGGCAGTCACAGACTTTTGAAATAAATAAAACCTGCCTATAAACTCAAGTTTTCATATATTTTCATGGATTTTTCTTTTCAATCCAGAGAGGTAAAATTTAAATAAGTAAACAACAAATGACAGCAAGAGACAAGAATAAAAACATTGGTTAGTATATAGAGACATGTTCAGTAACCTAATTCTCGTAACCTAATCTTTCTAAAGCAAGGATTTCACGATGTAGATTTCTGAACTGATGCTGCAGAAGTGCCTTCACACTTGTGGGCATTCCCTGGTGCTAGAGGACAATACAACTGGACACAACTGGAAGGGAAGGGAAGCATGGTGATTGCAGAGCCCACATAATTAGGCTCACATAGAATCTGAGAAAAATCAATGGTAATCAAAACAATAATGCTAATACTAGGTAACAGCTGGCCACTGGCTTTGTAAAAAATGATATGCTTAGGTCCTCCGCATCGGTATCATGGCAGTTTGAAACAGAAAGCAGAAGAAAAAAAAAAAAATTAAATTCTTCACATCTTGCAAATACAATAATATCAGGCAGGATTAAGATCAACAGTCTTCTTCATGTGCCTGACATTATTTCTAATATGCAGCCAAAACTATGAAGCTTGGAAATATAAAGACAGGTGTGAATATTTCATAATTTGGTCCACTGATTATTTTGTGTGTGTGTGTGCTTTTTTCACTAAAGAAAAAAGATCAAGGGAGTAGAAATCACTATAGGAATTTGGTAACGAAGACATGGGCAATCAATGTTTTCCTCAACCAGAATAAAAAGAAAAGAAATCTAGGGAGAAAATAAAACAGATTAAGTTCTTACAATGCCAAATAGTTTTTCCCAAACCTCTCTCAAGTTGTACGGCAGCTCTCAGAAGACTCAGTTTCATCCATTTTTATCACCTCATCTGAAACACCTATCTCTTTGTGCGTAGCAATTCACACACATCATTATATGATAGAACCAAGTTCAAATGAAGCTGCCACAATCAATTCTCATTAGCAAACTATTGAAGTATACATTTAGACTATCGAGGGCGGTCCTAAAATAACTGCACTTTTCAATACGTGCCTTGATGTTCATGTACAATCAGCTTCACTTGAATGGAATTTAATTATTTTAACTGTTTTCTGAAGAGAAATACTCACCAACCGCACCCCACTGGATAGAGGAATCAGCCACAGACTCCAGACAATGTATTACGTTCATTATCAAAATAATCCCCGGGGCAGCTCTGGAGAGCTAGTTCCAGCAGGACACCCCATGTTGAAATAGGATAAAATTTACTTCTTCGCTCAGTAGCCTTCCTCTCCCTCTTGTCAATACAATCACAACCACTCATCAACAACGATAACTCTATATTCTGAACTTTCTAGCTTCACTCATATTGTTTAACATCACCACTCCCCTCCCCCCCCCCAAAAACACGGCCTCTTCTTTCTGCAGCTGCTGCATGCCACAAATAGCTTCTTGTATAATTTGACTTAGAATGCACCCCAAACTAAACATGTTGAATGGCAACGTGAATGCTTCATTCAGAGAGCACTAAAATGTGTAGAATGTCCTAAAAACATCGCAGTGGAAAAGGGGATGGTTTGGTAGTCCTGGGGCAGAGGACTGCTTTCAGCCGTAGCCTGCAAATTCTCCTCTGTTCTATGCAGACGGCTTCGGAAGATTCCCACAGTGTTCAAAGGAGGAGCTAATTCCCCTCAGCCTGCCCTGTCCCCACGGGCTTTCTCTAAGGTTGCCTCCATTCCCCACGACGAATGTCTTTCTTCTTGCTTTCCTAATAAAAGGTACTTAGTCTATTTATGCTCTAGCATCAATTATCCATTCTCGGGTTAATTCAAATGGTTTTTAAGTTGTTTGCCTTAATGTTCTGTGTATTCTACACATGGCAAAACCCCCTCTGCCATTTTTGTAAGCTCCTGGCGGGCCAGGGCCGAATCCATAGAGATCTCTTTGCACAGGGCCAATCTTGGTGCCAGGAAAAGCCAGATGCTTGGGAACTTGATACAATGTGAAAACACATAACATTCATGGGCACATTCAAAAAAAGGGGGTAATTACCCATCTTTATGAAACAGGTGAGGGAGGGAAAGAGCCTGGAAATTTTAAAAGCATTTGTCTATAGGGCCATAGTTGTTTAACCTCTATGAAAATTTCCCTTAAGAACTAGCTTGCAAAGACTAAACAAAAATTTCCACACAGATAATGGTTATTTTCACCTCATTATACATTGTACAAGTCATTTTTTGAAATGTTTCCTTGTGTGTTGAAATTGGAATTTATTTACTTGAATACCAAGTATATTGGCAACCAAATGACTGCTGGGGCTGATGGACAAAGGGGGAAGAGTTAAAGGGAAAAACTCCTTTTCGGTTGCTATGAAAAATGAGAGACAGAAGAATAGTGGATTACTTTTTTCTTGCTCTTTTCCCATCATATGTTGGGGCTCGGATTAATTGCCATTTCTTCAGGAAAGCAAACCTTTCCTGACCCTGATTCTGTTTATACCTTCTATTATTCACTCTCATGGAGACCTTCACTTTTCTTTCATAGCACTGGTACTTGTGTTTGTGTAGTTATTTGTTTAGTAACTGTATGTCTCACTAGACACAGGATCTAGACTGTAGAAGAGAGGCCACAGCTCAGCGGGTCTGCAGGGTCCAGGTGCCGAGCACCAGATGTGATGCACAGTAGGCATGCAATTAATATTATTTTATTAAAGGAATGAGTTACAGGAAGAAAAGAAACAGTTTAAACACAAAGAGCTCTAGAGGATTTAGCTTTACTCTATGGCATTAAAAAATAACTAATGTTAAAGTCTCAGTATTAATAGAGAACTTTTAAGAAGAGACAAAAGTTCATTCAAAAATATCACATCACTCCTTTCCAGCCTGGTCTTCTTTATTAAAGATGCTATACACCAAGCACTACTCTAGGCACTGGAGACCCCAAGATGGAGACAATTCTTTTACAAAGCCTTCCTTGATCCTTTCATCTCCCATGCCCTCTCCCCGCAAGAGTGGATTGTCCACTCCTTTGTGGTTTATCCATTCCATAACCGTCCTTATGTGTCTCCCATACTAGGACCTTCCCTCCTTGAGGACCGGGATCAGGCCTTTATTGGCTTTGGAGTTGCCAGTAAGTTTGACTAAATGACAAAAATGCATCTATTCCTTGTCTGTACGGAATTCTATTGAATAGAAGAAGGCAGATACAAGCAAATGGTAATAAGACATTTTAAAACAGAGGGTAAACTCTAATGGGGGCCAAAAGGAAATGATATCAGGGAAAACATGACATAGCAGGATGACATGTGAGCTAGACCTTGAAGGCTTTGCTACATAGAGAAGATATGAGACACATTCCAACTAGACAAAAGTGCAAGAGCAAAGGCCGAAAGAAGAGAGCGAGGCGTCTGTGTGCTGGGAATACTGAGTCACGTGTACAACAAATGGTGCACGTTGCCTCTGATGGCCTCAGTCAAACCGCCTTGCAGTCACTGGGAGCTGGAAACCACATTTCCCAGACTCCAGTATACCTGAGTCTCCTGGTTTGAAAAGTCGCTGCACCTAAACTCGGCTGAGGACTTGAGTCTGCACTCAGCTAGCTCTGGTGGTTAGTCTGACTGTTGAGACACTTCAGTAGGAGTGGTAACTGCAGCCTCAGCGTCCAGTTCCTCCTTTCGTGGAGATGGTAGGCAAGACCAGTGACACTCATTTTGCAGGTAAGGTACACAGCTGCGGCAATGTGATCTTGGAGTCCAAACCTGAGTGCCAGCTTTCTGCTTGCAGCAGAGGTTACGGCTCCCTTGGTGAGCCAGTTCTGAGCTGGTTTCTTGGATATCATTCCTGGGAGTTCAGCTTGGACCTGTTCCCCAAGCTTTTCCAACAATCTTTACAACCTGTGTTGAATCCCCTTCTGCTTACGTTGCTGTCTGCACCTGAACCTGCCTGAGACAATCTGCTGGCCCTTCAGATGAAAAAGTGGGGTTCCTAGGGGTGGCAGTGGGAATATGGCTGGAAAAGTAAGTCAGGACTGGTTGGGAGGAATCTTGCCTATTGAATAAAGGGGTTAGACTTCATTCAGTCAGTAATGATTGGACACCAAAAGTTTTCATATAAGGTGGTGATCCTGTGTTTTAGAAAAATTTGAAAGACATAGAAAAATGAATTGAGATAGTAAGCAAGTTCCATAAAACCAAGATAAACTAATGTTGATGAAAGAAGGAATGGAGGTAAGTAGTCTGTGCCCCTTATGTTAATGACGTCCCCCATGCCTCACCTTTGGCTGTATCCTAACACTGCCTCCCTCTCTTCAATGCTAATCTATTCCAGGTAGGACATCAGCAATCTGGGGGGATGGGATACAGTCACCTACTGACTCACGTTAGCCTCTAGTCTCACCAGTCTCTCTTTCAATTTCATATTGCTGGACAATTTTGAATGAATATTTTAGTTCCTGATTACTTCTTACCTTGACAAACTGATTTTTTTTTTCCCTAAGAGTGGGTTTTGTATAAACTATATGGTCATGAACAAAGCCCATAAATGATAGCCAATAGACACATGAAAAGATGTTCAACATCACTAATTATTAGAGAAATGCAAATCAAAACTATAATGAGGTATCACCTCACACAAATGAGAATGGCCATCATTAAAAGTCTACAAATAATAAATGCTGAAGAGGGTGTGGAGAAAAAGGAACCCTCCTGTACTGTTGGTGGGAATGTAAATTGGTACAGCCACTATAGAGAACAGTATGGAGGTTCCTTAAAGAACTAAAAAAAGAGTTACCATATGATCCCACAATCCCACTCCTGGGCATACATCCAGAGAAAACTCTGATTCAAAAAGATACAGGCAATGTTCATAGCAGCACTATTTATAATATCCAAGACATGGAAGCAATCTAAATGTCCATCGACAGATGAATGGATAAAGAAGATGTGGTATATAAACACAATGGAATATTACTCAGCCATAAAAAAGAATGAAATAATGCCATTTGCAGCAACATGGATGGACCCAGAGATTATCATACTAAGTGAAGTCAGACAGAGAAAGACAAATATCATATATTGCTTACATACAGAATCTAAAAAAATGATACAAATGAACATATCTGCAAAACAGAAACAGACTCACAGACATAGAAAACAAACTTATGGTAACTGAAGGGGATAGAGGGGGGATAGCGGGGGTCGGGGGAGATAAATTAGGATTTGGGGATTAACATATACACATTACTATATATAAAATAGGTGAACCACAAGGACCTATTGTATAGCACAGGGAAGTATACTCAATATCTCATAATAACCTATAACGGAAAAGAAAAAAATAAAGAAATGTATCTTATAAAAAAGACCATAAATGAAAAATAACATAGTTTCTGTTTATTTTAAAAACGCTGTCTTTTCCTCAATGTTAATTACATACAACTCTGAAATACTGCATCAATTCTGATAAAGAATACACAAGAAAATCTAGCCACTATCAGTATTTAGGGAAAGAACATCAGTGTTTAGGGAAAGAACATCAGATAACTGAAACAGGACAGCCAGCACTTTATTAAAGCAGCTATGATGGCAATGCCAGAACACTTAGATGCAAACAGAATCCACTCATTATATTAAGGTAAGAGGAATTACTGAGGGACCTTAAGGAGCTTTCAGAATCTCCAGGTGGCCAGAGGATAAGTTTACACACCACATAGTCAGGACTGTTACAATGAAACGATGCCGCGGTCGCCACCTGCTGGTCATCACTGGCTATCACGGATCATGTGCAAGTCTGGATGTCAAGTGTCCACAGAAGCAAATGTTGGAAGAGCAAGAGGCCAGTGCTGCTGGGCTTGCCAGGAGATCCAAGCAGCTTACACAGCTACTGCCTATGACTCCTCAGTTTGGCATCCAAATTCAATCAGTGGGTCTGGGTGACAGAGCCTAGGTCACGTACCTGCAACTCTAGCTGCAAGGGAGTCTGGGAAATGAAGGTGTTAGCTTAGCTAACGTGATAGGAGAAGTCAGGCCAGACAGGGAGTGAGATGGCGCTGAATGAGCCAGTGACAGAAACTGCTGAAGGATTTCTGGCCAAGTTCTTGAGAAAGAACAATTACAAGAGGCTCCAAAATGAACTGGGATTTGTCACCCTTTATATCTGTTTTTGATTCAGATCCAGAAATATAGTCATTTACATCTGAGCTTCCTAAATCAGCAGCTGAGAAAGTTGGAGGATTCTTTTACTCAAATTGCATCAGTGGCCCACAAGTAGTATTCAACACGGTCACCTACTAAGTACATTAACTCAACACAGCCCAGGATTGGTTTCTTTCCATAGACTTCATTTTTGGAGAACTTAAAAAAAAAAAAAAAAATTACAGCAGATTTTTTAAAATACATGCTCAAATTCACATTATATAAGAAAAATAATGGCAATAGAGGTGATAGTGGAAGGTTCAAAGGAATGATTTTCAAGAAACCAGAATTATTCCATAGGTTGCTGTGATCTGACTTCACAAATTAAAAGAGCAAGTTCGATAAACTCACTTTTCCAACTACCTTATGTAATTAAAATTGGAAAAAAAAATGAACAGAAACAATGCTAGAAAAGTTTATGTTTGGCCTTAATTCTCTACTATATCATGTGTTCTCAGGAAGAAGACTGAATAATCTAAGCAGTGATATAGAAACTCTGATATTTACACATTCTAAAATGCCACTGAAGAATTAAACACTCCATAGGTGAGCATCTATTGAGAGAACACAATTTTTCTGAGCACACTGCACAAATAAGCCATCTCTGAAATGAGGCAGGAAAAAAACACCATGTAGATAGTAATATCTTCAGCAGTATTTTTTCAAGGCACAATTTAGTGGTAATTTAGTGAATCTCCTTAAAAAATTCTATTTTGCTATCCAATTTTCCTTTTGATAAAATGCCCTGAACAAAGTCTTATCAAGAACCAAATGACAATCAAATGGAATTTCTATGTATCTCATTACTCAAAAATATTGATTTCTTCAAAAACACCCTGATATTATAAAATAAAAGCATTACATATTAATGTTCTTACCCAGTTTTTTAAAAATCAGAGAAATGGCATCTTGGATGAAGAAAGTAACTTACTGCCGTCTCGATATATGAATAATTTAATTTTGCAAGGCGAGTGTGACATGTGTACAAGATGTTTTTTTAATCGTCATGATACATAGTCCGCGTCAGAAGAGCAACAGGGAGCAGGGCAACTTTCGTAAACAATCTTTGAAAACAAGCACAGTGTCTGCAGGTTGTTGTCTGGTGCTAGTTCTTTCTCACACTTCAGAAGTGACGCTCCTCCACACACAACTAAGGGTTTCTAACAAGATGTCTGGAGAAGGATCCAGAACACTTATATTGGCCATATCGTATTTCTTATTCCCTCCATTTCAGGATTCAGAGAGGGCTGATCAGTAACTCTTTGCTTCCCATTTATATTACTGAAATGTTCTATCTCTAAAAAAGAAACACGTCAGCCCTCTCTGTCTATGGTGGTACGAACAGAGAAGAACAGAGAGCAATGCTCATCACGCAGCTCTGCAAGGGTTAAGTCACGGACCGGCTGCAGCTGCTGACCGACAGGGCACCCTGAGAGGAAATTAAGACGATGCCAGGGTGAGGCCCTCTGTGCTTTGGACAAGCGGGTCCCTTAGACAGTTAGATGCATATCTCAGGAAGAATTTTAATGACCCCACATCCCTGCATCTTCCCATACATAGAAAAGCATTAAAATCATTCACTTGAGATATCGGTTCTTTGTGATTAGCAGTAACCTTTTACCGAGACATATGCTTGACTGCCCGTATTTTCTCGCCAAAAATCATACATAAACTGGTTTCTTCCCTGCCTCTTCAGAGCAGTTTCCTCAGAGCTACTGAGTGGCTGTCTCCTGGGCTACAGTCCTCAGTAAGACCCTGAATAAAACTCACAACTCTTGATGCTGGGTGTTTTTCTTTCAGTGACAACAGAGCCTGAATGAGAAGCTGGTCAATTCCACCTTGAGTTCTAATTTCTGGAACAAACACATGAGCTTCGACCAGATCTCTCTGACCACTATCCAACTTTCCACTGTGTGGAGAATAGATTGTGTACAAGTAACAGGAAGTAGGGAGCTACTGTCGTGAACTAGGCAAGAAATAATGGGGGCTTGAACTGGTGCTGAAAAAAGAGAAATGGGTGGATTCAAAATATATTTAGGAGGTAGAATAGAAAGGTTAGATGTGGGACAGAAAGAAAGGGAGGGATCAGTTAACTCCAGTTGTTGTTGTTGTTGTTGTTGTTGTTTGCAGAATTTACCTTGGGGGAGGCTAGTGATGCCATCTTTTGAGAAAGGGAACCCTGGAGGGGCAACAGTTGAAGGGGAAGGGAATCAAAACACGCGCCAAGGGAGCCGTCCATGGGACCCGCAAGTGAAAATCTCACATGGCCAATTGCATGTTAAGTCTGAAGCTCAGAGGAGAGGCCAGGGTCAGAGATTAAAAACAACTTGGAAAACAACAAGGTCCTACTGTATAGCACAGGGAACTATATTCAATATCCCGTGATAAACCACAATGGAAAAGAATATGAAAAAGAATGTATATATATGTATAACTGAATCACTTTGCTGTACAGCAGAAATTAACACAACACTGTAAATTACTATACTTGAATAAAATAAATTTTTTTAAAAAGTCTTGGAAATGAGCATACAAAAGGTACTGAAAAGCACTGAATGAGAACACCTGGGGAAAGAAGGCAGGTAGAGAAGAGAACGGAGGATGGAATCCTAAGGCTCTTGGTTAGAAAGAGGAAGAAAGAGTCAAGAAGTGGCCAATGAAGTAGGTTCTTAAACTCTAAGGGAGGAAACTGTATCAAGGGGGGGGAAAATAGTCACGTGCACAGAATGTGCTACTAAAGTGAGGCAAAGACAAAAATGTAAGCGCTGCATCCGGCCACGGGGAAGCCGCGAGCGCCCTGAGGGGATGCACAGCGCACAGTGGACGAATCCAGATCCACATCCACGAAAAAGTGAAGAGGCGGCGGGAAAGTGAGGAGACTGGATGTAGAGCGCCTGTTTTATTAACATGTTTTGCTCTGAAGACAAAGAGAAAAAATGGGTGGGCATGTAAAGGATATGTGAGGTCAAGAAAGTAGTTTCAAACTCTGAGATACGTCATTATAACATCCCTTTTCAGAAAATTTTTGGTCTGTTTCTCTTCAAGCTCTCTGGTTTGTTTCTGTGTCCATGGGTCACTGAAAAGCCCTTTTTAGATTCACATTACAAAACAAGGTTCAACACTCTGGGTTAATGAATGACAATAATCTTTAGGCATAAAGGGAGGGGATTATTTTCTGAATCGATGAGTTTCATTAATGGAAAAAAGAAAGGGTCTCCACCCCCCCCATTTCACCCTTTCCTGATCTCTTTGTATAGCATTTGCGATCTCCATCTTCCCACCAAACAATGGCTGGATACAGGTTCCGAACATTCCTGAGAAGAATCACTCATTTGGGCAAAAGGTACCCAGTAAGGCAATTACGGGAAGTCTGCCCCCCATGTCTTGCAGTTCACCCAGCATTTTTTTGTATTTAGGAAGAAAAAATTATCATTGGGAGGTGGAGGGGGTGGGGAAGGCAATGGATTAATGAGAACATTTTAAGGTAAAAAAGCTGGAGCAAAATAGCTCCGTATCTCCAGGAATAGAAGACAGTGCACTGAGACAGGGGAATTCTTGACTCCCTTGATTGGGAATTCTTGACATGGAATCATCATGAATACTGGAACAGAAGAGTAATGGAGAGTATGAAATCTAAGGACATAAGAATGGGAAGCCCAAACCCATGTCTATGTTGTAGGTCTAGCCTGCTGCCAAATAGCAAGATTGCTCTGTATTTTTAAAGGACAGAACAGTCTTTAGGGAGACAAAATAAAAACAATAGCTAGAAGTTAATAGTGCTTACTCTGAGCTGACCATTTCCATGCATTATCTCATTTAACTCACTGATGCTGATTACAGCCCCGAGTTGTCGTTGTGGAAACAGAGACGCAGTAAGGAGCCAAGTAATTTTCAAAGGCCGTAAGCTTGTCCAGTGGTGGGGCAAGAATTAAAACCAGGTATGGGATGCTGGAAGCCCCCTCCTAACTACTCGCCACCCCACAGGCCCTCTGGGGATGCCTAGGGAAGGAATAAGCACTTAACAAAGCAGACACAGCAAGCCAAGCCCCACATAGATGCACACAAAGCCTGAGGACCGAAAGCTAAATTTAAGCATGAATTTTAAGTGCACTTTTTATCGGGTACAGAAAAGTGCACAAATGGTTAAGTGAGCAGCTTACTGAATTGCCACAAAGTGGACGTCCATGTAACCAGCACCCAGATCAAGACATAGATGGTTACCAGCTCCCAGAACTCCCTGTTCATGTCCCAAAGGTAACCACTACCCTGACATCATCACCAAAGATTACTTCTGCCTGTTTTTGAATTTTATATGATGGGAATCATACTCTTCTGCGTTTGGCATATCTCACTCAACACTATGTTTGTGATATCCATCTAGGCGGTTGCATGTAGCAGTAGTTTGTTTATTCTTATTGCTGTATGGTAACAGACTTACTCATCCATTTTATTATTAATGGACATTTGTTTTTTTCCTCATTTGGGGCTACTATGAAAAGTACAGCTGTGAACATTCTCATGCATGTCATTTGGTGAACATATTTATATCTTTATGTTGTGTACATCACTAAAAGGGGAATTTGCTGGTTCATAGCGTGAATATATCCAGCTTCTACGTAGATAATGCCAAAAAGTTTTCCACAGAGGAAAGACCAGTAGAGTGATTTAAAGGTATTCTTCCACATCAAGTGAGTACTCAAGTAAAAACAGAATTTAAAAATATTGAAGGGATGTTCCTGTGATTATCACAGGACCATTCTTAAATATCAAAAATAAATTAAAAGGAGAGTCTTTGCCTTTGAAAATCATCTGAATGATGGAAGCCCTTCTTGCCAAATTTTCATGTAATAAAAGCCAAAGAGAAAACTGGTTGAAAGGGTCTTGGAAGGGCTGGCACATATAATAACTGGGCTGGCTACAAACTGGTAGAGACAGAGTAGCCTTTGGCCAAGGATTGCCATTTCTAGTCCTCACACCTTGATAGGTGAGACCTGGAACCTTACTGTGTCTGGGCCTTGGTTTTTTTCACATCTGTAACGACAGAACCACACAAGTTGAGCTCAAAGTTCTATTTGGGGCACAAACTTATGTGATATAGATAGATAAAAGAGATGCTTCTGGCCTGTCAGAAACAGCAAGGATTCAGTCCTGTACAATCACTATATGCACCCCGAGCAAGAAGATATAAAACCATTTTATTTTGTTGCAAAATAAAAGACAACATAAAATTGGAGGTTAGCTAGGCTGATACGTGAGGGAATGCAGCAGAGTTCTCAGGAAAACTTAAGTGTTGGGGAAGTATTTGGGGTCCGATAAGGAAGTCTATTAGGGAAAAAAATGATTTGAAAATATTCGGCCAAAATGATCACAAGATTAAAGATAAAATTTAAAATTTTATCCTCGGGTCACAATGTTAAAACCTCATATTTTGTCATACACAGTCCCCACTTCTCTTCCTTCTTATATATGCCCCTTCCCTGCCCTCTCTTCTTTTACCCAGAACACCTGTAATATATGAACAAATTCCAGTGGGTTTGCCATTTTTCTCCAATTTTTATTATAAGCCATTTCAATAACTATGAACCTTCATACTTTTCCTGGAGTCAAGAGCTTGATTTTTATTCTTTTTGGCTTAAAAATACAAACATGTAAGTTTACTAATTTTCCTCTGCATGCAGTTTTGGCTACATTTCATCAGTTTTGAAATTTAACTTTCTCTGTATCACTACTTTCAAGAGTCTACTTTTGTATTTAAATATCCTCATTTCCTTCTATTTTTTACCTGCAATACTAATGAATTTTAAAATAACCTGACACAGCGTCTTAAGTTGAATAAAATCCATCTTGATAATACCCATAAAAATGTTGTCAATCTTGGTCCTTTTTTTAAAATTCCCCCAGCATCTATCCTGCTTCTTTACACTTACAGATATGCCTTAAAAAAGGTAATACACCCTGTAATGTGTGTAACATTAGCTTCTTTGTCTTTGCTTTGCAGTGTTTAAACAAGAAAGCAAATTGAGCCAGCTGTATAAGCAGCACACAAATCAATGTTGTCTCTCTTCGGGCTCCTCCTTTTTATCCTATTGACATATGAGGTCAAGAACAGCGCTGTGAGGCTGCACTGGATTTTGTACAGATAAGGCTTTCTTTCGTAGTTACATATTTTAGAAACTAAAGTTATGTGCAGAGGAAAAAGAAAAAAAACAACCCCACAATGAAACACCAAAACCCATACAGACATTTAGATGAACGTTCCAATGCGGCTCACAAACAGCAGCCTGGGACAGTGAAGCAGGAAAGGCAAAAAGTGCAACAACAGCAAAAGTTTCTGTTCTTTTTAAAATATGAAGTGACAACAGAGTAATAAGGCTTATAAGGCTTGTCGCACTATGAGAACAAATCCCCTCATTTTCGTTCGTGCATAGCAGCTGAGTTTATAGCTCCCGTCACTGGCAAATCAGAGTGCAGCAGGATTACCGGTGTACGGGCACTCGATGAGAGCATCTGCATATGAAGAGTAAAAACAAGTGGGTATGATCCCTACCAATCCACTTAGGAAACAAAACGCTGAGTGAAAGGATCCTCTTTGACGCTACAGTGTCACAAACAGCGGTTAGATTAACAGAGGCTATGTGGCATTTAACACACATATAGGACAGAAAGAAAAACGGCAGTTAACAGTTATCGGGTCTAGACAGGTTCCAGGCAAGCTTTACATGCATTATACCATTTAAAGTGCATGAAAATCTCACGAGTTAGGGAATTACCATCTGTATATTAGAGGTGAAAGAGCTGAGACGCAGGGAAGGTAGGTGACTCCTGCCCCCTGCCACACAGTCCCCTGCAGAGCTGAAGTCACCAGTGATCAGACAGCTGCACACAAGAGCCTGTGAACTGGATCCCAGACTTGTCTCCTAATTTATTCCTCCTCTGAGGTTCATGGGCCATTTTCCAGTTCATACTTTGTAATTTACTGGGCACTAGTAAATTGTACACATAAGACTCAGGTGAGAGGACCAGGGAGAGAAAGCAAGTTATTTGACATAATTAGAAGGCTTCGTAAGTAAATATAATGTCAGATGATTATACGAAAAGCCTAAAATATCAAGATTTTGTTTCTGATATTTCTTTTTAGAATATATTCCTAATACTCAGAGAGAAACTGGAGTAATGAAGAATTATAAAGAGTGGTAGAACGGAGAGAAAAAAACCAAAGGTTTCCATTCAGAAGGAAGGGATGAAACATATTTAGAAGAAAAACAATAAATAAGTAGATCTAGGTTAATAAGTGTGCCCAAGGAAGTGTGAGGGCCAAGGAAGAAAGGAAATGGAGAGACAATTTAGTAGCCAGCCTGGTCTTCAAACACCACTGGGCAGGAGCTTTGTTCTCACACTAAATAAATGTTTCCTTTGAAAAAATAAATATGCAGAGACAAAGACAAGAGACTGACTTAGAAAAACAAGAAAATGTAGACAATATCTGAGGGATGAAATGAATGTGCAGAAGGTCAAATGAAACTCTCATTTCCAAAGTTAAAATTATATCTCAAATTCATTACACATATAAAATAAGCAAAGCAAGCAAAAAAAAATTTTGTCAGGTTTTTAAACTTTGTTGGCGGTGCTGCCCCATCAAGTCAGTAGCCTATTCTTTTTAATTTTCATTTTTCAACTAGTCAAAGAATTATCTATAAGGTTGTTATTCCGTGTTCTGAGAGGGATAGATACATTTGTCCTCCTAGACCGAAGTCAATTTCTACAAAGGCCAGTGAGTAAGCAGGGTTATCAACTCTGTTAATTTCTGACTCTGCTATTATCATCCTATGCAGACACAACTGTTTCCTATTTTGATACCAAGTCAACTGTTTTAATATTAACACAGACAAATTCACCACATTGACAAAGCATGGCCCAGACTTAAGTCTTTGCCTGTCCTGTACATCACAAATAAAATGAATAGCTTATTAGAATTGCAACATGAGAGTACAGTATTTCTTAAATGAAGTCACAATCAAATCCTCTCTCTTTTCCTTAACAAAAGATTAGTATATTTCAAGCATTTGGGGCTTGAGGGGGCCTTTGACAGAGAATAGCTCTCATAAAGGCAATATTAGAGAAACTATGCTAAAAGGAAGTAAACATCTCAAATGTCCTACTTTTATACAACACTTGGAAAAATTGAGAATGAGCCTTTGATACTGTACTACCAAACACAATCTTCATTCCTCAGATTTATTATTGTTAACCTTTCCTGAACAAAGTCAGCATATAATAACGTAAGATTCCCCTGGTTGATTTTTCCACTGGAGCCTTTAGAAGTCTAAGACACACTCATGGGCATGCTTCGGGTCAACTCTGATGTTCTGGAGGTCAGGGAAAGATCTCAGATCAGCCAGAAGTAAAGACCCCTCACAGCTATCAGAAAGCATTTAATTTTAGTGTCTGTCAAACATAGCCCATTCAATATGAAGGGCCACCGGAAATCAAGTGTCCTAACAGAAAGGTTCCCAAACTAAGAAGCTCCCATACGTCAGCCCCATTTTTGTTTTAACAAAATACCATGAATTCAGCACCTTAAAACAATACCCACTTATTTATCTCAGGGCTGTACAGCTCTGAAGTCCAGCAGGCTTGGCTGGGTTCTCTGCTTAGGGTCTCACAAGGCCTAAATCAAGGTGTCGTCTGGTGTGGGCTCTTACTTGGAGACTATAGAGGAAGAGCTGCTTCCAAGCTCATTCAGGTGTTGGCTGAATTCAGTTCCTTCTCAAGGTTTCCCGGTGGCTACCCCCATCTTCAAGCTGGCAAGAGCACACTGAATCCTTCCTACACTTGGAGCCTCTCCCACTCCCCCTTTGCCAGGGGCTCTGCTCTTTAAGGCCCACCCTAGATAATCCAGGCTAATCTCCCCTTCTTAAGGTCACTGAGTAGTAACCTTAATTACATCTGCAAAGTCCCTTTTTGCCATGTAGTGTAACACGATGACAGGCATGGCGCCAGGTGATGAACATCACGGGGCCAGAGTCTGCATATCACGGTTGGTAGAGCAGAGGAGCAGTATTCCATGATTTGGATTCCTGAGTTCCAGAAGACTCAAACATACTATCTTACCTTGATAATCAATTATGGCTCCATCATTAAATTGTTTATCTGTACTTGTCTTGAATGGGTTAATATTTTTGGTATGCACCACCATCCAGGTCATAAATCCCTAGACCCGAACACCTGGCTTTGGTTGACAATATCCGTGTCATTTATTCCTACAGAATAATGTGGTCCTGCATCCCAAACATGGTTTACCCAGGTAAAACCCAAATTACTTTAGGACTTTTTTTTGGCGTAGTTACTTCTTCCCAGACCAAAAAAAAAAAAATCTTACTTGTGCAATTCTTAATGCATTTCAACTCCTTGGAACCTACTTAAAGAGAACAGTTGGAAATGAGCCTCAGTATCCCAGGTGTGAACAGTTTATAACTTTATACACGGGCAGGGTAATGTTTTCTATTTTGCTTCTAATACTAAGCCAGATGATACACCAGAATTTTCCCTCATATTTTTAAAGATTTTCAAATATGAATGAATTAACTCAATCAAGTCTTATGTGATTCTTAGCATCAAGGACAATGACTGATACACATGCCCTGCCTTCTAGGTTCCTATTGCCTAGCACAAGAAGACAGACAGCTGCATGACAATGTGACAGGCAGCACGGAGGAGAGCTTAAAAACCGGCTTTGGAATGTTAGTGATGGAGAGCTTCCAAGACGAGGTAATGTATGAACTAAGTCCTGTCGGTCCAATCTAAACGTTAGGTAGATGTGACGGGAGAAACAGATAGTCCTCCTAAGCTGAGGGTCCTGACACGTGCAAAGAAAGATGAGCAAAAGTGGTGAATATGGATGGGGGAAGAGGCAAGTGAGAATTGAGGCTGAAGAGGAAAACAGGGAGATGTTCTTTTATAAAGGGCTCTCCTGCATCATATTAAAGAAGTTAAACTTTATCCTGAAGGCAATGTTATGGGGTGGGGGGGAAACTGAAGAGTTACAGTAAGAGAAGAAACACAATGAGGTCTGTTACATTCTGGATAGGGTCTGAAGTAGGGGATCAGAGAGCAGTTAGCCTAGAATCAGAAAGCTAGACTCCCGATAAACCAATAAAAGCATGAAATGCTAAGTCATCACACTAAGGCAGTGCTAGCCCAGGGGATGAAGAAGAGAGGCAGGTTCCAGAACATATTAAAAAGGGGGAATTGACAGGAAGTATAGGAAAATGAAAGAGGAGGAAGCAAGAGAATTGCCAGTTTCCCCAATAACATTCCAGGTACTTTATCTCATTTGATTCCCACAAAATCACCCCATCAAGTAGGCAGGGCAGCCACTTCTATTTATTAGATGGGGAAAATGGCTCAGTGGTTAAGTGGCTTCCTCAGAGTCAGTAAATGATAGACTCAGGATGAGAAACTCTCTCTGACTCCTAGGTTAAGAGTCTTTCTGCTTCACATGCAAAAATTTTACTCATGGTTAATCACATCATGCAGATTTCAGGCTCACCATCCTGAATGTGCATTTTAGTAAGATCTCAACTGGTCATTAAAATGATGGATGGGCCTACTGTTTTTGTTTTATTTGAGCTGAAAACACAATCTACAGGTTAAAGTTCCTGTGATTTTTAATAACCATAATAGTTCACAGAGGTAAAGGGGAAGAAATAAAGTCCTTAATGCAGCTAAGCACTCATTCACTAACAGATATTAATAAAGCACCTCTAGGTACACTCTGATATAAGGTCCTGAATAATAACCAGCTTGTTCTCATAGTACCTAACATGGACAGAAAAACACAGGGACCAAATTGTAAGCATACTGACGGAGAAAATGGGGAACAAGTGTTGTAATGGAAATAGAGTGAAATGCATACAGGGGAACCCTAGAAAATAATCCAGTGGATCTGAAAATTTAGAATCAGGGATAGGAAGGTCAAATGAGATAAAATTTCAATAGAAATATTTAAAAGGAAAAAGTCCCATATTTAAATGATGACTTGCTAAGAGAAAATAATCTCATATTTCTAAAGATAATTTTATCACTTTCCTTTTATCTACAGTCAACTGCCCATTCATGGGACTATGCATTGGAGCAGAGTTTTTGTTTTGTTTTGTTTTTGTTTTTTTCCAATTGAAAACTCAAGAGGGAAGAAAGCGCTTAAAGGCTGCGCTTCTCCTTAGTGAGTAAATCCCCAGTCCTTTAGGAGAAGTGTAACCACTTCAGGACGGTGCTTGAGAGAAGCCAGCAGGGGACTGGCCATTTCCCTGATGGTGACCTGCCACTTCAAAGACCAAGAAGGTCCCTGGGAAGCATGTCTCCCCTCCCTGTCACCACAAAGTCTAGACTCATTTGTTCTGAATGTTTGAATTTCTAGAAACACATTAACCTTCCTCCTCCTCTCTGATCAGCTTCCCCATCTTAACAAGCCATTAATGACTGAAATCGTTGCACTAGATTTTTCTATCAGGTTGCTATAGAAAATAAAACTTCGAAAGTTAAAAATCTTCCTTGCTCTGCTTATTGCCTGCATATTTTCAGTCCCATTGAAAGTAGAAAAATCTACTTTTCTATTTTAAGTTATCCTCAGAAGAGTCCATTTATTTTCATGGAGAGTGATGGATGAAGTCCTTTCCACCTGAACTAGGTTAAATATTACATTTCATTCCTTTAATCACAAATACCAGTTGGAATTCTTTCTTGGTCAAGATAACGGGATAAGCCCTCAAGGAGCTTAGAATCTAGTGGGGAAGCCACAGCACCTTTCACTACCAAACACACGACGTGGTATGTCACAAAGAACCTGCAAATCTCACTCAATGAGTGGGTCAGAGCCTGCCCTCCATTTTAATAATGCTATGAAAGGGGAAAAAAAAAAGCCGGGGTTCTATGAAAGAGTAAAATATCAAGCACTTATCATGAGAGGACTTTTTGATATTCCTTATAACAAACCAAGGCTCAGCAAAACAAGTATATGCATAAGAATAAAACCTGAGCTGCTTATTAAATATTTCTGTTAGCTTCCTAATATGCATAGGCTCCCTACTGTTTAGTTCTAACTTAATCCCTATCCAAAAAAAAAAAAAAAAAGCCATGGGAATCAATTTTCCAAAATTCCAAGAGAAACTCTCTTATCAAATTTATTTCTTAAAAACTAAAGGTACACCTTGGTAGCTGCATTAAATACACAAATGGCTACATTTGATGATAAAATGAGACAGATTGGAATGATCTTCATTCCCACTGCAGAAAAGATGAAGGCATCTCATTAAACACCACACCTTCCACGAGCACCGGACAAGAACACTACTCACCTGGGGCTGTGGTTTCAGCAAGGAAACCTTTGCATTTTCTGCCAGAATAAAGGATCTGACACAGCTACAAGTTCTGTGGTTCTTAGAAAACCACTTTTCTCCTCTATGGTTTAGTTTTGGCCTGTGACTGATGTTCCCAAAACAACAAGAAATTGCCAAGGCTTGAGCTTTTACTCTGAGTGAAAGGTGTTTTGAGCAAAGGAGTGGCATGAGCTCACTTAGGTTTTCAAAGGTTCACTCTGGCTACTGGGTTGAAAACAGGCTCTCAGGGGAAGCTGTGAGAGTCGTCCAGGTGAGACCCAGGCAAGGAGCTGGCAGTAGAAGTGGCCAGAGGTAGTCAGATCCCAGAAAAGATTTTTTTTTTAATTGAGTCAATAGGATTTTCTGACATTAAACGGGGGAGGTTAAGAGAGAAACAGGAATCTTATATGACTTAAAGGTTTATAGCCTGCTCAACTGCAAAAGTGGATTTGCCACCTATGGAAATGAGGACGGTTGCAGTGAGACAGATGTGGGGACAAAGCGGGAAGGGGACCAGGAGTTCATGAAGTCCATTAGACATCCAGTTGGAAACGTGGAGGAGGCAGTTGGATATTCACATTTGAAATTTAGGGGAGAGGTCCCAGTTGGAGATAGAAATGTGGGAATTATCAGTACATCACGAATACTAGATTCCCTTACTGAAAAGCAGCAAAGGGCTCTTGACACTGATTAGAGAATTATCTTAGAATTGACATGAGAGTTCTCGCTGTGCAGTGAGGATACATGACTCTGGCAGAGAGAAGCCTGCCTGTTCTCTCGCTTCTCTATCGGGCACCCCTACAGCCTGACCTAATCGCAGACATCACAGAGTTGCTAGGGGCCAATATCAAGCGGGAGACAGAGAAAGGTAGCTGGTCTTCATACACAGAGCAGGAAGGTCACTTTCCAATGTTGAAATGAGGGAAAGGGAAAATTAAAGAAAACCTAGTCAAACACTGTCCAAAATAGCAGTCGGGGAGAAGCCTTTGGTATGTCATGTGCCAAAGGAATCTCATCTATTTTAGGGGCTCCTGTTTTCCCCTCAGTTCACAGACACTTTATCTTTTGCAGATAACACTCCAACAATGGATCTATTCAACGATTTCATGAAGGTGAGTGAGAGGCGGGGAGCAACTAAGACAAACTCACTTCTAGCCAAATTTGTTACTATAAGCCAAAAAAGCATATAAATAAAGATTTATAATGTCTGCCATACCAACATTAACTTTCTGTGGGAAGCAGAAAACATACTGGACCTTTAAGCTTTAGATGTTCTCAATAGGTGACTGAAAAGAAGCTGTCTCTGTTGTAATCATATAATCCCAAACCTAAAAGTGATGGCAAATATCAAACTAATGTTTTATCTCATGTTAACCAATGCTTTAAATCATGCTTAAAGCCATCAAAAATTTACTCATCTGCATTCAGTCCTTCCGGCGTTTATGGACCCTGCTTTTTTGGAGGAATGGACGCACAATGTCATCTTTCGAGTCTGCTACTTTTTTTAACTTCCTTTGTAATTTACTGACAATTCAGCTGGACAACTCGTACACTCACTAACCTGTTCTGAGGTGGAAAATGGGCCAATTAACAATGGAAGAAGGAATTGAGTGAAAGGAGAAATACTCCAGCGATCAAGGAGAGCCAGTTACCGATTCCTCAACAGTCAACCTGAAATAAGGACATGTCTACCTATGAAGGATAAAACTACCCACCCATCCGTTCCGCTCATCTATAGATATGGAGAGATTTTTTTGAATACAAAGCAGTTTTATAAAAGGCACCATACGAGCAGCCCAAATCTTGTTTTAAACTTTTATCAAGTATTTGTTCTGCCAGGAACATTTCCATTTCCAAAAAGGAATGGTTTTCGTCTCAAATGCTGTGGGAGCAAACACTTCCGCTGGAGCAGTTAGAACCGCGTCAGGATACTCTCCTTGGCCTCCCCCGCTTTCAAAATATTTGTGTTGCTACAGTGCTCATTTGCCAGTATATGTGACTTATGATTCTTTGTATTCATCTGGGTGTATTTATACAACGGTGATTCCAGAAAACTTTACAAAAGTTGGTGTAAATATGTTGCAGTGAAAAACCAGACGGATATCTGCCTTTTTTCACTATATATGATAGTTAACATTGTATTCGCAAATTGTGGTAGAAGTCGGTCTTTACTTGCACAAGCCCAAGGTAAGTCTAATCAGTAACTTTATGAAGCGCTTAGAGAGGTCACATCTAACTAACGTTACTACATACTTGTGAGAAAAGGTCCAGCATTTTATGTAAGTTATTATTTAATCCTTGATCTTTTGTCAGGTAGCTGCTACTCTCAAAGCTAAGGAGATCTTTACTCAAGCTTATGTTATTAACGGACAGAGCTGGGATTTCTTGAATCTTCTTCATAGATTAATCTGTTAATGTTTTGTTATCTGGGTCATCATTAGCAGGGAAACCCTTTAAAAAGTCTCTGGCTTTGCTTTGTTCTCAAAGTCAGTCTTGGGGAAAGAGGAACCCCCAAATCAGGCGCAAGCAGTAGTGCCTTTTGAGAGGACAGGAAAGCAGCTGGAAAGGTCTTGGGTGCCGAGGAGACCTGGGCCTGGGAGAAGTCCAGGACGGTGGGAGATGGAAGGCTTTCCTGGGTCGGGGGGAGCCAGGCACATGGTAAGTACCCATTAACATCTGATGAATTAATACTTACACCCTAAATTCTATCAAAACAGTTTGGTCAGATGTGACGAACCTCAGAGGTATTTCAGAATATCAACAAATTTTGGATGAACCTAGATATATAAATTAGCCACCTTGGGATAATATTGGCCTTTTTTTGCATAAAACTAGGTATTCTGTTATAGCAACACTTTTGCAGGAAAAGAAGGAACTAGAGCTTCCTTTGTCCTCTTAAAAATGAGGAATGGGTTAAAGAAAAACTCCAAATTTCTAAGAGATGGCCAAGGAAGGAGAGACGGAGTACCATCTGGGGCTAGGTGCTCCCACATGCCTTGTTCTCCCCCTTACCATGCCACCTCACAGGCATCTTCTGGGGCTCCCTTTTCATTTGCTGAGGAACCTTTTCTGTTTGAAAACAGAAAAGTCACGACTCTCAGCTTCTTGGTTTTCCCCAGCCAACCTTCTACCAACTCTGGAATCTCCTGGACTCCTGCCTTTCCTGAAGCCACCTTAACCATTCTGGATCCCCTCTCTCTTCCCTCTCCTAAGAACACCCCGGGCAAGTCGCAGGGCATCCCTCCGCCCCTCCCCCTCCACATATCAGACAGCAGAGGCACGTGTCCCAACTTTCATTCTAAAAGTTTCCAAAGCTTGCACAGTTTCACTCAGTGAAATAAAACCATAAGGAGCATAGATGTCCTCTTATGGTCATCAGAGGAGGGAACTTTTCTCTTTTGTTTCCAAGTGCTGTCTTGCCTCTTGCCAAATTTCTCAAGAACAAACATGTAATACATAATCTGACCTTTGAAAACCCTTTATACTCCACTTAAATATAAATTCACTTAAACTATATTTCAACTCCCAGTTCCTAAAGCTCAATTTATGTTATTTATATCTTTTTGTTATAAGAAGACATTCCAATGCAGAAGTGGAGACGAGCACTCACATTGCTCTTATCATGCAAGCCCACCCCCCAAATTAAATCCTCATTCAAGCCAGCATGGCCTTTGTCTCAATGGCTCTCAGTATTAGCCACATTTTGACAGTAACAGCAATACAAATTCTAAACCCAATTTAAGTTAACAAAACCCGATAAACATGACATAATCAGCAGATGGAGAATGGACGTTGCTAATATGATAGCCAATAGTTTGTCATTATACTACTGCCTGTCAAATGAAGACCTCTTAATTTCAAATCCAACTGCTATGTATGATTTTATAAAACAATGGACGTTTTTCAAATCTAGGAATATCCATCTTCTTACCCTGCGTCCCCAATACGTTCAATCATGCAAAAAAAGCTATTAATTGCTTAAAGGCCCTTAGGTTGTTCCAGCAGTATTTTCTGCTGATGTTTAAAATAGAAAAATACATACCCCTGCATACCTCTGTGCC
Organism: Balaenoptera borealis; assembly: GCF_965194805.1. Lineage (NCBI taxonomy): Eukaryota > Metazoa > Chordata > Mammalia > Artiodactyla > Balaenopteridae > Balaenoptera > Balaenoptera borealis. Next base: position 25,503,137 of record NC_138873.1, on the reverse strand, counting down.
TGGCTGATGGTGGTGACACGATGTCCTGAGTGGTAAATTGCCTTTATCACACTGGTCCATCTGCCTTCGTCTATTAACTATCACCTTTACTAACGCGTGTGCAGATTACTGATCTGCACCTTCGTAACTAGAGGGAGTTCAATCCGGCTTAGGTATAACACAGCCCCCTCAATGAGCAATCAGAGGAGGAGGAGAGGGAAAAACTAGAAAAAAAGAGACACGGAAATCAGCAAATAAAGAAAACAAAAATAGGTAAAAACGGGACAGGAGATATTCAAATGGAGAATCTAACGGAAACCTCTGCCAAAGCTTTTGGTAATTCAAGTCATTTGATTCAGTTCCACCAAATCACCCAGGGCACTATCCTCGCACAGAGCATGCTCCACAGACGAGCAGACCCCCCAGCCCTGCGCGCTTCAGGCAGCAAAGCTCTGTTAACTGCTCTTTCATTCCTTAAGGATGGCATCTCCTAGTTTTTATTATATCACCTCTTCAGCACAGTGACCTGGCTTCTACTGCAACATATGTAAAAGCAAGATTTTGATCAGTAGTGGAAGGAAGAAAGAGAACTGGAAAGCATGAGAAAGTTTTCAAGGGAAAGACAAAGGAAATAAAGGGCTAGCTTTGTTTGGTTTATTAAATTTCAAGGGCTTTGCCCGCCAGTTTGAAAAATGCATGATATCATCAGTGTGTTTATTAAAAGTGCTACTTTAAATTGCAGATTTAGCAAATGTGAATTCCTCTTGGTAGCTATAGGTTATCAGCTAGCAATTATATGCAATTTTTAAATGAAAGGAGGAAAGGCTTGCAGGACTATGGTCCTAAAGGCTGCTCCTAATTTAAGTAAAACTCAAAATCTGAATGTATGATAATGAAATGTCCAGATTCACACAGATGCAATATTCCCAGGGTCACTTTGCATTTTGATTGTTCAAGCCTTTTAAAATGATGCTCAGAATCAAATAGTAAAATTGCATAAACTTTGCTCAACACTTACTTGACAGGTTATTACTGGATTTAAGAAGGGGTGTGGAACCTTCCAGAGCAAATGGTTGCTTGCTAACTTGAAAAATGCACTTGTTTCAGCACAGAAATAACAAATCTGTTTCTGATTCCAGACATTATTTTCCAAATGCTGCCAAGAAAAGAATCTAAGGAATTCTTTTACATGTACAACATACACGAGACAACTGGAAAGAGGCCCGTGATCTGTTCCAGGGTGCACGAGGAGGAAGGACAGAGCTGAATTTCTACGATGAACTGCCCTCTCGGGAACAGAAATACATGCCTGACATAGTTCATAGCTGTAATCTCCAACATAACTCTGCTATTATTGGACAACCTAAAGGCTTTCCTAAATCTGTAACTTGTGAAGCAGAAAAGGATGCAGACAGGACCCTACCATGCTGAGTATGTAGGCAGCTGGGATACACCCACTCTACAGAATGCACCACTTTTCCAATCCATGAAACTCAATTTCTGGATCTTGGATGACAGTAAGAGGAGAGTAAGGGAAAGAATCTAGTCCAACCCCAAAGCCAGGTTTAAATCCCTGGAGAGAATGCAGGCCAGGTAAAATCAATATTAAATTCAGAAATTAAGATTCACGATTCTCACGAAACGTACTGAAATTATTCTTAAGAGTACAAAAGGATGTATGTATTAATCCTTTCCATAGTAAGAGTGAGGACACTAAAAAATACCTTATGTTTTAAACGCAACTACACGGAAGCATCCTGCTTTAACATTTCAAAAATTAGGTAATGAGAAAGTCAACGATTCAAAAGTACATAACTTAGCATGCATCACTTCTGTTATATTAATAAGGGAGGAACTTAACAGAATCAACTTTGGAGAGAAGGAGATAATAGGAGAATTCTGAGAGACCGATTCATCCCACAGCCTGAGCTAGCTAATGCAACTGTTTAAATTTTTGGCTCACAGTGAGTTGACTGCAGTGAACTGAAGTTCAGTTTTGTTTTTTGTTTTTCCCCGTCTCAGCAGGATCAGAGTACATGAAGGAAACTGGATCCTTTATAGGAAATAAAAAGGCAACATTTTCTTTTGCATGACTGATCGTAGTGGGTACATTCAACCCTTCTACCTACACATACAAACTTGTCAAACTTGCAATGCTACACATTTCAAATACATCATCACAGCAGCTACACTGGACAGCCATTCTTACAGCTCTCCATTAAATACACCGCCTAGAATGCTACTCTCAATCCATGTGACTATGCATGGTCCATTCTAATAGGGTGACTAATGTCCCCCCCCAAAATCCATGTCCACTGCGAACCTCAGAATGTGACCTTATTTGGAAGTAGAGTCTGCAGATGTAGTCAGTTAAGATGAGGTCGTATACTGGATTAGGGTAGACCCTAAATCCAATGACAGGTGTCCTAATAAGAAAATCAAGTGACAGAGAGTCACAGAGAGACCCACAGGTAGAAAGGCCATGTGGAGACAGAGGCATAGGTGCTGCCACAAGCCATGAAATACCTGAGGCCACCAGAAACTGGAAGAGGCAAGGAAAGATTCTGCCCTAGAGACTTCACAGGGAGCAAGACCCTGCCAGCACCTGAGGTCACACTCTAGCCTCTAGAACTGAAAGAAGAAATTCCTGTTTTAAGCCACTCACTTGGTGGTAATTTGTTATAGCAGCTCTAGGAAACTAATACAGAAGTGTCTACTAACTATACAGATTTGTCTACTTACAAGTGCCAACGCTTTGTTACCAGTCTACAGTAAGATTACTATAGGAAACGAAATAAAATGTTTAAGAACTTTATTACACCTGTTTGACATTGTGGTGACAGCCCACAGCATGTGATTTTATGTTTTACAAAATACTTATCTGTGATAGATTGGAAATTAAAAGAAAAGGATAGTCTTCAGAGTTAGAGATGTACTGAAAAGATAATTAATATTTATAAAGATGAAGCTGGTGCACTGTAATTAAGAAATCTGCATTTTCTGAATCGTCTCGGAGAAACTTAATTATGTTCCATGCAGTTTTGGAGGTAAAAATATTTTATTCTAATTGTTTGAATAAAGTCATCCATGAATGGTATACAATATATGCATGGTAGTTTCCTGCGAATCATATTATTTGACTGGCTGGAAACTCACTTCCCAGACTGCTGATTACACGGTGAAGGAACAACACACCTCGGCTTTGTTAACGACAGGGACCTTGGCAGAACTTGAGAGAACATCTTCCCAGAGACTGGGAGCTCAGATGTTGCCCATAGGAAGCAAACGTGGGTGGAATGAATGTATCCGAGTTACTTCAATGACAACAGTAGAGGGTGATTGTAACTATACGAGCTATTATAGCCAACAACAGTGACAAAGATGACATCTCTCTTCCAAGAAGGCACTTTTTCTAGCACCAAATTGACCAAAAGCTGAGTAGACATGACTTCAGAAAAATAGTAGTATAAATGGAGAAGAGGAAACCCTGCATCCATGTGGGAGGCTGTCTGATGTGTTTTCTTCAACAATTAAAAGAAATACACAAAGACACGACTGAACCCAAAAGAAGGGCAATCATGCTTCCTTTAATACCCACGCTAATCATAACCAATAGTTCCTAGGACCTCAGGGAGCCACAGAAACAGGCCAATTAATGAAGTCCTCTGAAAAAGCCTCCAACAGAGGGAAACACAAATGCAGTAAGAACACAAAGCAACACAAGCAGCCCTTAATATTCCTGTGTTTAATCTCACTCACCATGACTTTATCTTGCGTTGGCCTCACATGTAGGACAGAGGGCAACCTAAAAATCATTATTGTAAATCAAGAGGCTATAAATCACAGGAAGAGAGCAAAATGTCAACTGTTGTCCTGGCTGCTGGGAGATGGGAAAGTGGGTTGTTTTTTTTTTTAAAAGGGATTGTGGAGTCCTGATTAGAACACACACTTCAGCATCAAAGCATTCAGTTGTCATCACATGCCATTCACTTGACCTTCTAAAATCTCCCAAGTTACCTCGGAAACTAAGAGTCCATGAAATTGATAGATTCTTTAATAAAATGAAATTGCTGTGATGGGAATGGGTGGAGGCAAACACGCTGAAGCGGCGGAAGTCATGCCCTGCAACAATTCCACACCTGCATTCAATTAAAAATCCTAAACCGGAAGCTGTCATTAGATCATAATGATTTCAGCTGGGGAAATGACAACTCGGTTAGGAGGCACACTCATCCAATGATACTGAATTTTGGCTCTTCATAGTTACACTTTTTTTTTGAGCAAACAGTTTTTTGAGAAAGCATCAGGAAAGCCTGTAACTCATTTCACCTAAAATTATTTTTCAGAAATATTCAAATTCATTTCTGCTGATGGGGCTTCTTAGAAATCCATTGCAACTAGATACACTTTAGAGTAAGAATTAGTTGAATTCTTTTTTTTAATAAATTTATTTATTTTTTATTTATTTTGGGCTGCATTGGGTCTTCGTTGCCGTGTGCAGCTTTCTCTAGTTGCGGCGGGCTCTAGGCGTGCGGCCTTCAGTAGTTGTGGCACGCTGGCTCAGTAGTTGTGGCTCGTGGGCTCTAGAGCACAGGCTCAGTAGTTGTGGTGTACGGGCTTAGTTGCTCCGCGGCATGTGGGATCCTCCCGGACCAGGGCTCGAACCCGTGTCCCCTGCATTGGCAAGTGGATTCTTAACCACTGAGCCACCAGGGAAGCCCCTAGTTGAATTCTTAGGGAGAGAAAGATGTGATGTTCTTTTCTGCTTTTACCCCGTCGATTTGATCAAATTTATACCAACCATATAAACAAACAACCCAAACTCAAAGTTTAATATTAAAGACTTTGGTGGTTTTTAAGGTGTCAGGGTTAAATCTGTAAAGGCTGAGACTACAGAACCCTGGTCTACACTTCAGTCATAGACTCAGGACAAAGGGGCAAATCAGCAGAGCAAGCCAGGGCCACTTTCTTTCCCAAAATTGAAAAGCCATCAAGAATTTCGCATCAACACAATGATATACACTGAAAGATATGAACAAAATAGTCTACTCTGGTTCCAAGGAAATTCATTTTAACTCCCTCATTCCAACAATCTCATCAAGAAACACATTCTTAAATGCTTAAATTAATTACATTATGACAAGAGTTGGAAGAAAAATAGTGTTGAAGAAAAAAATAAGTGCCTAAAAAGAGAAAATACTCTCCAACTGATGGGGGAATCACTACATATATTCATATATTGCCCATCTTCCAGTGCTTCCCAAAGCACTATACCCATACACACATAGCTAGAACGAGAAGTCTGTTCTACGGTAAAATTAGTTTAATTCCTGGATTCACACGTTAAAGCCGAAAGCAACAGAATCGCTTCCCCCTTTCTATTCACTCTAACCCTTTACACAAGCGACTCATCGCATGGAAACTTCTCTAACAGGACTCATACTACAGCTGTAAACCATTCCCACTTAGACTATTAAGTTTCCTTTCATTCTAAACTTTTAATTACTTTTGCCTATGACAAAACACATCCAAAACGCATCCAAACAGAGAAATATCCTCTCTGTCTAAAAGAAAAATTCCATCTCCCCAGCAGGAGGTCTTTCTTCCTGTTTGCAACCAAAAAAGAACAATGACTTTTTCACTTTCATGCTTAACAAAACTCCCTCAAACTCTGATTCTAAGAGAACTAGCCCTGGGATTTAGACTCTGATGCCAGACGAACATTTTTCTAACCGTAGCTTCACCACCCCAGTGGGCCCCAAGCCCCCTCACCTTTCAGGCAGAACATAGTGAGGCAGTTCCATGAGGGGCCAGTGCTCCACGGGCCGGTGCAGGCGGCAGTGCTAGCACAGCTGTCTCCCAGCCCACCTCCCAGCCCTCACTGCCAAGAGCGGGGCAGTCAGCCAGCGCCTGGGATTACAGGAAGCCACTGCCCAATCCCCAGCCTTCTGGGCTGAGCTGCTGACACCTCCCTATCTTTCATACGGAGTTTCACACCCTGGAATCAGCCAGGATCATCTTGGAAAGTGAGGGGAGCCGGGGGTGAGCAGTCGATATTCGTGTGGTCCAGTGCGGGGCAGCACGAGAGCCAGCCCGTTTGTTTCTCTTATCTCTCAGCATTTTCCATTGCAGCAGATGGGGCAGCTCACGTGACCCACAACACAAAAAAGAAATCGCTCGATTCGGTTTCACTGTTTGCTATTAATTCTCACAACTATTCTTTGACATCATTATTCTTTTGCTAGTCACACTCTTTTTTTCTGATGTGGAACAACTCATATACTGGTACAGAATTAGCACTGAACATTATGATATGAAATTGTGCACACAGCTGAGTCTACATAAATGGGTGGATTATGTGTGACGTGCTCAAAACAGTGCCAGACAAATAGTAAAAGCACTACAAAAGTGTCGACTACCACTATTACTACTACTATTAATATACTTGTGTGTTAGGATAAAAAACGTGGAGGGTTATTTATTTATTGTTTAATTAAAAAAATTTTTTTAAACATCTTTATTGGAGTATAATTGCTTTACAACAAAGTCAATCAGCTATACATATACATATATCCCCATATCCCCTCCCTCCTGCGTGTGGAGGGTTTTTTAAAACTTCTATGGCACTGCCATTTTTCACACGAGGAAACAAAGATTAATATAGTTAAGTTGGCATCGGAGTATGTGAATATCCAACGCTATTGTACCCATAAGCAGAGTATTACTTATCTCCCCCTCCACGGGAAAGCTAAATTCACTCTTGCAAGTTCAAGGTTTACTTTACTGTAAACTCTTTAACACAGGTTAAAAAGGGAGAGAAGGAGTTTTATTGCAGATCTGAAGAGAAACAGTCTACAGATGTGGCCTCGGGAGCACCCTGCCTGAAAGTGCTGTCTGAACCGTGAGTGGCCACCCCCGCCCTCCGACTCTCCTGGTCACAGGAAGTGACCATTGTTCACAAGGCCCATTGCTGTGTGCAGGTCTTCCTTTCGACTCCACAGGATACAGGAAACTGACTCAGAACCAACCTATCTGTCTGTCTGTGTCCTGGGGTGCTTGCTGCAGCCCTGGCGACATACGATGGATGCTCTGAGTCTTTTGGCTTTCGACATGAGGTTCAGCATAGCCTAGTTGGGTTTCTGCTCCTCACCTTCCAGTATCTCTAGCAGGGCCTGGTTAATAAGTTCCCTACCGTGAGGAAGTCACTGTACTAGTTGCCATGACCACAGAGAAATGGAAGAGGTTCTTAGCCAGAAGCTAGTTGGGATGAAAAGAAACCCGCATGTGGAATGACAAACAGTGATATTAACTCTTAGAACAGAACTGGAAGGAACCAGCTCGTCTCATTGGGGAAACCGGTTCAGAGATGAAGTGATTTGCTCAACTAAGTAGCAGCTGCCTCAAGATCAAAGTCGAACCACCTGATTCAGCCTTTCCCATCTCAACATGTGACCCTCCCCACAGATGGTCGGAGTCATTCTTCATCCTTTCCTATCTCAAGTGGTCTTCTATGCAATGTATGAATTGCAAAGATATTCCTGAAAGTATTCTTGTGGGTTAGATTCAACCTTTAAAATTGTACACAGCGAGAGAAATTCTACACCCTGGAGAGTTAAGTCTTCTGAACATAGGTTAGTACACAGGGTTTGGGGTGGTGGCATGCTTTTAACAGCACTCTATGAATACTCACAGTTAAACCTTTTAATATAGAGATGATTTGATGTGCTAGAAAGAACACTGAATTGGAAAGTAAAGAGAACATGACTGTAGCCACATCTGTAGGCTTATCTAGCTGGTCTCTAGAGCAATTCCTGACCTGTAAAGGTGCGGATTGAAGGTAGGGACTAAATTACTCTAAGATTCTATCCTTCTAACCTACTCCACTAATTTTTTGCTGTGACATATGTAGATATGTATATTAATATAACATAAATAACCATTTTGTTAGGTGCATTATATCAGGAAAAAAGACAATCTTTGCCTTCTTATGATTTAATGCAAGAGGCAAGTAGGTAAATAAATAACTGTAATACAATGTGATAAGTTATATAATAATTATATAATAGAAGAATATGCAAAATTGATAATGATCAATGACAGCTTCTTGCCTATTACCGTCTAACCAAGCTACAGGTTAAAACATCTATAATTTAATGTAATGGGTTGAATAGTGTCTCTCTTCCCCCCGCCCCACCGCCCTATTCCTGTCTACCCAGAACCTCAGGATGTGACCTTATTTGGAAATACAGTCTCTGTAGGCATGCTTGAGATAAGGATCAAGATGAGATGACATCTTGGATTAGGGTGGTGTTAAGGACAGTAACAGTGTCTTTAGAAGAGATAGAAAAGGACACACAGAGAAGGCCATGTGAAGAGGCAAGGATTAGAGTTACGTGGCCACAAGGCAAGAAATGCCTAGAGTCATCAGAAGCTGGAAGAGGCAAGGAAGGATTTTCTCCCTGAGCCTTGGGAGGGAGCAAGGCCCTGCAGGCACCTTGATGTCAGACTTCTGGCCTCCTGAACCAGAACAGAAGAAATTTCTGTTGTGTTAAGCAACCCCATTTGTGGTACTCTGGTACAACAGCTCAAGGAAACGAATCCATTTAGCAAGGTAGCAACTGTTGGAGAAGGGGTATGATATTTTTTTTTTCTTTTTAAACAGACTTCAATTTATGATCACAAGGGCTTAAAGCCTATTTTCCCCATATCACTGTACTTACTATGGCTAAATTTTTACTGAAAAAAAAAAATCTTTCCATGATATAACACTGCTAAACAATACAAATACCATCTTCTGTTTGATTAGCGAAATATAGGTATCATCATCTGAAAAGTCACAGCATTAAACACAAGCAGTGGAAATGGAATAGGCTTTTATTAATATCAAAAGATTATTATTTTAAAAAATAAATCCCTTGTTTCACCATCAAACAACTGTCAATAGGTTTGAGAAATAAAACCTGAAAAGGCACACTGTTTAAACTAGGAAAAAAGAATAAGAACTATTCATTAAAATTATTATCTGGGGGTGGAGGGAGGAGAGAAATAGGTGAGGGAGATTAAGGGGTATAAATTTTCAGTTACAAAATAAATGTCACAGGTATGACATGTACAGTGTGGGGAATATAGTCAATAATTATATAATATCTTTGTATGGTGACAGATGATAGCTAGACTTACCACAGTGATCATTTTGAAATGCATAGAAATATCAAATCACTATGTTGTGTACCAGGAACTAACATAGTTCTGCAGGTCAATTATACTCCAAAAACAAACAAACTCATAGAAAAAGAGATCAGATTTCTGGTTACCAGAAGGTTGCAGTGGGGTGGGGAGGAGGCGGAGCTGGATGACGGTGGTCAGAAGGTACAAACTTCCACTTGTAAGATAAATAAGCACCAGGGATGTAATGTACAACATGAGAGATATAATTAACATTGCTGTGAGTATGAATGTTGTCCAGAGTAAATCCCAAGAGTTCTTATCACAAGGAAAAAACATCTTTCTTCTATTTCCTTAATGTTCTATCTACATGAGATGATTGTGCTAATCATTTCATGATGTATGTAAGGCAAACCATTATGCTGTACACCAGTGCTGTAATGTCAGTTATATCTCAATAAAACTAGAAGAAAAAAATTATTATTATCTACCACCACTGATCACTGCTAGTGAAAGTCAAAACTAAATCCCTAAGGGGACTTCCCTGGTGGTCCAGTGGTAAAGAGTCCACCTCCCGGTGCAGGGGATTCAGATTCGCTCCCTGGTCAGAGGACTAAGATCCCACATGCCGAGGGGCAACTAAGCCTGCGTGCCACAACTACTGAGCTCGCGTGCCTCAACGAGAAAGCCCGCATGCTGCAAACTACAGAGCCCACGGGCGCTGGAACCCACGAGCCACAACTAGAGAGAGAAAATCCGCACGCCACAACTAGAGAGAAGCCCGCGTACCGCAACTAAGATCCTGCGTGCTGCAACTAAGACCCGACGCAGCCAAAAAAAAAAAAAACAAAATAATAAAAAAAAATAAAGCTAACATAGTTTTTTTAATTAAAAAAAAAACAAAACTAAATCCCTAGGAAGCCTGCGTGAAGGGAGCGGGCCAAGCATGATGCTCGCTCGCAGAATTTACAGCCCTCTGGACAGAACAAAGGTCTTGCCTTTGCCAACCATGACCTTAGAGCCCAACCACTTCTCTCCCTTGTAGGATTACAACATCCTGCATCATGTTCAAGTTTAATATCATTGTCTCGGTCAGAGGGAGTGGCAGCCACACGTACAGCCAAAAATGTTTAGATGCTCAGGTCTTCCAAACCACTCCAGTGCTATTTCATTTGCCTGCTAAAAAAGTTTGTTTGGTTTCAATAAAATAATGGGGATGCGGGTAAATTCGGAATTAATTTGCATAATGCATATAGTGAATGAGTCTAGATGGGCTCAAAATTCTTTGTTCCTGGCAAAACAAAAAACAAGATTACAAGAAAAACAGGCAAACCATATTTTTCTTTATGCATCCTGATTTTGACTCTGACCCAAAAAAGTCAGAAAAAGATGGAAAAACCCTTTTCCGTACCCATTCGAGGGTTTGTTTCGCATCAACTAGAAAGGTATTCAATCAGGCAAGGCCTGTTTTCATACCTATATCTTTAGGCATACCTCAGTGCTTTAGAAGTCAGAGGAGACTGAAGACATATTCCCAAACACCAGTGCTCCCATTTCCCCCTATACTGCCAGAAACTGAAGATGCTGAAACCCTCTGGTGCTGCTTATATGAGAATGACCACAGAAGAAGCCATTCTGGTGGCCAAGGCTGAATGGCACTCTCTGAACATCTTACCAAAGTGTTAGTCATTCCCATCTTATCCACTGTGCTAGGATACTTCAGTTCTTACCAATATTCTGAATTTCTCAGAAGAGAGAGAGACTCAGTCTGAGTTTTTCTGTATATTTATTACTACCACAGAGCCAAGAGAAAGAAGGAAAAAAATGACAGCCTTATAACTTTAAGCTGGCTAGTTTAAGCTACTACTGGTTGTAGTACTCTAGTCTGGCCACCTCTGTAGGCAGTTTTGGTTCATCACTGGAAAATCCGGCACACAGGACTTTGTTCTAGACTCTTCCCCCTCCTAACATCATCAGACCCTGCACCCTGTTTGATTTTTCTGCACTCTGCAGCCAGGGCTGACCTACTTGATCCCAAAGGCAACCTTCATCCTCTCTGCAGTCACTTTTCTCTCAGGAGACGTTTCAGTCCTGGCTCGTTAAAAAGACAGGTTACTTTGTGCTGAACACAAACCAACTATGAAGCTCCAAGGCACCCTGTAAATACTGCACTGGGGGCTCTTCAGTGGCTTCTGGCCTCAGGTAGCCTCATTCGCATCACTGTATTTCCTCCTGGAATCATGGAAGTTCTGCTTTAATTGGCCATTTTAAAATATATTCTCCTGAGCCAGTTCTTAGTTATTTCCTTTTTTTTTTTTTCCTTCAGAGCCAAGTCTAAGTCTAGACTTCTTGACATCACAACCAAGAAGGAAGCCCTCATTTGGTTCCTTATCATGAAATTTGTCTCTAATCTCATTCATGGAACCCTAGCTCTTCTAACACCCAAATGATTTGATTTTTTTCTTTTTTCATTTTTCTTTTTTTAAGAACCCTTGGGCCCCTCTGGTTCTATTTCCCTAGGGAATGTAAGAACGAGTGTCCAAGTTGACCTGAGCTCTTAGCTTAGATCATCTTACAGCCTCTCCTGATCTCCCTTAGATGTGCAGAGTTGCCTTGACTCCATTGCTGTCCACGGGGCTCCAGTCTAGCCCATGTAGGAGCACAGTATGCCTCCTAGGCAATGGCAGCAGAAAGGAGCCTTTACTGTGAAACCTTGCTCCATTCATCCAGCCTGATGGAGCTTCAAAAGGTAGTGCTGATGGCTAAGATGTTTCTTCAAGTGACAATATTCCTTTATAATAGTTTATTTTTTCTTTCTAAGTCTGACCTCTTAATCCACCGTTATACCTACTACATCTTTCCAAAAGAGCACTTAGTGCTCCATTCTCCCTCTTAGGGGAGAAAAAAAAAAAAAAGAAATCATGTTTCCACTTATGTAAAAAACACAAGAATAAATCCCGAACTCCTCATCTAGCAATAAATTTGGACTTGAACTCAATTCTTTTCCCCAAAGTTTCCGGCCATATTCCTTTCAGCGGCCCCATCTGTAGGCTTTGTTCCATATCCCATATGGTCTCATACCTGCACTATCCTGGATCAGACTATTACTGTCTTTGTTTGGAATACAGCCCCCATCCCCACAGCCTGTTTTTTTACTTCTCTGAAGCCCATCCTTGACCTCGCTCCTCTCCCCGAGCAGAATCCCCAGCTTTATTTATGTAGCTATGATGGTGTCACAATTCTGTCTGCCCACCTAAAATGAGAGCTCCTCGAAATAAGGACTTGCTCATTCACACCTAACCTCCAGTGCCCTGTGAGGTGCCTGGAACACAAGAGATGATCAATGCTTATAGCATAAACCAGAATTATCACTCTACTATTTCACCCAAAAGTAAATAGTGGAGAGTGTATAAAACCTGCATGAGATATCTATCCAAGAGCATAATGATTCCTATGAAAAGTCATAAAAATATTTAACATATTCTTTAAAAATTAAATAAATAGATATTATTTCCCCACATACAATTGTACTAAAACTCAACATTAAATAATAGTTACTGAATAGTTGAACTTATGGTGGAATTTTTATAAATCATCATTTCTTTAAACTAATAGTCCAAAGGAGGCCTCATTTTCAAACCCACAAACACAGATACCATTCTCTCTCAAGGCAAGTTCATCAGAGCAAACTCAGAAGGCAGTTTTTCCTTCTCTCACTCAAGAATTTTTCTGGAAGTATCCATACAAGAATGTTGAGGTCAGTGTGTCCAGCTGGAGGGAGGACACCAAAAGATGTCATAATAATGACCCCAGATCCCCTTTCTTGGTGAATTTATAATGGAATGTATTATAGGAGAAAAATAAAACCACTAGAGTGTAAATTTCATCCTCTTAAAGTTTTGCCATTGTCAGTGTGCCAAATACGTACATATTATATTTTGGAGAGTCTAGGTTAAAACACATCAAAATAAACTCATAACCTTTCATGCTATATATTTCATCAATGTGCCTGTGGAGGGACTGACTCCCAAAATATACAAATCAATGGCAACCCTCCCCACAAAAACCCAACCAAACTAAAATAAAGAGGTCATTTGTATCATTTTTTCCTAAGCATCTGAGTAATGGGAGGAAGTTAAAACAATAGCCAACCTTCAACTCTAGAAACAGGTGCAACTCTTCTGTCCACAAAATCACCATCCTAAATCATTCTAAAGAGAAGTCAGACTACAAATCAACAGTATTCAAGATCATGTACCAGCCAACCAGAAGGAACACAAGTTCTGCCACAATTTACTTGTTAGTAAAACATAAGCCCATAACCAGAGAGAGTTACTGGACTATAATTACTTTTAATCATCAAGCAAAAACGTAAACATTAAAAGGAAGACACCAAGTTAAAATGCCCAGGCTCCTGATAATTTCTGCATAGATAATCAAATAATCTAATGTTTAAGTGACTTAAGATTTATAAATTTAAAATATTTCATTTTTTATTTAGAAAATATTTGAAAAACTCAAAGCTCTGTATGGAGAACTAGAGAATTTCCATTTAAAAAAGGTAGTTTAGGGCTTCCCTGGTGGCGCGGTGGTTGAGAATCTGCCTGCTAATGCAGGGGGACACGGGTTCAAGCCCTGGTCTGGGAAGATCCCACATGCCGCGGAGCAACTAGGCCCGTGAGCCAGAACTACTGAGCCTGCGCGTCTGGAGCTTGTGCTCCGCAACAAAAGAGGCCACGATAGTGAGAGGCCCGCGCACCGCGATGAAGAGTGGCCTCCGCTTGCCGCAACTAGAGAAAGCCCTCGCACAGAAACGAAGACCCAACACAGCCAAAAATAAATAAATTAATTAATTAATTTAAGAAATTTTAAAAAAAAGGTAGTTTATTTCTGAAATCACCACATTCTTCAATTTTGACCCACTTAAACCTTGGGGACAGCGCTTAAAGGAAAGAGCTAATCATTTCCCTTTCAACTGCCAAGTCTTCTGAGCAATCGGGCAGTTTGAAACTTCAGGAATAGCAAGCTATTTCAGGACCCATAGGATTTACAACAATAACGGTTTGAGGAAACCACAGCATTTAGGCTCCTTCAGTCTTTTTCCCTGTCCTTAGGAGTTTAAAAATAAGCAAGAAAATGATTCTTCAAATTGGCAGACCAATTTCAGGGTGGCGTCTTGCCACAGGGCAAGATAATCACAGAGTTACAAGATCCACAGAGGACAGAGTATCCCACAGAAACAGCTCTTTTCTGATCGTCCTCTTTGATCAAGACAAACAGATCCGCGCTTTTTCCATTTTTATTTTTGTTTTACCTCTTCCTCTCTCCCTTCCTGCCCCCCTTCTCTCTCTCCTTTTCTCTTTCCCTCTTTCTTCACTTAACATCAGTAAAGTTCTAATAAAAGTCACCTACAATTCTGTTGATGGAAATAGCTGGCATTTACTTCATGTTCTATTTTTATTTAACACATCTCTGCAAATTCAGCTATTAAGGATAATAAAAATCTACAGTTCCTCAAGAGGAAAAAGTTTCTCTGTCAAAAAACAGAATACTAAGTTCACAGTTTTAAAATGCACTTATTTCTCTCAAGGCAGGTGTGCTTCTGAGGACTCTATTAAGTTATTCAACCGTCTCTAAGGACTTCAGCTCATACAAAGGAAAGGCTGCAGGCTGAGACCCTTGGGGTTTTCTGTTGGTTTGGGGTTTTTTTTTTTTTCCTTCAATTCTTTCAAACCTGAATGAATTTTGCTTGTGTAAGCAGAGTAAAAGTGACACAGGAGAGCCTGTTTCCAGCGTCGATGCTGTCCCTCTTTTGCCTTTGCCATCACCAGTAAGTTGCTTGTCTTCGGCACATCTATTTAGAGTGGGTGAAAAGCTTCCAAAACCTGCTCTGGAAGGTCAACAGAGAAATCTGTCACTTGACCTTCATAGGGCAGTCAGGAATGTCAAAATTAAAGAAACTGATAGAAAGGAACACAGTCTCAACACCATTTAAAAGAGAAGAAAAGGACACAAGGGCACAGCCTAACTGGACTGCTCTTCTTTGTGAGATCTTTTAAAAAAAAAAAAAATTTATTTAATTTATTTATTTTTGGCTGCATTGGCTCTTCGTTGCTACGCACGGGCTTTCTCTAGCTGCGGCGAGCGGGGGCTACTCTGTTGTGGGGTGCGGGCTTCTCATTGCAGTGGTTTCTCTTGTTGCGGAGCACCGGCTCTAGGTGCGTGAGCTTCAGTAGCTGTGGCTCGCGGGCTCTAGAGCGCAGGCTCAGTAGGTGTGGCGCACAGGCTTAGTTGCTCCGCAGCATGTGGGATCTTCCCGGACCAGGGTTCGAACCCGTGTCGCCTGCATTGGCAGGCGGATTCTTAACCACTGTGCCACCAGGGAAGTCCCATGTTGTGAAGTCTTAAAGCAAGTGAACTCACCTCCCTGGACCCCGACTTCTCATCTGTCACACAAGGCTATCTCGGAAGTTCCTTGAGTCCTGACAGATTAGCTTTGTTTTTTAAGGTAACTCTACTTAGATACCTTCATAACTCCAATTTAGGAACTATATACAAATATTTACTAAAATGCTCTCAAATGGCACCGAGAGAAGAAAATATGTGGTCATCGCTTCAATAAGCTCTCTCTCTCGAAGAGTTGCTAAAGTTGGTTTCTCTAGGTATACCCAGAACAGTCAGAATTCTTTGAAATTTCGCTTCATTCAAAAAGAAAGACATCTTTACAATTGTCATCATCTCTGAGATTTTACAAACACAGCACAGAATAACTATTTTGGATATCAAAAGCTTTTCATATCAGGAGTGAGCTTCTTCTATCAATTCTCTTATGCTTGGAGAATGAGAGAAAAGAAAGCAATACTTTTGGAAATGGTTACTTTTCTCTGAGCCTCATTTCTTGAGTCATAGAAAAAAAGTATTTTCTACATCTCTATTTTCAATGTATTCAAATTGCACCCGAGCATTTTTGCAGCTCTCCTATGTATAAATCAAAGCATTCACTGAGCAATTACTGTGAGCCAAAATGAGGGCTAGGCTGCAAAATGAGGACTATTTCAACAGAGACTATTAAAAGGTCATATTAGTTCCAAGTATTGGTGTATTAGTGGTTTATTAAGAAATTCACAGAAAAAGCAGAGACAAATCAGCTTTTTCAGTCACATTTTATATAACTCCCATTTGTGTTCAGGAGGATCAAACGTCACTTAAGTGTTTGGCCAAAAAAGTTTAGTGGAGTAGAACTGATTTCAGATAATAGAAACATGTCTTATTGTCACCATCTTTTGACTTTTTTAGAAGCAGATATGAAAGTGAAGATACGGAGAGGCCATTTCAACCACATGAAAAACAAAAAAATATATTTGGTGTCCAGCTATCAGATAGAGAGAAGAGAGGCGAGTGAGAACTCAACACATCATTAGAGAAAGTGGTTAATGATGAGACCAAAGCTGAAAAGCAATGCTTGCTTAAGTGCAACAATGCAGTAATCCTACTTGGAAACTCAGAGTGATTTTATAGATGTGTTTAAAATTTAACATTTACAAAAAGAACTGGGATGCCCAAATATAGTCACAACTCTATATCTTAATGCAAACATGTGCTTTATTTAACTGTAGTAAAAAAAAAAAAAAATCCCACAGAAGAAGATAAACATGGAAAAAACATATTTACATATTACAGAACATCCCACTTATTAAGAGATCACTTTTCTGAAAAACTCAACCACTCAACCACTCAAAATATGGCCAAGACACAAGATAGCCATACTTGTGCTACCAGATAGCAATACTCACAAGGACTGTGGTTTCGGATCTTATTATGATCCTCCGGTCATTACTGTTGTAATAAACTGGATTGTCCAGACCCTCCACACAAGGTAACATATTAGAAACCCCAGAGCAGACAATGGTGGGGACAAGAGGCAGGCACGACTATGTGGGTGAAAAGAGAAAGCTCACAGCCTTACAGCAAAAGTGGACTAAGAAGCAGGCAGTGGAGACCCACCTCATGCCAAAGCAAAGATCCTTACAAACCTCAATAACCACCAGGGTGTCACCAGGTACTTACAAGGTTCAATGACTATTCACAGTGACACCACAGCATCCAAACAACCTTCAACCTTCGATTGTCCTGAGGATTGAGCAGAGATACTGCACAGTGTCATGCAGAGAGGGAGGGACTAAGTCATAAGAAGTGAATTCAAACCCAACTATTCCATTATTATCTCTAAGGCTTCAGGCAAGTCACTTAATCTCTCAGGGACAGCTTTCTCAGCACAAAAGGGTTAGGTAAACGCCACCGACACCGTCCTGCCCGTCTCACACCACTGTCAGAACAATGAAATGAGACTGTACAGAGTGAGTACTGGGTAAAGTATGACCTGCAAACAGACTCTATCTGCAGAGCAAATTTTAGAAAGACGTTCATTAACATTTTTTAAATTGTTTTAGAATTCTGAACTATGAATGAAGCAAGCTTCTGTTATACAGAAATACAAATAATAAAAGACATCTTCCTCTAAGGTTTTATATAAGCTAACATGTAGTCCATATGAACACAATTCAGAAAAGCATCTCTTATCAGTCGTCAGTTTTTATTTATTTATTTATTTATTTATTTATTTATTTATTTATGGCTGTATTGGGTCTTCGTTTCTGTGCGAGGGCTTTCTCTAGTTGTGGCAAGCAGGGGCCACTCTTCATCGCGGTGCGTGGGCCTCTCACTATCGCGGCCTCTCTTGCTGCGGATCACAGACTCCAGACGCACAGGCTCAGTAATTGTGGCTCACAGGGGCAGTTGCTCTGCGGCATGTGGGATCTTCCCAGACTAGGGCTCGAACCCGTGTTCCCTGCATTGGCAGGCAGATTCCCAACCACTGCGCCACCAGGGAAGCCCCCAGTCGTCAGTTTTTTTACAATAACTTTGTTTCAAAGAAAATGCAGCTTTTCCTCCAGTTCAGACATAGGATCTCTGATACATACAGGGTAGAGTCCAACCATTTGAAAGTAAAGTTTAATGGACTGAATTTCTCAACTAATTTTCCTCTATGGGGGATGCACAACAGGCCAGTAAGCATAATGACAGAGAAATCTCCAGATTAGGGCAGATATTCGTCAGACATTGCTATTCATGAGCTTTCCCTTGGGCCGGTGAGCAGGTGCAAGTAACGCACGGAGTGCATTAGCAGGCTCTGCACAGCTGTACTCCAGCAGGCAGCAAGGTCCATGCTGGAAATCGCTCAGTCCTGCCTGCGAGTTTTCAAGCATTTCCCCTTATCCACCAGCATGGCCCTGGGCTGGGAGGGGCACAGAGGGAAACCTAGAAGAGGACTTACTATGGTGAGTGAATGCTCAGGTGCTCAACAGCGTTGCTCAGTTCTCAGACCAGGTGGTTTTTCTGAGATGCATCACTAATCTGCATTCCACCTCAAGATACTTCTGGTGTTCGAGGCCTTCCTACAACAGTAATACGATGACGGACTAGCTGCAGAAACTTTGTGAGGGAGCTATCTGGAACACAGCATAATAAAACCCTACCACCAGAAGTGAAGTCTTCTGAAAGCATTATTTTGCCAGTCAAAGGTTGTGACCTAATAGGTAGTGATAAAAATCAGTTTAGTAGGTCGGGACTGACGTCTTCTGTCTAATAAGATACAACAGAATAAAACAGAACAGAAAAGAGAGGGTATCACATGTAGCCATGCAATAAAGGTAAGTAGTTTCACAAAGCTTTTGTTTCATTTTATATAGATGCAAATGTGTGTATATATGTATATGAATGTATGTGTGTGTATATATGTGTGTGTTTATATGCGTTGTATAGACTAGGAACAAAAGTAACGTGTACTTGTTACTCTGGACACAGGCAAAACTTTTGAAAGTCACTGACTTAAACAACTATAATTAAACTTCTTGGGCACTGAAAAACTCAACATTCGCATCATAGGTCTACTACAGAAGGTTCTTTCTCCCATTCCAAACAAACACTTATTGGAGAGAAACTTAGCTTAACTTTCTCAGATAAACTAGAGGAAACTTTAGCAATTGTGTTTTTGTTCAGACCTTTATTAGCTGGAATTGAAACATAACCTTTTGGATTTCTAAACTCAGTTACATAACTCTCCCCTAGTTACAATGACAGGAGCACACAGATCCACGGGACAAACTAACGCATACCCCAGTGTGTGGGAAGTAACCAAGGTCTGATGATCCAAAGGAACACTGAAGGAGAGCAATCCCAAACTCTCCAGCTTCCTAAAGCACACAAGAACATCCCAAATGCAACAAGCTGTCTCAAAAATTGCTTACAAATCAAACAGAACTGGGGTCCTTAGAACAGAACAACATTCAGACATTCATACCTAAGGACAAAGAATTGGACGTGGAAAGCTAGCAAGGAAGAAAAGGACTTAAATGATCTTTTTATAGTTGGAATACAGTGTGTTGATTAACTCTGCAGTAAAATTACTTTAAGGTGAAAATCAAAGTTCTTTTTCCAGGAAGTCAAAGCACTCCATGTACTTTCCGTTGGTGAAAAAATAGCATGTAAATAAATAACCACCAGTCAAGATGACCAGAGCAACCAATCCAACAACCGCCCACCAGGGTAAACTCAAACTGACTTCTGTATTCTTTGCAAAAGAATCCCCAGCCACTCAAGACTGAAGCAATACACACCTGTGTCCAGGTAGGAATTCTGGTTTATCTCAAAATGTAATCCGGAAACACCAGATACCCAGCTTCTACTTTAGCTGAGGTGTTTCTAGTTACAAAGTGAAAGAGAACCTTCAGGAATAGAGGCAAAGGAATTGTAACAACAATAAAATATATTTATTCTCACTTTCTCTTTTTAAAGTTTACTTACAAAACCCCCAAAATCAAGTGATACAGTTTACTGAAATCTCAACTGCTTGTGGCTTTTACTTATAACTGGGCTTCCCTTAGAGAAAGATAAATATACATTAAACTCTAATCTGACAATTCACTTGCACCACTGAAATTATATTAACCAGTGAACAGATTAGCCTTTATCCTTACTCCACACTTCTTTCAACCCTGTACAGAAACTTTATTAAGCTATGCCTTAAAAGCAAACAAACCTTAACTATTACAAGCGCACAATTAGTCCTGCAAGGGGCATATGCAGAAACATGTCAGAGTTCCAGTAGACTACTATTATTTTATTGATTTAGAAGATGGGATCAGAAAAGTGTTGGCAAAAAGAAGGCAGAATAGAGACATATGGAGACTCATTATCTCTTCTCTCCTTATATCTTTATCCTCCCTTCTTCCCTCCTATCTATTGCCACCTTCTTTCATTATCTTCCATTCATTACTGCCCCCAACACAGCCTTTTCTGAAAATAGGAGGGCATGAAAATGGCAGGATAGAGTCACTCTTCATTGCACCAGTCTTAATGAGCGCCTGCTCTAGGGAAGGCTGTGTGTCAGGTCACTCAAGGTCACTCACAAGCCAAGCCATTTTCACGTTGAATCTAGGAGAGGCTCACTCTTCCAAGTGGCTTTCTCAAGGTGTTGCTTTATATCAAGTCTACAAGGCAATAGTAGCTCTCAAAACACAAGAATCCACAACCCACACCCAGATCCTGGGAATAAGTCTAAGTAAAGGGTGGTATTGAGGGAGGGAACTAACTGAGAACTCCGGCTAACAAATGCCCCTAGGGAGATGGTCTCAGACACCTGCTCCCTAGGCAAGCGCTCACCATGTACTGTACATGTATAAATGGCCAAAATGTGATACACCCAGCATAGTGATGGGTTCTAGCAAGAACTAAATAAATAGCTGTTGATCTAATGTCTCTGGTGACTAGCCGGTCATCAAATGTCAGTTATAAATGATAGAGAACACCTTGCAATGCTGCATTGGATGGTACAGAGAAGTTCAGTAAAGGCTGAAGCGGGGCAGACCACAGAGACAGCGGGGCAGACCGCAGAGACATCACTGCAACCAGCTTCTGGCTCCCCCAGCCTCACACCACACACATCTGTGTCTAGGGACAATGTGTACATTGATTACATGTAAGTTTTCCAATCACGTTTATCATCACAGTGATCACCATAAATATCACCTTTAATTAGGAAGATTAGAAATACAAGGTGTAACTACCCACATTTCATAAAGCTAGAAAAGTATAACTATACCTTTGAAAATCACAGATACTGTTGCTACACTAACAAGTAATTATTAAAACCTATGACTTACCTTAACAAAGAGGGCCTAACATGGAAATCTGTGGTTCCATAACTGTTTTCCTCACATGCCTACATAATCACTTTGACCAGCACTTTTGCCTCTTTTCAACCTCTACAGCCCCTATATGGCAGGATTCTAGTTCCAAACGCTCCAATCCATTCTGCACGCCAAAACCAGATCAATTTCCTTCAGCACTGCTTATCATGTGTTCACACAACTAGTATTTACTCACTATCTGTAAAGTACAAGACACTGGATGAGACACAGGCTAGACTTAAAAGAGCTTCAAATAAGCACATACCCAAATAGTCTCAAAGCAGAGCATTTGCCCTGAAAACAGAAGCTAACGAGTCAAAGACCCCAAAATGCCCTAAGTGCTTTCAATGCCATTCCTCTTTCTGAAGAATTATGCTTGGTTCCCTGTCTCACCACATATAAGTTTCTCTGCCCAGTTTTCAGTTCTCCCTAATGATCTAATCCTTCCTTATCAAACCAACTATTATTTTTATTGACTAATTATGGTATCCAGACAGTATTTATTAAATGAGTTCATTCATGTACTGTGTCATTAAGAGTGTCGAGCCATGGCAAGCACCCATTAAATGTTAGCTATTGTTAATACTTAAGGGAGGCGGGGGCTTGACTGATTTAGACACGACTTTCAATTTAGTATTTTAATCATTTCAGGATTTGACATAAAAACTGAGGTATAAATTACTTGAAAATTATGTAAAAGAAGTGATAGCTTCCATTTGGGTTGCCTAGGTTACACAAGTAGTTTAAAAGCAATTACTTCTATACTGAAAATTCTGAGATTAGTATATATATATTCTATACTAGGATAAAGACATCTTTTGACTCAACTATTGATAGTGAAGGGATTGCCAACCCAGGGGCAGTACCATTAAATACAACCAGATTCAATCTGTAGGCTGATACAGTATCTATAAAACACACACTCATCTGTTCAATAAACAAGCTGTACCTGCTACCCATATGTATGATGAATAGGTATTATCCTATTTTACAGAAATGAAAACTAGAGCTTAAACAGATCATGTGATTTGTTTCAGGTCACACAATTAGCGAGTGACAGAAGCAAAACATCCAGATTTCCTGATCTAGTGGTCTTTGCATCATTCATTCCCTTCCAATGAAAATTTACTGAACACTTACTATGGGCCAGGCCTGGGGAAACACTGGTTGTCGAAACAAACCCAAAAAATCACTCCTGTCTTAGAGGTTAAATTCTAGTTTGAGGAGACAGGCAGTACTGAAAATAAATACGAAAAGTATATAGTATATTAGATGGTGGAAAGCGCTTCAGAGTAAAACAGAGATATGGATAGAAGGGTCAGGATGAAGATGTGGCAATTTTATTATTATTATTATTTTTTGCAGGTGGAAATCCACTTGGAACTTTATTAAGGTCTCAAGCTACTTGTGTATATGCTTTTTAAATCTTTGTTTACCTTCATTTCTTTCTCTTAGATATTTGTTTTATAAGGAAACATTTTGTATTTTCTTAGTCTGATAAATATTTATTGACCATCTAATATATTCTGTTCTAAGCACTGTAAAATGTCCAGGTAGCACAAAGGCAAAAAAGGAAAATTATCTTCCCTTAGGGTTTCAGAGTTCAATAGGGGACACTAACATTGATACGACCATGTGATAAGAGATGTCAGCAGAAGTTGTGCCAGATGGAGTCATGGCTTACACTACTGTAGGTCTGGGAGAACATATATGTTTATTTGAAAACATAAGTGCTAAGTCTATCATCAAGTGACAGCATCAAAGACTGCTTAGATCACGCATGCCTTTCTATTTGCTGATAAGTAGTGACAAACATTACCTTGGAATAGGAAAATTATTCACATCGGTAAATACTTGAAGCTTGGCTTCATGAAAAGATCAACTTCCTATAGGCAGCTCTGTGTAGGGCTGCTGGCATTAAGCAACCCCAGAGCAGGTGCACCCAAGTTCAGACTCTGGTGTCCTCGCTTAGACTATATCCTCATCGTCCACAAGGCAGAGCACCAAAGGAAAGGAATACAGCTGCAGAGGGCAAGATGCTTCCCTTGGAGCCTAGTCTTACGGTGGGACCAGTGGTACTGAGCCAATCACACTGTTCCACAGGATGGCGTGGGAAATGGGGAGACCACACATGTGCCAACTCTCTGAAGATGTGGCAATTTTAAATAAGGTCCCTGATGATTTTTGAGCGAAGACCTGGCAAAAGTGAGAGAGGGAGAGAGAGAATGGTGTGCACAGCTGGGATTCTAAGCGGAGGGCAAGGTCAAGCTGCACGGCGTGTTCTCACAGCAGCAAGGAGCCTGGTCTGACTTGGTGGAGAGTGAAGGGAAAGCACAGGTGATGAAGCCGGGGACGCAATGGGGCGAGGGTGGCCCATCACACAGGGCCTCAGAGAACACTGTAAAGACGTTATTAAACTGTCTGAGAAGGGTTTTAAGCAGTGAAGTGACACGGCTCGACCTATGTTTGATGTTTTACAGGGTTGCTGAGGCTGCTGTGTTAAGACTGCCTGGCTTGGGGTGAGGGAGAACAAGAGCGAAAGCAGGAAAACCGGTTAAGAAAAGATTGTGATAGCGCCGAGCTGCCTCTCCTTATCAGGCATGGCATCGCCCAACCCACACCTCACCCCTGTTCACTAAGTCAACTTTACTCATGGTCAAAACAGCCAGGACCGAACGCTCGTACGAAGTGTCTCATACGTGCACTGTTTGCGTGCAGCAACAGGAAACGGCAGACTGCCACCAAATTTATGTTCCCACAAACTGCACCCTCTCTTTTGTTACACTCAGAAAAGTCCAGAGTCAGGAGCACTTGTAAGATTATATTCATCAGTATAATCGACAAAGTAAGCATGCAGTGCTACCTATAACCCACCATGCTGTAAGCAAATTCAGAGAGTACTGTTCGGCACGTGGGCCAGGGCAAACAGCACTAGTAACAGTGTCCCAGGTGGGTTACGTTCACCCAGCCAGCATCCCTTTATTGGGTACTTAGCCTTGGGGATAAAAAAGATAAGGAAGACTTGGTCTCTGTCCTAAAAGAATTCACAGTCTAGCTCAAGGCACAGACGAGTAAACAAATAAGTACAACCCGGTGTGTGATAGACGCAATTACAAAGGTATGCAGGAGGTCAGGAATAACACAGAGAAGGGAGAAATCAGCTCTACCCTCTGGGAATCAGGGAGGACTTCACAGTTTTAAAGCAGGAAGTTAACAGACAGAGGAGGAGACTGGAGCATCCTGACTCAGGGAATGGGAGATGAAAGTTCTGGAGTTGTGAAAGAGCTGTGGGTCTGTTTGCTATTTCTGGAGTTAAAAGGGAGAGGGGACAGGGAGGAGTCAGATGGAGGAGGATCTCCTGCTATGTTAAATGATAAGGACTTCATTCCATGCACACTGGGAGCCACAGAAGAATGACCCCATTAGACAGTAGTCCCCCTTTATCCACGGGGGATACGTTCCAAGACCCCCAGTGGGTGTCTGAAACCGAGGATAGTACCGAATCCTACGTATGCTGTTTTTTCCTATACATACCTATGATAAAGTTTAATTTATAAGTTAGGCACAATAAGAGATTAGCAGCAATAACCAATAATAAAATAGAACAGTTATGACAAGATACTGTAAAAAAAGTTATGTGGATATGGTCTCTCTCTTTCTTTCAGAATATCTTATTGTACAAATCTAATGTCTTTTCCATCTTAACTAAGCACTTATCACACACTGTGGCTGTAACTTTTGCAGTTTGAGGTGCAACAGCAAAACTCGCACGAATTTCTTTTTCCTTCCTCATAATTTCACAGACAGAAGATTCCTTCTTACCGTAGATCTTAGCAACCTCAGCATACGATTTTTTTTTTCTATACCTACGTTGAGAAGTTCACCTTTTCACTTAAAGGACGCACTTTATGGCTTCTCTTTGGCTCATCTGAATTATCAACATCATTATTCTTGCACTTTGGGGCTGTTATTAAGTATAATGAGGGTGACAAGAACACAAGCACTGCGATACCACGATACCACACCAGTCGATCCGATAACCGAGATGAGACGGCTATTAAGTGCCTGACAGGCAGGATACCCTGAGCAAAAGGATGATTCACGTCTCTGGCAGGACAGGGCAGGATGTTGGTAGCTTTCATCATGCTATTCAGAATGACGTGCAATTTAAAACTTATGAATTATTCCTGGAATTTTCCTTTAATATTTTCGGATTACAGTTGACCACGGGTAACTGAAACCGTAGGAAGTGGACCCGTGGATAAGGGGGGGCTACGGTATTTGTAGTTTAGGAAGATCACTCTGTTTACAGTGTAGACCCAAGAACAGCTCAAAGGCGGCAAGAGTGAAGAGAACAAGAGTAGAAGACCATTCAGAAGGCCAGGGAAGAGCTGATGAGGGCCTGGACCACAGTAAGGATGGACAAATGGGTGCAGACACAACAGGCCTTGAGGTAAAACTCATAAGATTGGAGCTACCTGAAGTATTTGATAGGAAATACTGTGGTAAAAACAAAACACACACACACACATCATTCAATTTGATAGAAAATGATAGATAAACCCCAAACCCCTGAAATTACATGAAAATATAACACTTTCTATGACTATAATATTGATACATAATTATATAAATATAATATGAATTGTAAGAGACATAAAAATTAACCCTAATTAATGTGCAGTGTCTTTTTGAATTATTTTTAAAATAACTGTTTGAAAAGAACAATTTCCAAAAAGTTTTCAAAACCCAGTAAAGACATTTCCATGGAAAAGAACACAGGCTATATTAACTATATTAACTATAACTATACGTTAAATTGTAAATTAATTAATTAATTGAATTTTTAAAAAGAAAGAAAAAGAACACAGGTTACTCACTTCCAAACCCAAGCTCTGACAATACGTGACTTCCTTCATTACTCTACGATACTTCCAGTAATCTAAATAAGTATCTAAGTCTCAAAACAAACCCACAAACTTTTAAAAACAAGTAAATAAAAGAAGGGTATTAGTTAAAATATCATTTCAATAGAACTTCATCAATTTAATAACAAACAGGATCACTTTTGCAATAAAGCAAGGCAGCGAGACAACAGAGATTCCCAACTTCAAAAGAAAAAACAATCAAAGGTTAATAAAGGGCAGTCTCGATGAACCAGATAAAATATTAAGTGGCACTCACTGTCTCTCTCACAGAATCTCAGCTTCAGTAGAAAGAAAGAAAACATCACATTCCTGCACTGAGAATATTCTTCTTCTCTCTTTTTATTAAGACACCAAGATAAACTCCATTGAGCTATTTTTCCAACGTACATAGTGACCCTCAGGATAAATATTACTTGTTTAATTTTACTATCAAATTTGGGGTTCTGCTTTGACAATATCTGCTAATATTTTTCAGGTTTTTTTAATGCCATGAAGGAAATGTTCTTAAATCTTATACTGTTAAGGATTTTATGATCAAAAATAAATTACAGGTATTTACATAGAAACAGGATCTTGACCTTGCTGCTTTTGGTCTGCCATGCCATTTTCCTCCACTGTAATATCTGAAGTCACTGCTAATCTAATTATGCACAAGGATTCTGTTTTCTGCAACTATTTTATTAGGGAGGACACTGGGATGAAATTATTTTAAATACAGCCGACGCCACACAATTGATTGTCTAGTGTATGGATTATTCATTACCCTTGACATCTAGTAAGGTCATTCTCTGGTCATTTTTGTCATTCCTGGAAAGGGAGGGAACGGAAATCCAAATGATTCAAATTTTGTAATGCTGTTAATACATATGGCAATGTCCAGAAGAACAGAATGAAAGCATTTTTTAAATTGCAGCCTGGCATGTCAATTACCCAGTCTCTTGACCTGCCAATACCAGGATCATCAATCATGCCTCTGCCCAGCTGAACACGGAACTGGGGCTCCAACAAAACACGCTCTGCTCAATGAGAGGATACGCCATTATTATTCCTCCTCTTTTGGTTTTAATTGACAAGAGAAGAGTAAGTAAGCAAGATAGGGGAAGCACAGAATAAATACTACTGGTCATTAGTTTCCCTTGAGAACCTTCCACAGTGCTGGAAACAAAGCAGGAGCTCATTAAATATTGTTGAAATCAATGCACAGCCAGAAGACCATGCAAAACATGGAAATGCTCCAGATAAAGTACCTTCTCATCTAAGCCACTCACTTTACACTTTTTCACAATTATCCTGCATTTTCTCTTTAATTCTCCCTTAAATGCCTTATCTGCTTCTCCACTGAAGTATGAACTCCATGACTTCAGGGCCTGTGCGCTACATTTCTCCGTATCCCACACGTGGTACTCAATGAGAACTCCTCCTAAATACTCTCACAACTCCACGTGAAAAGCAACATATGGTCTCATCTACAGCTGACTTCTACTTTTTGACTACACAGGCATCTAGTAAAACAGCTCATGACTCACTAAATGTAACATTCAAAAGAACAGTGATTCACACCCTTGATTTTTATGGCTAATTAAGTCGAAACATCATCTGCTGTTAGAGTGGGTCACATCACACGAAGAATATACGGACGGGTCACTGCTGTTACTCAATTCATTTTTACCTTCCAGAGTACAAATGTCAATGCAAGAGGGTTTTGAAACTTGCCATGTGCTAGAACAAGAGAAAGCACACAGGTCCTTACTTGTGATTGCTTTGGACACATAAATGCGTATCTTCTAGTCACTTTTTAGGCTCAGGAATTTTATCCTTAGCTTTTCGAGTATAAACGGTAACACTGGATTGTAAAGCTATGGTTCTATGTACTGATAGATATCCATAAAGGTAACCACTCAAACACGTTATTCTGATGTTACTGATAAGCAATCTAGCGTGGAGATTCAGTATAAAAAGAACTTCTAAAACAAAACTTGAAAGAACTGTTTTATAAAATGAACGTGCATCTTATTCAACATACTACCTACACTGATAGTAGGGATTCGGTGGTCTAATTGTGCAAAGCAATGCGACCTGGAGATGTAGGCAGGGAGCAGGGCAAGCACTCTGGCCTTGCAGCAGCTGCTGGATGGGAGGGAGAAAGCCTGTAGAACCGGCCACCTCACCGGACACCTCATCAGATAGAGATCCCTTGGGGGGGTGGGGCGGGTAGAGGGAAGAACACAGACAGGACCACTGACGCAGGCTGACTTGTTAAGCTACACTGCCCTACTTCTGGCTGTCACTGCTTGATGGCAGTATATGTATGCATGGGAGAAGAAGGGAGAGCAGGCTTTTAGAAACCTGTGTATATCAAAAAATGTGACTATAAGGTCGGGGGTTAGGGAGCAGGCTGAAAGGAAAGTGGATTCGGATGCCTGTGGTCTAGGCAGACAGATATAAAAGAAAGATGCTACACAATCCCCATCAGACCAACATGTCTTCAATGCATATTTATTTGCAAACAAATCCTAATATGGCCATTGGGCATTCTTAGCACTGACTGATAATCCTTGTTAGACATTTAGCTTATTTGATGCTCCAAAAAAAAAAAAAAAAAAAAAAAGAAACAAAACTCCAATCCTGTATAACTTTTCTGAAAGATTTTCCCTCTTTTGATCTGTAAGCGTAAACAAATGTCACTCTGTATTTCTCCAAAGGAAAGAATTATGTGGAATAAAGATCAACTGTTATAATGCCCCTGAGGCAACATGTCAAAGTTGGGAGCCAATTTTCTTTTGCAAGTCAAATATGAAAAAAGAATCTAAGACCACGAATTCTGATCTATAGGCAGCTTTTTAAGGACTTTCCCCTAACTGCACATGTCAAAAGTGATAATATTATCCATGTCCAACTATTTCTAAGCACCATATAAATTTACACACTGTATTATGCCACCATTTATCTTCATGAGGCTACTGTATCCCCTATTACTGTAAGGGATAAAGGGCACAATCTTTTGTATTGTTACATAAACAAGTCCTCCCTCTACAAATCGCCCCTGGTCTTTACAACGACTTCTTTATTTTTCACAAGTCAAGTGTACAGTATTTGCTTCATTTCCCAACTAAAACTAATCCATGCAAATTCACAGCCTCTTTCCCTTTTTAATTTAGATGGCGCATCTATGACGGAAATCCTAAAGCCGCGTGCTCACATGTACACAATCTTTAACAGAAACTTGACAGCGGTTGATATAAAACAAAACAAGTCATAAAAAAGCAACCTCTGGCAAAAGCCAAAAGAATTAAAACTACACCCTCGCGCGACCACAGCACTACTGTATCCACCCTTTGAACATTACAACCCACCCATTTACCAAAACCGCAGCTTATTCCCGATTTAGAAAAGTAAAGTTCATGGACTTACTAAACTACACAACTCCAGCCAGAAAGCACAAATGGCTTTTCTACGCCTGGCAATTATACAGCATCTGAACTAAAAACCTGTGTATTTCGGCTCAGTATCAGCAGACCACTGTGGACCCCCTTCTTGACATAATAAACAACTGACATCTTCAAAGAGCATTAACTAGGCCCTCTTGTGCCACAGTTTAACAGACAAGAGCAAATGGCTTAACCCACATTATCCATGAAGAAGGGTGCGTTTAATTCTCAGTCCATGGAATATAATTACTGTCCCCATAAGCACATATTTAACTCAGTTCTCTCATGTTTCAGCAGTTTTATTTCCCAAAAGAAGGGGGAGGACAGGTCCCTGAAAGGTTTTAGTGAGGCTTCTCTTGGCACGGGAAGAATGTGATAAACAGGGAAAATACAAGCATGTGGAATGTCTGGACGAGGTTCCTTTGTAAACCTTAAACAGTGCTCCCCCACTGGGCTGTGACACAGCTCTGAATGGAGAAACCATTTTAGAGCCTAACAATTCAGTCTCTCCAGTAAACATTCTAAAAGGAAGACCTCAGAAATTCTAAATATAAAACAGGGGTGTGTTTAAGAAACACTGAAATAGTTCCCTCTTTTCCACCAGGACTGATATTTTTCTTCACCTTGAAGAAGACAAAACATGCTAAACCTGAGAACAGAGACCAGCAATGGTCTGAAAAGAAACTTGAAAGAAATCCAAAAACTCCTTCTGGCCAGGATATCAAGGGCCAGCACTTCGTGTGTTCATTTCCTCGATGTCACCCCAACACCTGTTTAATTCAAGCGTGCGTGTAATTCATCAGTCTTCTTAAAGAAATATGCAAAAAGTTTACCCACGATTCCCAAAGTTTTCTCAGCGCACTGTTTCAGAAAAGGGCTCCATGTCCTAACTTTCAATTGTTGTAGAGAGCAGAAGATTCCTCCCAGGATGTAGTTTACCACTGAACTTTGCAGAAGTCACATGAGCGTGTGGATATGATTGGGGGGGGGGGGCAGTACTGAGGACACATAACAGCTATTTTATCCTTCTTAGAAGGACACAATCCCAGGTTGAATCTAATTGAAGGAGCATTTCTATTTTAGACACGCAAACAAATGAGTGACCCTGAATTCCAATACAAAAACACACAAAAACTCCTAACGGGGCCAAAAATCGTGAACACAAATCAGTGACAGAAACAAAGAATTCTAGATAGTAAACTCCTAAAAACGTTTAAATAAAAAAAAGTCAAGTCACCTTTTCTGGGCTGGATTCTGTAGGTCCAGTTTTCATCATCCGCTTCCACCTGCTGCCCACAAACCGAGAGCTCTCCATCACTGCGAAACAGCCTCTTTGTCTGCCTGGACAAGGAGGAGAAATTTATCCAACTCACAGCACGTGAGAGGGAACCTGGGTTTGACTTGAGTCTGAAGGAACCTGAAGAGCCTTCCTTTTTCATCTTCTTTCACATCAGAATCAACTATAGACAAAGGACAGTCCAGCCAACAAAAAGCTCGTTTTTAAAAATCGTTCCAGGTCCTTTCAATGAAACTGCTCCTTCCTACTTGTTCAGACAATACTGAGAGTCAGGCAGGGCATTCTGCAGAAAGATTGCTTCTATGTCACCCAGTTATAAAGAAAAGAAAAATGAGAGATTAGGAAACAAAAAAAAAAATTTTTTTTTTACCCTAGCCACATTGTGGTACCTGGTCTCTCTAGATCAGGACTATCCACAGTCCCCACCTCGGCCCCAGAAAATATGAAAATAAAAATAACTAAAAGTATAATTTTAAAAATGAAGCAGGGTGTTCATTTCAGGAACGCTTGTCAGGACTTGGTGAAGAACAGGACCAAGGCACTCCGACTCTTTGGTGTGTACCTAGCATCCCATACTGTAATCCTACTCCTCTCCCAGGCATGTTTCCCCACAAGGGCAGAAAGCCAGCCGTCTGTTGCAGACAGAAGGAACTCCTCAGGCTGGAGAGAAAGATTCAGCATCAACCCAGGCGCCTAGTTTAAAGTTCACCCACACAGGTGACTTGGGAGAAATCAAAGAGTTCAGCTCACTTGCCCCAGCTCAGCACAGAATTGTAAACCACCCACTTGCCCTCTTTCCTGTCTGTGAAGCACTCAGGAGCCACAGGACTCCACAAACAATAAAACGGGCTGTGTGGCTATTGCTTGGATTACAGAGTAAGCGCTCCTATGAAAGGCGATAGGCTTTCCCAACACTGAAGCCACCTCATTGGAGACAAAAAACCCCGCCTCCCTGCAGTCAATACTTCAGAGGCAGCTCAAACTTCTTAACTCTGGCAAAGCTACAGAAACGCATACACACTTCTGGACACTTTTTTTTTTTTTAAAGCCAAAACTTAATTATCATCAGACCACACTTCTGGAAGCGGGATTTTGAGAAGGAACTTTCAAAGATTATGTAGTTATATACACATCCAGCATTCCTAAGTGGATTTAGGAATGTCATCATCTAAGGAAATGTACTTCCAAAGGGAATAAAACTGACCCAGCTATTATGTCACTCCCAGCTTTCAGCGAAGGTGAAATGCAGCCGTTCTTGCACCTGTCATTGCCTCTCCCGTCTTCCACCAGCAGCCAGAGTCGGGGGCTGATGAACCACTTCTGCCTCCCCACCGGCAGCCCCTGGGGGTCATTCCTCTCTGGCTTTGAATGATCATCCTATCACAAAGAACCATAATCTGAGAGCTATGCTAGTAGCTTTTAGCTGTAGGCTCTAGCCCTTTGTAAACCCTTAATCAGGGCATGCAAAATATCCAGAGCCACAAGTTGGAATGCATTTGGGTGCATCATTTCACCCAAGGCCAACATAATTCCATGGTCCTAGGGGTATAAAGAACTTCTGCAACTTTTCATCATAGAGACTTGGGTCAGTATCCTCTCCCCAAAGTCATTCAGAGTAAGGGCAAGTAGAGAACTGGGTCCATCTCACTCTCCTGTACTCACTCTCCTGTAATAGCAAATATATTAAAGCTAACAAATTACAAAAGAAAATAAACTTTGATTAAAAATAATAAAAGCAGGATTTTGCATCATACATCTACTGCAATTCACTGAGATTGTAAGAAAAAGGCTCTACACGCCTACCAGGACTGGAACATTTATAGAAGAAAAACACAGAGCAGCTGCCAAGTGTTCCTTGGATGGACAGCTCATATTACCATGGAAACCATGACAGAGAACAGGTACTAGGACTAAAGGGCAAAGGTGCAGAACAGTCCAGGTAGCAAAAACATGGACTCAGTATAAAAGCTCAAAGTGTCCTCAAGAAATCACGTAGTTTAAACCCCTCAATTTACTGATGGAGAAATTCAGGTCCAGAGAACATATGTGATTTGATCACTATTATAAGGGCAAAAATGATATAATTACATATAGCATCAATGGCTAACATCAAAGTTCAAATATCCAATATTATTTCTGAGTCAAAGACTTTGAGAAACTCAAAATATAAAATTAAACTTAGAAAAAAAAAAGACCCTCGTGCCAGAAAATACAAAACATCCCAAATGCTGCTTACCATTTCACATGTTCATGGGACCCCCTGACATCCAAGTATGCATTCTTTAAGGATCCATGGACCCCAAACAAGGAACACAGTGGTATCCCCACTGATGTCTACATCCTGCAGTTACAGTTTTAATTTAGAAATATCTAAGCCCTGAAATAAACCTCATGCTGTCCTTTATATTCAGGAAGTGCTTTTGAACATTGTTCCCAGACCAGCTTCCTTGGAGTGTGCACACATACACATACAATAGCATAGATGAATTGATGTTATTAGTAACTGGTGTGTTTTCCTCTGGTCCCTCCTACACACATCTGGGAAAGAGCTGATGGGAGGGGCTAGAGGAATATTCACTGCCAAGCAATCAAGAAGCAAAATTGGTCCATTCAAGGACTACACTCATGACTCTTCCTCAAAGTAAATACGCACTTATGCTGGACTTCAAAGAAACTTAATGGATTTCCCATCATTCACAAGACCGATGGATATGTTTGCATATAACCAATTCTCCATCTATTAGCTATTCTGTTTCTGTTATACTGAGCTTTGATTATTAATATCTTCACTTACGTAAAAGAAGGTCAAATAACTTAACTACTTTTACAACTGGACCAGAGTTCCCCTATGACCAAGATAAAATGTAATGACTTAAATCAGCTTTGTAGGAAATATTTGTATTTTAACTATCTGTGTTAGATATGTACTCCAATTAGCTTAGAAAAACATAAGTGAACTGCTTAAAAAGCTATTACATTCATTCAACCTATATTTATGCAACAACTATGATGAACCACACACTTTAAGTATCTGGACTATCAACCCTAGGGCCATACAAATCTACCCCTGCCCGCAGCATCGGGGTCATGGCTACTTTGTGCCACGCACATCACATATACTATTGCTAATCTTCATAATAACCCCACAGTGGAAAATCCCTACTTTCAGAGTATAACCTGTTTCTTCAAATATTAGATTCCACTATAATCTTCAATGTAATAAAACATCATAATTTAACCATTTTTTCGCAAAAAATCTACAGTAGAATACACTCTTCCCAGACCTTTTAAACAGACATGCTGAACAGATTTGATCCACACTCCTTACTGTGCAGTGCTTTCCCATCTCCCCCCTCACTGTCAGGCTGTCAAAGTGAAACTTCTGTTGTCATCATACGTGCCAATAACTGCTCCCTTCCTACCATTTTGCCCCTGCTGCGCTTCAGGCAACAGGAAATCATATAAATAATCTTGCTTAAATTATATGCTTCATGGGAGTCATGAGCACTCACGGAGTGAAATACATAGCTTTAGTGGAAGGAAGGGCTTTGTTACAGTTGCCTCCTGGCCAGCACCCTTGTCCTTTCACTTGCGAGATGGAAGCCCAGGGGTTGAAATGGCTGGAGGAGCAGCCTCTAGATAACGACCCCCAGGTGGACCGAAACCGGGTTTATGATTTATTGCCTCTTTTATATTAAGTTCTTAGCACTTGAGGGTGGTGAGGAATTTACCCAACGTTACTGACAAAAAGACAAGAAATTACTCTGTATTATTTTAGGAATGATTTAAGTAATACATTAAAGAAAATTTAACTATAAAAACTGGGATGCACCAGAATATATTACTAAGGGAAGTTCTAGAATCATCTTCTTTGAGAATTCCTGAGTCAAATACCCATTAATTTGGAAAGATTTATTTACATTTCCACCAAGAGTCAAAGGGATAGATTGAATACGTTTGGAAAGTCCTTGCCAAAAGACACAATATTTCATGTTTCCATATATACCGACATCCTTAAAGATGAGTTAAGCTCAAATGGAAGTTTTTGATTTAATAAAAATTGTTAAACATGACAGGATATAGGATTAGACAAATCTCTCAACTCAGTCAGGCATGTAATTGCTGCCCTTGCCATCTGTGTAAAATGCCAGCCAGGAGTAGGAACTAATTTCAAGTGCCATCAGTTTTTTGGCCTCAAGGGCCACAAAGGAGCATTATAACTTTTCATTTCCACGTGTACCTTTTCTGCCCTGACCCTCTGTTACAAAGTCTAAGCTCGTAACTGCTAGCCACACAACAGGCCAATCATTGAGAGATTAAGTTGCTGGGGCAAAGGATAGCGACTTTATTTGGGAAGCCGGCAACCAAACAGAAAAGATGGTGGGCTTGTGCCCCCAAAGAATCATCTTGCCTAAGTGAGAATTCAGGCTCCTTTTATACTAAAAAGGGAGGGCGTAAAGTCAAACACTTCCTGGTTTCCATCCGCTTCCAGAGGGGATGTGTTAATTTCATCCTCCCTGCAGTCATTCACAGGTGGGCCTGGTCAGGATGTTTCCCGTGAGCTAAACAAAGGTATTTTAGCTTAATGCTCATTACCTGGGAAGCAGGGTTCCCAGAGAGTGGCGATTATGTATAATTTAAGCTTATAGGTAACATCCCTTTAGTGATTAACTTGTAATAGAATACAAAAGGTTCTTCTTCCTTATTACACCTCTCCCTCAAACCTGGAAGGAAGAATAGGAGAGGCAGAACCCTGATGTCAGACACCAACGGAGAACAGTGCTGTATGGTCAGAGTGGGTAGAGGTGCTGGCTTGGCTGGAATGGGGCGCACAAACAGAAGGCTTAATGAACAGAGACAAGGGTGAAAAAAACATATACCGCAGCAAGGAGAGTCACTCTCAACTGTGTCTTGTTCTAAAGCAGCCCTGACTGGGTAGAAGCAGTGAAGTGTGGACCCTATCAGATTACCCCATGAGTCACCGAGACCATCAGCTTCTAGGACAGGGTGCAGTAGTTTTTCCAACTGTCATCTCTTGTAAATAATTGAAGAGTAGATTCAAATGCAAACTTTCTATGAGGTAATTTGTACACACGCATAATGAAAGCTTATCTCAACATCTAGAAGTAAACAGTTCGAGCCAGACATGTATCACTAACAACAAAAAACCCATATTGCCCCCAGGGCCACAGCAAGCTAACTCCTACAGTACCCTCCCCTTCCTCATCCCCCTCCCATCCCCTGCGGAACTAAGCAACTGATCTACTCAAGAAGGAAGTCAGAGAAGATGAAACATTGCCAATTAACTATTCAGAGAGAGGTCTATTTTTAGGGTTCTCCTCACCTGCCACTGCTTCAATACTTAAAAGAAAAAAAAGCTCTGCCTTTGCGTTGAGCTTTAGCTTTGAAAGTCAGAATAGGTCCCTTTCGATGGAATTAATAGTGTTTCCCTCAACTGGAAAGATTAAATGCAAACACTTGTATTTATGTATCACCACAAGCCTAAATCCCACCTTTTAGTGTCTTCATGTCTGAAAAGGACTCCTGAACAGTTCTGACACGAAGGCTTAGTGACACTGTTCCCACAGGATCACTTGATACAGGAGCAATATGGCAGCACATTACTGCTCTCAACCCCCTGGGATGTGGCGTGCTACAAGGGGGTAAGGTCTGTCCCTGGTCAGAAGCTGTCACTGATGGATACTGTCACTGATGTGTACTGTGCACTGTTAGGGGCTTGCCAAGAATGCAAACTTTGCCCCAACCTTGACCAAGAAAATGTCCCCATCCGAGAAGCTCCCCTAAAACTAAGCATTCACTTTGAAGATCAAGGATGAACCTACTCTGAAACTGAAATAAAACTCCAAATAAAAAAAATTTTAATCATAATCTCCTTTGTACTTCATACCTCTCCAGATCCTTGTAATTATTATTTTTTCTTACTTACTCAACCAGTTCTTCACAAACTTGTCTTGCACATAAATCATAGGAAATCTTATTAAAACACAGAGTCTGATTCAAGTCTGGAATAGGCTCTGAAATTCCAAATTCCCAAAGCACCCAGGTAGGG
This sequence comes from Balaenoptera borealis, assembly GCF_965194805.1. Taxonomy (NCBI): domain Eukaryota; kingdom Metazoa; phylum Chordata; class Mammalia; order Artiodactyla; family Balaenopteridae; genus Balaenoptera; species Balaenoptera borealis. The sequence goes on along the minus strand of NC_138873.1, from coordinate 25,466,022 downwards.
CCCTGGACCATCTTCCACTTAGCACAGTACTAGCCAATAACGCTCCCCAAAGGCAGGGATCTCATCCTTTTCCCTCCGTGTTCCCTACGGTACCTAACACACAGCCAGCACTAACCAATGCTGGTCACAAGAGTGAACAACAGAATCGTCTACTCATTCCCATGTTCCCTCTTTCTTTTGATCTTAGCAAGTTCCAGGTCAGAGATAATTTGACCTTTATAACTAAATTCCATTCCTTTATCACCAAGTTACAAAAAGCAGAAGTAAAATTTGTAAACTGTTAAAAATATATAATCTGAATTAAAGAGTTAATAATAAATTTCCATTATCCATGGAGTTATACTGCATCACTTTGAGAAGACAGAAGGTCATTAACTGCTAGGCAGCATGCTTTTCTTAATTTGTAAGGACATCTACATTGCTTCCGTCCACCAAAACTCTGGAATTCAATGATCCCACCCAGAACCTGGGGCAATCAACAACGAGCCAAAATCAGAAAAGCAGCCCACATCCTACCTGGTAATCCATGCAGACAGGCTGGGACCTCCTGGGTTCCACCATGTAAATTTAGTTGCTCTGTGGCAGTGGCAAAAATTTTTTCGTTAAGTTTTTCCTGGTACATGATTAAGACAAAAATGATTTTTTCAGTCAACCTTAAGTGACCTTCCAAAATGTTTATTCTATTTGGCTCTATCTTTAAAACTATATTCACGGGCTTCCCTGGTGGCGTAGTGGTTGAGAATCTGCCTGCCAATGCAGGGGACACGGGTTCGAGCCCTGGTCTGGGAAGATCCCACATGCCGCGGAGCAACTGGGCCCGTGAGCCACAACTACTGAGCCTGCGCGTCTGGAGCCTGTGCTCCGCAACAAGAGAGGCCGCGATAGTGAGAGGCCCGCGCACCGCGATGAGGAGTGGCCCCCACTCGCCGCAACTGGAGAAAGCCCTCGCGCAGAAACGAAGACCCAACACAGCCAAAAAATAAATAAATAAATTTAAAAAATTAAAAAAAAAAACAAAACTATATTCACTACGGCTCTACAGAGCACACTGAATATATATATATTTTTAACAGACATTTTATCATTTCAGCTATTCCCTTTATTATATATACTACCATTCCATGCTAAACATGTGTTAAATATTGCTGATACCAGCAATGATTCCACTGAACCAGACAAATGTGTGAGAAATAAATGAGAAATTCGAACATTAAAAAAAAAAAGGTGGGAGAAAGAAAACTTGAACAGTTCTGCAACCAGTGAGCAGCAGTGGCAATGCCCGTCCTGCTTCCGGCCACACTGTTCTAACTGCATCACCTGCTGCCAGCTTGGTAGGTAAGTGTAGAGTCAGAATGAAGAAATCACAAACTTTCCTGTTGGTTTCCTCCCTCTAACAAAAACCCTGTGAAATATGTATTATCATACCTATTTTACAGATGCAGATACCAAGGATAAAGGTGATAAAGTAACTTGCCTAACAACCCCCCACCAAGTCATTAGGTAGCAGAGTTGAGATTTGAGCCGAGGTCTTTCCTACTCCCAAACGCTGCCCTTCCTTCGACCACGCAGACAGCCACAGCCGCGGGCCTCTCCCCTGGGCTACCACAATACCCTGGGACAGGGGCCCCCTGCTTTCAGCTGCGCTCCCCTCAGAGCTGTCCTCCACGGGCCGGCTCACACTATATTCTAGGCCCCTGGGCCCTTGACCCTTTTGTGCCTCCATCTGCCAAAACACCTCTCATCTTTTTCACCTGCTTAACTTTTACTCAACCCTCAAAATTTCTGCCAGGAGCTATCTCAGTTGAAATAAGCAAACGTTTATTAGGCGCTATACGGCTTAACTGCTGCTGCATAACAAGGCACCCCAAAACTCAGTGGCCTGAAACAACAATCATTTAGGATTTCTCACGATTCTGCGGGTCATCTGGAGGGCAGCTAACCTAGGCTAGACTCGGCTTGGGGTGGCTCTGCTCCAGTATGCCCGAGACTGAGAAATTTCCTAGGACATGGAAATTATTTTAAAATGGGGGCAGTCCCAGGCACACTGGGATGGTTGGTCACCCTAGGGATAACCTGTAGTGCTTCTCCTCCCTCCTAGGACCAGCAGGCCAGTCCAGGCTTACCTTTCTCGTGGCAACGGCACCAAAGAGCAAAGCTCAACTGCACCAACTTCTTCTGCATCAGGGCTGCTAACATTCATTGGCCAAAGCAAGTCACGTGGCCAAGCCAACTTGATTGGGGCGGGGCAACACACTGCACTCACCTGAGCAAGCGAGGGGAAGGGAGTGCCTATTTCTGAATCTCATCTACCACAGGCACCTGCTGGGCAAGTTACTGAGGGTGAGAGACTCCTAGGACATCATTCCCGACCTCAGGGATTAGACTGCGTTAGATGCCACGTTCCCATGGCACACCATGAAGAGAAATGCTGCCCTTCCCCTATCACATCTGAAATCATGCATTTGCCACGGAAGACTCTAAGCTGCCCAAGTGGGAAAACCGAGGCGTGTACAGTACCTAGCATACAGTAAGGACTAAATCAATGCTTGTTAAACTAAACTGGTCAATTATATGCCCTTCATCATCTCATAGTCAACTCTCTCTTATTATATATACTCCAGTTTCTTTACTGGACTACCTTTGACATGCTCCCACACAAAATGATGGATTACACGCAGGGGTCAGCAAAGTTTTTTGTAAAGAGCCAGAGAGAAAATATTTTAGGCTTCGTCAGCTCTACGGTCTCTGTTCCAACGACTCTATCTGCCATTGTGGCAAAAAAAAGCACCAGACAATATGTAAACCAATCAGGGTGGCTGGGTTTCAATAAAACTTTACTTACAAAAACAGGTGGTGGGCTGTATTTGGTCCCTAGACCATAGCCTATTGACCCTGGGTTAGAAGAAAAAGTAGGAATGGCACTCGGAGTTGTGCAGACTGCACAAGCACAGATAGTTCAAACCAGTGTTTCCCAAAATGTGTTCCTTAGGATACCGGTATCAGAATCAACTTGGATTGGGGTAGGCGAGTTAGGAGGCCAGGAGGACTTGTTAAAAATGCACATTCCTGGATCCTATTTAGTTCACATCTCTGGAGAGGAACCTGGGAGTCCACATTTAAATGAGTCTCATGCATGTTACAATTTGAAAATCACTAGTTTCAACATCATTACACTACGATTCAAATAGATATGCAGAATTCAAATCTTTACGCATAATTTCACTAAAAATGCACAAACATTATATCAAAGTATAGATATAATACCAAATGAATACAAAATAGACTAGGATGATATATCATAGGATATTACAAGCAGGATATAGTATAACAAATTTTTAATTTTTTTACTTTGGCATTTGTTTTTCCATAATTTGTATGCTAAACACAGGCTATAAATGTTTTAGTCAAGTAATGTTTAATTTTCATGCAGAATTATTTTAGACATAGAGAAAAGGAGAGAAATCAGCACAGATTTAATAGTTAACGTATGGCTATACTTGTTTCAGTTTTTTAAAAAAAAAGTAGTACAGATAAATTTCCCTCTTGTCCCCAATCTCACAGTGGTAACATCATTCTAAATTTGGTGTGTATCATTCCCAAACATATTTTCCACACTTTTTCTACATACCAGTGAGGTCATCAACAAGACACAGTACTGTTTTGTGTGTCAAAGTTTTATAAATTATATTATACTGCAAATCATTCTTTTTTAAAAATTTATTTACTTATTTTACTTATTGATTTTTGACTGCTTTGGGTCTTCGTTGCTGCGCGCGGGCTTTCTCTAGTCGTGGCGAGCGGGGGCTACTCTTCGTTGTGGTGCGCGGACTTCTCATTGCAGTGGCTTCCCTTGTTGCGGAGCACGGGCTCTAGGCGCAGGGGCTTCAGTAGTTGTGGCTCATGGACTCCAGTAGTTGTGGCTCATGGGCTCTAGAGCGCAGGCTCAGGAGTTGTGGCGCACGGCCTTCGTTGCTCTGTGGCACGTGGGAACTTCCCGGACCAGGGCTTGAACCCGTGTCCCCTGCATTGGCAGGCAGATTCTTAACCACTGCGCCACCAGGGAAGCCCTGCAAATCATTCTTAAAGTTATTTTTATAAAATAGTTAATATTTAAAAATTTCCACTCACTCTGCAACCAGAGGCATGATGGGTAAAGGTACCATGGACCTGGTACCTCTCATGAACCAATTCACCTGATCCTTTCCCTACAACCTTGTTTAGGTAATTAAAGGAACACTTCACAGCAGGGTATGTCTAAGAAAAATCGATATCTAAGCTTCTACACTCGATGTGCAAATCTGCTTAAGGGAATGGCCTTTTGTGTTTCTCCCACACACTGTGTCTATTAAAACTTCACTCGTTGCATAAGAGTGTTTTCTTTAAAAGCTTAACAAATTTAAGCTTTCTGGAGCACGTGAAAATATAACAAAGCATATAATGATGGCTTTATATGTTTTTCTCTTCATTCAGCTCAACAATTTTTATAGTCATCAAAATCTCCAAGTAAAAAGGCTACTTAGAGAAGAGCAATTCAATCTGATGATGATGACTTTGGCTGTCCCTGTACAATCACATTTGTCACAGTCTTAATAAACTCACTTTGATAAGGAGAAATTCAGAAAACAAATGACCTAAAAGACACTTAAGACGTTCAGAAATTTTTGGTTCAAACACTTGCTCTCCAGGGTCAAAATGAATGTGTTAAATCAAGGGAATTTTTGTTTCTATAACATGCTTCTTTAAGATGACGCTGTCGAAAAGAACTTCAAAGAAGGATGAAGTATTTCTACAAAATAAACACTAGACCCTTGTCACTGATGGCAGACTGGAGTGGGTGGATAGAGACAGGCTAGCACAGACGGAGGCATTAGTTACAGAGACTCCGCCTTCTAATCTCCCTTCTCCCAGCCCAGCCACTCTGCTGTCTCCCTGAAACGCAGGGACAATGACGACAGGGTTCCCTCAAAAGGCCCCAAGTGAGCAGCACCCTCTGTTCTCATTCCTGGGCTCAAGCCCCTGCAAGACAAAGACACCAGGGACCCTGAAAACTAACTGGGGAGATGCTGACATCACTAGCACTTGATAATTGGTAGGTTATCTTCACCTGAGGCAGCAGTAAAGAGGTAACCATGGATCTCACAGGACTTGAAGTAGAGGTGGCTGGTACACAAGTGGAGACGTCTGGTAAGGCCAGAAGCAGGAGATTAAAATTGTGGCTGCATATATAGGAAGGGGATGGTGAGCTGCAAAGGAGGGTCAGACTCCCATCAGGAAAACAGTTCACTCAACGCCAGCATCGTGAGGAAAAGAACCAAGCATGCAGGCCTCACCTACACAGACAAAATTCTCAAGGAACTGCACCTGTGTCATTTTCTCAAGGAACTGCTAGGCCCATTTCTCTTCCCAAATGAGGTGAGGCCATGAATGGTTTGAAGAAAAGTGTGAAATCCTGACAGGTAAAAAGGAATGACTACAAAAATAGCACAGGTGTAGCTTACCTCATAAGTAATGACAGTTGTGTAGAATAGCTAAAAAGTAAAGAAACTTCCACATTTCATCACCAAATACACACATGCACACACATACTCAAGATGTGCTCCAGCATCTTCTAAAGTTTAGTTTGCTGACAATATTTGGTAGAGGAGGAATGAATACAGAAGAAAAGTACCAGTTACTGTATAGTTCCATAAAATACACATTATTGGTTATAGTTGATAAGGAAATGCTTGGCTAAAAGTAAATTACAATTCAAAATAAGAAAAAAAGTTAACGGTGTCACATAACCTTTAATTTATCACATAGTGCAATACTGCTTGTTCAGGCTATAGGAAATTATAGTAGGTTGTAGCCTGTATCTGAGATTAGGTCAAAGGGTGTCACTTAAGGAAGTGACATCATTTAAGAATTACCTAAGTCAAGAAAGAATTAATATGTAAGCATATGCTCAGCCATTTCCACAAGAGACACCCTTTACAAAATGAGATGCCAATGAAGCCTGAGGAAAGTTCAAAATCTAACTTACCTATCTAAGGGACAGCCTCATACTAAAGAATAATTAAGGAAACAACAGCCTAATAAAGTGTTTTGTCACCAGCCTAGTAAAGGTAGGAGAGAAAGATGAGGACAGAGGTGATGACCAGTAAGCATTTGTGGGTGTCCAGTGTCCAGAGCTGAGCACAGTATCTGGAACCCTGTAAGTTCCCAAATGTCTGATGGCCTAGCCCTGCTCAAAGAAACACAGGATGGGTCAGGTCCAAGTGAAACTGCATTCGTTTTTTAAAAACGTTAAGTGCCAAACAAAAAACCCCAAACCCAATCTATGCATAACCTACTGAATAAGAATCTTTTACAAAAGGTGATTCTAATATTCACCCACGGTTGAGAATCAAGGCACTAATACAATTCCAGCTGGGCCTGACCCATCCCGTGTCTCTCTGGCCATCAAACACTTTGTCTGTGTAAGGTATGCCCCCTACCCCCAATTAAGAAACACCAATCTTTGAGAAAGTTTACATTTTCTTTACAGATAAAGCTAAGTTAATGCTGGTTCTGTGTTTCAACTAACAATATTTAAAGGAACAATAAAATGAAGCAGCCTGCCATTTTTCCAATTCTAACTTTTAAAAATGTTTAAAAGAGCATCAGATGCAAAGCATAAATTAGTCTCCTCAGAAGCTTACTAGACAGCATCGGTGTCACTGGGGCCTGGGGGTGGGGGGGAAGCGGGGTCCGCATCTGAAGGGCCGAGAACAAACACTGCCTTCCACAGTCACTAGGAAAACTAAGTCTTACACTCACGCTGATTGTTTGAATTACAGGAGCTTGGGACCAAAGGAGATCTTAGAGATTATTCAGTCATACACTTTCATCTTACAGATGAGGAAACAAAGAATCTGAGGGGTTTTGTGTGACACTGTGACACTAGCTCCATGGCTGCAGGAATTCCATCTAAGTAGTTTACCACCGTGTGGCCCAGCCTTTAACAGATACCCCAGAACATTTTTAGAAATTGTCAGGTCATCAGCAAAGTTGGGACCCAGAGTCAGGCACAGTTTAAAATAATGATGATGATGATGATGATGGTGATGAAGATGATGCAACTACACTGAAAATAAACTGATCTTAAGAGAGGTAAAGCAATTTTCCAAGATTACACTCCTCCAGTACTCTGGAGCCTGAATCCCATCTGTCTTCACCGTGGTTTTGAATTGCCAGAATCATTTGTCCATAGAACAGACATGAGGCATAAAAAACCATTCTTTCTGAGATTAACACAGGTAACTGATCTCTCAGAATGTGTCGTTGTTATTAGTATTTTAACACCTGGCCTGGAAAAAAGGTTCCAGAGAGAAGAGAAAATTAACTTTGTCAGATTTGCAACATTAAGTATACAAGGTTTAATTTAGAGCAGATGGCCTTATTAGAGATAAGACTTTTTGCCTCATCCATGATCCACTGAAAATCATGCTCAAAGCCTGACATGGTTTGCCTGTGGTTGACCAGCAGGTGGCAGAACAGAACAATCCGTCTTCTGTAAAGCCCCAAGCAGTAGAGGATGGGTAAATTCAGGGATGGAGTATTTGTAGTATTCAAACACTGGCCAAGCCTGGGTTAGGAACCAGCCAAGAATCCTGCATAAAACTCAAAACCTGACGGTATCTTATAAAATAGAAACAGTCGGGTATCCATTCACTTCAATAACCTATGGGTTAAAATTCCGAAGTGTCTCTCATACTTACACAGGCCGGATGGGTGAGGAGCTAAAGAAGAAAGATCACAGAGGGCGCTGTCCAGCCTTTAGGACATTCGGGCATCCATGTCAGTGTTTCCTAAACCTGCCTGCTCGTCGGCATGACCTGGGGGGTGCTTATTAAAACACAAACTCTTTGGGGCTTCCCTGGTGGCGCAGTGGTTGAGAGTCTGCCTGCCAATGCAGGGGACACGGGTTCGAGCCCTGGTCTGGGAAGATCCCACATGCCGCGGAGCAACTAGGCCCGTGAGCCACAACTACTGAGCCTGCGCGTCTGGAGCCTGTGCTCCGCAACAAGAGAGGCCACAATAGTGAGAGGCCCGCGCACCGCGATGAAGAGTGGCCCCCACTTGCTGCAACTAGAGAAAGCCCTCGCACAGAAACGAAGACCCAACACAGCCAAAAATAAATAAATAAAAATTAAAATTAAAAAAACCCCACAAACTCTGGGGCCCCATCCCAGACACACAGAATCTCTGGGGAAAGGGCCAGGGAAGCACCTGGGGGGCTGATCAGACAAGTTTGGGGGTCACTGGCTGTGTACTAACTACCTGGAGGGCAGGTACAGGTCAGGGTAGGCATCGACTGGCTGGGCGAGGCTGACTAACCTCACTGCCCAGCACGGGGTAGGGCCCTACGGCTCCCTGTCAGCTGGGGGACCCGCCAGGCTCCCCACCCCTGACCCCGCATCTCTCTGTCCCTCCTTTTCACTCCTGAACCTCACTTATCCCATCTCCCCTCTCCTGGTTCACTCCTGCCTGCGGCTCACCAGCTGCAGCGTGAATGAATTTGCTACTTGGCATTTTCAGTCTCTTTTTCTAGAGGCTGCCCTCCTCTCCCCGTGACCCCCTCTACTGCAAACAACAAAACGCCTCCCCGCAGGTGCGGTGCTCCTCGACACACGTTCCGTCTGGAGCGGGGACAGTACGGCCCCCACTCGTTGCTCACATCCTGTGAGTCCCTAACACCTCGTAAATGGGGAAAACAGCCTGACCACAGGTTGGATCGCCCACCTCCACTGGGCCCTCGTCTTTCTACAGCATTTCTACGCTTACTTTGCACGTTGCCCAGGTTGTTCCAAACCATTAGGTTTTCCTTTCAGCCTCACTCCCACCTTCATACCCAGACTCAGAGATAACCTCCCTTTAAATAAAGCAACAGTCGAGACGTCCCTCTACCATTCTCCCTTCTGCCCTAAGGGAAATCCCCCCAGCTTCCAGCTTAGTTTGATCCATCTGGGCCTCCACGTTCTGCCACGTCAGCCTTGAACCGCAGCCCTGATCTTGTCAAATGCTGCTCAGGAGACGCCGTTGCTAATCTAACCCAGGCTTCCCAGTCTTTGATTTAGGCCCCGTCAGCAGAGGCCGACCCACCCCCTTCTAGATTCATCTCAGTACCCCTTCCTCGGTTGCATGATTTCTGACCCTCCAAAGTGGCTGTTTATTTATGCACACCCTCACCCCGAGAACTCGCAAGGCACCACTGAGTTGGGCATATGGGATTCCTTAGTTTGCCATAGGTAACTGATGTCGAACCACCCATACTACCCGTTCTCCTGTCCACCAGTGATGGGCAACTCCTTGAGAAGAAAAATGTTAATTCTGTTGGTGTTCAGTAGAAATTTACTGAATAGATCATGTAGGAAGCAAGGCTTTTCCACTTTCCTCCCCTATCCCCCCAAGACATGCTCGTACAGCACAGAGAGGGGGACAGCACAAATATCTGAATTAGGCACAGCTGGATTCCAATCTTGATTTCAACACATACTTATTGACAGTTTGATCTTGGGCAAGCCTCTCTGAATCCAGCCACCCACTGAAAACATAGAAACAAGAATAATACTGCCACCTAGTGGGGTTATGAGTCAAGCACATAGCACTGTAGGACGCCCTCAATGCATATATAGAAATCATTATTGTCAGGCGTATCTTTTTGAACTGGAGAATTTGCAAAATACAATCAGAAAAAAAATAGGTAAGGGACTATTGGCACCAGTTTATCAAAAAACAAAAACAAAAACCACTGGTAGTAAAATATTATACCATGGTTTAAGCTGCAGGAAGAAAAAGGGATAAAATTACAGAAACTTTCACATATGATTTAACTTTGAAAGTTACCCTTTAAAAATATTTGGTTTTTTTTTTTTTTGGTACAATTATTCCCTGACAATTGATGTAGTCTCATAGCCATAATTAAAGAGAATTAATCATGACCCTCAGAATACTGTGCTGTCCCCCTTCCCCAAAACATTCAAGTCAGATTATCACTTTTAGAGAATACATAGGTTAGTTTCTAACAGGCATAGCACTGATATTTCAGTGTACCTGTCAATCGAGCCTGCATGAAAGAGAATCATTACATGAAAATAGTAGAACACAAGATTATTTTTATACAATAGTGACTCTGCAAAAACTACGTTGCAAAAGCTAAAAATTAGGTGTCAGGTATGCAGATTGCTGTTCTTAACGAAAAACGTCTGTGGATATATTTCAGTAGGGTGATCTCAATATTTTTTTAAAACATAGTGAGGTATATTGAACAGGGTAGCTAGGAGCTATTTTACAGCTTTTGAAAAGAAATCCTGATAGAGCAAAACTTTTGCCTGTAGACAATAATGAACCTTTCTCTGACAGTATCACATACGCATCATTCTATACCAAATGCCATAGCCACAGGAAATCATTTGCCCACAGCCTTACAAATCAAAGTTTACTTGCTTCCTCATTTTCTGTCATGGACTCCCTTGGCCATACTCTGTCATAGCAATTCACTTCAAAATTTAAAAATAAAGGTTTGTTTCATGGAGCTTTGATGAATCCCATCTGAAGGCCATTAAAACATACACACCCACTTCCACACAAACCAGAAAATCCGTAGAATTCAGAGGCTCATCAAGTCTTGAAGCTGGCAGTCATCCTAGCAACAAATAATTCACACTTCCCCTTATGGGCAGAAAGAAGGCCGAGAGGTTTAGTGATTCAGCCACTGTCACCGAGGCAGTCGGGGCACTGCTGGGGCTGGAACCCTGGTTTCCTTGCCCCATCCAGGTTCTCCCTGCTTTACCACGCCTCCGCTCTGGCTCTGAAGTTAGTGAGTCCCCCTTGATACTCTTCAAGTCCATCAATGAGTCATGTTTCCGTTTCCTCACTCTGTTCCAAGTCGTCTTTGGTAGCACAGAGTTCATTCATTCACAATAACGCTAACTTGCTTGTACAGAGTACCAGCACACTCAAGAGTTATGAATTACACGTCACCTTCAAATCGGTGAAGCCGATGGCTAACTAAATCTAAAAATAAAAATTAAAAAAATCTAACTCTTAGCACTTAAAATACTTCCTTTCAACCTACTGTAAAACAACAGCCTATTTAGGAGATGAAAAGTGAGTCATTGCTTTCAGCCAGCAGACGGGCTCACCAGGCACAAACTCGCACATTATACACATTATACTTCATGGGCCTTTTAAATATTTACTTGTTAGCAGTATTCTTCCTTTCAGGTCAAAGATTATAGTACTGAGCAACACAAAGAAAGCAGAAGGATATAGTTATGAATTAGTAAACTGCTTTGCCAAGCCTTCCATTTGTTAATTCAGTCCAACTTCAAAGGGGATTTTAAAAAGTGGTTCAGCTGTCAGAAATTAACCCTCAGAAAATTACTGAATCAGAAAGTGACTTGGCCAGTCTTTCCCAAACTGGTGTTAAGGAAAAATACTTAGTTGTAGGTATAATAGGAGCAAAAAGTCTCTTCCTATGCAAATAAGTTTATTTAACTGAAACAAAGTTTTAAAGAGATTTTTTTGTTACCGTGTTAACCACAGGACTTTCCCAGCCTTTGATATGCTAATGATGCTGAAAATTTCCAAGGGTAGGGTGAGAGGGGATTTCAGTTTATTTGATCACATCTATTATCTGGAGGGAGGCAGCGGTGTTGGGAATAAAATATGAGAAACACACTACCCCAGTTCCTCGCTTCCAGGCAACAGAGAGTGGAGAAAGGACTTGTTTGTTTGTGTTTTTTTTAGGGTATTTTATTTTATTTTTGTTTTTGTTTTTGTTTTTTGTTTGTTTTTAACATCTTTATTGGACTATATATACTTGTGCTTTAGCAGCAGAGAATAGTTAACATTCCCATTCACAACTATTTCAGGATAAGGTGAGAGTCTTTATTAAATCAAATGGGGATCGGGAGGAGGAGCCTAAACAGAGCTAAATCCCTAAGAGCTTAATTTCTCACGGCCACCAGGATTGCCAATTCCCCTGGGCTTCTGAAATCGCTCCCTGGCTCTCAGCAAAACCAGCCTCCTTACCTGTTCCTGTGGAATGACTTGGAGTGGTTGTGTACTTTCCCTGAACTCTTTGAAGTTCATGCTCTAGTCTAGTTCAATGGGTTTTAACCATAGCTGTACATCAGAATCACCAAGGGAGCTTTCAACTCTACAGATGTGTGGGCACAATGCCAAATCTACAGAATCCAACTTGATTCCCAAGAAGCAGCAGCCAGAGCTGAAAACCACTGTTCTGCTTCCTAGGAAGACAAAGTCAATCGACAAATCATTAACCATGCGTGGACCATGCATTGAGCCCATTGACATTAATAAGGAAGGGTTGCATAGCAAGATTTTAATAAATCCCCAAGTTTACTGACAAATCACAGGTGGCTTTTTTTTCTTTTCTGGGCCGTTTTCACAAAGAAACAAAAATGTATTCCTTGGAGAGGAGTAGGTACTTGGAACAAAGCACGCTCCCCAAAGCCCGTTCGGGCGCAGAGGGCTGTGGCTGGGGATCTACTGGTTCCCTGAGCTGAGTCCCCGCTCCCCCCCACAGCCCACCCTGCACATGACCCTAATTTGGGACTCATTTCATTACATGTCTTGAACCTTTGGAGGTCACCTGAGAAAATGAAAACCAGAAGTGTTCACTATACTAAAGCCAAGACTACTGTATGCTACACAGCACGGGGTACGGGCTTCCAGGGGGATCTTCGTAAGGAGCTCAGTCACCTACATGAGATAGAAAGTGACTTATGAAAACCAGCTTTCTTCCTACATTATATTTACTTAGCCTTTCTTATACATATACTCTCTAAGCAGAGTATGTCAGAAAAGGGAACAAACATGACAAAATGTGAGAGAGTTAAAATAGGGGACCCTGGAATAGAATATAAAAAGAATCTCTCTCTCTTTCCTTTCTGAATTTCTTTAATCAGCAGAAAAGATATCTACGGACAATGAATGGGTAAAAATAGTCCAGCATAAAGACGGAGTTGAGAAATGGTTAGGAAGCAAAGCCATGAGTCCTGATGCAGATGATGGATAAGAGAAAGTGAGGGGTCTAGAGGCTGCCAAGGCTCCTGCTGCCACACCATCTTTTGTATATGCACCCGCTGCAGGATTTGTATAATTGACAAAGGTAGCTCCAATATGGCCCACCTTTCTCCTCATTTATGATAGCATGGTGGCATTTCTGGGTCTCTCTCTCTCTCCTTTAATACTGCCTTCCTTCCCAACCCCAAGGAGAAAAAGAAGGCCATAAATTTCTGTTTGAAAACTTAAACCAAACACATTCAGGACAAAAGTACCTCTTCCTTTGCATCTCTCACACAAAGCGACTTGAAAGGCACTTCTTTGGCAAAGATCTCAACGTCTTCAGGTATTCAAGTGTCAGTCTGATGTAGGCAAAAGAACAGGGCCTAGGAGTCAGAATCTACATTGTCTGACCAGTGGTGTCAGCCTGGATAAGTTGCTGAAATTCTCTGGACATTGTGACTGTAAAATGAAGAGATTAAATTACCACCCCGAGGCCCTCCCAGCTCTAAGGCTAGGGTGCCCATATGCCAGGACTGACTCTACTTTGCAGTTTCCAACAAACAATGCAACATCTCAACTACTGTTAAGCTACAATGGGAGGCCCCAGGGTCATGTGGAAACAATTTCTTAAATGAAAGCTTTGTCATCAACTACATGAAAAGCACTTAATAAATCTAAAAATAGGCTGAAAGGATTTTGTGGACAAGTCAAAATAGGATTTTGATGGCTAAGTGGATCGCTAAACTATCAGTGACATACCTCAAAGCAAGTGAAGAAACAGAACAGTGTTTCATTCATTAGTATGTTTAAGATTATAAAGACGTGATACCTGTGGCAAACCAGCCAAGGTTCTTGAAAGAATCAGCAGTACCACAAAAGGACACCCTGAGGATTCTGCTGCAATTAATTTAGCAGAGCAGCTCCAAAGGGCTGATGAGGTTGTGTACGTTATTAAGTTCACATCCGTTTCTCACCTAGATTCAACGGAGGTGGCGGTGGGGAGACGGGCATCTACGGACAGACTCTCAAAGCTTCACTGAGACCACCCTTTAAAATAGTTTCTAGAGGCAGCTGTAGCAGCAAATTATTCCTACCTTGCAAGAGTTAAGCTCAACCAAAAAAAATCTCTCCAGGAAACTTTTAAGTGCATAGGAGTCCTACCTTGCAATCAAAAAGTTAAGACCTCCAAACACTGAGTAGAACACAAAAACCTAATATGCCGTACTCCCAGCAGGTCCTATGTAAATGACATTCTTTTTTCATGTTATTTTAATATTAGCATTGCCCTTCTTGCTTCCTTTAGCAACTGCACATTAGGAGGACCCAGAAATGAACATTATGATCTATTAAAGTACAAGAAGGACCAACCAACTCTCCATGAAACTGTTCAATAAGCAGAAGACATGTGCAAGTTAAAAAGCAGTTAAGCATATACACTTCCTTGTATGAATGTCATTTTCAATTAAAAGTTCAAAAAAATGAACAAAATATAACACTGTTCTCTTGTGTAACATAGAGCCTTGCATCAGTTTGACAAAGTTAACACTTATACCTACTAGGTTTTCCAACAGGTCATCTTGGGTTAAAAATCGGATAATGAAGAGAAATACAGATTTGTAATCAGAAACCAAGCGATAATCGACATCGTTTCTAATAATGTGAAAAATCTAATGTAACTTAATTACATTATCTTCAGAGTCCCTATTTCTTAGTTTTCCAACTCCAGATATAGAAACAAAATAGTGTTTATTTTATTGAGCTAGTGAATTGTTACTCGAGTACCTAAAACCCTAGACCCTCACCTCTTAGGTTTCCTGCATCAAATGGAAATGAAAGAACACATAGAATTAACAGGTATTTATTAGGAGCACTGTGTACCAGGTAGGCTGGGAACTACTAAGGACACAGGATGAGTAAGACGTGGTTGGGTGCTCCAGTGGGTGCACGGTCAGAAAGGCAGGGGAATGTGAGTTAGTAGACATTACTACAATAAGCGATACATTACTTTTCAATTTGTGAACCGCATGGTTCTATTTTACACATATCCTTTTATATATGCAAGAAAAGATGTGTCATGTATTAATGTTAAACTTAAATTTTTACTTATCCAGTGGAGAACAACTTCAGTTCATTAATTTCTTCCCTTTCATCCCTTGATATTCTTTTTTTTTTTTTTTTTTCCAGTGGGGGTTTCTTTCACTCTACCTTTCTGTTTAATTTTTCTGCATTAATCTTTGACTTTCTCATCTACTAGTCTAGTTTCAAACTCATGCCTTTCTGGCTTTCCGACACTCATATCTAGGTTGGATAACTGTTTTCTTAGAAGTGACCTTTATTATACTACTGATCTTTATTGAAAGTGCTCGTCTAGCTTTCTGTTAACTGATTTTTTTTCCTAATTGCCACCCAAATGAATCTGTAATTTCTACTCCTATTATTTCACTTACACAATTAACCCTGGACCAATTTCTTTCCAAACCAAACAGGACCTCTATGCCTCTTACTGCCATTTACAATTTTATTTTTTTAACCTATTATTGTTCATTTAATTCAGTAATGTAGTATGCCTGCCAAATCCCACCTCAAAAACTCCAGGAGATGGCCTGAATTGCTTTTCTGTATTTTCTTGTATTTAATTGACACTTTGAATTCATTTTTTAGGGGGGTGGACGTGAGGGATGGCATGGCTGTGGATTCAGACAGACCTGGGCTCCTTTGCTCAACGCCCTATACGTTGTATGAATTTGAGGTACACAGAAAGATTTAGCCTAACTTCTCTCTCTAAAGTCAAACAGGTTTGTAGAAGGGGTAAATTAGGTAATGTATACCGAGCATTCAGCCAGACACTCTGCACGCCTCAGTGAACAATGGGTATTTTAAGTAGCACATCTTTGGAGGAATATGGATTCCCCTCTTCGTGTGGGAATATTCCTTCTATCCTACCTTCCTCTTGAGCAGTCATTTGCTTCCCTTCTTGCAGTCTTGAAGGAACAATCTATGTTGTTGCCTCAGTTTTTTCAATGCACGGTTCTTGCCTCAGTGCACAGCTACACAACTTCACAAATTTTGTACCTGCTATGCTGATAAATGTCTGATAAATGTATATTGAGTCTGTTTAAAGCCAACTGCTATATCAGATGGCCACTTCTCTGTCGTAGTCTTCTTTGCTGACCCTCCTCCTCCTCTGCCCCTCAAATGGTAATGTTCATTCATGGCCCTTTCTGGGATTCTCTCTTGGTGATATCTTCCAGTCAACATGCCTTCAAACAACATAACATATTACAAGAACTCTACAACCATGTTTCCAGCACTCGCACTCCCGTTACCATGGCCAACTGTTTTCCTGGCAACCCTCATCTGACTAACCTAAAGGCCCTCAACCTCAGTACTTCCAAATCAGAACTTAAGGTCCTTCCTCAAACGAAAAGTTAGTACCATCTAACTGGTTAATACCAAACCCATTAGCCCCACCGCCTAAAACAGAAAATTTAAAGTCAACGTGGATTTCTCACTTTCCATCTTTCTTTGAATCTCTTTAATCCACGTCCTTAATTCAGACCCTAATTAAATGAAAGGGTTTACACAGTGTCTTAGTCAGTTTAGGCTGCTATAACAAAAATATCATAGATTGGGTGGCTGAAACAGGCAGACCTGGTGTCTATTGAGAACCTGCTTCCTGGTTTGCAGATGGTGGTCTTCTTGTTGAATCCTCACATGGCAGATAACTTAGAGTAAGCAAGTTCTCATGTCTCTTCTTAAAAGGGCACTAATCCCCTCCATGAGGGCTCTACCCTCATGACCTAACCACCCCCAAAGGCCTCACCTCCTAAAACCATCACACTGGGGGTTAGGCTTTCAACATATAAATTGGGCAGGGGGGTGCACATTCAATCCATAACATATGATACTCTGAAAGGACCAATATCTATTTGCTCCTTTCTACTTTTCCCTCCATTACCTCATGATTCTATGACAGTGGGCTTCTAATGGTTCTTCCTGCTTCCTTTTTCTAGTTCATCTAACCAGCAACAGTTTCACAAAACCTAGAAGGTCATAACCAGTTCCTTAGGGTGGCATGCCTGTCTCAATTGGGTTCTCTATTAGTTAGCGTCCCTTGGCTAAAACTAACAGCAACCAGCTTAAACAAACTTACGCAAGGGGAATGTATTAGAAGGCCAAAATGGTAACTCATAGAGACCAACATTAAGAATACAACTGGTCTCCAGGGAAAACTGGAAATGACATGTCAGGAATCCATGAAGTTATTTCTCTCCATGTCTTGTTTGTGCCTTCTTCTTTGTCTCTGCAAATCAACTTCCTGTGCTCCCCAGTCCACATAGTAAGACACTGGCTTAGATGACCTCTTATGGGTTGAATTGGGTCCCCCCCCCGAAAAGATATGTTAGTATACTAACCCCCAGTATCTCAGAATGTGACCTTATTTGAGGATATGGTATTTAAACAGGTAATCAAATTAAAATGAGATCATTACGGCAGGCCCTAATGCGATATGATTGGTGCCCTTATAAAAAGAGGAAATTTGGACACAGAGACAGATACAAATCGAAGGGAGACAATGTGAAGGGACACAGGGAGAAGATGGCCAACTACAAGCCAAGGAGAGAGGCCTTGTACCAATCCTTCCTCAGCCCTCAGAAAGCACCAAACCTGCCAACAAATTGATTTCAGCTCTAGCACCCAAACCCAAAATTACAACACAGAGTAATTCTCTCTCTCTCTCTTTCTCTCTGCTCTCCACTTTCATTCTCCCTGTCACAATACCCAAGAGGACACCCTGATTGGCCAGCTTGGGATTGGTGGTCAACCTAGTCCAGTGCACTGGGTCAGGCGCCCTGAACAAACATGGCTCTGAGGACCAGGGGTGGGGATGGGGCATCAGAGAAGCACATCTTCATGAGGTGTAGCATCTGAAATGCAACACAATTAACATTATTTGGGGACAGTAAATCACTGTTATTATGTTACAGCACATACTGTGTCTACTCTATCAGGTGACTGCTAGTACACGCTAGTCAAATACGGCAACGCTTGATAGGTTACAGAGTCACACTCAGCTGTCAGTGACTGGTTCTGCTATGATGACCAAAACTAGGTGGTCTGAGGCTTTGAAATTTTACCATTAATAATACTGAATAGTTCAGTCTTCCGAAGAAAAATTCTAATTAACAATCCTTTTTCACAATAGTTTTTAACATACTCTCCAGCATAACTGTGGAGAAGATGAGGTCGGGGAAATGATTTTTTCTGGGGTAAACAGCACTATTAAGGGTAGAGACCCATCATCCCTCATGAATTAAAATCACACTACTCTCCACTACTACAAACTACAATCCTCTCCCACCTCCCACCCACGACTATACCCAATGAAGAGAAGTAAGGAGATGGTATGACAGAGTGCCTTCTTCTGAAAAGCAGGCAAATCATCAAAAGAAGCAGGAAATGAACACTGGAAGTTCTCAATGGGAGTAGTACCTCTCCCTAGCAGGCATCTTGAACTGTGTGGGACATTTCGGGTTGCCACATTGACTGGGTCACATCACTGGCATTTTGTGGGCAGGCAGCAGGCAATACTGGACATCTTACAATGTGTGGGACGGTATATGGTCCTACCTCCTTCACAGATTTCAGAAGTTCTAGACTTATGTTAGTAAAAAAGTCTTTTTCATATCATCTGAGCTTAGAAACTCAATTCTATTTTACATAAAAACTCAATATTTGTGCTTGACTTTACTGTATGCCAAATCTTCTAGAAATATAGATATTGTTAAAATTGAAAGATCATTTCAGTTAGCTTACTTTGGAATTTTATCGAGAATTGTTCATCATTTCTGAAAATTGCGTCACTAACAACACCCCCACTCGCAGTGTTTGAAACACCAGGTTTCTCATCATGGTCATTCCACATACATGGACACATCTAATTGTGTCATTACATCTTCTAGTATAGTTTTGCCTGAGCAATGACTATGAA
The DNA here is from genome assembly GCF_965194805.1 of Balaenoptera borealis. Taxonomy (NCBI): domain Eukaryota; kingdom Metazoa; phylum Chordata; class Mammalia; order Artiodactyla; family Balaenopteridae; genus Balaenoptera; species Balaenoptera borealis. The sequence goes on along the minus strand of NC_138873.1, from coordinate 25,446,974 downwards.
AAGCTACAAATGACTTTCCTTTTATTTCTCCTTACATTACAGTTAGGGTGTTATATTGACTTTTTTAAATGGTGTGTATAGGGACTTCCCTGGCAGTCCAGTGGTTAAGACTCTGAGCTTCCACTGCAGGGGGCGCGGGTTCAATCCCTGGTCAGGGAACTAAGATCCTGCGTGCTGTACAGAGCAACACCAAGAAAAAAAAAAAAGTGTATATATGGATTACACTGCCTAAGAAATTCTTATTTTAATATAGGAAAGGATACCACAAAGTATTTGTTAGATTAGTGAGATCACTTAAACACTACCTGAGCATGGACCCTTTCTCCACAGTACTCACAGATTCAGATTTGTCCAAACAGACTAAAATGAGGGCAACATTTCCTTGCATTGGGGTGGTAGAAACTATATGATTCTACCCAGTGCTGAATCCTACCTCTGTTCCCTCTAGGATGCCAGCATCCTCACACCTTAAGCTCTATAATGAAGATGAGATTCCAGCAAATGACCTTCTGCACATTTCTTTTTAATTCAGGTCACTCTCGTGTTTTCAATCATTAGATTACAAAAGTACAGGAGTCTAAGTTCAGAGCTCAGAGCCATGCTTTCCATCAGATTCCCTTGTTTGATCATCAGCAAATTACCTACTCTCTATGTGTTCAAGTTTATCCAGCTGTAAAATTAGGAGCAGCTTTGTTTGTTACCTCCCAGCACAGAAAACATTCTGAGCTACCTAATTGTTTTGAATTCCAGTATATATCTTTTCAAAACAAATTCTATACAACATGAATAGTTTTACGGTTACCTGTACTATATGAGAGAGATCTGGAACTCCTTAGAAGTCTTTTTCTTTCCCCCCTTGTAAATATACACAGAAATAATGGTGCTAATGAAATTGGAATTGGCTTATCTAACCAAGTGTGTAACCCAGATACCTTTGAAACCTCTAGTTTCTCCTTGAGTGCTCGAGATACCTTGAGCTTATCAAATGACAGATGTGCAGTTTGGTCCAATCTGATCTCAAGGCAAGGTCTCAAGTTGGCTTAGGTTAGTACCTGCAGAAGGGCTAGAAAGTAACTTTCAAATGTCACCTACATGTCTTTCCTGTTGATTGGTGCTGAAAGAATTCAGAATATAATGCTCTGGATACCCAGATGAAGAATGTAGCAAATTTAAAATGAAGCAATACAGAGGTGTTCTGATGTTCTCTCACTGCCTTCTTTCAACTTGATTTAACATTGCCTACTGCAAAAATTAAGTGTTTATTAGCACTATAAACGGTCATTAAACTCTAGGTTGCTGAGTGACAAAAACCTAAGAACTTTCTTTCCAAATGTTTTTAAACTTTAACTTTCATTTTTTAATCAAAAGAGAACATTGCTAAGCAAAATCAAGTGCAATCCATGCTTCCTTGGGTTCAGACCATTTGTCTCATTATATTACAGTAAGTTTAAACGGAAAAATAATTTTTGGCACTTTTTAACAATCCAGAATTTTACTTGAGATTTTCTTAAAGTTTTTTTAGTAAACAGAAAATTCAGACACTTAGATCTTAATATTCTCATTAGAATTTATATGTTTGGCAATTAGAGGGATCAAAGGCTTTAATTTGTGAGGGGGAAAATTTGTCTTACAATAATCCAAACCTCCAATATTTCAAAATGTTCTTTAGAAAATTCATCCCACGAAAATGGCCACTTCATTCTGTAACATGATACGTCTGCATGTATCATCGTGTGTCAGAATATACTGTCTACTTGGAAAGAGCTGCCTCCACTTCGAAATCATTTGTTATCCATCTGAGAGCATTTTTTCATGATGATTATGAAAGCACTGAATTCAAAAGAAGACAAAGGATCCTATTACAATATTATGTGCCTTCATTTACCTTTTGAGAGATTAAATGTACAGGATAGAATTTGGATTAACTGGAAAGGAATGACTATAAAATCGGGTTGCACTATAAGTCGAAATCATTTATCCCGGAACTTTGATCTAAAGTAAACCTCACCAGGATTGTTGGATATCTTTTGATTACACTCCTTCGCCGGATTTTAACTCCTTCATTCCAATATATCCACTGTTACCTTAAAATTCTGCTAAGTTACACTTTCCAGTTTTCTGTATACCCAATCTCAAGCTAAACCAACACCTACGTCATTAAGGAAATGTCAAACATTCTCGGTAATCTAATGAAAACCCTTTAACCTTTTGTTACGTATTCAGTTTCATCCTTGGACATGTGTTGCTATTGCCTAACTGCACCTGTCACACAGAAAATGCGTGTCAGAGGAATACTGTTTTTTGTCAGAGGAATACTGTTTTTTTTTTTAAGTCCTCTTTGGTAAAGCTAAAATAATGACTAATACTGACCATAGGAGTTTTTCTTAAATCAGGCAATAGCACTACAAAAACTCAGGGATCATTTATTTTAATGACAAAAGCCAATGCTAAGATTAAAGAGGAAGGAAATGTATATGCTTTAACTTCCTCCTAAAATGACCTATCAGATTAAAAACCCCTACAGCACAATAAGTGTATCATTACTCCTTAAGACTACAATGAGACAGCACCATGCATATACTGAAAAACGACAGAATTAAGTTGGAATTTTTTTTAAGATGCGAAGGTGAAACATCAGGTTTATTTTTTAAAACTTGTGATTTTGAAATCATTTTCAATTTACAAGACGGTACAAAGAAATGTACAGGGAAGTCCCATGCACCCCTCTCCCAAAATTAATATCTTACATAACTACAGTACAATATCAAAACCAGGAAATTGACAATGGTACAATCCATACATCTTATTTATATTTCACCTGTTATATATGGACTCATTGCTTGTATGTGTGTAGTTCTACGTAATTGTACCACATGTTACTTTGTGGGTTTTTTTCAATTTTTGAATTTTGTTTGTTTTTTTATACTGCAGGTTCTTATTAGTCATCAATTTTATACACATCAGTGTATACATGTCAATCCCAATCGCCCAATTCATCACACCACCACCCCCACACCCCTGCAGCTTTCCCCCCTTGGTGCCCATACGTTTGTTCTCTACATCTGTGTCTCAATTTCTGCCCTGCAAACCAGTTCACCTGTACCATTTTTCTAGGTTCCACATACATGCGTTAATATACGATATTTGTTTTTCTTTTTCTAACTTACTTCACTCTGTATGACAGTCTCTAGATGCATCCACATCTCAACAAATGACCCAATTTCGTTCCTTTTTATGGCTGAGTAATATTCCATTATATATATATGTACCACATCTTCTTTATCCATTCGTCTGTCGATGGGCATTTAGGTTGCTTCCATGACCTGGCTATTGTAAATAGTGCTGCAATGAACAGTGGGGTGCATGTCTCTTTTTGAATTATGGTTTTTTCTGGGTATATGCCCAGGAGTGGGATTGCTGGATCATACGGTAATTCTACTTTTAGTTTTTTAAGGAACCTCCATACTGTTCTCCATAGTGGCTGTATCAATTTACATTCCCACCAACAGTGCAAGAGGGTTCCCTTTTCTCCACACCCTCTCCAGCATTTGCTGTTTGTAGATTTTCTGATGATGCCCATTCTAACTGGTGTGAGGTGATACCTCATTGTAGTTTTGATTTGCATTTCTCTAATAATTAGTGATGTTGAGCAGCTTTTCATGTGCTTCTTGGCCATCTGTATGTCTTCTTTGGAGAAGTGTCTATTTAGGTCTTCTGCCCATTTTTGGACTGGGTTGTTTGTTTTTTTAATATTGAGCTGCATGAGCTGTTTATATATTTTGGAGAATAATCCTTTGTCCGTTGATTTGTTTGCAAATATCTTCTCCCATTCTGAGGATTGTCTTTTCGTCTTGTTTATGGTTTCCTTTGTTGTGCAAAAGCTTTTAAGTTTCATTAGGTCCCATTTGTTTATTTTTGTTTTTATTTCCATTACTCTACGAGGTGGATCAAAAAAGATCTTGCTGTGATTTATGTCAAAGAGTGTTCTTCCTATGATTTCCTCTAAGAGTTTTATATTGTCCGGTCTCCCATTTAGGTCTCGAATCCATTTTGAGTTTATTTTTGTGTATGGTGTTAGGGAGTGTTCAAATTTCATTCTTTTACATGTAGCTGTCCAGTTTTCCCAGCACCACTTATTGAAGAAACTGTCTTTTCTCCATTGTATATCCTTGCCTCCTTTGTCATATATTAGTTGACCATAGGTGCGTGGGTTTATCTCTGGGCTTTCTATCTTGTTCCATTGATCTATGCTTCTGGTTCTGTGCCAGTACCATATTGTCTTGATTACTATAGCTTTATAGTATAGTCTGAAGTCAGGGAGTCTGATTCCTCCAGCTCTGCGTTTTTCCCTCAAGGCTGATTTGGCTACTCGGGGTCTTTTGTGTCTCCATACAAATTTTAAGATTTTTTGTTCTAGTTCTGTAAAAAATGCCATTGGTAATTTGATAGGGATTGCACTGAATCTGTAGAGTGCTTTGGGTAGTACAGTCATCTTCACAATATTGATTCTTCCAATCCAAGAACATGGTATATCTCTCCATCTGTTGGTATCATCTTTAATTTCTTTCATCAGTGTCTTATACTTTTCTGCATACAGGTCTTTTGTCTCCCTAGGTAGGTTTATTCCTAGGTATTTTATTCTTTTTGTTGCAATGGTAAGTGGGAGTGTTTCCTCAACTTCCCTTTCAGATTTTTCATTGCTGGTGTATAGGAATACAAGAGATTTCTGTGCATTAATTTTGTATCCTGCAACTTTACCTAAATTCATTGATTAGCTCTAGTAGTTTTCTGGTGGCATCTTTAGGATTCTCTATGTATAGTATCATGTCATCTTCAAACAGTGACAGTTTTACTTCTTCTTTTCCAATTTTAATTCCTTTTCTTTTTCTTCTCTGATTGCTGTGGCTGGGACTTCCAAAACTATGTTGAATAAGAGTGGCAAGAGTGGAAATCCTTGTCTTGTTCCTGATCTTAGAGGAAATGCTTTCAGTTTTTCACCATTGCGAATGATGTTTGCTGTAGGTTTGTCGTATATGGCCTTTATTATGTTGAGGTAGGTTCCCTCTATGCCCACTTTCTGGAGAGTTTTTATCATAAATGGGTGTTGAATTTTGTCACAAGTTTTTTCTGCATCTAATGAGATGATCATATGGTTTTTCTTCTTCAGTTTGTTAATATGGTGTGTCACATTGATTGATTTGCATATATTGAAGAATCCTTGCATCCCTGGGATAAATCCCACTTGATCATGGTGTATGATCCTTTTAATGTGTTGTTGGATTCTGTTTGCTAGTATTTTGTTGAGGATTTTTGCATCTATATTCATCAGTGATATTGGTCTGTAATTTTCTTTTTCTGGTTTTGGTATCAGGGTGATGGTGGCCTCATAGAATGAGTTTGGGAGTGTTCCTTCCTCTGCAATTTTTTGGAAGAGTTTGAGAAGGATGGGTGTTAGCTCTTCTCTAAATGTTTGATAGAATTCACCTGTGAAGCCATCTGGTCCTGGACTTTTGTTTGTTGGAAGATTTTTAATCACAGTTTCAATTTCATTACTTGTGATCAGTCTGTTCATATCTTCTATTTCTTCCTGGTTCAGTCTTGGAAGGTTATGCCTTTCTAAGAATTTGTCCATTTCTTCCAGGTTGTCCATTTTATTGGCATAGAGTTGCTTGTAGTAGTCTCTTAGGATGCTTTGTATTTCTGTGGTGTCTGTTGTAACTTCCCCTTTTTTGTTTTTCATTTTACTGATTTGAGTCCTCTCCCTTTTTTTCTTGATGAGTCTGGCTAATGGTTTATCAATTTTGTTTATCTTCTCCAAAAACCATCTTTTAGTTTTATTGATCTTTGCTATTGTTTTCTTTGTTTCTATTTCATTTATTTCTGCTCTGATCTTTATGATTTCTTTCCTTCTCCTAACTTTGGGTTTTGTTTGTCGTTCTTTCTCTAGTTCCTTTAGGTGTAAGGTTAGAGTGTTTATTTGAGATTTTTCTTGTTTCTTGAGGTAGGCTTGTATAGCTATAAACTTCCCTCTTAGAACTGCTTTTGCTGCATCCCATAGGTTTTGGATCGTCGTGTTTTCATTGTCATTTGTCTTTAGGTATTTTTTGATTTCCTCTTTGATTTCTTCAGTGATCTCTTGGTTACTTAGCAACGTATTGTTTAGCCTCCATATGTTTGTGTTTTTATGTTTTTTTCCTTGTAATTCATTTCTAATCTCATGGCGTTGTGGTCAGAAAAGATGCTTGATATGATTTCAATTTTCTTAAATTTACTGAGGCTTGATTTGTGACCCAAGATGTGATCTATCCTGGAGAATGTTCTGTGCGCACTTGAGAAGAAAGTGTAATCTGCTGTTTTTGGATGGAATGTCCTATAAATATCAACTAAATCTACCTGGTCTATTGTGTCATTTAAAGATTCTGTTTTCTTATTTATGGTCATTTTGGATGATCTGTCCATTGGTGTAAGTGAGGTGTTAAGGTCCCCCACTATTATTGTGTTACTGTCGATTTCCTCTTTTAGTGCTGTTAGCAGTTGCCTTACGTATTGAGGTGCTCCTATGTTGGGTGCATATATATTTATAATTGTTGTATCTTCTTCTTGGATTGATCCCTTGATCATTATGTAGTGTCCTTCCTTGTCTCTTGTAACATGCTTTATTTTAAAGTCTATTTTATCTGATATGAGTATTGCTACTCCAGCTTTCTTTTGATTTCCATTTGTATGGAATGTTTTTCCATCCCCTCACTTTCAGTCTGAATGTGTCCCTAGGTCTGAAGTGGGTCTCTTGTAGACAGCATATATATGGGTCCCACATGTTACTTTGAAGAACCATAACCTCAATCAATATTACATCACCACAGACTCCCTCACTCTACACCTTTATAGCCACACCCACCCCATCCCTAAGCCATGACAACCACTAATCTGTTACCTATCTCTATAATTATGCTATTTCATGAATGCTATACAAATGGAATCATGCAGCATATTTCCTTTTGAGATTGCTTTTTTTTCCCTTCACTCAGCATAATTTCCTTGAGGTTCATTCCTTTTTATTACTATTACTCCATGGTATAGATGTATCACAGTTTGTTCATCCACTGAAGGACATCTGAGTATTTTCTAGTTTGGGGCTATTATGAATAAAGCTGCTATTAACATTCATGTATATGTTTTCATCTTTCTGGGATATATGCCTAAGAGTCCAACTGTTAGATCATATGGCAACTCCATTTTTAATTTTAAATAGAAATGCCAAGTTATTTTCCGGAGTTTCTGTACCAGCAATGTAGGAATGATCCAGTTTCTACATATCCTCACTAGTACTCCGCGTTATTTTCTCATTTTAGCCATTCTGAATGGTATGCAGTGACATCTCATTATGGTTTTAACTTGCATTTCTCTAATGACTAATGATTTTGGATATCTTTTCATATGCCTATTCGCTATCTGTAACTCCTTCTCAGTGAAATGTCTGTGTGTATATTTGCCTAGTCCTAGTCCTGAAGATTTTCTCCTATGTTTCTTCCCTAGACGTTCTGTAGTTTTATGTTTTACAGTTAAATCCATGATCCATTTTGAGTTAATTTTTGTATAAGGTGTAAGCTTAGGTCAAGGTTTATTTTTTGTCTACAGATGTTCAGTTGCTCCAGCATCATTTATTAAGCATGTTTGTGTGGACCTATTTCTGAATTCTCTATTCTGTTCTACTGATCTATTGTCTACCCAACCCCAGTACCACAATGTCCTGATTACTATAGCTATACAGTAGGCCTTAACATTAGGAAGAGTGATTGGTCCCATTTTATTTTTTCTTTTCCGAAGTTGTTTTGGCTATTCTATGGCCTTTCCCTTTCCATATGAATTTTATTTTTTTTAAATTTATTTATTTAATTTATTTAATTTTGGCTGTGTTGGGTCTTCGTTGCTGTGTGTGGGCTTTCTCTAGTGGCGGCGAGTGGGGGCTACTCTTCGTTGCAGTGCGTGGGCTTCTCATTGCGATGGCTTCTCTTGTTGCGGAGCACGGGCTCTAGGCACAGGGGCTTCAGTAGTTGTAGCACACGGGCTCAGTAGTTGTGGCTCACGGGCTCTAGAGCGCAGGCTCAGTAGTTGTGGTGCATGGCCTCAGTTGTTCCATGGCATGTGGAATCTTCCCAGACCAGGGCTCGAACCCATGTCCCCTGCATTGGCAGGCGGATTCTTAACCACTGCACCACCAGGGAAGCCCCCATGTGAATTTTAGAATAAGTCTGTCTATTTCTACCAAAAAAAAAATTACTGAGACTTTAATAAGAATTACATTAAATCTAAGATCAATTTGGAGAACTGCCATCTTTAATATGGTGAATCCTCCAATCCATGAACATGGTATGTCCCTCTAAATATTTAGGTTTTCTTTGATTTCTTTCAATAGCATTTTACAATTTTCAGCATACAGATCCTGTACATGTTTATGATTTCATTTCCTTCAGAGCAAATAAGGATATTACATTTTAAATTTCCATTTCCATAGAAATGCAAATGATTTTTGCATGTTAATAGAATTATTTTTAAATCTCTATTTGATCTAATTTTGGATCGTGCCCAACAACTGGGGGCATTTATCATTTTCCATGGGTAACGCAGCAAAGAGAATCCACCTGGAACTGAATAAGGCATGCTTTTTGTTCTTTTCACCATCAGTATGCATAATAGAATTATATCCTCATCATTAAGAATCCATGTATTCAAGACACTGTTGTGCTGTTACAAACTAAAGCAGAATTCCTTCCTAGGCAGTTCATAAATTGATAATGGACACCATCATGGTTAAGCATGTGAGGAACCCACAGAGAAAGCTCTCCAAACAAACAGAGAAATTGCCAACATGAACAAAAAGTAATTCAGCTCACAGTGGTATTTGCTGGCCTCAGTTTCCTTTTATGGGAAGAAGAAAGAGGTCTTCCACTCCCCAAGTTAGCTACTTAAACAACTGGCCAAAACGTAACTATTTGTTTTAAGCTTTTAAAATGAAATAGTTTGCTGAGAGAATAACATTTTATCCACCTCTAGGAGAAACCCCTTTGAGGATTTTGAGCATTTTAAAAACAAAACACCACTCAGTGCTCTAGCCCAGGGGTCCCCAACCCCGGGCCGTGGACCACTACGGGTCCCCGGCCTGTTAGGAAGCGGGCCACACAGCAGGAGGTGAGCGGCGGGCGAGCAAGTGACGCTTCATCTGTTGCTCCCCATCGCTCGCATTACCGCCTGAACCATCGCCCCCACCAGCACCCCATCCGTGGAAAAACTGTCTTCCACAAAACCGATCCCTGGCACCAGAAAGTTTGGGGACCACTGCTCTAGCCCCCAGGATCCTGAGATCAGTGTAAAGATTTCCCATGCATTCCTGGATAAGCACTATGAAGTTTGGTGGGACCTGCACAGTAGAACTAGTGTTCATGTGAGAAGATCTTTCACCAAAAATTACTGGATACCTACTGTGTGCAGATCCCACACTAGGTGCTAAGGAACAAATGAGAATGGCCTCAGCCCTTGCCCTGAAGCAGCCCACAATCTAAAGACAGGAGGCTGACTTAAAAGTTACCATTATAAACTCTTACAGGTATAACCAGACCTATTTTAGCTCCAAATTCCCTTCTCTCATTTCCAATCTCTCATTCTAAGAACATGTCACCCCTTTCAAATGTAAACACGTCATACACACTAAATGCTACCAAGAGGCATAGCTACAGTTGCAGGGCAATGTGGTTCAATACAAATTCCAAATTGATTTTAATTTTTCTTTTGAGAGAAAAATCACACACCTGTAGCAACCACATATAGATGAGAGAACTTGTAAAATACATTGTGAATTTTAAGTTTACCTGGAATTAATTTAGCAGACCACACAGATTCTGAATAGCAGAGATATGTGGGCAAGTTGGCCACTTGGAATGAGGGGCAGAAGTTTTCCAAAGATGACTGAGCAGGAGTTAAGTGCATTCAGGATTTTCCTATATATTGAAATTTCTTTTTGAAATCCATGCAAGAGAAGTGATCATCCTAAACAGCAGTCCTTAACCTTTGAAAATCTGATGAACACTAAGGATATTTTCTGCAGAAAGCACACAGACACACAAATGTCACCCCTGAAATCCATGGACCTCGGGTTAAGAATCCCAGCTCTACAGCACAGAAACACAGAAGGTGAGACCTTTCTGGCTAACCCCTCGCAGAAGGGCATATCTCCGTTATTCTACACCTAGGATAACGCCTGGCACAAAGGCATTAAAAAAAAATCCCTCCATTATCAGAAGCAGAAACTGATTGGCACAGCACTGTTAAACAGACAGCAGACCTAACTTGGATTTCACCACTTTTACTTTTTTATGTAAACAAATAAAAACATAAATGCTCACTTCTCTCCTCAAAAGAGTTTGCCAGAATTAAAATACTGCAGCAGTCAAAAATAGAACAGATTTCTTTCGGCTGTAAGTATGTGATAAGGAACTACTGAGCAGAAAAGAAGACAAAGGTGTTAATTCTCTCAGTGCTGTGCCAGCTCCGCCCACCCTGTCTCCCCACCATGACTTTATTATTTAATTTGAAGGGTATTTTTAACACGTTAGGCACAACCATAAAAGCAAAATTGTCATCAAAGTGAGGCATCATACAACCAAAATGATTTTGCTTCCAGAGAGTAGGCCCATCACCATCTTCATCTGACTCAGGTAAGTTTCTATACTGTTAAGGGTCTGTCCACACAGCAGCCTCTCTGCTGAAGGAAGCTGCTTGCAAAGCTGGGAGGAAAAGGTCCAGGACCCTTGAACTGCCAGCAAGCAGGGCATAAGTGCAGTGATATGGAATGGACATGAGTTCTGGAGTCAGAAATTTGAGAGGTTTTACCACATCTTTCAATTCCTATTTGCATATTCTTGAACATCGCAATCTCTCTGAACTTCAGTTGTCAGTCAACAGGAATTACTGTTCTGCTTCTTTTTTCTGGCTGTTTTTCTGCTTCTTAAATAAGGATTTTGTGAGCTCAAAATTAATAATACAGGTGAAGGGACTTCACAAGCAGGAGAGAGCTTTATGAATGCAAGTCTTCATTGCGTTCTCAAAGGCCTCTGCTGTGCCAGCCCCCTTCCCACGAATCACAGCCTACACAGGCTGCTCCACTCCCTCCATCCAGCCTGGGGAGTCCACCGTCTGCACCTCCTTCCTCTTCCTCCTCTTCCTTCCCTTCCCCCCTTCCCCTCTTGCAACCAAAATACTTCATTCTCCACAAAGAAGGAACTATTACCACTGTCTCATTCCCATCTACTACAGACTGTAATTAATTATCAACCATCATCACAAAATTTCAAAACAACAAAATGATACAAAGTCCCACAGTGTCCCTCATGATGGAGGTTTTAAATGTCCATTTGTTTAACAAGCCTACAGAGTCATCTACTTATTCGGCATATTGCCCGTATCACTCCAGGTCACTTCTCTAGGCTAGGACCAAATCTCCTTTGTATGCCAGCCACACAAGGTCCTCCACGATAAAAGGACCCCACCCATCATAGGCCTCTTGCCACCAGCCGCCTAGCATCGTGTCCCCAGTGCCTATATTCCCTAGCACACACCATGCTGTGTTCTGTGACTCACAATGCCCCTGCTCACCTATCAACTAAGGTAGGACCTTCTCAAAGAGGAGATGCCCCAGAGTTGGATAAAAATCTCTCCAGTGCTACCATATTCCCTGTGCACTGGTCTGAATGCTCCATCCTGTTTAGTAATTATCTCCTTTTCTTTATCTCTCTCTTCCATCTCATTAAGAAGAACAGTACCTTATTAAACTTTGTATCTCCACAAACTAGCACCATGCCTCTCACTCAGTCAGTATTCAAGCAATAAATTCATCCATTCACTGAATGCAAGTCACAGTGCTAATACTGTAAACAGAGATGAGTCAGCCATGGTCTCCCTCTTACAAATTTCTGACATCACTGCAGTGCACATCACTTCTAAAAATACCGTCATCTGATAAACCAACCAAAAGAAAAAGAATGTGTTCACATAGATGAGCCCTGAAACAGATGAGAAGACAAAAACGTTTCATCTGGCCCATAAGCAAAAAAGCTCTTGTAGCAATACGATTTTCAATTTACACAGGACACCTTAAAATTGTGCAAATTTCTTTGAAGTTGAGTTGGAAGTGAGGTGGAATGTAATCAGGTTTACAATTTTGATGCTCTGATTCTTGCTTCAGTGCACAAAAGCTTGGGGAACTCAAGAAAAGCAAGTTGTTTTGCATAGAATAAAAGCGATGACGAATGCCTCATAAATGTGAGGACGGTCAGTGGTCATAACCGTAACCACGGAGTGGATGGAGTTCCTTGTCTGCCTCCCTCCATCCTCTCGGGATTTAAAGTTAAATGCTGAGGTCTGTTTCAAAAGGACAACTACTCAAAGGGAACACAGTCAGGAGACTGAATGGATGCTCTGTAATGTCTGTAAACTCATACCTACTAGGAAATCAAATTAAAAAGTCCCACGGTCTAGGTTCCAATGGTCGGTGACTGTGAGAGGAGGCCGTATGCCTCTTTGGGACCTCAGCGGCACAACGCCCTCTGAGGTCCTCTCGGGAGATGCAGTGCCGTTCCCCGAGCATCCTAAGACAGGAGCCACTGCCTCGCCAGTTCCCCACCCCCCATGCTGACCTTCGACCCTGCCAGCCTCACTCACTGTCCAGCCACAGGGCGAAGCAGGGAAATCTGTTCTGCAAGAGTGAGCCCCAACAAAAGAATTCTAGACCAAGACACTGCTTTGTCCGAGCACGTATTTTAGTTCACAGGAGCAGAAATAGTATTAGAGGAAGCCTTTAGTTTGTTTGAAAGGCGCTAACATGTCTGTCTGTCAGAAAACTACTCTGAATGACATGTTTTTCATACCGAGTAATTTCTGAAATAAAGGAGGTCAGTTTTCAACAACAAAAGGGTCTCAAGATTTTAAAAGCTGAGCACCAATAATCCAAACACAAAAACTATACAGCACACATGCAACAGAATTTTAACAGTTGGTCTTTAAAAAAAAAAAAAATTAGCTCATTTTCAGGCCCCACATGCATGAGTCAACTTAAGCTGTTAAGAAGAGAGTTGAAAATTTTATACACGTTTCAATGCAGTATGTATCCAAGAATTCCCGCTTTCTCTATAAAACAGGCGTGTTACCACGTGATAGGTCTGTAGCCCAAACTCATTTCTTGAGCCTATTAGGTTTGATAAGACTTGTTTCCTGCACTGGAACTTTTGTATCTACTAACTTTCCATATTATTTCAGTTAACGTTCCATAAAGAAAATTCCTGATCCATTACTAAGGACGAGAAACTGAAGTAACTACTTGGAACAAGGATGATTTGGCAAAAAAATAAAGCAGAGGGGTCTCCTTCAACTGCCACTATGAACAAAACTCTACAATTTATTAGACAAATAACTGTGCTAGTTACATCATAATATACAAATAAGTTCAGTATAAGATTGAGACTATCCCTTCCTTCTGGGGGATTAGGAAAAAACCTTAAACGCAGGCAAGATATTTACATGATAGGAACATTTCGCTCATACCCACTGTATTACGCATCTACTCCCTTAGAGACAGGAAGATGCTGGGCATGTAAAGAGACACAGTGGTTTTCAGGATACTCATGAGCCCATGAAACCGTATGCAAACTGACATGCATATATGCAATTTTCTCTAGGGAGAAAAAAGCTTATCCAAAGAGCGCACAGTCCCTAAAAGATGAAGAATTGTTGCTACAGACAATACATGCTGGAGAGTTCCCAGGAAATGTGACTTTCAAATAAAGTGACCAAGAACAGTGGATTTTCCAGAGGCCTCAAAGGGGGCAGAGTTTCACAGGCCAAAGCTAATAGAAATGGTGCACTGAATGAAGGGAGAAAGAGCAGGGGACCAAAACTGGGGCAGAGCATCAGCCAGGAAAAAGGCAGGACACAGCAGAGGCTGCTCAAGCAAGCTGGAAACACATCACTGAGGGGGACACGCAATCCAAGAATCAGACTGCCTGGGCTCAAGTCCCACTACTGCTGCTGAGTGTGACCTCGACCGAGTTTTTTAACTTCGTTTTCCTCTATAAAATGGTGATATCGACATCATCTACCTCAGATGTAGTTATGAGGATTAAACGAGATAATGAATGCAAAGTGCTGAGCACAGCCTCTGGCACCCAGCAACGCTCAACAGCGATCACTGGAATGATGACGACCATTGCTGCTGTCCCACCATTGCAACGCCCCCCAGAAACGTCCACTGAAGGGAGAGAGGCGCTCAGGTGCAGGGCGCATCGCAGGTTCCTGGCGTCATGCCACACTTCTCCCTTATGTCTGACCTGAGGATTCAGCAGGACACTCTCAGCTTTCTGCCCCTTACCACCCCCACCTGCTTCAACAAGAGAGGGGCTGGTTTGTTGCTCTACCAACGTCTCCTCCCAAAATGCCCCAAACAAATTTTTGAGCCAACTAAGACTTGAGAAGAAAGACAAGTTAGGTCTGGAGGCTATGTTGGCTAGACATTCAGTAGCAAATAGTAGAAACACAACTTAAAGGACATAAGCAAAAAGTGACACGTCCAGGGACAGATAGCTCAAAAGACGTGATCACAAAACTCTCCTCTCAGCTCCACTTTCTTCTGGGTTCATTCCAGCCTGTCTCTTGATGGCCCCGGCCTAAGACCCATGGCTGATTATCACTGGCTCAGGGAACCCAAGATGATAACTCTTTCCAAGCTGGGGGTGAGTGCCCACACTTAACTCAGCTGCCCCCAGAGTCACAAAAATCAAGAATGGGGTAGGAGGTCTCCCAAAAGAAAATAAAGATGTTATTTACAGAAAACGTAGGGAATGTATGCTAGAAAGGCACAAATAACACATATCTGTCAAAGGAACACATGACTAGATTCATGCCTTAAGGAAGCACAATGATTCTTGGCATGATATTCTCATCTGTTTATTTGAATGTGTTAGAACTGTTTTGGCTAAAAGTGTCAAAAAAAAAAAAAAAACCCAACCCAAACTGTCTCAAGAAAAAGATCTGTTATACAGCTGCAAAGACTGCATTAGGAGATAAGTCATGAAAATTGTCTCCCCCATGCCTAATATCTGACTCTGGTTAGCTTTGGGGGTGAAGACGGCCATGCGCCCCCATGCTGGGCATGAGGTGAAAGCGCCAGTCTGCTGAAAGGCGTCTGCTGTCTGCTAAATGGGAGTTCCTTCCCCCTAGAGCTGAGAAGCCAGGAAGTAACAAGCATAACGGGGAAAAGTCAGCATATGGAAAGTAGATAAACCTGAGCGGGGATAACATCACTGGGAAGCTGAGCCAAGAAAAATGAGAAATATAAATCCCGATTTAAGCCACTTCATTTAAATTTCTGTTACTTGCAGCTGAGAGCAATCCTAGCTGGCTGGCAGACCAAGGACCCAATTTCTTTCCACCTTCCCTTAACGTGTTGTTCTTATCAAAAGATGGAGACAACTGCTGTAGGTGTCACAATGAGAAATAATACACGCCGAATAAGAGGAAATTCTTCCCAGAATTCCTTCAGCAGGTGTCTTGCCATATCTCATGGGCCAGAACTACAACATATGTTTATACCTCAACTCAAGTGGCAAGGAAAATGGTATTTCAATGATTTACTACTGAAATGGGGTCACTTTCTGAAGAAAAAAATAAGAGGTTCTGCTAATAAAACTATAGGGTGGATGGATGCTTGGTAGGCAACTCACAATGCCAATTAAACATAGCAGTCAATAGGGACTTCCTTGGTGGTCCAGTGGTAAAGAATCCGCCTTACAATGCAGGGGATGCAGGTTCGATCCCTGGTCAGGGAACTAAGACCCCACATGCCGTGGGGAAACTAAGCCCACACGCCACAACTACTGAGCTCACACACCTCAACTAGAGAGCTCATGTGCCACAAACTACAGAGCCCACGCGCTCTGGAGCCCATGTGCCACAGTTAGAGAAAACCCACACACCACAACTAGAGAGAAGCCCACACGCCGCAACTAGAGAGAAGCCCACACGCCGCCAACTAGAGAGAAGCCCGTGAGCCGCAACTAAGACCCGACGCAGCCAAAAAAAAATAAATTAAATAAATAAATAAATAATTTTAAAAAAACATAGCAATCAACAGACAGCACCTTAATCATGCTTTTCATACATACATACCTCACTAAAAGAGTTAGGGTGACAATTTCTCAGTGTACTTTTGCTGCTTCAGTGGGATAAAACTGCTTTAATATTTAGCATCACTTCAAATTAAAAGCTTATTAAATACATATGAGTACTAAGTGTAGCCCCAGAACACATATAAAAATGTATACAAAAGCTAACCATTAAAGGCTGTTTAAAAACACAGAAAAGAAATGCCATATAAAAAGTATGTTGAAACTCTCGTATACTGCTGCTGGTAAGGTACATTAGTACAGCCCCTTTAGAAGGCAAGTTGGAAGTATCTATTAAAATTTTAAATGCCACATACTCTATGCCTCAAATATTTTACTTCTCAGTATTCTATGCTGGAGAAACACTCACACCTGTGCACAGGAAGACAAATACAAGAACTGCACCATAGTCTGTAATACCCAAAAAACAAAGCCATAAACCAAAACATTGGCAACAACCTACATGACCAACCACAGGGGAATGACTAAAACTATGGTGTAACTATAATACAGAATATTATGCAGCAATGAATAGAATGAGACAAGTATAAAGGTACGTATGTGTAATGATCTTCAAGATGTGTTGTTCTGATCATCAAACTTACTAGGAGACTAGAACTTAATTATTCCAGCCACTGTAAAAGAAACGATAATTATGTCATGCACTACAGGTGTTAATTATCATTAAAGTGGCAATGATATTACAATATATATAAATGTATCAAATTAACATGTACACCTTAAATTTACACAATGTTATATGTCAAATATATTTCAATTAAAAAAGGGTATATTCTGTTAACAGCAGAAAGCTGTATAATGCAAATTATGAAACTATATGCAATTTTAAGGATAATTTCTGTAAGTAAATATAAATGCATAGAAAAAAAGTCTGGAAAGATATATGACAGAGTGAAAACACTGGTTACCTCTGAGGAGGGGACTAGGAAAAGGGGTCAAGGAGAACTGCAAGGTTTGAACGTTTTACTATGAGAACGTTTCCATATACAAAAAACATATATTTATAATTGAATTGAAACACTAGTCTTTCAACCATCTTCCTTTTTAACTAGTCTGACACAACAGCAACCACCTTTTACTTGTGGACTTTAAACATACCTTCCCTGTACTAAATGAGCTGGTTTGTGGAATTTACATAGCATTAAACAAATTAAATATACACTTTTAAAAAATTAACTTCCCTTGCTGAGCCACTGCATTTATAAACCTCTTGACAGAAGGGAAAAAAAACCTCGTTTTTAAAGGAGAGGGCACTGGAGATACCACCTTGAGTTTCAGCCAGACTAAGGAGTGTTTATGCCTTCATAAGGAGCTGTCCGTATTGTGTTTGCATTGGCTCTCTAAAGAGAGCTCATGGAATTAGAAGTAGATTTAAAGCAAATCCTGAGAAACACCACACTAGGCCCTTTTTTTTCCTAAAGGAAAGTTTACCGATTCTGGAGGGAAAGTGAGACTGCTGCAAACAGGTATGGAAAGCTGCTTAAATATTGGCTGGTATTGTGCTTTTAACAAAATGCAGGCCAAAATATTGGCTATTAATAAAACAGCCTATAATGAAGCCCAAGCCTGAGTTTGAAGTAGTTGTTCCCATGCTGACAAGTCTTTCATTATTTCTGACTGAGGTGGAGTTTTAGACGATGACATCTGGCCTCTTGCCCTTCCCCAAATTCAGAACCACTAATGGATGTGTGCCGTGAGCAAGTCACTTCGGTGATGGCCACCGCAGAGGGGAAACGCCATGACTGGGTCCAAGAGCCTGAGCCAAGATTTCCCCTGCTGACCCATCCAGGCAGAGGCTCTTTTTCCATTTCATCAACACTCACCATGGGAATGGAATGTCAATAAAACCGAGGAAGTATGCAGGCCAAAGAGTTCGATTAGAGGAGGAAACAATACAGCAAGCAGGGAGCTGGACACTGGGAAATCCCCCCGGGGCATGCTAACCTGCACGCTCCCCGCCCCTTGGGGATCACCGGGCTGCCCTGCACCCTGTCCTCGGGGCTGGTGAGGCCACCAGGCTGCCACTGCCTCCGTGGGTGCTCCCCAAAGCACCCTGGGGTTTGTGGGCAACAGAATAGAGGGAAAATGTCTAAAAAGGACATTGAGGTCCCTGGAAAGTGACAGGGGAGGGGAGGGGAGGTGGGCAAGGCTGAGAAAGCAGGAGAAAGATGGGAATGGGTCGGTGCTAGGCTCACGGCTACTCTGGGATGGCCGGGAAATGGATGTTTCACTCTAGAAATCATCCTCCAGAAGGTCTGCATATTTCCATAATTTCTAATCAGCATCCTGAAACCTCTTTCCTCCAAGGTTCCCCATCTCCAGGGACATCCACATTCAAGGACCCTTTCTACAGTAATATTGAGTGTGGTGCCAGACACTGCTGGTTTGCCTACCCAATATCCATTTCCTACTTTTTCCTTCCTACCAGTAACAACCTTGATACTGTTGAGGATGATAATGTGACTAATTAAACAGCTACACTTTCTTTCTTCTCTCATAGATAAGGCTACGTGCTACCATTTTGGCCAACAGGATATAAGTGGAAATTGATGGATGGGGCTTCTGGGGAATCTCGTTATAAGATGAGGCAATTCAGCTGGTGCTCACCCTTTGCCCTTCCTCTTCTTCCTGCTTGGAACCTAAGACAGATGCTGGAGATGAGGCAGCCATGTTATGACTACGAGGTGACAGACCCAATAAGGACAGCAGAGTGGAAACAATGGAGTAGGATGATAGCCTCGTGACGCCACCATATCATCCCTGGGATACCTACTTCTGAGCTTCTCATTACAGAGGAAAGCAAACATCCACATGGATTAAGCACCACTGTTTGGGACGTAGCTGACTGATGACAAATGAAGCAGGTGCTTGGTATAGAGCAGGACTTGTTCTGAAGTAAGCCACTCACTGAATCCTCTCAATAACCCTACAAAGTAGCTACTATCCACAGCACCATTTTCAGCTGAGGAAACTGAGACACAGCAAATTTAAATAACATACCGTAGGATCACAAAGCTAGGAAATAGCAGAGCTGGGATCTGAGTTCAGACAGCATAGCTCCAGGGGTCTGGGAGAGAGCAAGAAAGCCCATCCCTCCCCAGGTCTCAGCCTCCAGTGTTACAGAAACCTTGGGCTCCCGGGCTGCTGCAGATGTCAGCCGGGTCAGTGCCATCCTTCCACGCCTTCTCCACACAGGAGAGCCTTCCAGCCCAAGCTGCCCTGCAGGCAGCAACCGGACAAAAACTGTGTTGCTGTGTGGCTCATGGTCCTCTTACTGTAATGTTTAAAATGATGCCTTTTAGTCCCTCCTTGTCAATACAGCTATCTTGTTGGTGAAAACGATGATTCTATTCATAGACATATTCCCAGTCTTCTTTAGCTACAAAAAGACATTCACGTTTTATATGAATAGAGGTGCCTAGTTTAAGAAACGGAAATAATCCAAGCAAGCAAGCCAGGTAAGTAAGTAAGTAAATGAAGAAATAAATATTTAAGAATAATAGGAGGAGGGAGGAAGAACATGCAAATTCAAACCAATGCCCACTGACTTAAAGAATGATGCCCAAGTTTATGCCAATATCTATGACTCCTGGTTATGGCTCTACTGACGTGGAAGCAGAGTTAGTACTCTATTTCAAAATATCTGCTCTAATCTAATTTACCAAAGCCCCAGAAATAATAAAGTCTGATTTGCTATTGTTTGAAGCAAAGCAAATAAATTCATACACAAGTTTTATTTCTTATTGATGCTGTTTCTGAAATACATGCTGAAGGGACCACGAGCGGACTCTGCATTGCAGCACAGCTATGTGACAATGGGACAGTTGCTACCTAAGGTCAAAAAATTGCAAGTTTGACCTCATAAACATCAGATACTTAGCTCCCACACTGCATTTCTTGAACATCAAGATACTAGTCAATGAATAACAGTGAATTCAAGGAGAATGTTCACTCCGCTGAGTAGCAAAACTTACATTAGGAGCAGGACAGACCAATTCTTGCTATTTACAACTCCTCTACTGAGAGAGCCTGCGGGTGGGAGGGAGGGACAGAGGGAGAAAGAAAGGGAGGGAGAGACAGAGAGAGGGAGAGAGAAGGCAGAAGAGAGGAGAAAGTTCCTTCAGTGCTCCTTGCCACTCCAAGTATTTGAGTCAATGTTTAGCAAGGGCAGGGGCTCCCTGCAAGTCAGGATAAACCAGACCACACAGGGCTCACTCAACAACCTGAAACTGAGGGGAGAGGCACAGAACAGGTCTTGCTAGATCTCTGGAATTTGTGAAACCAGTTTACATTCCCCTCTCCTCCCACCAAGACTATAGCAATGGGAGGAAGCTCTCCAGGAAAACTGCCTTGTCAGCTAGAACCAGGTCAAAGAAACAGTGAACTCCAGCCACAGCAGTTGCCATTCTTAGGGTTGATCCAGTCTGGGGAGCAGAGGTGTATCTCTCCATCGCTCATCAAGCCAGAAGCCAAAAAGGAAGTGGTCCTCTGAGCTCTCTGGGAGGGTCAGAGCAGGACCAGGAAGCATTAGCACTGCTCTCGTAGGGGCAACAGGGATGCAGAAGTGACCTAGATGCAGTGCTGCTCTTGGTAAGGTTACCGTCTGTTTGGGAAGATAAATTACCTCCCTCACATAAAGCAAGAAGCAAATCAAAAGAGACTGTAATTAGGTGCAAAAGTGGGAAGGGCAGCTCAAATACTATAGTAACTCAGGGGAGAGGAGGAAGACTAGAGGCTGCAGAGGAAGGAAGGGGTGACCACAGGGCCACGGTGAGTCTTATACATAATGGAAAATGTTGGCTAATCAGAGCAGGAAAGGAGATCTTTTCTGGCTGTGGGAAGAGGCAGATGTAACATGTATACAAAGTCAGGTCGGTGTCCTGGCTTGTTGCAAGAAGAATTTCACAGGAAACAGATAAACTGCAAACCCACCCCCCCCCCCAGCTCTAATGAAATCCATTTACCTCCCAGACTCACTGGAAAGGTTAATCAGTCAATTGCCTCCCCCTCTTTTTTTCTCCTTCTCCCACCCCCTCCCATCCACAAGCCACACTCTCCATTCAAAGACATCAAGTTCACCTTTCATGCGCTCCTCCATCTATTAGTCTATTCCTCCCTCCCTCGCTCCACTCTTTGTTCATAGAGGAAGCACCGTTCTTTAGGACATGAGTCTGCTGTACTGAGAACAGTTAAGAAGAGAAAGTCATGCTTGCAAAACAAATAGAGAATGAAAAACAGAACAAAAAAACTAAGATACCAGACAGCTGTTAGCCAGGCTTGACAGCGCTTCTGAGTATATTAGGAATGCTACAGAATGGCAGGTACCACGTCCACATCACTACTGAATGACGGGCTTGAGTAATACGGAAGGGTATACACCCCCTCCCTGTCTGATCCCAACACAGTCCCATGCCGTTCAAACTGCCGTGAGCCGAGCAGGGCACACACAGTGACCTGCAAGGTGATGACAGCTTCATGCTCACATCTGAGGCTGTCACTGCTGCAGTTTTGACCCTGACCACCAAACATTTCTAATGAAGCTTTGTTTGTGCCCACTCTTGGGTTTTGACTAAAACTCTGTAGATACACAGAGGCAGAGCTCATGAGAAGTTTCAAAAATAGAAAACATCCATTAGCAAATTTAGTACTTAGGGGTATATGAATACTTTCATATGGATATGATTTCGTATGCCACTATTTAATATGCATTAATTTATAGGAACTTATAACAGAGAATGAAGGGCAAAGCCATGCAAGCATTCTCGGGAATGCTAGAGAAGGAACACCTGTTAGATCAGGACTTCCCAATCGAGGCCGTGCACCAGTCACCCAAGGAGATTTGCTGAGAGCTGCATGCCCCGGCCCCAAACCCTGCTCCTGATTCCCTGGGACGAGAGTGATGCTCAGACACGCCTACTTTGAAAAAGCTCCTCCAACTGGTTCTGACACACAGTTAAAACCTGGTGTACACCACAGTCTTGAATGACTTAGAACATTCTGGGCACTCTGTAGGACCTGCATTAGTAGCTGTCTTCAAGTCCCATCCTATTCATAAGAGGAAGCACTTTTCGAATAACAACTATATGAAGCTGAAAGCAAAACACTGATTGAAAACATTTTCTGACTAGTTGTTCAGATCACTGCAGATAAACCACTCACCTAATTAATATGGCCAGAGAGGTATAGGCTATCTCGACAACCAGTTATGAAATCAATTTTTAAAAATTTTAACTATTGTACAGTTGAAACTAATATAATATTGCAAATCAACTGTACCTCAATAATAAATGAATAAATAAATGAGGAAGGGAGGGAAGGAAGGAAGGAAAGAAGGAAGGAAGAAAGGAAGGAAAGAAGGGAGGGAGGGAGGAAGGAAGGAAGGGGGAGGGGTGAGAGGAAGGAAGGAAGACACAAGAGACCACATATTGTGCTTAGATGAAACGCCCAGAAAAAGCAAACATATGGAGACAAAAGGCAGATTAGTGGCTGTCATGTGGTCTTGAAATGGAATAAGAATCAACTGTAAATGGGCATGAAGGATCTTATTGGGCGAGGGGTGGTGAAAATGATCTAAAACAGATGATGACAGTTTCACCCCTCAGTAAAGTTACTTAGAATTATTGAATTGTACACTGGAAATGGGTGATATGTAAAATGTACTTCAATAAAATTTAAAACAAATTTACCTATAACACTCAAAAGAGGAAGGTATAAAGGGAACTGCAGAGACACCACTATGGTAGGGAAGAATACTTTTCCTTCTTTTTTCTGCCTCTACAGAATTTTACGCTCTTCTAAAACACTTTTGTATGAAAGAAATGCACAGAGAGATCTGACAGTAAGAGGTCCCACTCCAGCCACATGTAGATGAAACAGGAGGCCTGTCTGACACCTGGCAGAGACTTGAGCAATACATGTTTGCTAAACCGAATTTGTGATGCTTGATATTTAAAATACATGTGCATAATGTCATATGTCAATTATATCTCAATAAAGTTGAGGGGGCTTTTTTAAAATAAATTATTAAAAACCATGCAAATCATCACCTAAGAATGTTCACGTGTCATGACCCTCTTGTCTCCTGGGTCACTGGCCTCATCCCCTGGGCCTGAGTGTCAGAGGCTCCTGCCTCCTCCTCTGCAATGTCTACTTCTATGAGGGTGAGAAGGAGGGGGATACAGGCTACTTAAAATAATAAAATGAAAAACGTGTAAATACCAAATGAGCCACTGAAATTTCCCCAAGGTAAGTGTCTATTTATAGAGGAAGAACATAATACTTAATGTCATTATTAAAAACGAGTTTAATTAGAAGTAGAACGAAATTCACTAACTCCAGCAGTTACGGGAGGGACTGACCGGCTCCTGCTTTTCAGAGTCACCATTCCCACCTAATTAAAGGACCTGCCAACACGGTTTAAGTGAAAAAGCAAGGTCAAGCAGTCCATATACAGCATGTTCTCCATGGAGTTTTTAAAAAGGAGGGGAGAATCATATAGAAACTTGGGATCTGAGAAGCTCTGAAATTATGTATCCCCCTTTTTCTGGGCAAGGGAAGGGGTCCACAGTTTTTCTGTAGGACCACTCATCAGTAGTTGTGTTCAAGCCCAGAAAAGAGTCCATTATTCCAAAAAGTTTATGAACTATTTCTTCAGAAGGAAACTAAAGGTATAAATGAGCTGACAAAAATCAAAACCATATCCCATTCCAGAGAATTAACTGATTTGAAAATATACCAGTACAATGTGCACAAATGGATGTAACAATGCAAGATAAATTCATGGGCCAAGAAAATCATGGAGAGCAGAAAGGTTTGAGAAACTGAACAATATGAACCAAAATCACAGAAATAATTTTTTTAATTTCTAACAATTGAAGGAGACTATTGACATAAATTATTAAGAAGCAATCTTCAAGTTAAAGCCACCTAAATAAACAAAAACAACAAAACCATAACCCAATGGTCAAGTTTTTAAACTGTATTAAAAAAACAAAAAACAGGATACTCTGTAGTACCTGCCAAGAAAGAAGATGAGATAACATTTAAGATGCAAAGAAAAGAATCCTTCAGATTTAGGGGAAGAGAAAGAAGAGCCTGAAAGAAAATATGCACAAAGGAAATGATCGCCCAGGCCCAGAACTGAGGCAAAACCCTCAGTTTGTTTGAAGACAGAAGAAAGTATTTCATGACCTAAATGATCTGAAGCAATCTGTCAATAAGACCAACACCTGAGCAGGTCACAACAAAAGCAATAGGGTAGGAAGAGCTTATGCAGGAGACTCATGACCCTCCCCAAAATAATTTAATGTTAGCAAAATGTTATAATTGTTTAGAACATTAGTCGATTGTTTTCAGAAGATCAAGGGAGTCTGCTACTATAATGATGGAATATGACTTACTGAAAATGCTAAACTCCACATCAGTTCTAGAAAAGAGGCCAAGATGGAAGTCGCTAATATAAAATAACAAGAATTAATTTAAACAATTTTACTACAAATGCTGATGAAAAAATGGAAATAAAAGCATTTCCTTATTGTCTATAATGCTATTCAAAAAGCATGCTGAAACACAAACCTCTGACACTAGAACAGATACGCTTTTGAACTGTGAGGGGAAAGGATTCTAGAATCCAGAAAAAAACACGTAATAATATTCCAGATTATTGCTCTATCGAGTACAGCCTCCTTCAAGCTCAGTAGTGTGTGGCAATGTTGACTAGTGTTTAAGGTGGGAAACAGCTACAGAGGCCTGAGACAAGTTGGCGGATCTCCCAAGTGCCCCCCCGCTTACGACTTTGTGAGCCAGTCTGTATTTTTCAAATATCCGATGTGCTAGGTATTTAGAGCAGAAGTAGGGGATCAGAGACAGGAGACCTAAGGACAATTCCTCCTGGCTTCATACCTGAGCCACACATGTGGGAAGGAAAGATGGGGTGAGTGAGGGGACACCACTATCAGAGCAGCCCTTACTGACTAACTTCCCAAGGAGCTAGTCTGGGGGAGATAGAGCAGTGAGGGAGGAAGTGTCGAACAGATCAGGCCATAGTAGCATCAACATGAGCAGCTTTTTCCTGGAGTCACTGCTAATCTATTAACATCAGAGTTAAGAAATCTGAAGAACACTGAATCCTGAATAAAGAGATTGTTGAGAAGGGTTAATTACACTACCAATGGTACACAAATCACATATAGCAAAGTTCAGAGCTGCCTATACAGAATAAGCACATATCATTATCTTCCAATTTAATTCCATAGAAAATCAGAGTTTAAGTTCATCCCAGAAAGGTGAAAGCAAGAAAATGCAAAAACAATCAGGATAGTGGAGAATAGCACAAATTACATCCCAATTACATCTGGTAGCTTATCTTGTGAAACATCTCAAATGTAAAAGAAAACATAAATAGAACAAGCTTCCTATTTTTTTAAAGTACTATTGAATTATTTTTTTTTTAGTGTAACTGATTACCTATCCAAAAAATGCACACAGACTAAAAATTAGGGGACATTCCCAGGTGTATCCAGTGTATACAAAACCCACTGTCACTGTCACTGTCACAGGAAGGCCATGCTTCAGAGCCAGCCCTGGCAAGGAGACAGCCCTGTCTGCTAGGTCATTCTCCTATGAGTCATGTGACCTGGGGAACTGTGTCCTGTGTCTGAATGCTTCAGCTTCTTCCTCTGTCAAAGAATAATGCCACCTAACTTGCAGGGATCCTCTGAAGAGTAAACGAGAGAAAGTATGTAAGAGCAACTACCATAGTAGGTAGTGGGTGCCCCAAACATGCTAGCTATTAGGGAATTAGACAAAGAGCCTCAAGGTACATTAAAGCAAATCTATTTTAAAATGTTCTAGTCTAGCCAGCAAATAAGTAAATATAAATGAAAAGCTAGCAGGAACGTAAACAAAAGAGGGAAAGCTGGGATGACATGGCCAGAGAGAACTACAAGAGTAACTGAGACTTGAAAGGCCCCTACAGAACAGGACAGCTTAAGCAGACAATGAAATTTGCCTGGAATAACCTAACGGCCATATAGGAATGAATAAAAAAAAAAAAAAAAAAAAGAGAAACACACTTGATTTACAATTCTAACCAAATGACTTACAAAAACGGATCATGCAGTAAGTCAAAAATTTGGCCTACATTATGACAAAATTAGATTTTTTGTGTGTGTGTGGAAAAATCTAATATTCTAATCAATTTTTTTTTATTAGTTGTTTTGTTTGTTTTTTTATACTGCAGGTTCTTATTAGTCATCAGTTTTATACACATCAGTGTATACATGTCAATCCCAATCGCCCAATTCAGCACACCACCATCCCCACCCCACCACAGTTTTCCCCCCTTGGTGTCCATATGTCTGTTCTCTACATCTGTGTCTCAACTTCTACCCTGCAAACCGGCTCATCTGTACCATTTTTCTAGGTTCCACATACATGCGTTAATATACGATATTTGTTTTTCTCTTTCTGACTTACTTCACTCTGTATGACAGTCTCTAGATTCATGCACGTCTCAACAAATGACTCAATTTCATTCCTTTTTATGGCTAAGTAATATTCCATTGAATATACGTACCACAACTTCTTTATCCATTCGTCTGTTGATGGGCATTTACGTTGCTTCCATGACCTGGCTATTGTAAATAGTGCTGCAATGAACATTCGGGTGCATGTGTCTTTTTGAATTACGGTTTTCTCTAGGTATATGCCCAGTAATGGGATTGCTGGGTCATATGGTAATTCTATTTTTAGTTTTTTAAGGAACCTCCATATTGTTCTCCATAGTGGCTGTATCAATTTACATTCCCACCAACAGTGCAAGAGGGTTCCCTTTTCTCCACACCCTCTCCAGCATTTGCTGTTTGTAGATTTTCTGATGATGCCCATTCTAACTGGTGTGAGGTGATACCTCATTGTAGTTTTGATTTGCATTTCTCTAATAATTAGTGATGCTGAGCATCTTTTCATGTGCTTCGTGGCCGTCTGTATGTCTTCTTTGGAGAAATGTCTATTTAGGTCTTCTGCCCATTTTTGGATTGGGGTGTTTGTTTCTTTAATATTGAGCTGAATGAGCTGTTTATATATTTTGGAGATTAATCCTTTGTCCGTTGATTCATTGGCAAATATTTTCTCCCATTCTGAGGGTTGTCTTTTCGTCTTGTTTATGGTTTCCTTTGCTGTGCAAAAGCTTTGAAGTTTCATTAGGTTCCATTTGTTTATTTTTGTTTTTATTTCCATTACTCTAGGAGGTGGATCAAAAAAGATCTTGCTGTGATTTATGTCAGAGTGTTCTTCCTATGTTTTCCTCTAAGAGTTTTATAGTGTCCAGTCTTACATTTAGGTCTCTAATCCATTTTGAGTTTATTTCTGTGTATGGTGTTAGGGAGTATTCTAATTTCATTCTTTTACATGTAGCTGTCCAGTTTTCCCAGCACCACTTATTGAAGAGACTGTCTTTTCTCCATTGTATATCTTTGCCTCCTTTGTCATAGATTAGTTGACCATAGGTGCATGGGTTTACCTCTGGGCTTTCTATCTTGTTCCATCGATCTATGTTTCTGTGTTTGTGCCAGTACCATATTGTCTTGATTACTGTAGCTTTGTAGTATAGTCTGAAGTCAGGGAGTCTGATTCCTCCAGCTCTGCTTTTTTCCCTCAAGACTGCTTTGGCTATTCGGGGTCTTTTGTGTCTCCATACAAATTTTAAGACTTTTTGTTCTAGTTCCGTAAAAAATGCCATTGGTAATTTAATAGGGATTGCATTGAATCTCTACATTGCTTTGGGTAGTATAGTCATTTTCACAATATTGATTCTTCCAATCCAAGAACATGGTATATCTCTCCATCTGTTGGTATCATCTTTAATTTCTTTCATCAGTGTCTTACAGTTTTCTGCATAAAAAATCAATCTTGAATAATGTTCCAGTATGTGCAAACTGAAAACCAAAGTATCTCAAAGACTGAACCTGGGAAGGAATTCAGAACACAATAAAATATTTTTGGTAAATAAGATAACAAAATGGTAGAAAGCTGCGAAGCATAAGGAAAGAGAATTCGTTGCTCTACGACTATGATTATATTGGTAACAAAATGAAACGAAAAAAGAAAAGCATAATAAACCTCTTGATGAAGAACTTAGGGAACAAATTAACAAGCCAAAATAAAATTAGAAAAGGCAAACTTGATAAACAATATAGAGAAGGAAAATGCAATGAAATTGACAACCAAAAACAGTAGATGATTCTTTTGAAAATGAATGATTGACACCTAAAGTTAATAGATTTTTAAGCTAAGAAGAATGGACAAAACTATAAAGTATGTGAGTAGGAAATACATCAATAAATTCAATAAATGGAAAGAAAAATCTATATTAAAAAAGAAGAAATTTCCAAATTTAACAGAATTCCATTCCCCAAGAAAGATTCAAGTGAAGGAACTGGAAAAATCTGACAATCTTTCAAAAAATCATTCTTATAATTAAAGTGACTCTACAGTATGATGTTTAAAGTTCAAATTTCAAACCGTCAGTCCTAGTATTACACTAGTACACTTTAGCAGAACCTGTTCTACATTTAATTCATAAATATATTCATATAATCACTCTACTTATAACAAATTATAAAATATAGATAAAGCTGAAATGTTTATCTTAAGAGAAAATATTACTTTGATCCCAAATATTGAAGGAGAGAAGAATAAGCCATATTCAATTTAAACAAAGAACTAGAAACTCAGTAGGATTGTTACAGAAGGAAAAACATCATGATTTCTCATATTAACAGGGGAGATTCCATATCATACAGATTTAGCTTAGTAGATGGCAAGAAGGCCATAAACATCAGCCTTTCCAAATATAAACCTTATTAAAGGAAAACAGTGATGCAGTGAAGCAAATATCTAAGAGTACGAATGAACATACACTTAAAACCAAAAATCAACCCCATGCCTACTGGAGAAATACTGTGAGCCAATTTAGATTTTAAAAAATTTAAAAAATAGCGACAAGGTGAGGATACCATGTGATACCATTCCTAATTAAGATGATAGTAACCATTGCCCTCAAATAGTATAAATAGAAAAAAGAGAGAATTTTATTGTATTGCTTACTTCACGGAGTTGTTTGGTGTATTCAGTGAGTTAATCAGGGACTTGCTCATCAGCATGCCTGGCACAGAATAAATGGTCAAGGGAATTCAAGAATAAGTTGTCAAGGATGGGGTGGGCAGGGGAGGTGGCAAGGAAGCAGGGGATGATACAAAGGAGAGATACAAAACTAAATAAAGATGAACAATAAGGTATTGGTTCTCAAGTTGGGGAGGAAGAGGTGTCGGGAGTGCACATTAATTTACTATTAAATAAATAAAGGGAGGCGAGCATGGACCAATGATAATCTGTCATAAACCAAGAACTATGATTGATCTAATTATGCGTACCCGAGTTCCAGAAAGGGGTGGGGGGAAGACTTAGCTATATTAATAACTCCAGGAGAACAAACAAAATTTCCTAGTCAGTGTGACAAATTCAAGTTAAGAAACATATATTGATTACTCTCTATGATTATCAGACATTGCACTCATCCACAGGATATCAGATACAAATGAAAATACAGTCCCTGCTCCCAAGGGCATCACATTCCCATGCGGGAGAGCACAGCCACACAGGAGCTTTCCTCTGGGTGGTGCTCCCTTGGCAGTGGAGGACAGGACCGGGAGCGGGTCAAGAGCAGATAGGGTAGGTAACACTACAGTGATGTCCAAGGGTTGAGCAGGAAGGGAGAGTTCAGGGAAATGGGGGCGGGGGGCGGGGGGGAGGTACAAAACAGAGGACAGAATCAGCCAGGTGTACTCAGGGAGTAACTTCTAGAAAAGAGCAGTGAGTGATGAGAAGACACCAAGGAATTTCAGCAGGTGTGGAATCTGGATTTACAGGCAGGTGGATCTGAGGGTGAGCAGATCAGAACGACACTGAAGGCCAGTTCGGAGGCCCTTGCAGTCACTTAGTCCAGAGAACATGAAGCTCGGGACTGGTGCAGTGAAGTGAGGGTGGCCAGGGCGGGATGCTTGGGAACAGATGTCTTCAGGGGCAGGCAGGTAAATGACTGAAAGAGGCAAGGAGGCGGCAGGGAGTGCTGGAGCCTGCAGTGCACCGGAGAGCTTTAGTCCTCCACGGTGTGCTTTTCAACAGATACAATCCCAACCCACTATCCTGATTATTGAGATTACTGAGGAGAGACAACCTTTCGACATTACTAATTGATTGCCTGGATGTGAGATGGTGAGAGACAGCAAAGTCTAAGACGGCATGTCTCAAACTTTAATGTGCATAGAATTACCTAGAGAGCCTGTTAAAATGCAGATTCAAATTCAGTAGGTCTGGACAGGGGCTGGAGCCTCTGCATTTCTAACAAGCCGGGTGACACTGATGCTGCTGGTCATGGACCACACTTAGAGGAGCAACGGTCTGAAGACCCTTGCTCCAGGAGACAAGGGAGTAGAGAGAAGAGAAGGAGGGGCAGCTGTAAGAGTTCACTGTATGACACAAGGTGACTCGGGTCGCTGAAGTTGGGTGCATGCGTCTGGTGCGGTGAGTCTGGAGTTAGAGGGTTAAGAGTAATTCCCACAAGTACAAAACATAGAACAGATGAAATAAGATTACCTGGGGAAATTATGTAATGTCAAGGCAGAAGAACGGACGCCCTGTTTAGCTTGAGTGGGCAATTAATATTGCTCAGAAACCCCGTGCTGACTGACACTCAGGTCAGTAAGGCTTGCCTCTGCTCCTTCTCACATTTCTCCCACCTGGACTAAATACAATCGAACACCGTCTAACATTTCTTCCCCAAACAAACGAACTTTTAATATTTCCAAAGATCCTAAATGGCAGCAGAAGGGGCGTCTGCAAAAACTTCGATAGATCCTTGGAAAGATCCCTCGTGAGAACCAAATTTCTTAAATATCTGTACCTGTCTCTATTACTTTGAATTACAGGTTTCCCTCAAGTTCTGTCAAAGGAGCGTGGAATAAATAATCAGAAAAATGAATTGTTAACTCTCTAAATAAAATTTCAGGTCACCATGTGTCCTGATTATGTCCAGACATTGCTTTTCCAAAGTTCA
The DNA here is from genome assembly GCF_965194805.1 of Balaenoptera borealis. Classification (NCBI taxonomy): domain Eukaryota; kingdom Metazoa; phylum Chordata; class Mammalia; order Artiodactyla; family Balaenopteridae; genus Balaenoptera; species Balaenoptera borealis. Next base: position 25,415,630 of record NC_138873.1, on the reverse strand, counting down.
TATCTGTTTCACACTTCAAGTCTAGACTATCACCCCTCACTTACCCCTCACTACATAACTGCTCTGTATCTCTGCAGGAGTTCTTTTCTTTCTCCCTCTAGACTTTTGGAGAATAAGACAGTGCCATGAACACAGTGTAAGCTCAAAAGTACCTGTTGAATGAATGTTGTTTCCTTAGCCTAGCTTTTCTCTGTGGAAAATTCCTGTTGAGGGGTGTTTCTCTGCTGCCTTCGGCATCGGTCAGCTTCCTGACCCTGCAGGGAGGCATTAGTGGCTACAACTAATCCTCGTCAGGACGAGGAGGCACCAGCATCCATTGTTAGAATCGAGAACAGGCAGAAGGCTGTCTCCAGACAGTCTGGTTGTAGCTGATCAAATGATCCCTGGCTCTGAGGTGTCCAAATCATTCCATGTGCCTTCTTCGCCAACAAATTAATGTTGATCTGGGAAAGAAACATCTGGAAACAACCATCCAGCCCTGCCTGACCGGTCCACTTAATTTAATTCAATCTAAAGACTGTTATTCAATTTTTAGAACCAACTCTTTTAGGTGGGATGTTTACGCAAGAATCTCTCCTCTTAAGGCAAAACCGCAAAACAGCTACTGTCATTTTCTCACAGTTGATGTCCGTAGATGGGCTGATTCTATAGTCTACAAATTCTGCTAAATCACCAGACATACCAGACATACCTGTGAAGTGGGCTTGGGATTGAGGGCACGTTAAACTGCTCAACTGGGTCCTTTTTTGCAATAAGCTGTTCACTGGGGTTTCAGCATCAGCTTCTCTTCTCTGTGATCCTGGCAGGGGAGGAACCTCTTAAGGAAAATACTCCTCTTTTCCTCACTTCCTCACTGCATTTGACAGCCCTGGGGGGAAGAGGGGTGTGTGTGTGTGTGTGTGTGTGTGTGTGTGTGTGTGTGTGTGTGTGTGTGTGTGTGTGTGTGTGTGTGACAGAAGCTCCTGGCTCTATCTCCTACTCTCCAGTTCTGGCAATTTGAGTCTAGGTCATAAACATTCCCTCTCTGCCCCTGTGGAGCTATTTGGGTTTTTCCTGGCCCTTCTTATTAGCCCATTATCTCAATTTTCCTCTCTAGATTTGTACTTTGCTGGCCCCTAGAATGACAAATAAGCAGCAATGTTACCTGAGAAAGAAAAAAATCCACAAAGATCAACTGAATTCTTATACACTAATGATACAGCCTGGGGTGGGGCAGGAGTGACTTTAAAACTTATCACGCAGTAATCATGTTCAAAAATTTTTTTAATAAACATATAATTTGAAATGCAAGAGGTTTAAAAAAAAATACAGTATATACAGTTGACCCTCTGTATCCTGAGGTTCCATATGTATGGATTCAACCAACCACAGATCAGAAATATTCAGGGGAAAAAAATTTCAGGAAGTCCCAAAAAGCAAACCTTGACTTTGCCATGCTGGCAACTATTTACATAGCATTTACACTGTATTAGGTATTTTAAGTAATCCAGAGGTGATTTGAAGTGTGGATATTCATAGGCTATATGCAAATACTACAGCATTGTATATAAGGAACTTGAGCATCCACGGATTTTGGCATCCTTGAGGGTCCTGGAACCAATCCCCCCACAGCCGTCCTAAGGGATGACTTTAATGGGGAAATAAAGACAAGGATAAAGAAACAGCTTGCTCCTGCCAGAAAATTTAAAACAGCACTAAGTCTTCAATGTAGGAATTGAACGTTGCATTAAAGACCTTGTGTTATCAATTCATTAACTGGCACACAGAGTTTTGATATTAAAATCAAATTCATGCCTCCATCAAGTTACAAAATTTCCAAACAGGGATGAAAACAAAAAGGACCCACTCTCCCATTTCCCAGGTTAATCAGACATTATTTCCTATTCCTATATTCCTACTATGAAACTTACATCCTCAATATTCTCCTTAAACACTTCTACTTTCAGCAACTTATTTAATTAGACATTTCTATAGCTTTCTTTTATTTTATGAAAAAGATAACAATGATCACATCTAAGGCTACACAAAAAAGTAAAATAATTAAATGTAACAGTGTAAAATATTTCCTAGTCAGTCTTCACTCTACTCAAAGTAGCATTTTTTCTGATTAATGTCAGAATTTTGAAAAAAATTTAAAGTATAGTAATTGTGTTTGTGTGTGTATATATCCATATTAAAATTTCACTTAAATAAGTCATATGCATATTTCATGTATAAATTTTATCATATTAGATGTAACAAAAATACACGTATCAAAGAATCAAGCAACTATGCTCATTAAAGATTATGACAAACTATAGTAAGTTAATAGTAAAAACTTAAATTAGAACACCTAAATGTTCAAAAATAGGGAAATGGTTGAATTATGGTACATACATGGGATGGAATATTATGTTTTCACTAACAATTACAATTTAAAAAACATGAGGGGCTTCCCTGGTGGCGCAGTGGTTGGGAATCTGCCTGTCGATGCGGGGGACACGGGTTCGAGCCCTGGTCTGGGAAGATCCCACATGCCGCGGAGCGACTAGGGCCGTGAGCCACAACTACTGAGCCTGCGCGTCTGGAGCCTGTGCTCCCCAACAAGAGAGGCCGCGATAGTGAGAGGCCCGCACACCGCGATGAAGAGTGGCCCCCACTTGCCGCAGCAAGAGAAAGCCCTCGCACAGAAACGAAGACCCAACGCAGCCATAAATAAATAAATAAATAAAAAATTTTTAAAAATAAAAATAAAAAACATGAGGAAATGTTCATGATAATAGTAGATTATTGTGACCACCTAGAGGGGTGGGATAGGGAGGATGGGAGGGAGACGCAAGAGGGAGGAGATATGGGGATATATGTATATGTACAGCTGATTCACCTTGTTATAAAGCAGAAACTAACACACCATTGTAAAGCAACTATACTCCAATAAAGATGTTAAAAAATAAAAATAAATAAGTCATTGTGCTAATACAAAATTTTTTTTAAAAGTAGATTAAAAAAACAGAATATCAAACTATAACAGTCTATACATAAATGCATAGGCACATATAAATCTCAACTACCCTTCAGGATCTAAATTAATATTAGAAAAAAGGCAAAACATAACAGAATACACCAACTCCATGTGGCAGGTTGCTGTATTTTCCAAATTCTCAGCATTAGCAAATACTGCTTATATAATCAAATAAACGTTTTTATAGGTGACTATCTCATTTAATAATCAAGACTAAACAAAACATTACTGTATATCATATATACATTGTTACTCCATCAGCATACTTCTGAATATCTAAATTTCTGTTGCACATACATATATAATACTTAAAACAATGTGAAGTTTATCTTCTACTTTCCCCATAGACTAATCTAGAACACTTGCTATTTCTTTCCCTTCTAAGGGCAATATTAGGATTAATGAGATGTTGATGAGAAACAGTCTTCTCTACTCAACACTTCTTGCTGCAAAAATACCAACCTAATGTCAAACCTGTTCCCAAAAGGAATAGGACCATAAAATTCTACATCTAGAATATTCAATTCCCAAACTGCTCCCTATGCAGTTTGTCAATTATGTAGGTCAATATAATCAAGAAAATTATCATTCTTTTACTCTATATTTTAAGGATGAATAATTAATATACCAAAGGTTGGGTTGATGTACGCCAACAATTTTACCATATGGCAAGTTCCTGAACCTATTCTCCTTTGTACATGAAAACTAGGTCTAGAATAGCAACTCCCCTATTTGCTTCCTCTGGGTTCTTCATACAAGAGATACAAAAAGTAACAATGGTAATAACAATAAGTTATACCAAAACAGCCCACTGTGTATCATCTTAGACTACAATATGGTAGTGGCTTGACTATTAATAGTTGATTTTATTAGGACAAAGTATCACATATACACACAAACACACTATACATATATATATATTTATAAGTTGAATGAGCTCTTCATTCATCAGAAGAAAAAAATCTTGACTTTCATAACATTCATCAGAATATTTCAGTAGTATACTAGATATAAGAAATTTATTTATATATATTTATTTATTTATATTTAAATATTTTTGTCAACATATTTCATCTGGTAAAACAAACTTTAAATAAACATACACACACACATATCCATAAAATATATACATCTAAATCACTCATTATGATCAATATGTATTCATTTCCTATCCCCATCCTCGATATGTGTATCTAGGAGAGGATTCTAATGTTTGGCATCACGAACAGCAAGGCCAATTTGAGTTGTTCTATGGAGTTGATGACTTACAGCTCTACTGTCACACTTTGGAACACTACACCCTACACCAGTTAGGTTAATTCCCCATTTCAATATTTTAATTTACCCTGAGTAGCCCAAGAAGAACCATTCACTATAAAACTCAAAATACTGATTTTTGGATTATTCTGAAATATTTTGAAATATTATTTTGAACCACTTACATTTAAATTACTTATTTCTGTGTAATTAAAGCATGTTCCTCCATTCTTTTTCCACCGTAGCCACTGGCCAAGACTAGAAGGCATTTGAAGCCTCGCTGATTAGCAGAAACTGTTACTGCAAAAACTGAATTAGTCCATATAATTGGGTGCTTAGTAAATACTTACGGGGTAAATGGATGCTGAAAAAACACAACATTTTTATCCAGCACAGGTTTGAGAAGAAAACATCAGACATGTCATTACAGAGCTCAACCACTTCCAGTCATCCCACATCAGCCTCAGAGAGGCACTATCAGAATTCTAATGCTAAAACACAGTTGTCTTTCAAGGCTGCAACTTCAAAAAAAACAGTGTTCAATACTGAAGTCATCTGAAGAAGCTCCACTGCCTGTACACATAAGAATATTCTGTTCATAATGTGACTGAATAAAGTTAGCGTCCAAGGGTAATGGTTTCTACCTCCCTCCCATCAGCCCTGCCCAGATGCTACTACAGTGTGGGACAACTTATGGGATAGCAAGGAATCTTCACCCTAATTATTTCAATGAAGGCCAAATCCCATTATGACTTATAAGCATCAAATTTGTTTGTTGCCCAATAATTTTTATATCAATATTACCCTGAATTTTAAAAAAGCAATTGACAGATTTTTTTTTTTTTAATGCACAGATTTAGTTGTGGAAGCATTTGCTTGTAATAGGATTTCCTTCTAGCCTTCTAGGAAGCCTCAAACCTTAATAAGCAAACAGATAGGATTTACAAATTGATTTCTATGAAAACAGGCTTCATAAAAAAGTGCTGCAGGGCTTCCCTGGTGGCGCAGTGGTTGAGAGTCTGCCTGCCAATGCAGGGGACATGGGTTCAAGCCCTGGTCTGGGAGGATCCCACATGCCGCGGAGCGACTAGGCCCATGAGCCACAATTACTGAGCCTGCGCGTCTGTAGCCCGTGCTCCGCAACAAGAGAGGCCGCGACAGTGAGAGGCCCGCGCACCGCAATGAAGAGTGGCCCACGCTCGCCGCAACTAGTGAAGGCCCTCGCATAGAAACGAAGACCCAACACAGCCATAAACAAACAAATAAATAAATAATTAATTAAAAAAAAAAAAAAAGTGCTGCAGTCTGGAGAAATAACGACCACACTCTTCAATTATTTATTTTTCAGATTTTCTTTAACAGAACACAATTAATTTCTCCTGAAGAAAAAAAAACAAAACTTCTATTAAAAGATTCTACACTGTAGGGACTTCCCTGGTGGCTCAGTGGTTAAGAATTCGCCTGCTAATGCAGGGGACACGGGTTCGAGCCCTGGTCCGGGAAGATCCCACATGTCGCGGAGCAACTAAGCCCGTGCACCACAACTACTGAGCCTGTGCTCTAGAGCCTGTGAGCCACAACTACTGAGCCCACGTGCCACAACTACTGAAGCCCGTGTGCCTAGAGCCCGTGTTCCGCAACAAGAGAAGCCACCGCAATGAGAAGCCGGCACACCACAACAAAGAGTGGCCCCCGCTCGCCACAACTAGAGAAAGCCTGCACACAGCAAGGAAGACCCAAAGCAGTGAAAATAAATTAATTAATTAGAAAAAAAAAAAAAGATTCTACACTGTAAAACCTTGTAAACTATATATGTTGGTTACTCGTTTCAAAGCCATCTCTGAAAGAAATAATTATATCCTTGGATGAATAGCTAAATGCGTTTTTTCAATATGCTGAAAAGGAAACAACTAATTCTGAAGTTATACAGTTTCCACTTTTACAATCAGTTTCATCTCAGCCACATGGCTGACAGCAATTTGTAAACGATTTAATATTTGTCAGTCTGTGTAAATATGCTTGAGCTAAGAAATGTGTTATGCTTATCTTAACCTGATTCATTATTTTATTCTCAATGAGAAAAGTATATTTACTGTAAAGGAGGCAAAAAAGTTAAGTCCTAATTGAATCCACATCAAAAGAAAAAAAAAAAACACTTCCTATTTAAATGGACTGAAAGCCTTAAGCATTCAAGTAACTTGAGAAAATGAAACTTGGTTACACTATTCCTGGATACATTTGCATCTTTCCTCAGAAAGCCCTGATAGGACCTTTCATTGCACTAATTTCCAGCCCTTTGCTGCCTTCTTGGTCACTATGGATCAAGCTGAATATTAATGAGTAAAAGCAGCCGGAATATGGGAAGCTCAGCCAAGAACACTAGGACAGACAAGAAAAGAGCTCACTATTTTCAAGAAAACATCTTTTAAGAGTTCTGGGCTCCCAGAAGTCAGGCCAAAACAGAGAGAAACTGCCTTTGGATGAGGATAAATAAGTTTGAGCTTTGCCCATAGGGGATGGTAAAAGACTTTTCTTCTCCTTTTGTACCGTCTGTTTTAATAAAGTTAAATCTGGGTTACAGCAGATTCATACTCATAACAGTATTACTTGATTTGTCTGGAGAGGAAATACAACAAAATGCATACTTTGTCATTAGGAACTTAAAGGAAATTTAGTATCTTTTAATGGCCATCTGGAAACTCTGTCAAATTACTTCTTCTCTCCATCTACTCCTGGGAGCAATTAAGGATATTCCTTGAAACTATCTTCAGGATAAAAAGCATTATTTAAAAACTTGAGAATTTGGGATAAATATATTTTATTCACCACAAAATAAGTAATTGCCATATAATAACTTTTACTCATTAACTGCTTAAAATATCAATGTATACAACCTTCTTATCTTTATATACAAACTAATTTTTTAATTTTAGCTACTTTTTTTTGAAGAAACTTAGCTTTTTTTCCAGAATGCTATATACTTCATCACATATGCCTGAAGGAGTACTATCAACACTTCAAAGTTGCCATCAGTAAGACACTGTATTACAGACTACATTCTCACGGAGATCTGCAAACAGCCCTATCCTTGAACATTTTGTGTCACCAGGCAAATTTTCCCCTTCTTATCGTCCACAGGTGTTAATGTCTATATCAAGGTCTTATTGTCTATATCAAGTATCTATAAGTTGTGGGTGTGTAACTGTGTGTTTTACTATCTTATGCCATCTTAGTGCTCATCTGGTCCACACCCTCTGTTGTATAGAAAAGGAAATCCTCAGGCCCAAAACTTCCTTTATAATACAAAGTGGCATAGCTGATAAGTGAAAGGAACCTAGTACTCTGACTTTTAGGCTAGAGCAACTGAACTTATTCTATCATTTCCTAGTAATTCTTAGTATTTTAATAGCACCTATCAAAATGCCTTGGATGTAATAGGTATGTTAAAAATATTTACTGGTTAATAAAACCAAGTCACCTTCAATCTTGGGCCCATTCAAGCTCATGGGCTGATACATTATCAGACTGAACTCTCCAAACATATACAAACCAACAGCTTTGCTGACATCAACAATGTTTATAACTGGTAAGCAATGTTTCCAAAATATTGTAGACCTGTTCTAAACTAGAATTGAAAAGTAAAAGAAAATTAAAACAGTTCCCCATCTATCCCAAAACCAATCTCAGCTGATGACCATTCCTGCCCCTCTAAGTTGAAAGAAAATAGAGGCAGTCAGGAGAACACTGTCTGCTTCCAATGGGCCTACCCAAACCACCCATCACCACCTGCCCCAAATACTTGTACCCCATCCTTCCCTCCACCCATAAAGAATTAAGTGGCCTTCAAAACTATAATTCAAAAAGATACATGCACCCTTACGTACATAGCAGCACCATTCACAATAGCCAAGACATGGAAACAACCTAAATGTCCACTGAAAGATGAACAGATAAAGAAGATGTGGTATATATATATATACAGTGGAATACTACTCAGCCATAAAAAAAGAATGAAATAAGGCCATTTGCAGCAACATGGATGGACCTAGAGATTATCATACTAAGTGAAGTAAGTCAGAAAGAGAAATGTGTAATCTACAATATGACACAAATGGATAACTACACTAGACTCCCTCTTGCGAGAACACCAGAATCACAAATAACTGCTGAACAATCATCGACAGGAAGACACTGGAACTCACCAAAAAAGATACCCCATAACCAAAGGCACAGGAGAAACCACAATGAGACGGCAGGAGGGGCGCAAACACAATAAAATCAAATCCCATAACTGCTGAGTGGGTGACTCACAAACTGGAGAACACTTATACCACAGAAGTCCACCCACTGGAGTGAAGGTTCTGAACCCCACGTCAGGCTTCCCAACCTGGGGTTCCGGCAATGGGAGGAGGAATTCCTAGAGAATCAGACTTTCAAGGCTAGCGGGATTTGATTGCAGGACTTTGACAGGACTGGGGGAAACAGAGACTCGACTCTTGGAGGGCACACACAAAGTAGTGTGTGCATCGGGACCCAGGGGAAGGAGCAGTGACCCCATAGGAGACTGAACCAGACCTTCCTGCTAGTGTTGGAGGGTCTCCTGCAGAGGCGGGGGGTGGCTGTGGCTCACGGTGAGGACAAGGACACTGGCAGCAGAAGTTCTGGGAAGTACTCCTTGGCGTGAGCCCTCCCAGAGTCCGCCATTAGCCCCACCAAAGAGCCCAGGTAGGCTCCAGTGTTGGGTCGCCTCAGGCCAAACAACCAACAGGGAGGGAACCCAGCCCCACCCATCAGCAGTCAAACGGATTAAAGTTTTACTGAGCTCTGCCCACCAGAGCAACAGCCAGCTCCACCCACCACTGGTCCCCCCCATCAGGAAACTTGCACAAGCCTCTCAGATAGCCTCATCCACCAGAGGGCAGACAGCAGAATCTGAACCACAATCCTGCAGCCAGTGGAAGAAAAACCACAGTCACAGAAAGATACACAAGATGAAAAGGCAGAGGGCTATGTACTAGATGAAGGAACAAGATGAAACCCAAGAAAAACAACTGAATGAAATGGAGATAGGCTACCTTCCAGAAAAAGGATTCAGACTAATGATAGTGAAGATGATCCAGGACCTTGGAAAAAGAATGGAGGCAAAGATTGAGAAGACGCATGAAATGTTTAACAAAGACCTAGAAGAATTAAAGAACAAACAAACAGAGATGAACAATACAATAACTGAAATGAAAACTACACTAGAAGGAATCAATAGCAGAATAACTGAGGCAGAAGAACGGATAAGTGACCTGGAAGACACACTGGTGGAATTCACCGCTGCAGAACAGAATAAAGAAAAAAGAATGAAAAGAAATAAAGACAGCCTAAGACACCTCTAGGACTACATTAAACGCAACAACATTCGCAGTATAGGGGTCACAGAAGGAGAAGAGAGAGAGAAAGGACCAGAGAAAATATTTGAAAAGATTATAGTCAAAAACTTCCCTAACATGGGAAAGGAAATAGCCACCCAAGTCCAGGAAGCACAGAGAGTCCCATACAGGATAAACCCAAGGAGAAACACGCCAAGACACATAATAATCCAATTGGCAAAAATTAAAGACAAAGAAAAATTATTGAAAGCAGCAAGGGAAAAACAACAAATAACATACAAGGGAACTCCCATAAGGTTAATAGCTGATTTCTCAGCAGAAACTCTACAAGTCAGAAGGGAGTGGCATGATATACTTAAAGTGATGAAAGGGAAGAACCTACAACCAAGATTACTCTACCCAGCAAGGATCTCATTCAGATTCAAAATCAAAAGCTTTACAGACAAGCAAAAGCTAAGAGAATTCAGCACCACCAAACCAGCCCTACAACAAGTGATAAAGGAACTTCTCTAAGTGGGAAACACAAAAGAAGAAAAGGACCTACAAAAACAAACCCAAAACAATTAAGAAAATGGTAAAAGGAACATACATATAGATAATTACCTTAAACGTTAATGGATTAAATGCTCCAACCAAAAGACACAGGCTTGCTGAATGGATACAAAAACAAGATCCATATATATGCTGCCTACAAGAGACCCACTTCAGACCTAGGGACACATACAGACTGAAAGTGAAGGGATGGAAAAAGATATTCCATGAAAATGGAAATCAAAAGAAAGCTGGAGTAGCAATACTCATATCAGATAAAATAGACTTTAAAATAATGTTACAAGAGACAAGGAAGGGCACTACATAATGATCAAGGGATCAATCCAAGAAAAAGATGTAACAATTATAAATATATATGCACCCAATATAGGAGCACCTCAATACATAAGGCAACTGCTAACAGCTATAAAAAAGAGGAAATTGACAGTAACACAATAATAGTGGGGGACTTTAACACGTCACTTACACCAATGGACAGATCACCCATACAGAAAATTAATAAGGAAACACAAGCTTTAAATGGCACAATAGACCAGATAGATTTAATTGGTATTTATAGGGCATCCAAAAACAGCAGATTACACTTTCTTCTCAAGTGTGCACGGAACATTCTCCAGGACAGATCACATCTTGGGTCACAAATCAAGCCTCAGTAAATTTACGAAAACTGAAATCATATCAAGCATCTCTTCTGACCACAACGCTATGACATTAGAAATCAATTACAGGGGGAAAAAATGTAAAAAACACAAACACATGGAGGCTAAACAATACGTTACTAAATAACCAAGAGATCACTGAAGAAATCAAAGAGGAAATCAAAAAATACCTAGAGACAAATGACAATGAAAACACGACGATCCAAAACCTATGGGATGCAGCAAAAGCAGTTCTAAGAGGGAAGTTTATAGCTATATAAGCCTACCTCAAGAAACAAGAAAAATCTCAAATAAACAATCTAACCTTACACCTAAAGGAACTAGAGAAAGAACGACAAACAAAACCCAAAGTTAGGAGAAGGAAAGAAATCATAAAGATCAGAGCAGAAATAAATGAAATAGAAACAAAGAAAACAATAGCAAAGATCAATAAAATTAAAAGCTGGTTCTTTAAGAAGAGAAACAAAATTGATAAACCACTAGCCAGACTCATCAAGAAAAAGAGGGAGAGGGCTTCCCTGGTGGCGCAGTGGTTGAGAATCTGCCTGCCAATGCAGGGGACACGGGTTCGAGCCTTGGTCTGGGAAGATCCCACATGCCGCGGAGCAACTAGGCCCATGAGCCACAAATACTGAGCCTGCATATCTGGAGCCTGTGCCCCGCAACAAGAGAGGCCACGACAGTGAAAGGCCCGCACACCGCGATGAAGAGTGGCCCCCGCACCGTGATGAAGAGTGGCCCCGCTTGCCGCAACTAGAGAAAGCCCTCACACGAAACGAAGACCCAACACAGCCAAAAATAAATAAATTAATTAAAAATCCTTCCCTCTACTTTAAAAAAAAAGAAAAAGAGGTAGAGAACTGAAATCAATAAAATGAGAAATGAAAAAGTAGAAGTTACAACAGACACCACAGAAATACAAAACATCCTAAGAGACTACTACAAGCAACTCTATGCCAATAAAATGGACAACCTGGAAGAAATGGAGAAATTGTCAGAAAAGTATAACCGTCCAAGACTGAACCAGGAAGAAACAGAAAGTATGAACAGACCAATCACAAGTAATGAAATTGAAACTGTGATTAAAAATCTTCCAACAAACAAAAGTCCAGGTCCAAATGGCTTCACAGGTGAATTCTATCAAACATTTAGAGAAGAGCTAACACCCATCCTTCTCAAACTCTTCCAAAAAATTGTGGAGGAAGGAACACTCCCAAACTCATTCTATGAGGCCACCATCACCCTGATACCCAAACCAGACAAAGATACTACAAAAAAAGAAAATTACAGACCAATATCACTGATGAATATAGATGCAAAAATCCTCAACAAAATACTAGTAAACAGAATCCAACAACACATTAAAAGGATCATACACCATGATCAAGTGGGATTTATCCCAGGGATGCAAGGATTCTTCAATATACGCAAATCAATCAATGTGACACACCATATTAACAAACTGAAGAAGAAAAACCATATGATCATCTCAATAGATGCAGAAAAAACTTGTGACAAAATTCAACACCCATTTATGATAAAAACTCTCCAGAAAGTGGGCAAAGAGGGGGAACCTACCTCAACATAATAAAGGCCATATACGACAAACCCACAGCAAACATCATTCTCAATGGTGAAAAACTGAAAGCGTTTCCTCTAAGATCAGGAACAAGACAAGGATGTCCACTCTCACCACTATTACTCAACATAGTTTTGGAAGTCCTAGCCATGGCAATCAGAGAAGAAAAAGAAATAAAAGGAATACAAATTGGAAAAGTAAAACGGTCATTGTTTGCATATGACATGATGCTATACATAGAGAATCCTAAAGATGCCACCAGAAAACTACTAGAGCTAATCAATGAATTTGGTAAAGTTGCAGGATACAAAATTAATGTACAGAAATCTCTTGCATTCCTACACACCAACAACAAAAAAATCAGAAAGAGAAATTAAGGAAACACTCCCATTTACCACTGCAACAAAAAGAATAAAATACCTAGGAATAAACCTACCTAGGGAGACAAAAGACCTGTATGCAGAAAACTATAAGACACTGATGAAAGAAATTAAAGATGATACCAACAGATGGAGAGATATACCATGTTTTTGGATTGGAAGAATCAATATTGTGAAAATGACTATACTACCCAAAGCAATCTACAGATTCAATGCAATCCCTATCAAATTACCAATGGCATTTTTTATGTAACTAGAACAAAAAAATCTTAAAATCTGTATGGAGACACAAAAGACCCTGAATAGCCAAATCAGCCTTGAGGGAAAAAAGCGGAGCTGGAGGAATCAGACTCCCTGACTTCAGACTATACTACAAAGCTACAGTAATCAAGACAATATGGTACTGGCACAAACACAGAAATACAGATCAATGGAACAGGATAGAAAGCCCAGAGATAAACCCACGCACCTATGGTCAACTAATCTATGACAAAGGAGGCAAGGATATACAAATGGAGAAAAGACAGTCTCTTCAATAAGTGGTGCTGGGAAAACTGGACAGCTACATGTAAAAGAATGAAATTTGAACACTCTCTAACACCATACACAAAAATAAACTCAAAATGGATTAGAGACCTAAATGTAAGACCGGACACTATAAAACTCTTAGAGGAAAACATAGGAAGAACACTCTTTGACATAAATCACAGCGAGATCTTTTTTGATCCACTTCCTAGAGTAATGGAAATAAAAACAAAAATAAACAAATGGGACCTAATGAAACGTAAAAGCTTTTGCACAGCAAAGGAAACTACAAACAAGATGAAAAAACATCCCTCAGAATGGGAGAAAATATTTGCAAATGAATCAACAGACAAAGGATTAATCTCCAAAATATATAAACAGCTCAAGCAGCTCAATATTAAAAAAACAAACACCCCAATCCAAAAATGGGAAGAAGACCTAAATAGACATTTCTCTAAAGAAGGCATACAGATGGCTAAGAAGCACATGAAAAGCTGCTCAACATCACTAATTATTAGAGAAATGCAAATCAAAACTACAATGAGGTATCACCTCACACCAGTTAGAATGGGCATCATCAGAAAATCTACAAACGACATATGCTGGAGAGGGTGTGGAGAAAAGAGAACCCTCTTGCACTGTTGGTGGGAATGTAAATTGATACAGCCACTATGGAGAACAGTATGGAGGTTCCTTAAAGAACTAAAAATAAAATTACCATATGACCCAGCAATCCCACTACTGGGCATATACCCAGAGAAAACCATAATTCAAAAAGACACACGCACCCCAATGTTCATTGCAGCACTATTTACAATAACCAGGTTATGCAAGCAACCTAAATGCCCATCGACAGATGAAGGGATAAGAAAGATGTGGTACATATATACAATGGAATATTACTCAGCCATAAAAAGGAACGAAATTGGGTCATTTGTTGACACGTGGATGGATCTAGAGATTGTCACACAGAGTGAAGTAAGTCAGAAAGAGAAAAACAAATATCGTATATTAACGCATATATGTGGAACCTAGAAAAATGGTACAGATGAACCAGTTTGCAGGGCAGAAATTGAGACACAGATGTAGAGAACAAACGTATGGACACCAAGGGGGGAAAGTGGCGGGGGGTGTGGGTGGTGGTGTGATGATTTGGGAGATTGGGATTGACATGTATACACTGATGTGTATAAAATGGATGACTAATAAGAGTAATAAATAAATAAATACACTAAAAAAAATATGACACAAATGAACTTATCTATGAAATGGAAACAGGCTCACAGACATAGATAACAGACTTGTGGCTGTCAAGGGGGAGGAGAGGTGGCAGAGGGATGGAGTGGGCGTTTGGGGTTAGCAGATGCAAACTACTATATATAGAATGCATAAACAACAAAGGCCCACCGCATAGCCCAAGGAACTATATTCAATATCTTGTGATAACCATAATGGAGGGAATTCCCTGGTGGTCCAGTGGTTAGGACTCGGCACTTTCACTCCTGTGGGCATAGGTTCAATCCCTGGTCGGGGAACTAAGATCCCACAAGCTGTGCAGCGTGACTCCCCCCCACCAAAAAAAATTAAATAAATAAAATAAACCATAATGGAAAAGCATATAAAAAAGAATGTATATATATGTAGAACTGAAACACTTTGCTGTACAGCAGAAATTAACACAACATTGTACATCAACTATACTTTGATAAAAAAAATTAAATTAAATTAAAAAATTAAGTGTCCCTTATTCGTGGCCACATTCCTCTAGCCTATGAAGATATGGAGCCCCTTCCTACTCCTGTCCAGAAAGATAACCCCTCACTCTCTGCTCCCACCTCCTCAGGGAAGGTGGGCCATCACTGCCTCACTCTTTACTATATCCTTAACATCTATTAATATTTAAATGCTTCTTCCATATGAAAAGTTTTTTTTTAATGGAATTACAGCTAAGCTTCTTGATTAAGCAGTCTAACTCAATGCCACCACCATCTTACCTCCCATTTTCCCTCAGCTGACTACAATTTGACCTCTACTCCCTCCACTCCAAATAACTGCTTTTGAGAAGATCCGTATCTTCCTAACTGCCAAATCCAAATAGATATCCCTGACACCTCAGCAGTGATTTCTCTGGGACTTCCTACTCCACTGACCACTCTTCTCTCCTTCCTGAAACTCCTCCCACGGCTGTATTATCACTGTCTACTCTTCTGTTAGTTGGTCTCAGTCTACTTTGGGATCCCAATTTCCACTGACTATCCCTGAAATTAAGTTTTCCCTAGGGCCTGCAGTCTGCCTTTTTCTCATATTGTATAAACTCTCACTGAGCGATCTCTATACCACATAGCTTCAAGTACCACCTACTGTCTGAGTGCTTCCAAATCAAATTCCCAGCTCAAATGTTCTGGCTTACTGGCTACCAACACATTCAAATAGATACCCTGCAAAGGTTCTTCAAGCAATAAATGTATTCATTTTTCTCTCAAAATAGCACCCGTTCCCTGAACAGGCTATGTGCTCACATCTCTGAGAGCTTGGTATGTTTCTTCGCCTGAGACATTCTGCCCTTGACTAGCTATGGGTAGACTACATTCTTAACCCCCTTCTCATTCATCCAGCTACCACCATAGACACTTTATTTTTCTTTAAAAAGAGACACTTTTCTAGCCCCTCTTGCAAGCTATCTAGGGCTAGCCAAGTAACCCAGTGCTTGTCAACAAGACATACAGAGAAGTCTTCTGAGGGGCCACGGGCAAGGCTTTTCTAGGAAAGAAAAAAACATTTCTTAGAAGAAGGAAGAAAACATAAGATAGATTGTTCTCTCTCGCTGCCTGGCCTCTAGCCTTCCCCACAGTATCCCGCCTTTACACAGTTCTGTAAAGATAGAACGTCTAAAGCAGCAGTTTTCTAGAATTATTGTCTCTGAATTGCTAAGAACAAAAAGGCAATATAATATCCCTAATCACAGAGCTGAAAAAGGACTTATACCAAGAATATATAAAGAACTTCTACCACTCAATAATCAAAAGACAAACAACCCAACAAAAATAGGAAGACGGCTTGGACAGGCTCTCTCCTAAAAGACACATACACACGGCCGATAAAGTAGATGAAAAGGTAGTCAATCTCAAGGAAGTGAACATTCAAACTACAATGAGATATATCTTCATACATAATAAAAAGGTTAAGTTAAAAAGAATGACAACAGCAGGGATGGTAGCAGCTAGAATTCTCATACATTCCAACCACTTTGGAAAAATTTGTGGTAGTTTCTTATAACGTTTAGCATTTACCAATCCTTTGGCCAACGAATCCCACTCATAGGTATTTACTCAAGAGAAACGAAACTGTGTTCACCCAAAGACTTATATACAAATATTCACAGCAACTTCATTCATAATAGTCCAGAACTGGAAATAATCCAAATGTCCATCAACAGGAGAATGGATAAGCAAACTTAGGTATGTTCAAACACTGGGATACTACTCAGCAATAAAAAGGAATGAGCACTGGCATGTGCAACAGCATGGGTGAATCTCAAAGATATTACATTTCGTGAAAGAGGCCAATTCTACAAAGAATGTATATTTCTCCTCAGGATATAAGACTAAAATGAGCAGTTAGTACTTTACAAAGTACATTCTCTAATGTTTTACTAGTTTATGCATGAAATTTTTTTCTAAAAAATCACTGAAGGGCTTCCCTGGTGGCACAGTGGTTGAGAGTCTGCCTGCTAGTGCCGGGACACGGGTTCGAGCCCTGGTCTGGGAAGATCCCACGTGCCACGGAGCAACTGGGCCCGTGAGCCACAACTGCTGAGCCTGCGCGTCTGGAGCCTGTGCCCTGCAGCAGGAGGGGCCGCGATAGTGAGAGGCCCGCGCACCGCGATTAAGAGTGGCCCCTGCACCGCGATGAAGAGTGGGCCCCGCTTGCCGCAACTAGAGAAAGCCCTCGCACGAAACGAAGACCCAACACAGCTATAAATAAATAAATAAATAAAGTAGCTATTAATTTAAAACAAAACAAAACAAAACAAAACCAAAAACAGTGGTGTACATGGCCCTTTGTGGTAGACCTGTTGCCTGTCTTTAAAAAAAAAAAAATCACTGAAATCAGTCAGAAAGAGACAGTTTAAAGGAGTGTAGAACTTGAATATACCCTTACAACATGGGCTTGACTTGAGGTAGAGAAGATGAGGAAGAACAACGTGAGTAGAAAGAATGGGACACGCGAAAAGCCGCAAGTAAGGAACGGAGACGAAACAGATAAGGTTGTGCGTAGTCTCCACTGACTGGTTTAGGAATCATGGAAAGTTAAACTGAATAAGGAAGTAACAGGGTTCCAGATTATAGCGAATCATGAAGTTTAGGCAAAGAACTTCGGACGTGGTAACAAAGAGCCAATGTAAATGTTTTAACAAAATAAAAGAAGGGGTATGGCGATGCTTTAGGAAATTTATTCTAGCAGCAGTGTAGAGTGTAAAAGAGAAGTGGGGGGAGAGGAGAAGAGGGAGTAATTAGTGGGGAGATCCAAAAGGGGGCCAACCACAAGGAGATAAAGGCTGTGGGCCTGTGAGGGGAAAATAATGAAGAGGAAACTCAAGGGTTCAAAGAAGGACACTATAATTAGAGGGTAGTCATTCTCAAGTATTTTACTCTAAGATTCTTTTAAATACTGGATCTGCTTCATAAACGTACTCATCAAACACTTAAGCGGTTATTTTCAAAAGGCTGACGAGCAGGGTAAGGATAAGTAAGCTTAACACATTAGGTAGAAGACAAGTCAGAGATGAAAGCAAATCAAGCCGAAATAGCTAATAAGTGAGATGCTGGGTTTTTTAAAATTAACAGCAGCTACCATTTATTGAGTCTACTGTATGTCAAGCACTAAACTAGGTATTCTGCAGACATCATCTTTGTTCTTCTCAATTCTGAAGGTAACATCAGTTCTATATTTTATAAATGGGACAATTGAGTCTCACAGAATCAATTAACCTGAATGAGGGCACATCTTTAAAAGTGGTAGGGCCAATATTCAAACCCATACTCATTTACATATGTTTAAAAACACATGTATGTAAGGTGGAGATGTGCCTATATTAGCACCTAGTCAGCCCCTGGCACAAAGTAGGCCCTAAACAATATCAAAATTTAAAAAGATAAAATCAAAATTATGGTATAATTAGGTACCACTTTAACAGAATCACTTATACTTTTAATAAGAGATAAAACTTACTTTTCAAGTTTATATGTATTCGTCGTTTAAAAAAGGAGATCAGAACAAGAAGGCAGAAAAAATTTCTCAAAAACTTATTTTCATATTGTAATATTCAATAAGAAGCAATATCTTCCAAAGTGTCAGGTAATCAGTTTAAAAATCCATCTGGACTGAAAAGCTGAAAATGTGTAACACACAAAACAATGTTTTTAAAAGGGAGACACAGGCATTGCTGTGTTATTATTACTGTTATTAATTCAAAATCTGATTTTGATTTTGAGGAATAGAGACTGAGATAAGGAAATAAGATGGCAGAGAAAACGAAGATGAAACAAAAGATAATTACTTTTTAAATAAAAAACTAAAAAACTGACGTGTTTTCTATATAAGTATATAAATATTAAAATTCATCTTCTGGATTTAACTAATATCTGCAGAGTACTTACTATGTATAGACACAGATTTAAGGAATTTTACATACTTCAACTCCTTTCATTCTAATTATCTGATTTATATGGTCTCTAACCTTGGATACAAGGTCAATGACCCTAAACATCTAAAAGGCCTCTGGGGCCTGATCAGGAATTCTAGAACAACAGTTACCTGTCACTAAGGTACTGTATGATTTACATAGGGCCTCAAAACCATAAAGGAGAAATGTTTGAAGATCGTATCGTATAATGTGGTTCTATTCTAGTAATTTCTCTTTTTAGTCTTATTTTATTTGCTGATAGGATAATATAATGCTCATTTCCAATAAGGTTCACAAATGCTAGCATGATCTAGCAATCTGGACCAAGTTTAACCATCAAAGCATTCCTCAGAAGCAGCAGGCAGCCTGTACCCTGCTCGGGCCCTTTCCCACCCCTCTCCTTCCTCCCTTACCCTTCCTTCTGCCAGGAAGCCTCTCCTGCCCCGCATCTTCCTGACTCACTCCCTCACCTCCTCCAGCTTTGCTTAAAAGTCACCTTAAAGAGGCTTGCTCGGCTTATTTAAAATTATAACCCATTCTCTCTCCTTGATTTCCACTACCCTGCTTTACTGTTTCCATAGCACTCATCACCTTACAACCTGCTATAATATCTCCTTTTTGCCGTTATTGTCATTGTTTGTCTGCTCCCGTACTACAGGGCAGACTTCCCCAGAGCAGGGATCTTGGTCTTTTTGTTCACCATGACACCTCAAGAATTTAAGAGGTATCTGGCATAAAATAAGTGCTCGATATATATAACTTAATTTTTTAAAAAATGAATGAAACAGCGTATGATATATTCTGAGCAAAAAGGTAAACCTAAAACCAAAACGTCTATATTCTTTCAGGTAGGGGGAAATGTTAAATACAAGCAGTTAACAGAGAATCCTAGTAAAGTTCCCAAGAAACTAAAGTTTCCCTCTTGTCATGTAATTATAGGGATACAAAAGCCTTTCCAATGCATCTTTCTTCCTCAAGCACCTTCCAACTCAGTAATTCCAGAAACATCGAAACATTCTTAACATTCCACATAAATCCCTTGTTACACAGGGTTTCAGCAGGGAATTATAAGAAAATCAACCACGCCAATATTTTTAACCCCTAACTCCAAATGATATTTTGTAAGCATTAGAAACTGTATATTGAAAAGACTCAGCATATTATAGATACTTGAATTAAAAATAATTATCAATGCTTTAACAGAATTGGGGTAGAAAAAAATCAGTGACTATCCACTGAGGAAGAAGTAGGAAAATGTGACATAATCCCTCAACATAACCTGCCAATCTGGTATTCTTAGCCTATTGCCTAGACCAGTAACTCCTGGGAGGAAAAAAAAAGTTGACTAAAAAGCTAAATTCATTAATTAAAAAAATAATTTGAGTGTAGAGTTAGAAATGTTAAGATCTGTCCTAGGTTCTGGATTTTACAGTCTTGAGCAAATACGACATGATGCCACCTTTGTGAAGCTTACAATTTTGAGAGAAAATGTTTCTCTATAAAATTACTTTTACACGATCACACAGATTAATGCCAGGAGTGAGGGAACACTGGTGTATTCAAATGTACACTGCTGGAGCCCATTAAGAATTTTAATTAAAATGGAGCATACTACATCGGGAAGAAAAAAATTATGAAACAGGAGAGGCTTTGATGTGAATGTTGTCCTTCTTGTGTCAAAATAGTGATTCCCAGCTTTAGAAAATATCTGTGATGAAAGAATAAGACCTTGGCTCGTCATCTGTATCCACTAGGGAGCAGCATTTAAGTGTCAGCCTCTCCTTTTTGTACTAATCACTCAAGAAGAGTGAGTCACCAAAGGACCAGCACTGGTTACCAAAATGAATATATTTTGTTCTGTAGTTTCCTGTCCCAGGGGCAAAAATATGAAACAAAACAAAACAAAACAAAATGGAGCAACGTACAGCACAAAATATTCAACTCAAGGCGTCATGCCAAGAAAACAACAGAAAGTTTTACACTTGAGCCAAAGGCTTCTTGGTTTCTTTTAAAAATTTAAATCGTGACAATTATCTTGATGTTTCTTGATGAATCAAATCTGTCCACGGAACAAAAGCTTGCTCGGGAGTTTTGTGTACTCTGTGGAATAATTATTTCCTAAGCTTATTCACTTTTTTAAGAAAGCAGCTTACAGACAGATTTAGAAGCTAGTGTGCTTGAGTGAAAACATTTGTAATCAGTCAACCTACAGAGGTATTTAGTTTGAAACATCAATTGAAAAGAAAAGGATTCTGAGAGGAAAAGGAACTTAACGCATCCTATCAAAAAAAATAATATTTTTAATGTTCTTACTTACATATCTCTTCCAACTTTGCGGTCTAAATTGCTGCCAAAGTTTTCAAAGTCATCACTACTTTATAGAGCTTGTATTTAATAACACCACTGAGTGACAGTCGAATCTCTCCAATGGCTACTTTATTCTTTCCCTCTTGATGTAACTATATTAGTAAATAGCACATAGTACATTGATAAATCTATTTTAATAGCTGATAAGCAATAACTTATATTTTACTTTTCTAGCATGTAAATACAAATCATTGCTAAGTAGCTATTAAAATGCATTTTTCAATCTCAGGGTGTTTTCATTTATCTACTGCTGCACAGCAAACTACCCTAAAACCTAGCAGCTTAAAGAAACAATTGTTTTATTTGCTGGCGATGCTGCAATCTAGGCTGGGCTCAGCTGGGCAAGTCTTCTCTTCAGCTCATTTTGTCAGTCATCACAGGAGGCTGCACTGAGCCAGCAGGGACCAGCTAGGAAACTGGAAGGGCCAGGCCCCTCTCTTTCCAGTAGTCGGAGGGCCTCTCTCCATCCATATGCCCTCTTCCTTAGGGTCACTGGACTTCTTAGATGTAAGTAGTGGGACTTCTTAAAGCTTAGGTCTGGAATTTACACAGCGTGACTTCTGCTGATTCTGTCAGCTAACGTCTCAGACCAAAACCACATTCAGAGGGAAGGGCCACACCATGGTGTAAATCCTGGTAGGAGTTGTTTATTGCATTCCCCAATGTAACAGACCATCAGGGCAATTTACAGTCCACCTTCCAAACTTACACAGTATTTCTTTGGGTTAGTACCATGGAAGAGGAAAGAATTTTTTTAAAAAAAGCTTTCAGGCAAAATAATTGAAAGAGAGGTACTAGATGAGTGTGGTAGAGGGGGTGGAAGGTAAGATGAATATAATCAACCACAAAATAGCAAAACTGAACAAATTTGGTGTAAAAACTGTACCTTGATATATTCTGGGTTTTTTTAAGTCATTAAACTGGTTTACTGGTAAATTAAGAAGGAGTTGCATATAGAAGCTTCTTTAGCCATTATTTATTATGTATCACATAATCCTCAAGGAGCTGAACAAAGAGAATGACACACCAGGTTATTACAGGAAAGTGTACTCACTACACCCTCATCGGCAATTAGGATGACAGTCAGGCTACCAAGCAGAGTGAGTGGGGAGGCAACAGCAAGAAGTGGCTCAACCTTTATATCCAGAACTCCTCACAGACCACGACAGCCTGCAGGGGATGTGGGTTCTGTAAGCTTCTTCTGGCCCCTCACTGGGAAGGCACTAGAGATAGCCTCATTAGCCTCATTCAGTAGACCATTTCTATGCAATAGCTTTACTTCCTCAAGTCAAAGAAGCCATTCTGAAACTTGAAACTCTACGGATCTTCCAATAATTAAACCTAAATATGATATAGATCTTTATTTCCTTCTATAAGGCCACTGAGAGAAAACATGGAATTCTATTTCTGAAAGGTTTTGTGTGGGTCTTGTTTAATTAGAGCAAGTTAGATCTGTTTGTAACACGATTGTTTTAAATTGCCTCATATTTTGAGCACATGCAACAAAACTTGTCTGTTAAGCCTACACGTGCCAACGAACTTAACGTAATACTTCATATTTTCAAAGAAAAAAACTGTATAAATTACAACTGACTTTTATTGGCATTTCTTTATTCTTTCATGGAGCCAACTGGTCAAATTATCATTTACATCATTTTAAATTATGACGCAGGTTACGAAATAGAAGGGTTAAAGTAGAAACAATGAAACATTAACACTCACTCACATCACCTAAACCTTGTCTTCTCTTTCTTGATGCTGCAGCTTCTTTAGATGAAAGGTAAATGGAAAGGAGTGATTTTCAAGGAGGAGGAAGAACAATAACATGGTTCTGTAAGATAACTATAAATTCCTCTCAAGAATCTTCTAACTAACAAAGTCCCGTAAGACGCTTAACAGGAATCTCAGTCATTATAATCACCACTGACAAAGTACTTACTCAAGCAAACTTTCTGTTAAGTCAGTAGGAGATGCTGCTCCAAAATCACACTAGGTATCAGATGCCTTGGTACCACTGAGCAAAAACTGAGATGGACAGAGAAATGCATGCTCTGCTCCTGGGATGCCATCGCATAGACAGGATTAGATTGAATAAGAATATGTATAAAATTATTTTCTGAAAGTAACATTGTAAATCAACTATCCTTCAAAAAAGAAGCGTGCTTACCAATAAATAAATAAAATAAAATAAAATAATTTGAAACCTTCTGAGGGGTTAAAAGATTTTACCTAAATTTAAAGTAACACAATTAAGTCTACTCAATGTCAACACTGCCTCTCCACGCTTCATATGAACAAGAGAGAACATCAGTACCCAATAATATCATGCGGTGGCTGATTGTCCTTACAGAACTTACACTCCCATCTTCTTTGGTTTGTGAAATAAGATTTCTTATCTAGTGTTTATATTTTCCAAAAATGTATCAGCAATACCTCATAAAATATGAAAGAAATTATTTATGACTGTACCACAGAACTTTAAACACACCAGTTTTCTAACGTCACTATTTACAAATCCAGAAAATAAGATTATAAGTTTCCACTCATAGCATTTTTTATGAAGATGCAATTATTGAATAAGAATACTTCAAGTAAGAACATTAAAACTGGTAGAGGCAAAGTTAAGGAGATATAAGCACTTGGGAAACATACAGCACAGCACAAAATAGTCGTCATCATTACTGCTCTGCAAGTGATGGAAAACACCGAACTATAAAGGGGAAGAAACACAAAAGTGTGGGTAGAATTTCTAACAGAAAGGCTATCATTTACCCATATGTCTCACACTTTAGAAATAGGAACAGCTGCCAGGTAATTAAATACACCCACATGCAGTGTCCCATTGTTTTTTTTTTTTTTTTTAATTTTAATTACCCCCTTTTATTATAATCACCAACACGTAATTTTCTAAGCAACGCATTTAAGATCAGCACTGGAACTGAGGGAAGCAAAACAGTCAAAATTAGTTCAAGCCACCACTCTTGGATGATCAGTGGCACATGTGCTGCTCACAGGGCAAAACTGTTGAGTGTCAAGATTGCCCCTGCATATTCTTGCCTGCGTAGCAGCGCAGCTACTGCAGAGTAAAGGGCAGGGACTGCACTGGAGCGCAGATGAATTACATTGCTCAGTGAAATTAAGTTTAGCATGGTGTAACTCATCATTTCTTCTTCCTGCACCCAAGCCAATTTGGCTTTCCACACCCATTATATCTCCAAGTCCAATTAGGTGACATGCCTATCTTTAAGCATTTAAGCCCCTCTGAAAGCCTGAGTCTTTAACCTTTTATAAGTATTGATACTATTGGAAATTTATTTTTTAATGCCACAAACAAGTATGAAAACTTCTTCTTCGGTTAGGACAGAAACAAATTGTGTTCTGAATAAATTTTTAAAGCTAAGATTCTCCTTACCAGAAATCCTCAACCCAGCGATATTTTACATCACAGTATAGCACTCAGACATATTAAAGTGGCATATATACATGTATTTAGGCACAGACATATTCAAAACACATACTAAAATACACATTCAATAAGTTTCAGGAAACATGCCTTACCTTTACTATATATGAGACCCTCCAAGATTTTCTATTTCTTTTTTTATACTGCTCATGAGCCCTAATTTGGTTTTAACAACCCACTAACTGGGTAGCAACCAGATTTTGGAAAACACAGCTCCCTCTACACAAATACCAATTCATAGCTCTTCATAAAAATCACTCCGGTCAGTATTGGTATGACACTCCCAGCAGATGAGACAAAAAAGACACTCCAAAGAGGTGACTGATTGGTGAACAGGGCTGTTTCTGAAACATGAATGAAACAGGCAGCGGGATATTCAGAGCAGATGAACACCGACTGCACTTCTCTGAAAGCAAATCAGTTGCTTATCACCATATTGAAAGGACTCTGTAACAGGAGTTTGGACAGGAAAATGGAAACTTAAACACAACTTTATTTTTTCTCATTATGTAGGCAAAACGTTTTAACTGATGATATCTCATGTCGAAAAGGATGTGGGAGAATGTGCGTGCTGCTATTAGGACTGTAATTTTGTACAGCGGTTTGGGAGAGCGATTGGGAGTGTACAAGTAAACTTTAAACACGCATACCCTCTGGACCCAGCAGTTCTCCTAGTAATTTGTGCTAGGCTTTTACAGATGCACAGACACATGTGTGTGTGTGTGTGTGTGTGTTTAAATACACTGACCATCAGGGAGGGAATATTTATGGTATAATCACATTTTTTAATTACATAAAGAAATGTGAAAAAGACAAGGTATTTCCATGTCACTGTTTCTCCACAGGATGCTACGGGCAGCCTGACCAGGATACTTTGTCGTAAAAAGGCCCCACGTATTTAAAAATACTCCCTAGGGGAGGGTGGCACCATATTTGATTGAGAAAACCACTATTCCATGTGTACTGTGGAGAAAAGAATCAAAAAAAGATGCTACGAGAAAAAAAACAAAGCAAGTTGCAGAACCACACATAGAGTACGACTGTAACTATGTGAAAATAAATCAGCCACACTGGTGTGCGTGCATGTGAATGCAGTCAATTTGGGTACCTGTGAAGGGATTTACAAATCCTGCCCTATGAGCCCCGATATTGTTCGATTTTAAAAAGAAAAGGCATTTCTTTCTGTATTTGTGGTTTAAGTTTCATTAGGTTAACAATATTTTATTTGGGGAAACTAAACTTCATAATATATTTAGACACCTTCAGTGGCTCCTTTCAGAACTAGGATTGAGTAGAGCCTAGGAAAGATCCATAAAACGGCGAAGGAAAGAGAATAAGAGGAATGAACACGCTTCTAATGACATGCTTGAGTCATAAAAGTCCTTTTCCTTTCCTATTAAAGTGACAAGATCCTTCTTTACTATGTTAATTAAACATAGATAAAAAGACAATTAAAACGTGGAAACTGAACAACAACATTACTTGACTTTTAAGTCCACATTGTTGCTCTCTTCCCACAATACGTGTTAAAATATGACCTCTAACCTCCACATCCAGCTTGTATTTCATGTTCCCTTTTACTGTGGTCAGCAGCTGGTCCCCCGGCTGCCCTACCAGACCGGAAGCTCTGTGAGGCCAGAGGCCACGTCCCATCCATTGGTCACTCTCCACTCTCCCTTGAAAAGCTGCTGCTCAGTAAGAGGCAGTTGAATGATGATTTTTTTTTAATCTGTGAAACAAATACCTAACTTGGCATGAGTTTTATCCAGTTTATGGTTTCGAGATAAGTCAGAGGAAAACAGATCATATTCAACAGCAACAGCTGAACACAAAATTGCAATCCGTCTTTCCTTCCTCCTATAAAGAATACTAACATTTTTGCAATTTAGTAACTTTGAAACTAAAAGAATTAAGCAAACCACATGATGTACTATCATCTTATGTGAGCGATTATCAAAAGGATTACATCCAAATAAACTCAGTGGAATAATAATAGCATTCCGTGGCACACACTGCCGTGCCAATCCAGGACCCGTTCTCCCCTCTTTCTTACTAATCCAACACCAACTACTTTCCAGGGCAGCCATGTGCCCAGATGAAAACACAGGACCCCCTTGCAGCTGGTGGTGGACATACACGGTTCTTGCCAATGTGATGTAGGTGGAAGTCACCAGAGATTACCTCCCCCAAAAACTCTAAGGAGGAACCCCCATGACCAAGATGGGTCCCCCAAAATAGGAAAAGCCTGGTCCTTAACAATGCTGGTGAGCAGCTGTGTGACCCTGGACTGCCTACCCGCCCGACCTTCTGTTACCTGAGAAAAATAAATGTCTGTTTACCCCAGTGCAGGGGTTTTCGGTTGCAGCCAAAAACATTCCAAGTGATATATTAGCTATGGGGGTGGAAATTAGCAACACACTCAGTGCTGAATCCTGTTGCTGAGACAATAAGAGGATCTAGGATAACGTGGGGGAATGGAAGCTCTGATCTAGGGGATAAAACCATATATAAACGAGGAGAGGACAAAGCTGCTAATGCACGTTGTGATGATACACACGGGCACACTAGTGATCTGTTTCTACCACTCACCCCTAAGTAGAATCGACATTCTACTTCCAGACTGGTACACACTGAGGCTTCCCCTCTTTTGGCAACTTCTTTCAGAGCTGAAAACTTTCTGGATCACATCAGTAGCACATCCTAATTATCCAGCTAAGAAAACATTATTGAGAAACCTGACACAGGTTCTCAACACCACAAATTGTCTTAAGAGGACAACCCTGGGCTTCCCTGGTGGCGCAGTGGTTAAGAATCCGCCTGCCAATGCAGGGGACACGGGTTGGAGCCCTGGTCGGCGAAGATCCCACATCCCAACTAAGCCCGTGCGCCACAACTACTGAGCCTGCGCTCTAGAGCCCGCGGGCCACAACTACTGAGCCTGCAGGCCACAACTACTGAGCCCGTGTGCTACAACTACTGAAGCCTGCATGCCTAGAGCTCGTGCTCTGCAACAAGAGAAACTACCGCAATGAGAAGCCTGCGCACCGCAACGAAGAGTAGACCCCGCTTGCCACAACTAGAGAAAGCCTGCGCACAGCAACGGAGACCCAACGCAGCCAAAAATAAATAAAATAAAATAAATTTTTTAAAAAAACAAAAAAGCGAAGACAATCCTGAGGAAAACTTTGTGTCCTTACATACCATGTTTTAATTACCCATTTCCACATTTATCAGCTGCAATAGTCAATTCTCATTTATAGAGGATTTCAGCCTGACTTACTGTTGCCTCAATCTGTATGTATTGTCCTCCATCCAGTAAACACACACACACAGACACACACACACACATACTCTCTCTCTCTCTCTCTCTCTCTCCCCCTCTCTCTTACTCACAGATGCTATTCTACTATTTGAACTGGATTCCTCGCTGACCATACTCATGCATAACTGGGCAATCACTCTCACTAAAGAGTCACTCTGAGAAATCTGCATGGATCAAGGTGCCTGAAAAAAATCAACACAGGTTTTGTTCTGTCAGAAGACCAGAGTTCATAGAATTGAGGTTACTGGGTTTTTTTACTTACATTTTAATTATCTATTCTGTAATTTTTACAAGAAATTCATATACATTTTCAGAAAAGTTTTATAAGCCAATTATCAGAGGCCTTCAATGACATTAGAAACTCAGAGCCAAAGACTCTTCCTCATAAAGAGGTTAAAAAAATCATTCCACCCAACGAGGGCCAATACCCACGCATCTTAGGTCCTGGCATAACGTCAGGACTAACACCAACATTTAATTTTTTAAAGTAATATAAATTATCAAGTATGAGAAAATTTAGATTTCATTCCTCATATTCATATTGTAAAAAGGTTTATCTTTTATTACATTTGGTAACAGCAGTAGAGAAACACCGAGGCTGATCTACCCTGTCTCTAGAACGAATGTCTTTCATTTCTGTGTAGAAGTTGGAAGTTTCTAAAATGTCCCTGAACTATCTGGAAAATGAACTAAATCTAGGTAATGAAAAAGTCTATAAATAATTCCAATGAGAAAACAATTGCAAAAAAGGAATTTTAAAATATATATGGAAATGTTAAAAAAAATTTCTGAACATATCATTTAAGAAAGAGTATCTGATAAAGAAAGTATAAGGCTACCTTGGCAACAATCTTTTGCTATCTACAATTATCTCCTAAAACAGAAGCCTCTAGCTATCACTGAGTTCAGCTGTGGTCTGTACAAGTCTTTTAAACTTTAAATTGTAATTAAAAGAAATTCAAGTTAATTTGACAAAATTTACTCTCATGACAAGAGGATTTCATGGGGCTAGCAGGAAGGAGAACTTTGAAAATGTTTCATTTCTTTTAATAGTTACAGTTGTACCCTTGTTCTCCCACACATACTAAGTCTACAGCTGTACTCGAAGCAAGACAGGGCTGCAGTAGGTAGTCAACAATTACACATACTGACAAAGGGCAAGAGAATAAGGAAGTAGCTTGAGATACTTGCACTAATTCTTAACTTTTATCTTACAAAATCACTCTCATACTTCTCCTGCTAGTGAAAGTATAAATAAATTTAAGACACTTCTGAATGGCAGCTGTGAAGGAGAGTATTTCTCTACAACCAAAGAAAAGCCAAGATAATCCTGGGCATCTCCTACCAAACTATGGATCTGGAGTTAAGAGAATGATGCTCTAACATCTAACGATTGACTCATTGAGGATTTAAGAGCCTGAGAATTACAAAAACACACAGTATTAAAAATCCTTCGTGACATTTTTACTTATTACATTAACTGAATATAACCTTGAGTCAGGCAAGTACATAGCGAGTTAATTAAGAGAGGGAGAGTTACTTTTCCCTGCCACACCCTTTCTAAAATACATAACTTGGGGTTTCCCTGGTGGCGCAGTGGTTAAGAATCCGCCTGCCAATGCAGGGGACACGGGTTCGAGCCCTGGTCCAGGAAGATCCCACATGCCGCGGGGCAACTAAGCCCTCCAGCCACAACTACTGAAGCCCTAGAGCCCGTGCTCCGCAACAAGAGAAGCCACCGCAGTGAGAAGCCCGCGCACCGCAACAAAGAGTAGCCCCCACTCGCCACAACTAGAGAAAAGCCCGCGTGCAGCAACGAAGACCCAATGCAGCCAAAAATAAATAAATAAATTTATAAAATACGTAACTTGCATGATATCCTTCTTTCACATAATACCTCACATTTTTCTTACTCCTTTCCTGATGCAAAATACTGTACCTTTTGTTAAACATCCACATGACTGAAGACCCTGGAGCCCAGGGGTTTTTACCTGGCAGATTTAACTCCAGCTAGCAGTGGTAACCACACCTACGTAATTCTCCTTCTGCGGCAGCACGCTCAGGAGCAGCACTATGTTTTTATATCATTTGTCTATTAATCCATTTCCTCTACCTCTTAATTAGGCCGTGCTGGAACATCTAAGACTTCAATTAGCTATAACTTGAGGCTGAGCACAGAAGATTTCACTGATGTGTGTCTTAGTACTTCCGTTTGAATACTGAACGAATCGAATGCATAAACCTGATTACACAGAAATGTTTTTTAAAAAAGTACTCCTTCCTTGAACTCTGGGAAAGAAACATATAGGACTCTGACCACAGACACAGAAAGGCAGATTTATTCAGTTCCACACACCCCCTTAATTTATAGATACCATGGGAACTACTTTAAATTTATCCATATATTTTCAAAATTCCAAAAACTGTTCAATGATCTTTAATCAAAAAATAAAAATGGTTAAACAGGAGAAAATTTAAATTTCATTTCTCATATTTCAGATTTACCTTTTATTACATTTGTTAACTGCAGTAAACAGAGACAAGAAATACCAGGACTGGTCTTATGAAACCATGTCTCAGTTAAGTTTCTAGAATGTCCTGGGCTTCATGGAGAAAGAACTAAATCTAAGTAGGAAAAAGAGTCTTGAATAATTTCAATGAGAAAACAAATTTATTCCTAGAATAAAACTGTTTTTCAAAAAATTGATCTTAGAATAAATGACAGTCCTTTATGTTAAATGAATGTAGCATTATGAACAACAACAAAAACAGAAATAACTACCATAGCTTTCACAGATTTTTTTTCCATTCTAAAAGATTTCTGGATTATCATGAGGTAACAAGTGTAGTTTAATTGTAATCCGTGAGAAAAACTCAATTTGAGGCTACAATAGTTACTCTTTTAACATTTCTTACCAGAGACGCATTAAGATACTAACTGAGATGCTGTGATCCTGGTCCTTGGGAAACCATTATTTTTAACTGATAGTTGTATCATTGGTAATTCTTTGGATTTTTATGACAATATAACATGATTTGATGTGCTATACTCCATCCCCCCCAGGATTGGGGTTGGCGATAGTCCTTTGGTCTTACATACTGTATTATGGTTCCTTTAAAGAAGATTCATAAGTCATTTGACTTGCCTCCTCCCATCTTTTTTGCATTTTAAACAAACAAGTGAGTCACTCACGAATGCTGCAAGACTGGCTACTCATATTTTGGATGTTGAGCATTTTGTTCAAACAAGCATGGATATATGATGACTATTAATTTATCCCGGTAGAATTACTAATAGGCTTAACAAGTTGAACAAGATCTTATGCAGAATATTCAAGACTTAAGAAAAAGGAACCCGTCCTAGAAGGGGTAAAAAAAAAAACTGCAATCGGTCAGTCACATACCTGTACGTGTTGCAAGAACGCCTTTCATGGACCTCTCCTACACCACTGGAATTAATATATATTGGTAAAACATTTCTGGAGGGCACTTAGGTAACATGTAGAAAAAACCTCCATTAAAAATAAAGCTGGCTGGGCTTCCCTGGTGGCACAGTGGTTGAGAATCTTCCTGCCAATGCAGAGGACACGGGTTCAAGCCCTGGTCTGGGAGGATCCCACATGCCACGGAGCAACTAAGCCCGTGAGCCACAACTACTGAGCCTGCGCGTCTGGAGCCTGTGCTCCACAACAACAGAGGCCGCGATAGTGAGAGGCCCGCGCACCGCGATGAAGAGTGGCCCCCACTTGCCGCAACTAGAGAAAGCCCTCGCACAGTAAACGAAGACCCAACACAGCAAAAATAAATAAATACATAAATTTACAAAAAAGAAAAAGGTGGACTGCAAGGGACTTTGGGACGGTGATGAGGGATGAGTTTTAAAAATAAATAAATAAATAAATAAATAAATAAATAAAATAAAGCTGGCTGGGCTTCCCTGGTGGCGCAGTGGTTGAGAATCTGCCTGCCAATGCAGGGGACACGGGTTCGGGCCCTGGTCTGGGAAGATCCCACATGCCGCGGAGCAACTAGGCCCGTGAGCCACAATTACTGAGCCTGCGCATCTGGAGCCTCTGCTCCGCAACAAGAGAGGCCACGATAGTGAGAGGCCCGTGCACCGCGATGAAGAGTGGCCCCTGCTTGCCGCAACTAGAGAAAGCCCTCGCACAGAAACAAAGACCCAACACAGCCATAAATAAATAAATAAATAAAATTAAAAAAAAAAAAAAAGCTGGCTATCAGTGACCCAGAGATTTTACTTCTAAAAATTCATTCTTAGGAAATAATAGGTGTAGAAAGATATATGTGCAAATATATGCACTGAGCCCCTGTTTAAAATAGAAAGGAAGAAGAACAAGGAGGAGGAGGAGGAGAAGGAGAAGGAGAAGAAGAAGAAGGGGAGGGGGGAAGAGGGGGAGGGGAGAGAGTAAATGTCCAATAATAAGGGGATTGATTAAGTAATATATATTTCCCTGTAATGGAATACTACACAGGTATTAAAAATTATGTATAGTTAATAACAGCTAAGGGTGTCATGACATGTTTACTTGAAAAAAAGCAATTAACAAAACAGCATATACAATATGCTACCATTGCATATGTCTGAGTATATTAAAAATTCTAGGTCGATCTATACAAAAAACGTTCATTTTTTTTGTGGGTGATGAGATTACAAGCATTTCTTTTTCTTTCCCGATGCTTCTATGTTTCCTTGAAAATGTCTCTAAGAAATATTTTAAAGTCTACCTTTATCTGGCCATGACTGGTGAAGTCATATCTGAGTAAATATTTGACAAATTGAAAACCAAATACTGATTAGATAATGGTTGGCTGTGGTATCCAAATGACCATAATACATTTCACACCTGCCATCCAATATAAGACTGTGATCCAGAAGATGCTGCCGATGTGCTCGCCAGCCTCTCTGGTTCTGTTTGGTCACACTTATCTTCCGTTTTAGTATGTCTCCTTTCAAGTTCCTTCTAGTATCAGTCAGTGATAAACTCTTTCACTCAATAGACACATAGTGACAAATTCTTATGTGCCCACTAGGCTGGCTACCCAAGCTACACAAGCTAGTAGGAGCAAGTCGTAGGTTTCAAGAAGCTTGCAGATTCATCTGGGGAAACAGGCACACACGCGAACAATTACAATAACATAATGCCCAAGAGGGGCGCACACAAGGTACTCACTGAGGAAGAACAGAATCGGAAGCTGCCTGAGAAGTGGAGAATTTAAACTGTCTGTCAAAAGACTCAAAAATCCGGGATGCCACTAAATGCTGAAGAATAAGCTCAATAAATAGAAAATATTTACAACTTGACTCTAGCCATGTTTGAGTGTATGTGTGTATGTGCAGGTGTGTGTGCATGTGTGTGTGTGTCCACCCATCTCTCTAGAGAGAGACATTTATTTTAAGGAATCGGTTCATGCGGTTGCGAGGGCAGGCAAGTCTGAAATCTGCAGGGAGGCCAGAGAGCCGGGGAAGACCCGACGTTACAGTCTGGAAGCAGAACTGCCTCTTCCCCGGAGGACCTCAGTCTTTGTATCTTAAGAGCTTCAACTGATAGGATGAGATCCTCCCGACACATTATGGAGGGAAACCAGCTGTACTCAAAGTCTACTGATTTCAGTGTTCATCACACTTGAAAAATACCTCCACAGCGGCACCTCGACTGGTGTTTGACCAAACATCTGGGCACCACAGCCTAGCCAAGTTGGCACAGAAAATTAACCATCATGAACGCCAAGTCAGAAGAGTGGAATAAGAAACAGATACGATGAAATAAGCAGTTCTTTGGCCCTTCATCTTCATGTTGTCGACTTTCCATCTTCCCTTTTCTCTCCCCTAAATTCAGTGTTCGTTTCTCAGTCCTTGTGTTTGCTGCCCTGGATGTGAGGGGAGGAGGGCTTTCAGAAACCCTTGGCTTCTGCACCACGCCACAACAGACAGCGACTTAGCTTCCTAACAACGCAGAATCGAATTCTTGCATTGCTTTACTTCTGTGGCTTCAACTATTACCTCCACACAGATTAAACCCAAAATCCATTTCAAAAGAACTCATGGTGCCAACTATTACTCTGCTGAACATCCCTCTGCAGCTTAAACCCTACAAGTCAAAAAGCTAACAAGACTGCCCAACAAAACCAGTTCCTCCTTCCTGACTTTACCTCGACTGTAGCTGCATCAACATGCTACAGGTCACCCGCTCTCCACACCTGTTCGGCAGGCTTGTCCTTTGCCCCTTCCCACCGATGCCTAACACAGTGCCCAGCGTGGTATACCACACGGGTAGTTGAATGAATACACGAGTGTTGTACCCAGTCAGTTCTCATTCTGGTAAATTCTATTCTAAAATATTGTCTCCTTTCTTTTTCTATTATCATTACACAAACACAAGCCAGACCACTTTAACCTCATCCTCACTTGTTTTTAAACTCCTGTCTCAGGTTTCTATTTCATCTTGTACATTACAACACTTAATCTCCTTAATTAAAGGCATAATCCTATCACCCCTCTATTCAAATACCATTACTTTCCCTATTGCCCATTGAAATCAGCACCTTGTTTTTCTACCTAGTGACCAAGTCCCTCCCAATGTGAGCTCCAGGTTCTCTCTGCAGTTATTCCACTACTGCATTCAGTCATGAGTTTAATAAATACACGGTGTCTAGCTGGGGATGAATCGATCTGTACAACAGTGCCAGCTCTCAATGCACTTTATCTGCAAGGACACACACAGTAAAGAAGGAACACGACATCAGGTGCAGCTGCTCTAAGATGGGCAGGTACAGGGTGCCGTGAGAACGCAGGAGAGTGGAGAGGCACAGAGGGATGGGGAACAGTACACAACATAGCTCAAATGCCACCTCCTAGCAAGAGTCAGTAGATTTAGTCAGATTGACAAACTGTAGGAAAGGCCATGCAGTCAAAAACAGCAGCAGTTATCATTCGGGGGGTGAAAGTCAACAATGAATCAGAGTACATTTATTTAACTAAAGATTCAGGAAAATCATCTATTAAAACTAAACACAATTCAAATGGCACATCGAGTATCATGTCTGATTATAAAGTAAGGAGATGAATTAAACACACACACACACACCCTAGGAACTGCTATATCCAGACAAATATCATCTTTTGAATTGATGATCTTGAGACATTTATTCCAGGAATAACTCTGGAAACTCTCACTCTATGTCAAAATGTTCAATACCTGAAGAGCTTGAACACATACCTTATCACCAGATTTCTTGCCATAAATTTGCCAAAAACGAAATCCATGCTCTTCAAAGGACAGCTTCACAGATATTATCGATACTGCTACACAATGAGGTGGGTACAAGGATTTTCACTGCATCGTGGCTTGAAATGATAAAAATTGAAAAAAGAACCCAAAAGTCTATCCACAGGAGGATGATGAAACAATGTGATGGGAGCTGTGAGGGCAGACACCAAAATGCTGACTGTGATTAACTCTGCAGAGGGGAGTGGCACCAGTGAGTGTGGGGAATAAAATCCTGTAGCACTGGCACCTTTTCAATGAGAATTTAGTCATACAACTAATACACAAGCACAAACCAAAAATATAAATGTGCTAACAGATTCCAGATTCAATTTTTTAAAAATTCGACGTTTTTAGCAACAGCAACAACACTAGATGAAACACATACTCTCTCAAAATGACTACTATGGAAAGAATACTTTCACTGAAATGTATAGAATAATATTTTTATCAGGTTTTTTTTAGACGCCAAATTGCATCTATTTGCAGCCATTAGCGTTCCAGAGCCATGTTCCATGGGAAAACTGGTGTCAACATCCCTTTAAAGATGGCAATTCCTTAGCCAAGGCAAAGAACTAGAACTGCAACTCCAGACAGAACGCTAAAAGCAGGAACAGGCAAGCGGAGTCCCGTTTCTGAACTTAATTAATAGCACAAGCATAACAAGAAAAACCAAAGCGGAATTTTAAAATGCCTGTTCCTGGGCTGTTTCAGAGTTCAAAGTCCAATCACAGTTTACAACAGCAACTCTTTAATTGAAAGCTTTCTGTAGGACAGTAAAAGGTATATTCTACCATATAACAATGTCCTTCTTCCTGAAATTAAAGAATATTTCTGTCTACAACTGGTCAATAGGAGGTAAAAGGAAGGAGAGAATCAAAAAAACAATGAAGCAACTTCTGGCATTGTTAAAAAAAAAAAAAAATACTGGAAAACGTCAACACTAAGAATTGCTTTCTAGTCTACATCAAAATTTGGATTTTCATGTTTTGTCATCATGTGAGATAATGCAAAAATCATCTAAGTGAAGCCTGTGTTTTGCTGTATATAAAAAATTAAGGAGGATAGCATGACCATCACTCAACACAACATAATTTCTCCTGTAAAGAACCAAATGGAAATGCATATACTTGAGACATTATTCTAAAGAACAGGGAAAGAAAAGGAGGATAAAATGTCAATGTTTGGTCAACGACAATGTTTTCAATCCTCTTCTAGAATTTCATTCTCTCACCAAATCCCAAGTAAGTCAAAACGCAAAGCATCTAACAGAAAGAATTTCAGACCCTTTAATTGCCTGTTCAAAGGAATGTATCTTTATTTTGTTCATTATCTTCTGCACTTTCATATCCTTTCCATACTCTTATGAACACGAATTTAGAAAGGCAAATATCAAATGAACAACCGGAAAATATCCATGATGTTCAAATCCTTCTGTTATACACCACCTGCCAAGAGTAGTTGCATCTTAGGGAACAGGACTATGAAAAAAGTTCATTACTTATGGAATTCTGTAATTGTAACAGCTAATATTTCACTCTTCCTATGAAATCAGAAAGACATTCTAATACATGTTACACGCTGTGTGAAAACCTTAGAATCACTGAGAAAGAACTCTTACAATGGACACATATGCCAAGTGTTAACCAGCATGGACAGTCTCAACTTTAAACAAGACTCCAAGGAAAATATAACTCCTCTTTAAAACCCAAAGCAGAGAAATGCCAGCTGCATTCAGTGACCAAAGTCATACTACATAATTTCTGAAATCACCAGAAATTCTTACCCTATTTGTCCATTCTACCTGATGTCAGTTCATAGCATCCCAATGTGAGAAGTTCCTTAGGAATTTTAAGAAAAACAAACAAAAAATCCTCTTTCTTTACTCTGGATTCTAGAGATCATGTAATCTCATTCACCTACATTTCAAATGATAAAACTGTAGCCTAGAGAGGTGATATAACTTGCCCAAGTGTCATAGTGTCAAGCATTAGAAGGTAAAATCCTCAAAATTCCAACACTCTTCCAATGTCACCCACAGATACTGTTTCTGAATCTCTGTCTGAACATCCATGAATGCGCGTAAAAGAATCTTAAGCAGCATAAGGCAGCTCCCATTCTTGTGGAATTAGTATTTTTGTTGGACTTTTAGAGATAGATAACATGAAAGGCAAGCCATTTTCTAACTTTTATTATTAAGTAGAAAAGAGAGACATTTGGAAAGAAAGGGATTTTTAACTCAGCCCAGAAATACAGGTACCATTTTAGATACACAGAGAGGAAAGGACAGATGGTTCTAGGATAGAATATGACCCACGTCCATAGGTTTTTTCACACGAGCCAATCCCCGCTGCTCATTTCCATGGCCATGAAGCCAGCTCGTCATCAAAGGAAGCATGAAATGAATCACCGTAAATCCTCTACAGCCACAGGGAAAAGTCAAAGCGAGTAGTTTAACAGACCCTTAGCAGTTACATCCTTGAATGCTAAGGACAATACATTACCCTTAAAGGTGCTGCAATAACTATGTATCAGCCAATGAAGAATTTTATCACTGCCTCCGCCTTATGATTTTCTTTCCCCTTCATAGTTATTCCTCTGACCACCCACCACTCAACAATAAGATTTAAAAAGTAAAGCATTTAATTATTATCTGTGACCCAGGAAAATGAAAACCCACAGTATACTAACAGGATACTTCAGCTCTGTCTAGATCTGCAATACCATCTGAAAGATGATGGTTTATTTCTAATATAAAATGGTTACACCAAAAACATCTGAACAAAAGCGACATTACAGGTAATTCAGAATCCTTTCCAATTCTTCCTGAAACAGATACTCACCATGGCTCAACTTAAACTACTACATATGACTCTCAAAACATGAAATATATTCCTTTTCAAGGACTGTCAAAACTGTACATTTCCTAATTATGCTAAATACTAGATTCTGGCTATTCATACGTTTTCAATGAGAAAGCCTGAGAAATAGGCAAAGTTGTTTCCCAAGGGAGAAAATATTTCACTAGAAAAAAAAAATTATTGTTATTTGGTCTTGTCCCATCAATATAAACAGACATTTATGTAGCTAAGATTTAAGTGGCTAGAACAATTTCTAAGACTCAGCATTTTTTACCTCTTCTCTTTCTCCCTTCATTTTTATAGCTACAAAGGAAACTGTCAAGATTCATTTCTGGCTACAGAGATGGGGAAGCCCAGTTCCGTATAACACAATCGTTGCACAGTTCTAAAAGCTCTTCGTCGAGTTTTTTTCAAAGTTCAAGTTAAAAAACAGAAGTTCATTTTCACTTTGGAAATCAAACTTGAAAGAAAAATGTGACCTCCCAGAATTTAGTTCCTTCCAAGGAACTCCCTCAAGGACATAAATTGTTAAGACATGGCCACTTGGGGGAAACATTTTCAAGTCTTGTTTGACAGGCGAAGCTACATGGGACTTGACAGGAGTAATTTTTTTTAACAAGCTCAAGTCTGTCTTTTCTTTACATGTTCAAGATGATTTAAAAACATGTACTTTACCAAAAGCTTGCTGGATTCTATAAACAATTCAGATCCTTTTCCAGAGAATGCTGAGTGGAAGTGGAAAGGATCTTTAATGCTTTACATATTGTTTATTTAAAAAAAAACACACACACAACCTTCGAACAGAAATCAAATGTAAATGCATGCTCATATAAAACAGGTAAGTAAAAGCAAAAAAATAATGATTATAATAAGTGGGTTTTTAAAACTGATAAAACTGCTGACCCTCATCCATTTAAACCCTCCTAGAAAAAGGCACTATGAGCAGCTGCCTATTACAAACACTCAGCTTGAAATGCTCTGCATACAGTTGCCAATTGCCCCACGTGAACCTGCAAGGCTGCCGGTGGCTTCGCCTTTCCCGACCCGGCCTGGACCTCTCAACTGTAATGAGTGCCCACAGCCAAGATCCTGCTAAATAAGCACAAGACCTAAAACATGCTCAGTCGCATACACCTATGCACCCTGGAAACCACCCTCCCTCTGCTTCCAAAGCTTTATAACTCACACATCCTGCTATCACAAAACCATAAAGTCTACCTTCCCTCCCCTCCAAAACGGAATTTGGAGGCCTGATTCAAATCATTCATGCTATAGATGAAGCCAGTGTCACACAGCTTAGGGAAAGGGTTCGGAGGACAGAAGAATGTGATCTTGTATCCTGGTTGCCATTTATAATCCATTTTCCCACAGCAAATTCTCATGTGATGATTAGACCCTGTGGCACTGTAGGTCTGGGTATCTATATTTCAGGTTGAACAGGCTTTTCGGGGGTTGCCCTGTGTCCTGAGCCTGGTCATGCTTTGGAAACATGGTTTGTAAGAGGAAATGTATTACAAGTTCAAAACAACTTACAAATTAACTTTTGTAACTTGATAGGTTTCTAAATTACAGATTATGTGTGTAATAAAACCAACTCATTGGAACTCAACAAACCAAAACCCCTAACTAACTTCATTTTATCTGATTGATCCCAGTTTGAAAAGTGGAAAATGACATCAAAACTCATATCAAAATGTAACCAAAACAGGGACTTCCCTCGTGGCGCAGTGGTTGAGAATCTGCCTGCCAATGCAGGGGACACGGGTTCGGGCCCTGGTCTGGGAAGATCCCACATGCCGCAGAGCAACTGGGCCCGTGAGCCACAACTGCTGAGCCTGCGCGTCTGGAGCCTGTGCTCCGCAACAAGAGAGGCCGCGATAATGAGAGGCCCGCGCACCGCGATGAAGAGTGGCCCCCGCTTGCCGCAACTGGAGAAAGCCCTCGCACAGAAACGAAGACCCAACGCAGCCAAAAATAAATAAGTAAATAAATAAAAAAAAATAAAAATAAAGGAATTCCTTTAAAAAAAAAAAATGTAACCAAAACACTATTTTTAGAGAACACGCTGAATAAATTTAATCCAATATTCTAGACCTTCAGAACTGAATTATCATGATATCCAAAACAATGATCCTAAAGTCCCACAATCAACCCAATTATCAAACCTAATTATCAGCTATCTAGAAAACTCAATCAACCAGAACACAATTAACCAGAACACTCATCAGGAAACTACACTATTAGGGTCCAAACAAATAATTAAGTCCAAAGTCTTAACTTTATTTACACTTCAATTTTGAAATACACTCAGAAAAACAAGTTAAAAGTTTTTTTAAAATAGTAAGGGCTGGGCTTCCCTGGTGGTGCAGTGGTTGAGAATCCGCCTGCCAATGCAGGGGACATGGGTTCAAGCCCTGGTCTGGGAAGATCCCACATGCCGTGGAGCAACTGGGCCCGTGAGCCACAACTACTGAGCCTGCGTGTCTGGAGCCTGTGCTCCGCAACAGGAGAGGCCGCGATGGTGAGAGGCCCGCGCACCGCGATGAAGAGTGGCCCCCGCTCACCACAACTAGAGAAAGCCCTCGCACAGAAACGAAGACCCAACACAACCAAAAATAAATAAATAAATAAATAAATTTATTTAAAAAAAAAAAATAGTAAGGGCCAATCCAAAGTACCTATCAGCTAATATTTCTTGTTTGTATGGGCCAGGCACTGTTCTATATATCGCATTTTATCCACACAACTACCATTAACACAATACCCATTTTACCAAGGAGAAAACACAGCACAGAGAGGTTAAGTAATTTATTCAAGGTCACACAGCCTGTCTCTTTACTAGGCTCTGCAGCCATTATCAAACTGTTTCAATTATCTATGACCTCTCCAAATTACAGTGGATTATACTATACTAACAGCTAATTTATGGACAGCTTACGTAAATAAGAAAATAATCAATGGAAAAGCTGAATTATATTGGGTAAAGCAAAATAGGATTCCACCACCAGCAACAGAACACCAAGTACTCAATACGTTTATGCTTGTATATTTTTCTCACGTTTATTCAAACGTGTAAGTCCCATCCACAAGTAAAATTTCCCATGTCTGCCTCAAGTTTTCCCAGTTACGTTTCTTAGTTAGGAGGCACTCACTAAAATATCGAAATGGGGGTTTTATGTAATCAGTATTTAGAAAGAATAATCCTCTCCCTTCGGATTTTGTTTAGAAACTGTGTCCCTACCCTATGATTGTGGTGAGTCACCTCCCTGCTCTCTAGATGCTGTTTAAAGTTCCTGGGAAAAGGGAAATCAGAGAAGCTGCCCTTAGCCCTAAGGAGGATGAGCAAGCCCAGGGGGCAGGTTATTAATCTCCAAAGAGAAGGCCAGCTAGCCCGTGTGCCCCTGAGGCACAGACTGGCAGGGTTCCGAGACTCTTATGGCAAGAATCCCGTTGTATGGTAATGAAGCCCGCGTTCATAAACCCGAACTGCCCCAGCGGAGGCACAAGCTTGGTAAAGAGCCCTCTGGGGATTCAGCTTTTGCAGCCCCAGTCACTGCCCCAAGCACAGCGCAGGCTACAGGTCTCTAAGAAGATTCCCTCCTCTGGCCCCGGGCCAGCTGATACTGCAGACAGCGGTTCTCAAACTCCAGCATCAGAATCACCTGGAGGAGGGCTGTTAGGAGGGCTGCTGAGCCCACCCACATGTATTCTGACTTAGTAGGCCTGGGGTGGGGGCCAAGATTTTGCATTTCCAGCAAGTTCCCAGGACATGCCGACGCTCCTGGCCCAGGAATCACACTCTGAGAACTGCTGCTTTAAGTTAATGGTCATGGATCCCAATTCCCATGGCCGCTGCCACCAGCAAGCACCACGCGGTTAAAGGTATTTTCCGTTAACACAGGTAAATGTGCTAGAGAGTGGAGTATCAACCAGCTACTCTCCTCCTCCATCACTAACAAGTAAACTAAGCCATTTCCTTGAGGTATAAGCTTGAGATAGCATGTTACAGTGTCACAGTATTTAAATACAGCAGGCTTGGGGAGAGAAGGGAAAGGCAAGAAGAGAATTTGCCCCCTTAACATACCACTAAATAAAAATAAGCCTGAAATTGAATTTGTTCCTGTATCACCTCTCTTCTGACACAGATCATGAATGTCTGGCAAAGGAAAAGGGACCAGAAGATGGGACGCATTAACAAAAAGACTTTGTATTTAGAGACGAGAGCACCTTTCATCAGCGCAGCTCAAACAACCAGGCAAACTTTATTAATTCTCTACAGATTCACAAGAGCACTGTCACGTGGGCTGCTAATTCACCTCCATGAGTCATGCCACTGGGCTAGTGGCAAAATGATTAAAAATAACCAGAATAAAATAGAAAATACCTATCAACCCCTAGGCATATTCAGAAATTTTTCAATATTAAAATGAACTTAAAAGTTCACAAAAATTAACTAAAATCATGCAAATAAAATGTTTAAACACAGAACTCACCTATACCATATTTTGTCTCTACCACTTACCAGTTCTGTGACCTTGGGCAAATTACCTTACCTCTCTGTGCCCCTCAGTAAAATCAGTAAAGTGGGGGTGGTAATGTCTCTCTTACACAGTTTTTATGAGGATTAATGAAACTGGCCCACAGTAAGTAGCCTACAAATGTTAGCTACAAATGTCATCGCATCAACGTTAATGTAAATACTTATTATTAAGCAGACTGGGCAATTTACAAGCAATATATTTAGATTATGTGAAATGTACTAATGGCACTCAAAGACATTTCTCCCACCCATTACACACCTTCATCCCCTGCCACCATTTTCATGAGTGAATTTGCCCCGTCCCCCTATTTTTCCACAGACTATTCATTTTTCAACTAAACCATCCAACATTTACAATAAAAGGAACAAGGTTAATCCTCATCTTTCCACAAAACAAGAACCAAAGTTGCAGCAAGAGATAGTTGACAGACCTTTGTTTTTAAATCTTGTTGAGCTTAATCTAAACAGACCCCATATGTTGCCAAGACAAGGTGCCCGCCAAGGTGAGAAACCTTGAGACAGATTTCTAATTGCCATTTTGGTGAAGGGAAAAAGGAAATGTTACTTGTGTTTCAAGGGAAAAAGAAACGTAGCTTCAGAGGAAAAACAGCAACATAATATTTATTAGTACAACAGGAAGGCAGCTCAACTAAAGAACCAATAAAGAAGGAAGGAGACAACTATCTTTTGACTCAACGATCTGTTTGCTGCAAGGATACAGAGAACCGTGGTATTGGGCAAACAATCTTAGACATAAAATATGATGAATTTTTCAAGCAGATGGGGATAATGACAAAGACTTAGCAATCCACTGGACTAACGGATAAAACTCCAACACATCCTCTCCTAGACACTACTCATGAGTGCCACTAACAAGTTCTCAAATAACTAAACACAGAACAAACCCTACGAAGCACCAGGAGAAAAGAAAAATAATTCTGTCTGCTTGATAACTCTCGTGTGAACACACAGACCCCTAGGAACATCATAAGGACTTCACTTGGGAGCCAAAGCAAAGTAAGAGATTGTCAGAGAGATGCACCCCAATGCTTCTCCTATTTAAAACAGCCTCTGGATGTCAATGACCTGGGGGAAATTCTCACAATATAAGCTAGGTTTTAAAAGATCAGGACAAAAAATTATATAGCGACAGTGATGTTCCCCGTTCTGTTAAAAATGCTATCTATTGCTATACTTATAGATAGATCCATACATAGTTATTAACCAGAAAAAAAAAAAAAGAGGAAATGAACACTCCCTAGGTTGTAATACTTTTTCTTCTTTATATTCTCTGTACTTTACAGGTCTGAAATATATGATGAATATACATTATAATTTTATAATCAGAACTGTTTGATGACATACTTTGCAAGGCTGAAAGCTTTTTTTTTTTTTTTTTAATATTTCAGCTTACTTTTTTTCTTTTTTAAACTTGGGTTTATTTATTTTATTTATTTATTTATGGCTGTGTTGGGTCTTCGTTTCTGTGCGAGGGCTTTCTCTAGTTGTGGCAAGCGGGGGCCACTCTTCATCGCGGTGCGCGGGCCTCTCACTATCGTGGCCTCTCTTGTTGCAGAGCACAGGCTCCAGACACGCAGGCTCAGTAGTTGTGGCTCACGGGCCTAGTTGCTCCGCGGCATGTGGGATCTTCCCAGACCAGGGCTCGAACCCGTGTCCCCTGCATTGGCAGGCAGATTCTCAACCACTGCGCCACCAGGGAAGCCCCAAGGCTGAAAGCTTTTTAATGTACTTTTATTTACACAAAACTACACGGTAGGCTGTGTAATTCAATGATTAAGTTTCTGAGTCTACACTCATGAATAATGTTTAAGTTAGTCATTTCTATACTAATTCAGTACCAACCTTTGGTCTTAAGCAGGCTGACAACCAGGAAAAAAATAACTCAAATGTCCATAGCTGCTTCATTCAAATGTCTGTGAGTGTCACTCTGCACTGTACTCTGCAGTCAAGGTAGATATAACCAAGCCAGTGAAGTTAAAATACCAAGCAGACCTCCGGATCATATGCATTTATTTAGCTAATGAAGTCACTATCTCAGAGTAAAACATTCCACACTAAA
The DNA here is from genome assembly GCF_965194805.1 of Balaenoptera borealis. Classification (NCBI taxonomy): domain Eukaryota; kingdom Metazoa; phylum Chordata; class Mammalia; order Artiodactyla; family Balaenopteridae; genus Balaenoptera; species Balaenoptera borealis. The sequence continues at coordinate 25,370,694 of NC_138873.1, read as the reverse complement.
ATTCAAATGCAGCCCTGTATCAGTAATAGTCCCCTCCCACGTCAGGAAGTAATTCACATGCAGCATGCTGGATATCCAGATAAAAGGCAGAAAATGCCCACTTTTAAATAAACTCAACTTACACTGTGTTCTTACAAACATTTAACAGAAGCCCCTCCTCCCTTTTCCTTTGTTAATACAGGAAAAGATTAATCATCTCTTGGGAAGCTCATATTTTAAATGTATCTAAATCAAAGCACTGGCAATAAAAAACATTTAAGAAGGTGCTTAGATTAACAATCCATTTCAAGGTTAATTAATCTTGTTTTTCCCAAATCAACTGCATTCTCTGACCAAAAAAAAAAGTTAACTTCGATTTTACAAATAAAAAAGAAACTGGCTTAAAAGACATACAGAAAAATAATGAAAATAATCACTTTGGATCACATATACAAATAAAGAAAGGCAATAGGACAATCCAGAAATTATATACTGATAGATAGCAAACAAAAGGAAAATAACATAAATTAACATTTTTATGTTTGCATGAAGAAATTCTGGAAGAATACAGAGAAGTTAATAAAGTGGTTATTCTAGTGCAGTGGGGGAGGACAAGGCAGAAAGGGGACAGAAGCAGGAGTGAGACTTTTCAATGCATAACTTTGTATATATTTTTTTCAACAATGTAAATGTATTGCCTATTCAATAAATTTAATGAAAAGTTATGCTAAGATTATTTGGAATGCATCATGATTTTCCACCAAACTTAGCCCTCATATAATGCAGAAGTAAAGAATCCCAGCTGTAGAGTCAGGCTACCTGGAGCTCCCTGAGATGCCACCAGCTAGCTAAGTACAGCTGGAACATCCTGAGAGATGGAAGGCGGCGCTCTTGCCTAGATAGTGGTCACCGCAGCCAGACCATCAGCGGGGAGATGGCAGAGCGCCTCAACAGTCGTTCTCAGATGCCAACATAGTCAGGCATAAGTTGGCTGTGCATAGCATAGCCTCCACTTAACTCGATTTCCTTTGCTATATATACATTGTGCTCTCTGAGTCCTCAGAACATTTCGTCGGATGTCTAATATAGCCATGTAGCAAGCCCCCATTTTATTTTACCATGTGTTATTGCCGTTTTAATCAGCCAGTTACTGCACAATCCCCCACACGGTACTTTACCAGCTTTTAATCTGAAGGGGTAAAAAGTAGAGTAAAGAACAAGAGAGGATTTCCCTGCAGAATAACCAGAAACAGTTGTTTGTTCTCCCCAAGCAAGACACTGCTTTCCTCTGGGGGTGGGGGTGGGTAATTTCTTGTGAAACAAACCAGAAGAATAAGTGAAAATAAAAGAATACTAATGGAAGAAAATTCCCACCATCCCACAGGGGAAAAAAAATCTTATTCCAGAAGGGAGGAAATGATGTTGTCAATAATGGTTAATTCCTTAATATTTACTTACATATTGAATCATTGACACCATACGGTAAAGTACCTGCAGAAGGACCCTGTTCCTCTTGTACCCCTCACAACTCACCACTAGCAGAATAACCCCAAATACACTTCATGAATGCAGGACTAGCCCGCCATCTTCAATGGACCAGATTCCTAACACGTAGCACAGACTGGTGTTTCCAAAACTCGGCTAATCAGAATCACCTGGGGGTACTTGTCAGCCAGGCGTGTTCCTGGCCTCACCCCAGACTTGCTGACTCAGAGTCTCCAGAATCTCTGGGAATCTGTTTTTAAACAGGGTCCAGGTGCATCTGATAACTCAGAAAGTGTGGGAAACACGAGGTGAATGAAATAGTGCTAACAACTGCTCTGTGTCCCAAGATGCCCAGGGAAAGCTGAGGTCTGAGCAGCTCCCCTCAAGTTCTGAGTGGGGATGTGAAATCAGGTAGGAGCAGCGTTTAGGTGCTGACAGCTCCCTGGGCATCTGGGGTAAAGGGGACGCTCTTAGAGCTAAGAACCCAGTGGGAGCTGAGCTGGGTCTGCAGTTGCTACAAGGAGAAAGGAGGAAATGGAGGTGAAGAGGGCTCTCAGACATCCTCAGAAAGGCCCCGGGAGAAAGGCTCGCTCCTCCAACCCCAGCTCCACAGGCCACACCCCTGGGAGGCAGAAAGAAACCACCACCCTTCCCACCTTCCTGTCAGGAACCACATGTACTTTAAGATCCTGGGCAGAACTCTCTGGTTTTCAAATGAGAAGTATCTATATGTTTATCTCCGACCAAAGCTTCATCTTCTAGGCTTCAGTGAGCGGCCTCAGACGGACTGGGCCCCCTGCAGTAGTAGATGAACATCCATGGACCCTCAGATGCTAACTCAGCCTTCACTGTCATCAAAACAACAGCAAAGGCTAAATACACATTAGCTGTGTGCCAAGCACTGTGTTAAGTACTTCAGAGGCATGCCTCAAATTTCTTGCCTATATGCTAATAGTTTGAGAGGTTTCAAAACCAAAAAAGAAGGAAAAGGGAGAAGAGCAAAAGACTTAAGAGTTTCCCCCGGTCCGCCCCCACCAGACATTTGCCAGGTTTCTGCCATATCCTCTTAGCATCAGCTTTCCTCATCTGAGTACAAAATATCATGACTTGAGAGACAGTACCGCAGAATGGTTAGGACAGGCTCTGGACACAGGTCTGCCTGGGTTCAAGTCCCAGCACTGTTGCTTACTAGCTGTGAATGCAGACAAACAAATTATTTGTGGCTTAGCTGCATCATCTGCCAAACACAAATAATAATGGTATCCATTTCCTGGAGCTGTGGTACATAGTAAAGTGTCTGGCCTATAGCAAGTGCTCTGACATTAGCTGTCCTCACTATCAGACAATACAAAGTTGCCGAAAAGACAGCCCAATACCAGAAACTGGAATTGTGCTGCTGCCTAGATATTGATACCACTGATGTCATTTTTTTTGTTGGAGTGATGCTAAATGCTCTCACAGACATGTCATTTAATTCACAAGGAAAGGGACTGAGGCTGGGTCCTCCAGGGCCTTTTCTCAGAAGAATCCTCATTCAAAAACAGATGCTCCGGACTTCCCTGGTGGTGCAGTGGTTAAGAATCCGCCTGCCAATGCAGGAGACACGGGTTCGAGCCCTGGTCGGGGAAGATCCCACATGCCACGGGGCAACTAGTCCCGTGTGCCACAACTACTGAGCCTGCACACCACAACTACTGAAGCCCATGCACCTAGAGCCCGTGCTCCACAACAGAAGAAGCCACCACGATGAGAAGCCCACGCACCGCAACAAAGAGTAGCCCCTGCTCACTACAAATAGAGAAAGCCCGCACGCAGCAACGAAGACCCAATGCAGCCAAAAATAAATAAATAAATAATTAATTTTTTTTAAAAAAGAGAGAGACATGTACCACAATGTTCACTGCAGCACTATTAAAACAAACAAACAAACAAACAAACAACAGATGCTCCATCTCTTTTGCTACATTTGTCTAAAGTGCTGCTAAGGCGCGCAGCACAAATGTAACATCCGCTACCACAACTGTAACATCATCCAGCACCATCCTGCTGGTTTTGAACTTCAAATCTTGCAAAATTAATTCGTTCCAGAATATAAACCAATTTGAGCAGAAACAGAGTTAAATAAATAAGTTACTAGGTGCTTAGTTCGGTGCAAACCATTTTATTTTATACTTAAAATGTGATTTTTAAAACATATTAAAATGATAGCCAGAGGCAAAACACTGTGTTATTCTTCTCTGTTTCTAAATTTTCTTCCAAAATATTAAGACTCTCAAAGATTTCTCTCCTATTATGTAAGCTTTTTCATTTGCTAGTCCCAATCCTAACACAATACGTACAGATGAAATTTTAATACTGGCTCTTCCTCTCATATAGCGGAAAACCAGATAGTTGCTTAATAAATCATTTCAACCTAAATGTAGGTAGCTTTTTAAACCAAGTAATTATAGTTTCAGTACCCAGGAGTCGAAGAGTAGATTGATGTTTCGGCTTAAGCAATATATGCTCATAATTTTTTTCAAAAATAACTCTCTTTTTAAGAAATCTAACATATGGCAAATGCATTTAAACAGTTCTCTTTCCAAAATGATGTTATCACTTTTCAAAGATGAAGAGGAAGCTATGAATGGACTGTGGGCAGGATATACGCAAGTTTGAAACCAGTACCTACCGGATCTGTTTGGAAAATGACTAACCCCTCAAGATGTGAAGCTCCATGCACTCCATGTGGGTAAAATATGAGTTAAAAGAGTCCGTACGGTCATAAAGAATTGATTTTAGACACACTTTTTTAGATGCCTAACGATAAGAATCAGAGAGAGATTATTGATCAAAGTTGTATTTACAAGGTCATCTGAGATACTACTATTATCAGATAGTAACCCCTCATTAGCATCTCAAAATGCCAAAACTGGAAAGGCCCATAGAGGTTATTTTAGACAAAGTCTCTATTTTACACATAAGGAAAGGAGGTTTTGAATACATTGCTCCAAATCTGCATTAGAAAATGGCAGAGGTGAAGCCAGACTCAAGTCTCCCAATTCTCAACCCAATGAGCTTTCCTGTCTATTTCAACACTCTTCCCGGTCCTCTAAGAACACAAGGGCACTTGTTAAGTATACTGGAGACTCCGGCTCAACAAGCTTTGGAAGGGTCTGGGAATCCGTAACTTAAACGAGAGTTCCAGGCAGTTCTTAAGGCCAGGCAAGTATGGGAAACACTGCTTCATCTCCTGCGGCCGCCTAAACCTGAGGTGCAATCTGGCCGCTCAGCTGTCAGTTTCTATTAGTACATTTAGGGACCATCCAGGGATTAGAGGTGGGTGGAGACCTCATTTCCACACCAACATCCTCCCCAGCATGTGGTATGTTTCAATGAAAGCAAGTCTTATGCCAATGTCACCAGAAAAAACAAACATTTATCAGCAAGCAGGCAGGCACAAAAACAATCGCACAACCTGTTCTTAAGAGTGCAGTGAAGTCTGTACTGTCTTCCCAACTCTGACAAGCACCTTGCATGAAAGACTACTCACTCTGAGAAAAAAGCAAAGATACTCTGACATCAGGACCAGCCAACCCTCTGGTTGGGTCAGGAGAACAGTCATTGTGAGGTAGGACAATGCAGCTTGACACTTAAAGCACCACCCAGAAAGTATCAGGCTATAGTGTCTGCCTAATACAGACAATACAAACGCATACCTTGTTTATGCAAAAATAGTGCCCGTACGATCTTTCTGCCAGCAAGCTACCCTGAATGCCACTTATCTCACCTATGAAGACTGTATACATTCTACCAAGGCCATCACGTACGGGTGCCCATGCTGAGTACCGCACCAACCCCACGGAAGCGCAGTTAACATACACTAAGGTGTGAACGGTGCCCCTACAGTCGTGCAACACAACAAACCTCCCTGAACTTAGAACACTTCTAGAATCTAAGGAGGAGAAAAATCTGCTTTTCTGGAACTATAAGGGAAAAAAGCCAGCAAATCATCTTTTTTCCGATTCTGTTTCGACAATCACATTTCGTATTCACCCCGGAAGCACTGTTAAGGTGAAGTTTGGGACTAGAAATCCGAAGACTCTATGTCTGTATATGTATACCTCTTACTAATTCCAGAACTTCCATTTCTTTGTCCATAAAACGGATATACTACAACCTGGCCTTCCTACCTCGCAAGAATTGAAAAACATTCTTTCAGTTATAAAAGTGCTACATAGTATAATGTTATTATTAATTATAAAAAGAAACAAATCACTCAGGGTTTAAAAATAATACAGGGCTGTTAGATTGAGTGTCTACTGATTTCTGTATAGAAACGTCTGTTTCGATTACTTACAGAGCCAAGATGTAACTACCCAGATTTCTGGCCACTGTCACTATTCTCAATGGGAACTTATTTTGTCAGCAGAATTAACGACATTTGACTTTTATGGAAGTATACTCACAACCTTAAAGAGGCGGAAAGTTTACTCTTTCATTTGTTTTTAAAGTAATTGTCGGGACTTCCCTGGTAGCACAGTGGTTAAGAATCTGCCTGCCAATGCAGGGGACATGGGTTCTATCCCTGGTCTGGGAAGACCCCACATTCCGCGGAGCAACTAAGCCCGTGTGCCACAACTACTGAGCCCGCATGCCACAACTACTGAAGCCTGCACACCTAGAGAAGTCACTGCAATGAGAAGCCCGCACACTGCAACAAAGAGTAGCCCACGCTCGCCGCAACTAGAGAAAGCCCATGCACAGTAACAAAGACCCAACGCAGCCAAAAATAAGTAAACAAAATGTTCCTTTTAAAAAAATAAATAAATAAAATAAAATAAAGCAATTGTCTTGTTCGTGCAGACTTGCAGCAGTCAGTGTAACAGTCCCTCCCAAAGGTTTTTGTAGTTATTCTTCCTGACACTGAGCACTAGGAAACTAAATATTAGTTCAGTTCAAATATCGATTGAGCTGTCGCATTCCAGGCACTGTTTTAAACTTTGGAAAAACAAAGATGCAGCCATCCTTGACCTCAGGAGCTTGCTATCTAGCAGAGGGGAGCAGAAATGAATAGAGGATTTCAGCCCACACTGGTAAATGTGGGGATGGAGGGACCGAACAGATGCCTATACTGGATGCCATGGGAACCCTCCCTCCAACCTGGTGGTGTTGGGGGAAGCATTAGGGGAGTCTTTAAGGATAAGCAGGAGGGAAATAATGATGTATGTTATCCCCAATTATAACAAAAAAATTATTTTGGATGACTACCTATGAGATTTTGAGGAATGGCAAACTTGACTAAATACTTCTCAGAATTATTGAGGCAAGGCTCGCCCACAGGACTAAAATGCTGTTTCTGTATTGGAAAGGTAAAAGTGTATACGTTTTTTAAACAGCTCCACTCACACCCTTGATTATAGTAGAGACCCATCACTGCTGCTGCACTCTGGCTTCTGATAAACTATTCAGCTCTGTTACTTGCTCCTTGGGAGACTCATTACAAGGTTTATCTGACAAGAAGGATGAAATTAAACGGTCACTGTCATCCTTGGGACTGTTTATGGAATGCATCTAAATTGTTCCCCATTCCCACGTGACCCTAAAAGGGGCAGGATATATGCAGTGGGACAGGAGGCGAGTCAATCAGGTCTGGGCTCCAGGCCCAGCTGTGCCATTAGCCCACCACCTAACCTGAGGCGAATCACTTCAACTCTCTTGGACTCGACTTCCTCCCCTGTTAAGAGTTAATGAAAGAGATGTCCTTTACAGTCAGTTTCAAGTCTAAAAGTCTATGCGTCCATTCTAATGTAGCATGTTATTCTCTAGGCCTGCCTAAAAGGGGACCAAAATGACTTCAAAATGTAGCTTTTACACAGGAACAAGACATTAAAAAAAAAAAAGAATCCTAACAGAGTCTAAATAAGATGAATGCATAGTGTTGCAATGCATCTTAGCATATTAAAAAGTTAAGTGTGTGAAGGTGAAAAACCACAAAAACACCATGTCTTTATAGTTCAGCTTTCTTCTCTGTATGTGTACTTCCACTCTCAGACATAATTATATTTAATAAAAGCCTTCCTTCTCCATCATTAAAAAGAAGGATGAGCCAGGTTTTCCAGTATGAAATCAAAGCCAAAGATTCAAAGAAACTTGTGAAAAGTTTTGAAGAGAGTTACTTCAGTCACTAATTAGGACAACCTTAGTTAATTCAGGGAACTTGGGGGATTTTGACTATGAACCTTAGCTATTGGTGCATATGTATGAAAAGAGAGAAAAGTGATATGTTCAAATGTAAAACAAAACTGGCAAAAGAAGTTCTTGACCTCCAGGGAGTTTTCTCTTGTCTTTCAGTTCCCACAATAGATCAGTTCACCTAGCAGTCAGATCTGCCTCATCACAGCATTCCTCAAGGGTGAAATTCTCCTTCACCTACACACAGACACTCTACACGGGAAAGGCATAGAAGCATCTAGTGATTACTGAGATGACAATGACATTCCACTAAGACAGTATATCCTGATGCATGAGGTCAGTATTCACATTAAGTAGATATATTCTTGTTATGTCCAACAACTTTATGAGACCATTTTGACTTTTTTTCCCCCTAACTTTTTTTGGTGGGGGAGGAATGGGGGGAACTCTCCCTGGTTGAGAACAGCCCACAACTTATAAGGATGTGTTGACAGCAATATCAGAGAGATGAACTCTAAAATGTAAAACCATCACATAACTTCACAACTTGGAGAAAGATGTATTACAGCAAACAATCTCACCAGTATTAAAGTACTAAAAACTTGAACTGTTCCAGTTGTAAAGTGGTAAAATATAGCTAAGCTTTTCTAGCAAGGATGAAAAAAAAAAAAAAGTAAACCAGCTATTCAAGATTGCATATGAAGTGATTCTAAGAGAGACAGTATTTCATCCACAGCTGCTGAAATCTAGGCGTGTTTTACACCAACACCTCCCCTCCCACCCTGCAATGCATCAACCATCTCCACTTTACTCTTTACACTGAGGAATATGACCAAGTCCATGTACCAAAAGGGGAGAAACCACATAAACATCACACTGAAAGTTTCTCTACTTTGGGCCAACAGGAAATTCCAGTTACTTCATTCACTGGAGCTGGTTAAGCTGCTGAAATGAAATAGATGCTTGGAGAGATCACTACCTCAGGACAGAGACTTGATTTTCAGAGTTGGGGGAGGTTAGACAAAGACGAATGGGATGCCGAGTCTCACTACGAGGTCAAAGCTCCCAGAATTAAAAAGAGCTGGTGGGTCAGTGAAGGGGCCGGGGGTCGGGAAGAGGCAAAAATTGGCACCAAAAATGAAAACGCTGAACTAAAAGCGAACTTTTGTTTGTACTTAGGTAAGAGCACCGGTCAGAGGGGTGAATGCAGCCCCAACGCTCGCTGAGATCCTCAGAGATTTTCACAAACGGATCCTCCTGAAGTCTCAAGGACTGGAATCACCGTAAGTCCATACCTATGTGGTACCCTGCTTCTCCAACAGACTACCTTTCCCTGACCCTTCTCCCACGACCTCGGCTCCTCCTCTGCCTACAGCGCCCCCGGGGCTCCTCTTAGCCTCCCACACAGACAAACAAGAGGGAAGGAGCGGACAGTGGGACGGGGCCAGCCCAATTCTCACACTCCATTAGGGCGCCCACTCCTTCGAGGCGGCCAGGAACCTTCGGAACCCGAGAGCGCCACACGCGCCCGCCACCTGCACGGCCGCCGGGTCTCGGGTCCCGCCGTCCCCACCCGAGAGCCCGACCCTCGCGCTGGGCCGGGGCTCCGGGGTTCCGCGCGGATGCCCGAGAGCCGGCTCGGGGCCGCCAGGGGGCGGGAGGGAGCAGCAGGCTGGGCGCCTCCCCGCCTCGTTCCCCTCCCCCGAGCCGCTTGCCACTCACGGATTTTCACTCGGCGGTGGTCGAGGCGCGCGGTGGCGGCGTGCAGGGCGTCGAGGCGGCGGTGCAGCGCTGCGGTGCGGCGGCCCAGGGCGGCCGCCTGTCCCTCGAGCTCGCCGAAGATGTCCCCGGCGCAGCGCGACAGGTCGGCGAGCTGCTCCAGCAGGCAGACCAGGGCGTGCGAGCTGACCTGCTCCAGCGAGCGGAAGAGCGGCGCGCCCGCCGCCCCGGCCGCCTCCGGCTGGCGCAGCCGCGCGGGCTCCACGGTCCTCTGGTGGAAGGGCATGGCCGGGCCGGGCGGCGCGGGCGAGCGCGGCACTCAGTCCGGCCCCCGTCGGCGCGGGGCGCCAGTCCGCATCCAACACAAAGAAAAGTCCGGGCGGCGGCGGGGCGCCGAGGGGGGAGCCGGGAGGCTCCTACCCGCCGGGGAGCGGCGAGGCGGGCGGGCGGGACGGACCGACGGGCGGGCGGGCGGCGAGGAGGAGGAGCGGCGGCCGCCCGGGGAGCCGCGGGGAAGGGCTCCGGAGGGTCCGAGCGGCGGCCGCCTGGCGCCCGGCGGCGCCCTTCCAGCCGCCAGGGTTCCCGGGCCGCGCGGCCAAAGGAAGTTCGAGGAGCAGCTCCCGGGCTGGGGGCGCGGCGGGCGAGGCAGCGAGTGGAGACGCGAGTCCCGCTGAAGTTTGCAGGGAGGCAGGAAAGAGCCGGCGGCTCCTTCCCTCCCTCCCGATTGGAGAGGGAGGAGGAAGCGGGGGAAGTGCCGCCGACACCGGGCGAGAGGGAGGGGAGGCGAAAGAAAGGAAAGGGGGAGGAGAAAAGGGCCGGCCCGGGGAACCACCTGCGGCTCCCGCGGCCGGCGCGCCCAGCGCTCGCGGGGAGGTGGTGGCCCCGCGCCTGGACGCACCCTGGCGGGCCGGGCACGGCCGCCCGGTCCGGGGGTTCCCACGTCGCCGCCCCACTTCCCGTCAAAGCCCCCCCGGCGGTTGGGCAGAGCCCTCGCCCGACCCCCGGCCCCCGCGCGGGGAGGGGTGGGGCGCCGCGGGGCGGAGGCACGGGGGAGGCGGCGGCGGCGGCGAGCCCAGCTCCGGCTGCTCACCTGCGCTTCTGCCTGCGGGGCCCGGGTCAGCGCGCCCCGCTCGCCGGCGACGCCCCGGGGCCTCTGTGGGTCCCCCTAGGCTCTCCCAGTCCCCCTCTGGAAGGCGGCCACGGCTTCCGGGCCGCTTCGGTGGATCTAAAAGAGGACCTCGTTAAATCGCCCAGTGGCCAGGGGTTCTGTAGCCGACTAGGAGTGCGCGCGTCCCAACTGGGGGGCGGGGAGGACTCTAAGGACTTCTTTTTGGAGATGCTTCAAGTGAGGTTTTCTTAGCAAAATGGCTCCTCCTGTGGCTCCCTCCCCTCCATCTGGAAGGGTCCTGGAGAAATGTGCTGAATCTGGGTTTCTTGCCCCAACCATGTGAGAGAGAGAGAGAGTGAGTGTGTGTGTGTTGGGAAAGTGGGGAACGAGGGGGGTGGGGGGAGACGGGGGAGAGGGCGGCCCAGAACCTAGAACCCTGAATTCGGTGCCTGGAAGACGTTTAAGCTAAATGCTATTGAGATCATCGTCATGGGACGCCCCACTAACTCAAACCTTCTGGTTAGAAGTATTTGAGGAGACTGAGTCCAATACCCTGAAGCTAAAATCTCACTGGCCTCCTCGCTATGTTTGCTCAGCAAAGGAATCTCGGTTCTTCGGTTTCTGCCCCCCAAGTGACCCGAATTGCTGTGCTGTTGGGTTGCAGTTTGGGAATCAGTCTCCCAGAGCTGTGCTGATTTTACTACAAAGTGGATTCCCTTTCTCTGGGAGACAGGAGACATGCAAGACAAACAGGCCTAAGGGAGCACCTTCAGATGAAAGTTAATAGATAGAAATGGGTTTTGGTCTTTCCCTTGTACAGCTGATCATTTTTCACAGTATGGGCAAATAACAGTCTCATAGATCACCCACTCTGACAACCTTCGGGTTATTATGAGGCACAAAGGAACTGCTGCTGTCCCTGAAAAAAATGCTTTGAAATTTATGAAGCACCGTATAAACATCAGGTACAGTATAAAAGTGTGTGATTCCCTCAAGAAGCATTTGTTGAGCGCCTGTGTGTGAAGCACTGGCTAGAAATAAGATACAGTCAGCAAAGCTGGCTCCATCCCAGCCATCAGGGGGCTCCCGGTGCAGGGAACCAGAAATAACATTTTGAATTCACAAATAATTCACCTATTTAAAGCATACAATTCAGTGGATTTTAGTATATTCAGTGTTACGCAAACATCACAATTTTAGAACATTTTAATCACCTCCTCCTCTATCCCCCCCTCCACCAAAAAAACAGTTCTCTTCAATACTCACTCATCTTTTTGTTTCTATGTATCTGCCTCTTCTGGACATTTCATATAAAGGAAATTACACAATATGTGCCCCTTTGTGTCTATCTTTTGCTTAGCATCCTGTTCTCCAGGTTCATCCATGTTACACCCTATATAAGTGCTTCAGTTCCTTTTATGGCTGAATAATATTACATTGCATGGATATACCACATTCGTTTATCCATTCATCCGTTGATGGACAGCTGAGTTTCCACTTTGGGGCTATTATAAGTACTGGGGCTATGCACATTCATGTACAAGTTTTTGTGTGGATATAGGTTTTCATTTCTGTTGAGTATACACCCAGGAGTAGAACTGATGTGTCACATGGTAATTGTGTTTAACTTTTTGAGGAACTGCCAGACCATTTTCCAAAGTAGCTGCACCATTTAACATTCCCACCAGCAATGTATAAGGGTTCCAATTTCTCCACATCCTCACCAATACTTGATATTATCTTTTTAATTCTAGCCATCCTAATGGTTGTGAAGTGGTATCTCATTGTGGGTTTGATTTACATTTCCCTGAAAGCTAATGATTTGGAGCATCTTTTCATGTTCTTATTAGCCATTTGTTTCTCTTCTTTGTAATAAGATAGCATACATTTGTGGAGAAATGTCTGTTCAGAAATTTTGTCCATTTTTGAAAGACTGGATTATTGTCTTTTTGTTATTAAGAAGGAATTGGTCTTTACATAGTCTAGATACATGTCCTTTATCATGAATAACACTAACTGCTTCAGCAGACTGTTGTGGTTCAGCATTGTTCATTAATTTATGCATTCATCCTTCTCATCCCTTGAGACTGTCGTCTTGGTCTGCAAAGAAATATGGTTTCATCACATAAACTAATATAAGGGGAGCAAGGACATTTTTGTTAATTTGTAATCCTGGGGCAATATGAATAGAATTTTTTAATAAAATGATTTCAGTACTCCAGACGCTGACTTTAAGCTCTCCACGTAACCAGAACATTGAATAAACAGGATTCGTGGAGTGTACCCATAAAAGCAACTCAATTTTTGTTGCCTGCTGCCCCGTTAAAAATCAGTTCAATAAGGATAGTTCTTCCCCTTCCACTTAATGACAACTCAAGCAGTCCCATAACTATTTTGTTCTCTCTCAGGCAACTGAAAATCCTGCTATTACTTAGAGATAAGACATGCTCTTATTTCAGTAATTAAAATCTTGCCCCTTCCCCAGCAGGGCTTTCTGTGGGCAGAAGTCAGGCAAAGGGCTTTGTCCTCCATCTCATCCTCCCCGGCCAGCTTGCTAACGATCATAAGGGGAGGGAGGAGTGGGGCAGCAGGAAAGTTTATAAGGTACTGGTACTCTGACAAAAAGGGCATCACACCCTCTGGGCCTGATGGACGTGTGAAGCCAAATCTTTCATGAACACTTCTGTGGCCCCTACAGGGAATGTTTGAACATACTTCCTGAGACGCTGGCAAGGAAGTCTCTCAGTCTTGGTTTTCCTTGAGTCCACTCCACACAGACTCTCGCTGTTGGGTCCTCTCAACTCTCCAGCAAGACCTTTTAGGCAGAATCCCTTTCAAAATGACCCCAAGCTGACCTTCCTACTGTGGACTCCCATATGGTCTCTGAGATTCACACATTTCTAGAAAGCTTATGGTTGAAAGGTAGAACAACTTCCTCCCAGACATGGCCCTCTACTCTGCCCCATAGGATGCAGTCCCTTCCTCAGGTGGGAATCTGGCACCATCCACTGTCAGCTTGGAGCCTACAGCACGTGCTCAGGGGTTCTGAGAAAGTCCTCACCTGGCTCGGTGGTAGATGCCAGCGCCCCTACCCTTGCGGAGTGAGGCCAGAACTCCCCAGGCAGCTCCATCCAAACAAATCCTCCTCCCAAAGCCCTCCCCACAGTAACCTCTTTTGTAGCCTCTGTCTGAATAGGTATCTCATCAGTCCTCAACCACTTAGTACTTTGAGATTTCCACCTTGTAGTCTCCATCCTAACTCATTTTGGTATCTGATAGCTGTCATTTCCTGGTGCATCAGTCACAACTTCCCAATTAACATCCTGTAAAATAATATATATAACAGAAAACACTATGCTAATTTATTCCAAGAAGAATTTAATGCCACCTACTAAGTTAAGGAAAGTAGGAAAAGAATCTCATTTGGGAGAGAAGTGGTTTGGTGTGACATGCAGTTAGAAGGATCTGATGGGTAGGTAAAGATCTGAGGGTGGAATTCAGATAAGGTTTGGGAGCCGTAGAGGTAATACTTAAAGGTAATACTTGAATACATGAGAACAGATGTCCTAAGAGCTAATAGATGACTAAGTGTAAGGATGGATGAGCAGAGAGCTAAGGTCCAAGTCAGGGAAAGGCCCCAGCCAGGGGGCAAGAGGAGAAGAAAGGAGATTGAAAGAAAACAGAGGAGGAAATCTGAGTGGTGGCTTTCACCAATCCCTAGGGTAGTGGGGCTTCAGACTGAAAAAGTGGCCAAAACGAGGCAGGTAGAGGTAAGTGGGGAAGGGGTTATTGGCAACCTTCAAAAGAACAATTCCATTATGACAGTGGGGGCAGAAGCCAGATATCAGTGATATGAATAGAGAGGATATATAGAGAGAGAGGATATCTGTGTGTGTGTGTGTGTGTGTGTGTGTGTGTGTGTGTGTGTGTGTGTGTGTGTGTATGGAACATTCATAGAGAAAACTGCCATGAAAAGAAGCTCAAAAACGGATTTGATAAGGCATTATTATCAAAACATTTTTCCCCTCAAAGTAGTGCTTGAAAACCACTGGCTCAAGATGGCACTCAAGGTCTGGCTCAAGATGGCGCTAGGAAAACCAGGACACTGCCCACCCTAGTGGGCCATCCTCCCCCTTTCTGCTGACAGAACTCACCTTGTGTACCAGTATGTCCAGCCTCTTGAGATGTCATAATCCTTCTGTCCCATCCTGGTTTGACCGTGAGTGGTCAGGTGTGAACCAAATCTAAGCCAATAAATTTTAAGGGGAAGTGGGAGCCTTCGAGAAATATTCACCTCCTTGATGAGAGGGGAAAGAACAGAGAAGGCTCTCTCATTGTCATCTCTCTGGTCAGACCCCTGCCTCCTGCCTTTGGATGCACTCCGATCGTGATGGGATATCTGGAACTGCGGCAGGATCTTGAGACCATGAGAGGCAACCCAGAAGAATGAAAGCCATCATGCAAAAACTGCACTTGCCCCATCAGGATGACCCCATATGCACTTAAGGGGTAAATCCTCGTGGTCTGGGGCCCAGGAACATTAGCATCACCTGGGATCTCATTAGAACTATAGAATCGCAGGCCCCAGATTGACTGAGAATCTGTTTCAACAAGCTCCCCAGGTGAATCAGATGTATTGTAATATTTTAGTTTGAGAAGCACTAAACTGTTGGTTGGATTTTTCTGTTACTTCAGTTGAATACAGGAATTTATGAGGGGAAGAAGTAGTGGGTGATCAAGGGATTGAAGATTCTGGAGACAATTAAGTGAATATGGAAGGAAGAGACCAAGAATACAAATGAAGTTGCCAGATGGCCTAGATCTCAGTAAGACGGGAGCAGAAACCATCCATTTGGAGGGGATATAAGAAAGGAAATGTGGGGAGTTTCTTAGCAACTCAACAAGTGGGGAATACAAGAATTACTGAATGACAGCTCAGGTGAGTTGGATGGCTTGAGTAAGAGGTACATGGATCTAACTTTTCTGCACTCTAGAAGCCCCAGAACAGAGAGAGCAGACGGTTGCAAATTAACACAGTGGGAACTTCAGGGGGATCAAGGTCACGATGAAGGTCATCATTAAAAGGCTGTCTGTGGAGTATGAGGTGGATTGGAGAATGTGGTGGACAAACATAAGTAAACGGCCTGAGTTCGAGGGGAGAGTTTCCAGCATGCAGTCCTGGGAAGGCCCAGAACTTCACGGAATGGGCCTGAAGTGGCTGCAGGAGAATATCAGAAAAAATACGCACGAACGTGGTGATTAGAGAAGGGGGCACCAGATATGAAATCTCAGAGATAGAACAATGACTTATGGTTATGTGAATGGAAAAAAGAAATGTTCTTAATGACAAAGGAAAGCAAACTGCATCAACCAACTAGGGGATGTACAGTTGATGTCTACTTCTTGATAATTATCCAAAAGGTAAAAATTAAAATCTGCCTTTAATGGAAATAAAATATTTGCCCCATTTGAAACAAAATATTTTCTACAGTGCTCAATAAATCTTTTTTGTCCCTATAGTAGTCAATAAATCTTATCAAAAAGGACTCAAACTTTACATGATAATAGATATGGGTTTCACCTCAGGGTTTATGATAAAAATTGACACCAACTGTATTCGTTTCCTCAGGCTGCCATAACAAATTACAAACTGGATGGCTTAAAACATCAGAAATGTATTGTCTCACTATTCTGGAAGCTAGAAATATGAAATCAAGGTGTCAGCAGGGCCCTGCTCCCTCTGAAACCTGTCGAGGAGAATCCTTTCTTGTTTCTGGTATTTGCCAACAATCTTTGGTGTTTCTTGGCTTAGAGGTGGATGCATCAGTCCAATCCCTGCCTCCATTGTCACATGGCCACATTCTCCCCACGTGTCTCTGTCTCTGTGTCTCTACCCTTCTTATAAGGACACCAGTCACACTGGATTAAAGGCCCACCCTACTCCAGTAAGACTTCATCTTAACTTATTACATCTGCCAAGATCCTACTGCCAAGGAAGGTCACAGTGTGAGGTACTGGGGGCTAGAACTTCAACATACCTTTTTAAGGGACACAATTAAACCAGTAACACTAACCCAATGAGATGGCAGAATCAACTGTTTTTAGGTTAATTATTTAGATCAAGAGAATCTTCATGCCTAAATTACTAGAGGCAGAAAGCAATGGCATATTAAACTCCCAGGTCCCAGCTTGGGACCTTTCTGGGTGAGGCAGGGGGTGCTGGGAAGGGTGACAGGATAGAAACACTGGGGGAGGCTGGTGTTCTGGGCTCTGGTCACAGCCCTCCTGTTGGTTGTTCTGTGCAGCTGTCACCCCTCTTCCTCCATTCATAAATTCTGCAAGGGATCGGGCTCTGCCCTTGACTCTGTTGATCTCTGCTCAACAGTCAACAAGAACTGAGAAAGCAGAAAGGAGCCCTGAGGTCTGAGACTACATCTGTACATGAAACCATGACTAGCGCTCTGTATTCACACTTTCCATTAACATATTTGAAGAGAGAATAAAGAGAAATCCTATTAAATCAACTCCAGAACCAAAGTGGTAGAAGTTTAAATACTTTGTAAAGACTCCAAAAACTAGAGGAAAGCAAAATCAGAAGTCCTGATAGAGTATACAGTATTTTCCAACTTTTTGATACATAGTACAAATTGTTATTGTATGAAAAGTCTCATGGTTGATACACTATTAGTATCACTTACCCAGTAGGAAAAAATGCAACAAATTATCATAATGTGAAAAAGACACAATAGGCACAGTGGGGTGTAACATGTAACATTCAGTCCAGGAAATATACTGTAGTTTATATGTGGGATTTGCCAAGTGATAGAAATTTCTGTCCAGTCAGTCTGGAGACTTCTGTAAACCAAAGAGTCTTCTGCTTTTAACAGACACTGGCAGGCAAGTGGTAATTTTCCCCAAATTAAAAATGACACTGGTCTTTGATTAGCCAGAGAGATCTTCCTCAAATGCAAATCTGATTATGGCCCTCAGCTAGAGAACCTTCAAAGCATTTCCAATACCTTTAGGATTATCCTTAATGGGGGGCTTAAAGCCTGAAGGTGTGGTCCTGCCTTTCTCTCCAGCCTCTACTCTCACCCTCACCTGAGAGTGGGGCGGGCCGTACAGACTCAACATTTTCTTCAGTTAAAAGAGTCTCTCCCGGGACTTCCCTGGCGGTCCAGTGGTTAAGACTCCGCGCTTCCACTGCAGGGGGCACGGGTTCAATCCCTGGTCAGTGAGGATCATGCATGCTGCATGGCATGGCCAAAAAAAAAAAGTCTCTCCTTCCTCCTCCCCTCCCCCCCTTATTCTCTTCTTTATAGTTCCCTTGACTCCCTCCTTCAGATGTTCACTCACATCACTTCCTTGACTAAACCTGCCCTCACCTCCCCAGCCAGGTCAGTTCTCCCTATCATCAGGTACTGAACTTCTCCTTCTTGAACATATGAGAGTTTGTATTTATACATTCATGTGATTTTTAAATTAATATCTATATTAGTCAGGGCTCTGAAAGGAAACAAATCAACTCAGATGGTTCAGTTAAGAGAACTGAACAAAGATAAGATGTTACAGAGGTGTGAGCAGGTTAAGAGAGGCATCAATGGATGCTGAGACCCCCGGACTAGCAGTAGTGGGGAGCCTTTGGGGCCCCTGGGTTTGAAGGGTGTAAGGGGAGCACCACCCTGATTCCCCTCCAGGACTGACCTCATCCACCAGCAGCGGGGGGTACTGGTGGCCAACAGGCATTAGCCAAATCCCTCTTTGGGACTTGTCCTCCACTAAAAGGAACTTCCTTACTGAAGACATGCCCTTCCCTAGAGGCAACCACACACAATGGCTGGTCTACATGGAGGTATAAATGTCCCGCCCACTTGCCCAGTTGTGACAACTGCAGGGCCATCCCAACATATTCTGCCCAGTCCTGCTTCCCTCACTTCCCCACCCCAAGTAGCAACCCCAAGTAGCAACCCCAAGCACTCACTCCTCAGCAAACCTTCTACAGACAGAGTATCAGAGTCTGTTTCCCAAAGAACCTGACCTGGAAAAAAAGCCCAGGGGAAGGAAGTGTTCTCAAAGCACCATACAAGCTGGTGCCTTGAGAAGGAGGTCACTTGTAAACTGAAGAAGTGCATTCACTGCCAAAAATGTAGCCCTTGAGCAGGAAGAGAACGGGGGGGGGAAATATCCCAATCTCTCCTCTCCCCACTTTCAATCTCTTGCCGGTACTTCGCATTGGTGGGAAGCTGGCCCAACATCCTGGGCTAGAACAGATCAGGTAATAGTTGTGGTGGGCAGAGGGAAGCAGACACAAATGGAGGTTAATCAGAACAGCCCACCTTTTCCCCTCAGCATCCATTTCTGCTCTTCCCTCAATGAAGAAACTCTGACCCCCAACATGTGGGAAACACCCCTAGCTACTGTCAGCCACAGGATGCCAATTCAGTTATGTTCTGAGCAGGACCTAAACTGCAATGTTAACTACCTTCAGAACTTCATATGGGGTAGCAGGAAAGGAGGGGAGGATAAAGAAAGAAATCAATTAGCATAAGTTATGCACCCACCTCTATAACTAGTCTTGCGGGGGTCTAAGCTGATAACCACAACACCCGTCTTCTACCACCCACTCCATATTCTCTTTACTCTAGGTCAGCGCCTGTTACGGTAAACCAAACCTTCATTCCTGAAGGATCTGAGTCCCGGACAATAACCTTCCATTGACTGTTTTGTGTCGCAACAACCAGATATCTCTTCAGTAAGCAGCCAATACCTCCAGTGGCAAGAGGAGCCCCCAGTAACCAAGAGGGTCGTCTTAGCTTCCAATTTAATAGAACCATGGTTATGTTCTCTAGCAGAACATAGACAATTTTCCCCCCTTGTGGACGAGGACTTCTAATGAGAAGCCAGCTGGCCAGGGAGACTGAGAGATGCTCAGGCATGAAGGATGGAGGAGGGGATAGATAGCAAATAGAAAATAACCAGTACAATGAGAAGAAATAGAAGAAGAAGTGGCTGCCACCAGGGAAAGTAAAGGTCAGGAGGAAGAGTCTGCCAACTACGTAAGATACAAAAGAGATCACAGATGAGTGTGAATATAACAAGTTAAAAATAAAAATAATCATACCCATTAGCAGATGATCCAGGCAACATCCAACAAGTAGTTAGAACCTAATGCTCAAGTAAGGAGAAGAGGCTGGAAAATATGCTTGTGGGGAGATGTTCATAACGGGTGAGAAGTGAAGCTCAGGAAGTAGGTAAGATTTAGAGTCAGCAAAGACTGATGGAGCAGCCTCCCGGAGACTTCCATAGAGCCATCTTCATTCTCACAACAGTGGTGTGTAGTTAAGATTGTCTCCATTTTTTCTTTTTTTTTTGTCTCCATTTTTTGACATGAACAAATAGATTCAGAAAGATTCAGTGACTTTCTCAAAATTGCATAGAAGCAAGGAGCCTGGGTCTCTAGGGGTCTCACCAAGGGAGAGAGAAGGGACAGGGCGTTGTATTTCTGAGCACCTCTTACGTACCAGGGATCGTGCCAGGCATTGTGTGCACATTATCTCACTTAATCCTCATGTAATCTGAAGGTAAGTTTTACTGTACCCACTTTATAGATGAGGTAGCTGAGAGGCTCAGTAAATTTAAGTACCTTGTCCAAGAGCTCAAAGCTAGGAACCAATAGAGTCGGAGTCTGAACCCAGGTCAGGCCCCAGGATCCCTAATTATTCAACTATGTCACACTACAAGGGGGCCCAGAACACATTTTACTGGTAAGAAAAGAAACAAGATCCAGAAAACCACAAAAGAGTTCCTCAAATAAGCCTGAGAAGATCCAAAAATAGCCTAGTATCTCGGAAGTCAAGGGGAGACTTTTTCACTGGGAGACGAATAATATCATGGAAACACAGTGGATTCTACTAGCTCCAAAAATGCTACAAGCTGGCTGTGAGACCAGATAGCAATCTCTTAGCTTATCTGGGCCACTGTTTCCTCATGATGAACAGTACAGAGGCTTCTCCTCTACCTCCAGACTTACCTGTATACATACGCATCATTTCCTCCATCTCCAGGTGGACGTTCTACCTGCCTGTGCTTATTAGGAAGGATTCATCTGTTCCTGCATCTCCAACACCGTGCTCCTACAATCACCCCTCTCTGGAATCTTTGCTCTCTCTCTATCCCCATTTGCCACTTGAGCATTTAAGACACACTCACACCTCTCATTAAAGGATGAAAAACCCTTCCCTTCATCCTGATTTTCTATATAATTAGCCACCCCACCCTTCTTTCTCTTTCCCTTCCTAGTCAAGCTTCTAGACTAGTCTGCATTTGAGGTCTCCAGGTCCGCAAACCAAGTCACTGCAATCTGCTCTCTCACCCATCCCTCCTTCGGAATGGCTCTGCTGATGTCACCCACAACCTCGTGCTTGCTTTGGCCCGTGACTCTATGCTGCATCTCCCATTTTTTGACCATTTCCACTTTCTTGAAGCTGTTCCCAGGTTTCTGCCATGCTCCTTTTTCACTCACTCTGTATCATATTTTCCTAATTTGAGGGGCTAAAAGCTATGAACACACTGTGAAAAATGCACATTTGCAGGAAATATGGCTTTTATTTTTCTGAGCCTCTACAGGCCACCACACTGACCTTGGAGGAGTTACTGTACCTCAGCTCATAGAGGCTCCCAGAGCTACACCTATGACTTTATTGCTTAAATGCCCAGCTCTTCATTTTACACCAGAGCTCACAGCTCAGCTCTTTCCACTTCCCAGCTGTGCGGCTCTGGGAAAGGCAGTTCACCCCTCATATCTCCATTCCTCATATGTAAAGCAGAGATCATAGCAAGATAATCCTTATGTGGTTGCTGTGATACCCACATGAGTTACAACCTGTAAAGTGCTTAGCCACTGCCTGGTACATAGTTTGTTGTTACTTAATGAACGTGTGTTATGTAACTAGATCTCAATTCTCCTTTCTTCCTTCCTTCTTTCCTTTCCTTCCTTTTCTTCTCCTCCTCCTTCCCTCCCTTCCTCTCACTCTCCCTCTCTCTTTCTTCCCCCCTCTCTCTCTTCCTCCTTCCTTCCCCCAAATCCATTTGCTCAACTGCTAAAGGACATTTCAACCTGAAAGTCTCACAGAAATATCCCAAACTGAGCTCATCTACTCCACCTACCCCAACTTGCTCCTCCGTTAGCATTTCTTGTACCTGGACTACTCCTTACAACACGCCACACAGCCTCCCTCCAGAACGACAGCCATCTGTTGGTAAACATTTGGGTGACAGAGATGTTCAACTGGCTACAGATCTGCCACCCAAATTATATTCCACCATCTTGTCTATAAGGAGATCATGGGAGACTATCAAAGGCCTTACTGAAATCACGTTGCCATTCTTCTGTTCTACAAGTAACCACCTCAAGAAGGAATGAAGGAACTGTGACTCAAAGAGAGAAAACAGCTATAGAAGATGAAATGCAGCAAATAAATAGCCTTTAAAATCTCAACCAGAGCAGCTAGAAGTAACTTCTTTACAGTTATTCGACTATAATGTATGAATTCTACAAAAAACAAGGTAAAAGAAAACCTGAATCAGAATCAGGGCAGGAACATTTCTCTTGGCCAATTTCAACATCTTATTGAGAAGAGACTGGAAGTGCCAGTATTACACTACGTACTTTTTTAGCTTTCTGCTTTCATATTTATACTTTGCTGAACTGTTTAGTAAATAGTATCAGCTTCTTTCCATAGTATGGATTACTCCCTGCAGAGCAGTTTTTACCCAGCAGCTTTTAAAAAACTCAGCTGGTCTTCATCAACTGACAATACAGGAAACAGCTTATAAACCTATTATTTTTTGTTCGCTGTGAATATTGTTTACTACAGCTTCACTTGAGAAATTCCTTTTAAAACTTATATTAGGAAAAGCACTGCTTCCTAGAAGAAATGAGTTTGTTTTTTCTCCACGGTTAATTAAAAAAATTTTAACTGACCATAGACCCATAGCTTCATGACAAATTTATTGTCCTATTATAGTACCTGTGCCCTCCGGGCCAGGATATATGTGTTCTATTTTCACCCAATCCCACCACCACACTTATTAACTTTCCACTCTATTTTCCATGACCTTACTTTAAACAAAATTCTATTTATTGAATATTTACTTTTTTACATGTGTACCTGGTGAGCTGCCTCAAATCCTTGGTTGATAAAGGTGAGGTGTGCATTAAATTTAAATTAACTATGTATTAGTTATTTAATATGGTGCCATCATTCCCAATTAACCCCTGTTACTATTTTTATTTTTTTATTTAAAAAAATTTTTTGTTCTTACAGTTTTTTGCGGGGGAGGGGAGGGTGGCACACCATGAAGCTCATGGGAATCTTAGTTCCCTGGCCAGAGATCGAACCTGGGCCCCCTGCAGTGGAAGCACAGAGTCCTAACCACTGGACTGCCAGGTGTTCTTCCAGTTTTATTGGGACATAATTGACATACAGCACTGTAAAAGTTTAAGGTGTACAGCATAGTGATTGGACTTACATACCTCATGAAATGATTATCACAATAAGTTTAGTAAACATCCGTCATCTCATATAGATACAACTTAAAGAAATAGAAAAAAATTTTTTTCCTTGTGATGCAAACTCTTACGATTTACTCTCTTAACAATTTTCATATAGAACGTACAGCAAAGTTAATTTATATTTATCATGTTGTACATCACATCCCTAGTACTTATGTGAAAGTCTGTACCTTCCCTCTTATTACTTTTAATGTTCTAAGGTTGCAAAAATAGTTTATGCATTATCATAAGGGGAGGTACCTAAACCAAGTGAGCCCACCTGGCAATTGCAGTGACCACCCTGCTGCCCAGACTGGACAGACCGAGCAAGTCCTGCTCCATCTGGAGGCGACAAATCGTCTTATCCGCACAGTAGGCCTCTCTCTCTTCCAGTGTCCGTGCTCCAAATGTGGTGTCATAAGATGATGAAGTGGGTCAGATGAATTTATTATTCAGTAAATTCATATTATTTTCCTTCTCCAATTTCCAATCAAGGATCCTAATTTTATGTCTCTTTCCTCTCCTTCCTCCCTCGTCTGGTCATTTATTTCATTCTTCATCTTCAAATTCAAAAAGAAGAAATGGGATCAAAACAACCTAAATGTCCATCAGCAGATGAATGGATAAAGAAGATATATACAATGGGATACTACTGAGCCATAAAAAAAGAACAAAATAATGCCATTTGCAGCAACATGGGTGGACCTAGAGATTATCATACTAAGTGAAGTCAGTCAGAAAGAGAAGGACAAATACCCTATGATATCACTTATATATGGAATCTAAAATGTGGCACAAATAAACTTATTTACAAAACAGACTCACAGACACAGAGAACAGACTTATGGTTGCCAAGGGGGAGGGGAGGTGGAGGAGGGATGGATTGAGAGTCTGGGGTTAGTAGATGCAACTATTATATATAGAATGGATAAACAACAAGGTCCTACTATATAGCACAAGGAACTATATTCAATAACCTGTGATAAACCATAATGGAAAAGAATATGAAAAAGAATGTACATATGTATAACTGAATCACTTTGCTGCAGAGTAGAAATTAACACAACATTGTAAATCAACTATACTTCAGTAAAATAAATTTTAAAAAAAAGAAACGGGAAAAACATGACCAAATATTAGGCTATTAAAACTATGTACCTGAGACAAGAAAAAATTGAAAGACCAATTTTCTATAGTCAAAATGGAAAATTAAGAATATTCTTATTTCAAGAAGCTCTGAAAGAAAAGTTTTTTCTAGAATTATCTATAGAAATTGCTTTATTTCCTACATGCAGTAAACATCTAAATTGTCCACTTCTTTTCGATCATGGAGATCTAAGAAACATGGTCAGGAAAACTGTTCTTTCTCCGTTGTGAAGTTATTTTAAGTTTAGGCTCCTTGTTTTACTCTCTTTTTTTTTCCACTTTCAACTACTACTTAAGCCTAATATATTAATGTAACATTCTATGAGAAAGTAATTATGTAAATACAAACAAGGTATAATTTTCTTACTTATTAAGTCTCCAGAAAAAAATCTACACCAAGAGAAAACAAAAATGCTTTCAGATACATATATATATATATATATATATATATATATATATATATATATATTCCTTTGTTTCCATTTTTCTCACATCTTGTGAAAGGGCTATTGGCTATTTCTTTTGAAAAATACAAAATGGTAAAATTTTAAATTATTGTATTATGCTTCAATAAACAGATATGATAAGGGAACACTGTCAATAACAGAATAATTCATCATTTTACGTAGGTAGTTGATTATTTGTAATATTACGCATCCCCAAGGATCAAACCCAAAGAGCTTTTTCATGAATGTGGGAAACTGGCGCATTCTCAGAAATTTTCACAATAATATATATTTAGTCAGAGGTGAACTTACTGTGAAGGTAACAAGGCTAATGCCTCAGGGCTCCTCACTTGATTTTTCCTTGGCCCTGTGAGGAGACCTTATCAATGTGTTCACAGGGCCACATATTTTTGTGAAGTTTGCAAAAATCAATTATTTGGTATTCTTTCTTCTCAAAGAGGGATTCCAAAATTGCATAAGCTTTGGGCTGCATAAAGCCTGGATCTATGCCTCATCTCAATGGAAAACGACCTAGCAGTCTATTTTTCTCAAAGTAAGACCATAACTACAGCAAACCAGCTCTCTTCTATAAAATACTGTTTTAATTGCATAAGACTAAGAAAAAAACATGTGCCTATTTGGGTCATTTATATTAGGCTATTTTTAAAGTAATATGGAAATACAATTTGAAGAAATGCCCTTTTTAATATTCAACTAAGTCCAACTGTAACATAAATAATTAGCTTTTAACTTCTATTAATAATTTAGCCGTAACTCACACTTCCTAATAAACTAGAATTTGGCAATAATTCAATATACAATTAAGATTTCACAGACATGCCCAGATTTTTTTAAATGTATGCCCATAAAGAGTTGAAATAATATGTCTCCCCCAACATTTCCCCTTCTAGAAAAAAGTACATTTAAGAAAAAAAAAACTGAACATAAAAAATTACATGTCCATTATGACCTTTTCGTAAGGAAAACTAATGTTTTATCAAATCAGGATGTTTATGACATATAAGTATCTTTCATTACAGAGTATTCTTTCTGTCATTGAAATTCAGCAATTATAATCCTAAACTATGCTTGCCAATCTTAACCACAAGGAAGTTAGAGAGAAAGGTAATTCATAAGACAGCTCAGTACCCCAAACCACCTAGATTATTGTGGGCCATAGTCAACACCTCAAATTATACTGAGAAACAAACAGGTAGCCAAAGGGAAATGTAGAATACAATTCTGAGCAATTTATAATTTTATTCCTTAGAGCTTGTGCCTCTCAACCATCAAGTGGCCCAACTGTGCATGATCTGTAGCTTCCAAACGGCTCCTCAAAGTGTGTTGCAGACATCCAGCCTCAAGCTCACAAAGGCCACCTAGCATAGTGCCCCGAAGCTCTCATAAGTTTTACCCAGAGTAGGTGCTCACGCTAAATATCTGTTGGTAATGTGCCATGAAGGTGATGGCAAGCCACTGCTGACCATCAATTGCTCAGGTGACCTTGCCCACAATCCACACCTGGATCAACTTGCACGCCCCTTCCTTAGAGGGCACTTAGACCTGAACTGTGGTCCTGATTCCACAGCCAAAATAAAAGATTCAGTCATGTGTTTCTGTACCTTGAGAGTGAAGAGATTCGGTCAAGGCCAAGTATCTCAACTTGAGGGTAGGTGGGGGGTAAGGAGAAAGCTGACAATATCAGAAAGTGTCCTGATGCTGGAGTTACAACAGTGACTTCTCCTTTAAAAGTTACTGAAATTTTCTAGGCTTCTCTGGTGGTGCAGTGGTTAAGAATCCGCCTGCCACTGCAGGGGACACAGGTTCGAGCCCTGGGGAGATCCCACATGCCGCGGAGCAACTAAGCTGGTGCATCACAACTACTGAGCCTGCGCCCTAGAGCCCATGAGCCACAGCTACTGAAGCCTGTGCACCTAGAGCCCGTGCTCTGCAACAAGAGAAGCCACCACAATGAGAAGCTCGCCCATCACAGCGAAGAGTAGCCCCTCTCGCCGCAACTAGAGAAAGCCCGCACGCAGCAACGAAGACCCAACGCAGCCAAAAATAAATAAATTTATTAAAAAAAAGTTACTGATATTTTCGAGGCACCTACCATGTGCTGGGCATTATGCCAAGGACTGTACAGGCATTATCTCATTTAAATAACTACAAACAGGACTACAAACAGGTTTTAGTAGTACTGCCATTTTACAGATAAGGAAATAGATTTGGTGCATAGCTAGTGCATGAAGGAGAGACTCTGGATTTATATTCAGCCTGATTCAAGAGCTTGGATTTGAAAACTTTATGCCAATGTTTCCCAAAGTCTGAAACAGAATCTCTGGCAATCTGTGATAGGATTTTACTTGGTGCACGGATGCTTCATTAAATATTGAGAAAGTCATGTTCTTTTGAAGGTCTTTCAATCCTTCCTTTCCTATCAAGGAGAAAGGCTCAGTTTGGTGTTGAATTGTCAACACCTCTCTAACGCTTGCTGGTCTCCTTTTGTAAACAATGAGACCAAGCCACAGGCTCAGCCTTCGGCAGGCAGTGGTATCTAGCTGGAAGTTAACAAGTATTTTCATAGTATTTGTTTTCATATATTTTATATTTATGGAATGTGATATGGGTTTTTCATCATGTAGTAAAACAAACTTTTCCTTTTCAGTAAGTTTATTTAAACAGTGAGCATATTTAGAGAAAATATTAAGTAAATGTGGTGATCAGCTTATGGCCAGTCTATCTCCCTAGGTATCCCATCAAACACAATAGGTAGTGCTGTGAAGGTACTTTGTAGATTTGACTAAAGTCCATAATCACTTGATTTTAAGTGCGGGAGATTATCCTGGAGTATCTGAGTGGGCTCAATGTAATCACAAGGGTCCTTAAAGGGAAAGAAGGAGGCAAGAGAGTCAGAGAAGATGTGAGGACAGAAGCAGAGGTCAGAGTGATGCAGCCACAAGCCAAGGAATGTGGGCAGCTGGTAGAAGGAGAAAAAGGCAAGGGAATGGATTCCCCCCTAGAGCTTCCCTAAAATGCAGCCCTGTGTACGCCCTGATCTTAGCACAGTGAAACTGCTTTTGGACTTATGACCTCCAGAACTGTAAGAAGAGTAAATTTGTGTTGTTTTAAGCCACTAAGTTAGTGGTACTTTGTTACAGTGGCAACAGGAAACTAACACATTAGCCTATGACGTTTGCTAGGCCACAAATGACACAGTAAGCCAGATGGTACTAAGTTACAATACCTATCTAGAAACCAAGGGTCAGACTGCTTATTAAACAGTTTAGAGAGAACAGCGCTCTTTTCCCTAAATTTTGAAATGTTAGTTTATGCCTGTTAAAGGTTATTGGTGCATAGTAGGTGCTCAGTGGACATCCAGGGAGTGGATGGATGATGAAAGGTGAGTGAGAAGGAGAGAAATATTTCCCGGTGAACATGCTGTGGGACTTGCTCTCCTCTGCAAGAGCTGTGTCTGCCAAGTGAGGTTGGCCATTTGCCTCAACAAGAAAAGTAAAAAGGCGCCTGGGTCACCATTAGGAAGCAAGCAGTCTTAGGACTAAAGGTTTGCTGCCTGTAAATCAACTGCTCCACAGATACCAACTTCCAGGATTTTGACACTATGCTCTTTTTGTGTTGTGAATTTCTTAACCATCTTTAGGTCTGATCACCCAGTGGCTATAACCCCCTGATATGGCATTTGCCTAGAAATTGCTCTCCTTCCTGATTTATGACTTCTCATTTAACCTAAACTTCTCATTTTATCCTTATCTCCGTTTCATTATCTAGCTGCTGGTTTCCTTCTTGTGGACCTTCAATCATTATTTGAACCTTATGGCATTACTCACGTGTGAAGTTTAACCCATCTCAAGCATTGACTTCTGGTTTTGCTACATCTTTTTCCTGGGCTTCAACTTCAGAACCAAAGATTTTTCATTTTTTGTTTTTATATAGTATAGACTCAAATTATTTTAATAGTATTTTAAAATAATAGATGCAAATGGGTTTTTTAATTTCATAGTACCAAAAAGTATTGAACCTATCTTGAACCCCAGTTCCCTTGTGAAAGAGAGACAGAGACAGAATTATTCTTCCAGAGAAGTTTGATGCATATGCAAGGCTATATATCTCTATCTGTACTCTTTAACAGCAGTAGTATTCTGTACACTGTTCTCTGTTCTCCACCTTGCTTTTTTTTAAAACTTAAAAGCATATAATAATAATAATAATAATTAATAATAATTCTTAGGGTTGCTGTAAGGATTAATCAGTTAATCCTTTGTTCATTCCTGGGCACTAAATAAAACTTTGTTAAATAAAATACATACTCTCTTTAATAACAAAATTTCTAAGACTCTAAAGGATGTTATTTAAAATCAACATACTCTATCATTAATTTTTATTATTTCATATTCTTTTAAAATAATATGTAATAAACACATTTTACACTCCTATAATCAATATAAACTTGCAATCTTGATTGTTTTTTAAAAAATGATTTATGTAGAGCTTGTCATTAATGACTCAGCCTGTAAACTTGTAACTTCATATGTTCTAAAATGCATATAAGTCATGGTTTGTGTAATCTGTCCCCTGATGTTGAGCATTTGTGATACGTATAAACTTTTGCTATAATATATAGCACTACTAAAATAAAAGAAGCTTAAAATGAAGAGGGGGGTCTTAGAAGTCACATTTCCTTGATACAGGTATATCCTATGACAGTCCATATAGCCCAGCTTCCACTGAACACACCTAGTGAAACTCACTGCTTCACAGAAGAGCCCATTCCGTTTTTCCATTTGGAACTGTTCTAGTACAAAGTTCTGTATCTTTAACCCCATATCTTGCTCTTATCCAGGCCTAATTCTATCCCATCTTGCATTTCCCCTCTGGCCTCTATATCTGAGGTCAAGACTCATCCTGTGCCCTAACCTATAGGCACCAATGATCCAGCAACAACATGAACTCTTAAAATAAAATTTCCAGTTTTAATGGAACATCCCTTTAAAAGGTTTATAACTTGCTTAGTTTTGATGCTTTTATATTTCTATAAAATGTCGAACAATTAAATTTACTGGCTGAGCAAATGTAAAACAAAGCTATATATTTACTTCTGATAGGTACCATGGGCAAACTGGATAAAAATGTTGCTCAGTATACATTTTCAAATTACATTCACTTATTAGACTAGTACTGAGTAATGCAATTGGCAAACTAATCATTGTCACTAAGTGAGCTATATCAACCCTTTAGACTGAATTTCTGACATAGTCAGATTAACAAACCATCTGCTAAACAAAGTTCCATAGAGACCTGGAAGCTGTCCACTGATGACTCAGATAAGAACAAATGTGTTACACAGTCACTATAACACACCAGAAAATTGTGAAAACTAGACATTGTTACTCTTTTTCTGATGGTCTTTGTACAAGAACTTTTAACCTTGGAGATTCCAAAGAAGTTTAAATGAACACTGAAATAGCAATTGAATAATTCCAAATTTCAAGAAGGGAATGGAGAAAAGCTGTAAATAATTTCATAAAGCTTTCCTAGGATTTAAAAGGAAAATTTATCTTGGGACAATATAGGCACAATTATAATAAAATGGTGATTGGGAACTGGATGCGCTGAATGTGAGATCCCATGGCTGGATGAGAGACTCCATGAGGCCCCACAACTGGTGGTATCTCTGGGACAGCCCTTTCACCCAGCAACAGAGCCTGGCCCAGTGTAGGCAGTAAAACAAACAAACAAACAAAATTCCAATTTAAAAATAAGACATTATTATGCTGAAAGATATAAATGTCAACATGAATAAACAGATACTCCACATTCAAGCCTGTAATAAATTATTAACTAATCCTGAGAACAAAGACTAAATCATTTTAACCACAAAGTTCCTATTTTATTGAGACATACAAATGCTGAAAGAATTCATCACCAGCAGACCCACGCTTTAAGAAATATTAAAGGCAAAAGAAAATAGATACCAGATGGAAATATGGATCTAGAAAAGGAATAAAGAGCACTGGAAATAGTAGCTATGTGGGTAAATTATATGATTTTTTTCTCTCATTTAAATATTTTTAAATGCTAATTGAATGTTTAAACAAACATAACAGTGTATTATAGACTTAATAACATATATAATTTAAATGTATGACAGAAATAAATTTAAACATTGCTAGGGGAAAAAAGGTCATTTTTTCATCATAAAATGATGCCATCATAAAGGCTTATGCTCTTAATAAGAGAGTTTCAAAATACATGAAACAAAAACTGATAGAACTACGTGGAGTAATAGATAAATCTACAGTTATAGTCAGAGATTTCTACTCCCTCTCTCAATAATTAATAATACAAGTAGACAGAAAATTAAGGAAGATATAGAATGGGACAGCACTATCAATTTGATTTAACTGACATTTATAGAATTCTTCAACCGCAGCAGAAAACATAATTTTTTCAGTTGCACATAGAGCATTTACTTAAACAAACCATATTTGTGGCCACAAAAAAGTGTCAATAAATTTTAAAGGATTCAAGTCATAAAAAGTGTGTTCTCTGACCACAATAGAATTAAATTAGAAATAAATAGCAGAAAGATCTCTGGAAAATCCTCAAATATTTGGAATAAAAATAACATACTTTTAAATAATCCATAGGTCAAAGAAGAAATCAAAAGGGAAACTTGAAAGTATTTGAAACCGAATGAAAATTAAAACATTTAGTGGGAAACTTATAGCACTAAACGCTTACATTAGAAAAAAGAAAAGGTACCAAATCACTGATCCAGCTTCCACCTTAAGGAATTAGAAAAAAGAAAACAAATGAAAACCAGAGTAAGCAGAAGAAAGGAAATAATTAAGATCACAGAGGAAAGAAAGAAATAGAAAACATGAAAACAATAGAGAATATCAATGAAATTCATATACAAAAGTCAATTGTATTTCTGTATATTGGCAATGATCAATTGGATATTGAAATAAAAAAAAAAACAATTTACAACAGTGTCAAAAACGTATAAAATACTTTGGGATATATCTGACAAAATATGTGCAAGACTTCTATACTAAAATCACTATATTGTACATCTGTAATTTATATAATATTGTACAGCAGCTATACTTCAACTTTTAAAAAGATACACCATTAAACACAAACATACTAAAAAAAAAGTGCTAGACAAAAAAATAATAATCTAGTTAAGTAGGCCTCTGTAAAAATAGAACCAAAAATATCAGGACAGTAAAAAGATTTGCTTAAAACCAATCTGCTAAAAAACAAACAAACAAACAAAAACCCTACAAAACACTGCTGAGAGAAGTTAAAGTAAAATAAATGGAGAGATAGCTCATCATGGGTCAGAACACTTTACATTGTTAAGATGCCAATTCCCCAAAAATGGAGCTATGAATTCAATGCAGTCCCAATCAAAATTCCAGCAAGTGATACATGCTACAACATGAATGACTCTTGTGCACATTATGCTAAATGAAAGAAGATAGACACAAAAAGGCAAAATATTGTATGATTTCATTTACATGAAATGTCCGTAAGAGGCAAATCCACGGAAACAGAAAACAGATTAGTGGTTACTAGGCGCTGGTGGGAGAGTAATGGGGAGTGATTGCTAATGGATACAAGCTTTCTTTTGGAGGTGATAGAAATGTTCTGGAATTAAATAGTGGTGATGGTTGCACAACTTATACACTTTAGAATGGCTAAAATGGTTCATTTTATGTGATATGAATTTTATCTCAATTTTAAAAAGTCTACTTATAATAAAATCCCAGCAGGCATTTTTACAGTAATTGACAAATTGATTCTAAAATTCATATGGAAATGCAAAGGACTTGACATAGCCAAAACAACTTTAAAAAAATAGAACAAAGTTAGAGGGCTAACTCTACCTAATTTCAATGCTTACTATACAGGTACAGTATTCAAGACAGTGTAGTACTGAAGTATAGACAAATAAAGCAATAGAACAGAATAGAGAGTACAGAAATAGACCCACACATAAACGGACAACTGCTTTTCAACAAAGATGCAAAGGCAATTTAGTGAAGAAAGGATTGTCTTTTCAACAAATGGTTGGAATAACCACCTGGAATAATCAGATATCCACATACAATAATAATAATAATAATAAACTTCCATCCATACCTTGCACCGTATACAAAAATTAACTCACAATTGACCATTGGCCTAAATGTAAAACCTAAAACTACAAAGCTTTCAGAAGATAACAGGACAAAATCTTTCTGACCTTGGGTTAGGCAAAGATTTCTTACATACAACACTAAAATCACAACTCATAAAAGAAAAATATTAATAAATTGGACTTAAAATTTAAACCTCTGCTCTTTGAAGGATACCGTTAAGAGAATTAAAAGACAAGCCATGGATGGGAGAAAATATTTGCTAAGCACATATCTAATAAAGGACTTGTATCTGAATATAAAGAACTTTCAAAGAAAGAAGCTGCCCTGTAGAAGAGGACTGAAATTGAGAAGCAAAGGGACTTCCCTGGTGGCACAGTGGTTAAGAATCTGCCTGCCAATGCAGGGGACACGGGGTTCAAGCCCTGGTCTGGGAGGATCCCACATGCCACGAAGCAACGAAGCCCATGTGTCACAACTACTGAGCCTGCGCTCTAGAGCCCGCGAGCCACAACTACTGAGCCCACATGTCACAACTACCGAAGCCCACGTGCCTAGAGGCCGTGCTCTGCAACAAGAGAAACCACCACAATGGGAAGCCGCGCACCACAATGAAGAGTGGTCCCCGCTCGCCGCAACTAGAGAAAGCCCACGCACAGCAACGAAGACCCAACGCAGCCAAAAATTAATTTAATTAATTAAAAAAAAACAAACTGAGAAGCAAAATGCATCCTGGCAGTGTTCTGGCCTCAAATGCCCGTTGCCCTGAGATACAATGAGACTGGGGCCTTCCCCACAGTTTGGTTACATGAGTCAATAAGTTACCCTTTCTGTCTAAGTGGGTTTGAGTAAGTTTCTTATTCCTTGCAACCAAAAATGCATCTTTAATATGAGTCATTTAGAGGAATGGAAGTATGAGAGAGAGGAATCGGAAAAAGGAACATAAGAATGATGTTCTGTAAGAACAACTGTCAAGAAACAAAAGATTCAGCGTGATCGCACGGAACTGGTGGTATACGGCCATGTACTTGGCTATGAGTTCATATTTTACCACCTATCAAAAATTTTAGGGACTTCCCTGGTGGCGCAGTGGTTAAGAATCTGCCTGCCAATGCAGGGGACACGGGTTCAAGCCCTGGTCCGGGAAGATCCCGCATGCTGCGGAGCAACTAAGCCCGTGCGCCACAACTACTGAGCCCGTGTGCCACAGCTGCTAAAGCCTGCGCACCTAGAGTCCGAGCTCCGCAACAAGAGAAGTCACTGCAGTGAGAAGCCCGTGCACCGCAACGAGGAGGAGCCCGCGCTCACTGCAACTAGAGAAAGCCCGCGCGCAGCAACGAAGACCCAACGCAGCCAAAAATAAATTAATTAATTAATTTAAAAAAAATTTTAAAGCACACATATTTCAACTCAAGAAATCAACTGCTAGATATCTATCCTAGAGAAATACGGGGACATATGCACAAGGAGAAGTGTATAAGGATATTCACCACAACTTCACTGTAATAATCAACAATTACAAACAACTAAATTGTCCATCAGAAGAATATTAAACAATCCATTGTAGATCCACATCATGGAATACCTGGTAGCAGCTTAAAAGAATAAGATGGATCCATAATGTACTAACATGGAAAAGAGCTCAGAGACAAGTTGTTATGTGACACGAGCAAATGGCATTCTTTAGCACATTTCAGTTTTAAAAAATAAAACGTACAGAGCAAACCTCTACATTTCTATATGTGGACATGCATGTAGGTAAATGTATAGAAGAGAACTGGAAGATTTCACTGCCAACTGATAACTGAATTCACCTCTAGCGAAGGGATGGAGATTGGGAGGAGTTAAAAGGAGCCTTTTAGTTTAGTTTTTTTTTAATAATTCCAGTTTTGTTTAAAAGTATTTATCAGTTTGCCTGTTTTGTTTGAAGTTTTTACACATAAGTAAATTCACTATAACTTGTCTAACTAAAACAAATGAGAGAGTATGAATAATTTTTACTAAGCATAAATAGTGTATTAGCTATTATGTAAAACAGGTAAGGTCCCTACCAAATGGAAATGGCTAAAGGTACACAATTTTAGGGTCAATATATGAGGGTCCTATGTACATAACTTCCAATAATAAAATGAACAAATAGTACTGCGAAAGATAATTTTTTTAAAAGGTCAATTAGGATAGGATATAAGGAACATAAAATGTTTTATATTTATGAATAGAATATCCAACTTTCTAATGAATTGTTTTTAAGACGTTCACCTACAGGTTTCTTGTTGGAAACTGCATTTTCCCATGGGAGAACGTTTAGAGTTTCTAGTTAAGTCACAAAACCTATTGTATCAGTGTTCTTTGATAGGAAGCATCAGAAATACTCTGGAAATGAAGGGGAAAATTTATTGAACACCAGGGAGAGGCTCACAGAATCTAAGGATCCATGAAACTTCGGTCCTCACGAAGAACAAGAACCAAGGCGGCTCTCAGATCTAGGCTACTAATGGACAGCTCAGCCATCTTCCCTGGAAATCAGAATCTTGAATCACATGTTACAAAGACACAAAAGCAATGGCAAGCCCTCAAGTCTGTCTGTTCCAGCCTCCTAGATACCCAACAAGGCCCATTCAGGTCTTGAGAATTTTGAGGTTCTGAAGATTTTCTGAACTGACGTTGCAGCTGTGTTACTTACCAACCATATGACTTTGAACAAGTTATTTAACCATCACTATCTTCATCTGTAAACACAGGGATAAAACTGTACCTAGCTCCTAGAGTTTTTGAGAGGATTAAGTCATATAATGCATCAAAAATTATTAACCTAGAGTATGTATTAACATTGGCTATTATTATTTCCTATTTATAAACAGAAATATTATCAAAATGTTAAGTGTTCACAATAGTGGATATATGAAGTATTCTTCTCTCCTTTTACAAAGTTTCTCTAATGAGAGTGTTTTATTCTAATTGTAAAAAGAAACATTTTTTAATCTGAGTTGCAATAATCTAATGATTAGATTATGATTACAGTAGGATCACAGTAGGATCAGCTATTCAAATTAGATATTTTTATGATCAATAAACGTTTAGATGTCTTTAGTAGAGTTTAAGAACGACAGTGTGAAATTTTACCCATGGAAATTAACAAATATTTTTGCCTCCAAAGAAAAAGATAATACAGTTCTTTAACTGGAACTGTCTTAGTTCAACAGACTCAAATGAATTTCTTGTTCATTTGTATATCTCATTGTTTGGCTCTTTTTTCGCATCTTCATTATTCGTGATGGTTCTGTCTTGGTCTTGAACAAATAAACACCAGAATATTTAAAAATACTGAACTGTCTGTCCTGGCAAGAAATACATCCCAAATGACTGAAACCAAAATGTCACAAGATGTTTCTCTTCATTTTGTCATTTGATCTTAGATATGCTGCTCTCAAAACACAAGCTACAATAAGTAGCTATTTAGAGACAAGACAGCCCAAATCTATCATTTAAAAGAGGAAATAAGTGGTGAGGACATTGCATTCTTAAACTAGAACTTCTGAACTGAAAACTTTTTGTTTGCTTAAAATAATTCCACTTGACAAGGAATCAGTGAGAGAACAATCCCAATCAGTGGTGGCAGATATTGTAAGCTGGCTCCCTGACCACCCATTTCACCAGCTTTCCATCCAGCCTCCTCTACTAGGATGCAGGTTGTAAAGAGAGATACTTGCTTCCCTATACTCGGCCGATAGAAGTTGGGTGGCCCTGTGATCCAGTTCTGGTCAATGCAGTGTAAACAGAAGTCTCTGCCTGAGGTTTCTAAAAAAGTTTTTTTAAAGACTGGACTGGCAACTTCCTTTACACTTTGCCCTTCCTTTTTTTTTTTTTGGCTGTGTTGGGTCTTCGTTTCTGTGCGAGGGCTTTCTCTGGTTGCGGCGAGCGGGGGCCACTCTTCATCGCGGTGCGTGGGCCTCTCACTATCGCGGCCTCTCTTGTTGCGGAGCACAGGCTCCAGACGCGCAGGCTCAGCAGTTGTGGCTCACGGGCCCAGTTGCTCTGCGGCATGTGGGATCTTCCCAGACCAGGGCTGGAACCTGTGTCCCCTGCATTGGCAGGCAGATTCTCAACCACTGCGCCACCAGGGAAGCCCTGCCCTTCCTTCTTCCTCCTTCTTCCCACTTGTAACTAACATGATGCCTGAAGTGAAGCTATCTTTCAACCATGAAAATGAGAGCCACATGAAGGCACTGCTAAGGCACCATCCCCGCTCTGGAAGCTTGCCCCCAGATATCTCGTTGCTTGAGGCAAGTATATCTCTTACATGTTTAAGCCTCTCTTTCCTGCATTTTCAGCTGCTTGCAGGCAAACACATTTACACCTGATAAAAGCAATACACCAAGGAAAATAGATTACCCTCTGACAGTAGTAACTTATTTTTCCTGAGACTATAAAGGACCTAAGAAAGATGTTTTATCAAACTGCACTAGGAATGCCTAAAAAACTTGATTTACATGATGTGCAATGTGAATTTTGCATTCCTGAGCTTATTAGCAGAATCAACTAAGTGAAAAAAAAAAGTTAACATTTAAAAAATTTTCATTTTCATGGAGAATTAATATATAAAGAGAATATCAGTGAAATTATGGCATGTGAATATACAATACAATCAGTCTTTGCAGCTATAGTCTCCTAAAGAAATTAAAAACATTCTTCACTATTCAGTTGAAATATCACAACATAATTACATTACGTTTTTCATTCTGGGGCTGCGGTGGGGTAGGTGAAGTAAGTAAATTGGGGCAACTCTCAGAACCAGATAGAGTTACAAAATAGAGCTTGACCACTCCCTTCCCCAAGCCTCTACCCATGAGATGATGTGAATTTTGGAGACAGCTCTTGGTTATCTGTCTAATTTCTGTAATCAAAATGACATAATTAAACTGGAGAAAATTTCTGCTACCTAGCTTAGGTCAATCTCCTTAAAAGGAAAGAGACTTAGGAGCTATAGGCAAGGTATAGCTGCCATGAAAGTCTCAGGGTCCACCTGTAGGGTGAACACTCGAAGACCTCTGGAGACCTACCAGATTAGAGTTCTCATCCCCCTGGGATTAAGTTTGGGATTGGTCATCACATGTATAATTTAGAGCAGAGAGTTCCATTGGAGTCAGTCAGGGGCAACCTGGAGGGAAAAAATAAACAGAGGAAAAAAAGATCTTGCAAGTCCACCACCCACTCCCTACACCATCTCGCATTTGAGCCAGAACTGCTGTGCTTTAGGCACTTCTATTTAAGGGGATTTGGAGTAAGTTTTCATTTGCAGCAAGTTTATATTGCTTTAAAAAAAAACAATAATTGGGTTAAGATATATCCTAATGCCAGTTACAAATGCAAATATATTACTTGGGAGAGGTAACATTAATTCATCAGCATCCTCATACACATTAAAATTTAGCTGAGCTAGTGAATTAGAGCAGTGGAGGAGTCTGGAACTATTCATTTGATTCTCAGGTTGCTAATTCTTCAATTACATTAATTAAAAACTAGTTCAATCCATGAACCTATAGTCACATCCCAACAAGTGTTTCATCAATTAGTCACTTAATACTTTCACAAACGTGGGCAAGTTAACTTCTCTAGTCTGTTACAATGGAGCTACCACCTCACCAGGTATTATGAACATGTGTGAAGAACATAGAAGCACAGAAAACCTCTGATCTCAGGTATCCTGAGCACCTAGTCCTGTCAACTTCTGGAGAAACGGAATAATAATCAGATATTTTTCCAAATTCTGCCTTTAGCTCTGTTGAAGTCTTCTAGACCTCTCCCAACTCTTACTGCTATACTTAGAACAGCTATTTTAAGGAAAATATTTTTTTTATTCCCAAATCTAAGCCCTTAGCCAGTTTTTATTGCCATCCTGTCTCATCATCGCATAGGGACTCCAGAGAAATAGGACACAGCTCTTTCGAGGGAAATGCAGACTTGTTACTCCTCTGACTAGAGTTTCTGCCTGAGATTTATCTCGTACTCTGCGAGTTGGGCCAGACAAGATAGAAACCACAAATATGTCTTCCCCTTAGGCCCAGAGCAGAACCAGACCAGCTTTTCTCATAAGCGCGGAGCTCTTTGAGTGAAGTCACGGACCGGGAAGAAAGCAAACGCCCTTAAAGTTCTGCAGGGGGAGAGGGAAGATGACTCAGTACAGGAGAAAGAGTATGTGGTTGCCTTTGTTCCTCCAGAATGGCAGCCCCATCGTGTTCCTCCCATCTTTGATGTGTCCTTTAATGCCAGCCAGAGCCTGATATTAGACTGGGGGGTGAAGGACCTCTGGTCAACAAGCCCTTTTTTTAAAAAATTTTTTTATTTTATTTAGTTATTTATTTTTGGCTGTGTTGGGTCTTCGTTTCTGTGCGAGGGCTTCCTCTAGTTGCGGCAAGCGGGGGCCACTCTTCATCGCGGTGCGCGGGCCTCTCACCATCGCGGCCTCTCTTGTTGCGGAGAACAGGCTCCAGACGCGCAGGCTCAGTAGTTGTGGCTCACGGGCCTAGTTGCTCCGCGGCATGTGGGATCTTCCCAGACCAGGACTCGAACCCGTGTCCCCTGCATTGGCAGGCAGACTCTCAACCACTGCGCCACCAGGGAAGCCCAACAAGCCCTTTTAAGGCCAGCTCTAGTCTCAGCTCCCTGAGACCCACAGTCCAGGTTCATCCTTCCCTCCTCGGAAGTCTTATAATGCTTACTATTCTTACCCATAGCTCTCATTTGGCAGCTTTTATTTTTATGTAAACAGCTTTTCTCCTTCGGTAGATTATAAATTCTTTGAGGACAGGATGGAAAGATTAGTAGCAGATTGTAAAGACAACAAACACTAGATAAATGCTGATAATTGATAATCAAGGAAAGAATCCTTTAATTTGGGAAAAGTATTTGATGAAAGAGATACCTCCTGCCGGGATTAGAAGGAATTTGGAAGCCTTCTTCTAAATCAAGAAATGTCAAAACAGAATGTCTGGAGGCTTCACCAGAGTAGGAAAGTGAGTCTAGAAGCACAAGGAAAACAAGGCACCACCAGAAGAAGAAGTGGCTTTGGAGCTGAGGGGTAAGGCCAGCAGTGCAGACACAGCAGGGACAACCACAAGCAGAAATTCCAGCCAGGAGGAATCAACGTGTCAACTCAAGCCCAAGACTGGGGAGCGTCCAGTGGGTAGATTCACATTTGAACCATTCCTTGGGGCCTCTTATGTGGCACTGGGGAATACCCACTGCAAGACTCTGAACCACTGTGATTTGTCTATTGCAAAACATATGTACATACTTGTTTGTTTATCTCTAAATAAAACTTGGTTTTACTACACTGCAATTATTGAACTTGCAAACGGAGTTCATGCCAGTTTACTACACTATCAAATGGACAGTTTTCTCCGGTTTTAGCTCGTGCCAAAGAACATGATTTTGGAGTCAAAAAACCCTGACATTTAAACTTCTGAACCTAGTTTCCTCTTTTCTGAAACAAGAATATTTCTCATCTCAACAAGTCTTTGCTTCTAGCACCTTACCAGGCATATAGTAGACACTTCATGAATATTAGTTTCCTTCCTTTCTTTATGCCTTAAGTATATCTGGCAAGATGATTATAACTAGAGACATTAGCGCATGTTTAAGCTATAATAAATGTTTCCTGTAAGAAAGCAAAGGAAATAGCCTGAACTCTCAGAATCATTCGGAAAAAAAACCCAAGAAGGTATTTAATTACTTCGGTCTTGCTCTTTTCTTAAGTAGATGACCTATTATAAAAAGCAAACTGTCTTTCAATTAAGTTCATTTTGTTTTATGATGTGTTCAGTTTTCATAAAATCAACTCCAGGAATTAATTTACTTTCTTCCAAGAGGAAATAATCTTTCAAGGAGCACTTATTCTTTTTACTACCTTTCTCATGCATTATGATCCTTTTATATCATGCACAGTTTTAATTTTAAATGCTTTTTAAAAGCAATTTAAAATGGTATTTTCACTGGCTGATATTTATACACTTGAAAATTAGTAGATTTTGCCCTGTATTGGTACATATTTCTAAATATCCATTTAGATATTCTTCTAAGGACTCTTAGCACGTCAAAGGGGTATGTAAATAATTTTTAAAACAAACCTGAGAAAAACCACAACCAACAATTTGTACTAGTCCTGAAAAGAGCAAACACAAACTTATCACCTTTCTACATAGAACATTATAAACACCTTTTTGGTACAGTTAACAGATGGATGAAGTTGGAGGATATTAATTATATATACATTAAAAAAGAAAATGTCTATTCATGTACAAGTTACTACCTAGTGATCAGTAACAATCAGTAAGTAAGAAAGCAATGTACTTCAAGTAACAGATATTTATCAAGCACACCTTACATGCCCAGCACTATGGTAGGTCCTACAACCCTGGCTGTGAATAAGACCCCTTATTGTCTTACTAGTTACACTGTATATTTAAGGATACATCAAAAAAATAGAATCATATACTTTTTTTACTGCATTAAAACACAAAATTAAATCTTAATATATTTTAAAATATTAATTTTATCATAAAAATAAATCAACATAGAAGCCAGAAGGTTGAGCCAAAATGGAAACTCAGCTGTAACAGCTACTGGATTTATAGCCATTAAGCTATCTGGAAACTATTCTCTTCCTTTAAAATCCAAAATAGCTATAGAAAGCCCTCTCGCTCCCACAGGGCATATTAGCAACAGAAATTGAGATCAGAGGGTTGGAGGAGCAGAGACAGAGTTCATACAAAGTGAAGCCATATGTACTAGACTGGATTATTGTTCACAATTCTTCCCTCCATCCTTCAGCCATGTAAACCTACAGCACACTAGAGTGGATGGGTGTATTTCCTTACTTCACTGATGTTGCACCATGTAACTTGCTCTGGTCAATGGGATGTCAGTGAACATGACATGCACAAAGGACCTAAATGTCCTTGCCTTCTTTGACTCAGTCTTTAGCACTCTGTGACTGCCATGAAGAGGCCTGCACCAGCTAGCTGCTGCCCATCAGTACGGGCCCCAGAGTAAGATACGCAGGCAGTCCTACACTTGACCTAAAGCCAAGAGCCAAGACAAGCCAACCTGCAGCCTAAAGCAGAGCTACCCCTGCAAACCTGCAGGCCTGTGAGCAAAAATAGAAATGCTTCCTGTTATAAGCCACAGTGTTTCTGAGATCTTTGCAGGACTTTTGGAGCAATAATACACCATTCCTGGTTAAAACAAGTAGCACAAGTACAGATTATAGTATTCCAACTGAAAAGTAATACGAGGACTTCATGCAATTGTAGACAAAGAGGTTCTAACAAATTGTGCAATTAGTTTAAAACCCCTAACAGAAGTAATAGACCACACCAATGAAGGGAATCATGGGACACAAGTGGGAGTCAATGGAAGGTACAGAAAAAGGGCCACAAACAAATGAAGCAGGTCTAGACATCACAGGCTTGCTTAATTACCAACAGTTGGCATGTCCCAATGGCTGACACAATCACCACAGCTGAATTTGTTTCTTGTTAAAAACACAAAGCTTTATTTTCCATTCATGGTTGAAAAATATTTTCACAGATCAAAGACTTTGGCTTAAGTAATTTAATAAAAT
This sequence comes from Balaenoptera borealis, assembly GCF_965194805.1. NCBI lineage: Eukaryota > Metazoa > Chordata > Mammalia > Artiodactyla > Balaenopteridae > Balaenoptera > Balaenoptera borealis. Next base: position 25,328,294 of record NC_138873.1, on the reverse strand, counting down.
GAAAGTTTAATTTGATATCAATATAATTTGAAAGGCAAGCACAATGATGTTCTTCTTTGTCTTAGCAGAAGAGGAAACTAAAGAGGCTGACTTACTGTGTAAATTGTACATCTGTACCCAGACGAGACTGAATGCTGTCACAGCAGGCTCTGTGAATGAAAGTTTTGCAATAGTTCAAATAGAGAAAAGCAATGAAGAAATGATTCATTGCACAGCACACACCTTCTGTGTAGGACACAAAGGCACGCAAAACTCCAAACAACCCACAACATATTAGCCAATGCCATATTCACATTGGGAAGAGAAATTTAGTTTCAGTAAAACAACGTCTATAGCATTGTTGATTTGAACTTTTCTGGTTTGGTAATTAAGTTGGCATCTAGTTTAAAATTTTGTTTTTGTTTTGTAGTTCTAATAAATGTCAAGGTGAAAGATTTTGCCTCAGTTAGTATCCTGTTGTTGTGACAGAGAACCCAAACTCAAACTCACTTAAATAGGAAAGAAAAATTTATTTATTCATGTAGCCTTGGGGTTGTTTAGTGTCATGAGTAGCTTGATCCAGGGGCTCCAAAAATGTAATCAAAATTCAGTTTCTCTTAAGTTTCTTGGCTCAGCCTTCTGCTGTGTCAGCTTCATTCTTAAGATTCATGTGGTAGCCTCTGGCATCTCCAGGCTTACAGTCATGTCCTTATTGCTACAAGTTTCTGTGGAAAGAGAAAGTAGACCCCATACAACTGTAGTATTCACTCTGGTCGAACCAGTCACTATACCGAAGGCCATATCTCCTGTAGCACAACGTGAAGCAGACAGATAGTTTTCAATGAGAAGGGGAGGTGGGAAAAAGGTTCCCCAAATGACAGTAGGGTCCCATTAGCAAAACAAGGGGTGACTTTGGGTGGACAAAGAACCCAAAGTTCTATAGCAGGAGTTGGCAAACTATGTATGGCCCATGTGCCAAGTATGTCCCATTGCCTGCTTTTATATAGCCACTGGCAAAGAATGGTTTCTATATTTTTAAATAGTTGGAGGAAAAAAATCAAAAGAAGAATATTTCATGACGTGAAAATTATATGAGATTCAAATTTCGTTGTCCCCAAATATTGGGAGACACCACACTCATTCATTTTATGTACTGTCTACAGCTATCTTCATGCTACAATAGTCAGGATAGAAATGATATGGCCCACAAAGCCTAAAATATTTACTATCTTAGTCTTTAAGAAAAATTTTGCCAACTCTTGCTCTATAGGTTTATACCCATAGCTTTATTTTAATACATTGTAAGGTGGCATTATTGTTAAAATGACTGAAGTCAAGACTAGGGTTTTCAGCTGTATATGTCCTTTTAAAGTAGATCAGGCTCAAATTTGAGAACTTTAGTTTCATTTATAGGATACTGAATAGCAACAGCGTAATACCAATCGGGATTTCAGTTGAATAGAGGACATTGAAATGGACATTGCCCAGAAAATGAGGATTCTGATAATGACAAGTAAATTCTGAAATGCTCCTGTGACATCACCTCCAGACGTTTGTCTGATTGGACATAGGCAGTGCTGCGTGGGAGAGTTGAATCACATCAACTGAGACATTTTGTCCATCAGGGAAGAAGAGTACCGATGCTTGGCGGCCAAGCATTAAATTGTTTTAGACATGCCAGTTACATGTCTCCTGGGTCCAGTGTCATTTCAAAGGAAATCACCCTTTTCACAGCCCTACTGATGACCCTGCTCTAAACACTTCACCCAGGGGTGGCCAATCCATAGCCCAGCCAATGGCCTAGGACTATTAAAAGCCCTCAGAGATGAGCTGGGGTATTAGTTTCCTGTAATTGCCATAACAAATTACTACAAACTGGATGACTTAAAACAGAAATGTATTCTCTCACAATTCTAGAGGCCAGAAGTCTGAAATCAAGGTGTTGGCAGGGTTGGTTCCTTCTGGAGGCTCCAAGGGAGAACCCATTCCATGCCTCTCTCCTGGCTTCACATGGCTGACAATTCTTGGCATTCCTTTCGCTTTTGGCTACCCTCTAATCTCTGCCTCCATCTTCACATGGCCTTTACCCTCTCTGTGACTCTATTTCTTATCCTTCTTTGTCTCTCATAAGGACACTCATGATTGGATTTAGGGTTCACCTTATTCTAGGATGATCTCATCTTGATATCCATGCCTTAATTACATCTGCAAAAACCCTTATTCCAAATAAGGTCACATTCTGAGGTTCTGAGTGGACGTGAATTTGGGAGGACGCTATTCAGCCCACTACAGCTGGGTCAAATAAAATCAGGAATTTGAATATAGATGGGAGAATATAGATGAGGCAGCTAATATTGGAAGTTGAAGTTTCAACGATGTCCTAGAAGGAACCAAGGGCAAACCAAACTTATGAGCAAGCTGAAGGCACTAAAATTCAGAAATTATAGATACAGAAAAAGCTATGAGGAAGAGAAAGTGTATAAAATTGACTGTAAGGAAGCCAGGTGGTAGCAGAAAGAGACGCAAAAAGACAGCAAGAGAAGCAGAGATCAAGATTATTAGAGTCATATTAATACCAGGGCACTCATAACCCTGTGTGACCACACATAACTATCCCTGTACTGCCTTGGATATGTTCCAGATTCTGAAGATATCTACTGGTCTTAAGTTCCTTTGAGATTCTATCTCTCTTTTTGCCAATTATATTTTTATAATAATCACCATTACTAAACTTTGCCGAAATATGTCCCTTTTACTTATAACCTAAAGAGCTTAATATCTTGAGTATATTTAAGATAACTGCTGAGTAAAATTTATGTGGTACATGTTCACAGTGAGGTCCCAGTAACTCTAATTAATCTTTTTGCTTTATTTATAAAAAATTCCTGAGTTAAAGAACTCCAGGTAATTATAAAAGATATCTGAGTCAGATATACCCAGCTGATAATTGCAGTCAAAACATGATTGTCAGCAGTCATCATCGCATGTGGATTGGCCAACTTTTACTAGGTAAGCTGCAGTAACAACCCCCAAATCACAGTGGCTTAAACAATAAAAGATTATATCTCATTCACATTGCTTATCAGCCATGGGTTGATGGCAATGCTTCTTCTGCCACATGTTTCTTCTTTAACATTCTCATAGTAGAGGGAATACAGAGGGTTGGCAAAAAACACAATAATAATCAACACTTCTATTCAGACATAATGTAAGTCATATCTGCTCACATTGAATTTCAGGGAATTTGAACTTGGAATAGAGAACTTTCGGTTCAGTCTGGTTGCCATATTGAGTAGGGAACACATAAACACAAAAGACAGGGATGGTCATTTCCCACTCACCCAGCATTTGTGAATCAAACAAAGCTATACTGCCGGGAGCCGGAAATGAAGGAGATGTACAGAGAAAAGCAGATATGGAGAGAGTACCTAATGAGATTTCGAGTACCTGATTTCAGATACATTTGATACCAGCTGCATTGTTACTCTTGGGTCCCATAAACTATATCAACATATGCATTGGAAACCTTTTGTGTACATCTCCTTTTCTCACATCTGATTGAGATACAACTGATTTCACACAGGCTTCCACTCTATCTTTTACAGCATCTCACCTCGAAAGTGGACCACACACTCTTGATTCCTGTGCGGGGTTTCTCTGGACCAGTGGTATAGGACAATGTGGTAGCTCATTGGTACTGACACAACACACCCAGAAGCACAAACCAGCTGTTGGAGGAAATGCTTCTCATCTTCTCCCTTTGACAGAGGTCTGCAGAAGTTCTCGGCAGGAACAAACACCAATCAGTCTCCTAATAATGCAGCCCAGTGTTGCCTTCCTCTCCTTCCCTAGTTCAATTTCCTTGGTCCCTCCTTTCTGCTTCCTTGAATCACAGCCCAAATAAACTATTTGCATGTAACCCTAGACCCAGGCTCTGCTTTGGGAGAAACCCAGAATAAACAAGTTGATACCAGAAGTAGCCACAGAAAGAAAACCCTCAAGACAAAATTCTAGGGCTTCCTGGTGGCACAGTGGTTGACAATCTGCCTGCCAGTGCAGGGGACATGGGTTCGAGCCCTGGTCTGGGAAGATCTCACATGCCGCAGAGCAACTAAGCCCATGTGCCACAACTACTAAGCCTGCACTCTAGAGCCCACGAGCCACAACTACTGAAGCCCGCGTGCCTAAAGCCCGTGCTCCGCAACAACAGAAGCCACCGCAATGAGAAGCCCACGCACCGCAACAAAGAATAGCCCCCTCTCGCCACAACTAGAGAAAGCCCGCGCGCAGCAATGAAGACCCAATGCAGCCAAAAATAAATAAATAAATAAATTTATTTTTAAAAAAAGACAGGATTCTAAACCTGGATCACCCACTGGTCATGCAGCAAAAAGAACCCCATTGTTGGTAGTATGTGAGATGGTTATAATCTCTGATAACAATGGCTTCGCAAATCGCAATCGCCCATGTTGGACTGGAATGTGGTGGCAGTAGAAGGCATAGCACGGTTATGTGGTAATTTGGGACTGGAACAGATGGCAATAGTAATTACAAGAATTATAGAATGGTTTGGCTTCTGTTAACTGCTTTTAAAGTCTTGATAAAAGAAAACATATTCATGTCATTCAACTATAACGCAAAGCCCACTATAAAAATAAAAAGTCTTCCAGGGCTTCCCTGGTGGCGCAGTGGTTGAGAATCTGCCTGCCAATGCAGGGGACACGGGTTCAAGCCCTGGTCTGGGAAGATCCCACATGCCGCGGAGCAGCTGGGCCCATGAGCCACAATTACTGAGCCTGCGCGTCTGGAGCCTGTGCTCCACAACAAGAGAGGCCGCGATAGTGAGAGGCCTGCGCACCGTGATGAAGAGTGGACCCCGCTTACCACAACTAGAGAAAGCCCTCGCACAGAAACGAAGACCCAACACAGCCATAAAAAAAAAAAAAAAAAAAAAAAAAAGTCTTCCATGTCAGTGTCTTTTCCATAATTGGTTCTTGTCAGTGTCTTTTCCATAATTGGTTCTGGATCCACTGGATATCCATATGGAAAAAGTGAACTTTGACCTCTACTTCACACCATATCCCCAAAGTAATTCTAGGTAGATCATGGACCTAAATGTAAATATTAAAACAATAAAGCTTTTAAGTGCAGGGAACTCAACCCAATACTCTTTAATGACCTATATGGGAAATGAATCTAAAAAAATAGTGGATATATGTATATGTATAACTGATTCACTTTGCTGTACACCTGAAACTAATACAACATTGTAAAACAACTATACTCCAATAAAAATTTTAAAAATTAAAAAAAAAACAATAAAGCTTTTAGAAGAAAATAGAGAACATATTCATGACCTTGGGGTTAAACAGAACATACACAGCACTAACTATAAGAAAAGATAGATAGGACTTCCCTGGTGGTGCAGTGGTTAAGAATCCACCTGCCAATGTAGGGTACACGGGTTCGATTCCTTGTCCGGGAAGATCCCACATGCCGCGGAGCAACTAAGCCTGTGCGCCACAACTACTGAGCCTTCGCTCTAGAGCCCACGAGCCACAACTACTGAATCCGTGTGCCACAACTACTGAAGGCCGCATGACTAGAGCCCATGCTCCACAACAAGAGAAGCCACCGCGATGAGAAGCCCATGCATCGCACCGAAGAGTAGCCCCCGCTCGCCGCAACTAGAGAAAGCCCACGCACAGCAACGAAGACCGAACACAGCCAAAAATAAATAAATAAATTTAAAAAAAAAAAATTAAAGATAGATAAATTGGACTTCATTAAAATTAAGAACTTCTGTTCATCAAAAGACACCATTAAGAGAGTTAAAAGGCAAGCCAAGGACTTGGAGCATGTGTCCAACGAAGTACTTAGATTCAGAACACAAAAAGAATTCTTACAAATCAATAAGAAAAAAAGAAACTCATATAGCTGGATTTTTGAAAACTGCCTCCATGTGGTATATACACAGTGGAATACCACTCAGCCATAAAAAAGAATGAAATAATGCCATTTGCAGCAACATGGATGGACCTAGAGATTATCATGCTAAATTTAAAAAGTCAGAAAGAGAAAGACAAACACCACATGATATCATTTATATGTGGAATCTGAAATATGACACAAATGAACTTATGTACAAAACGGAAACAGACTCACAGACATAGAAAATAAACTTTTGGTTACCACAGGGGAAGGCGGGTGGGGGAAGGCATAAATTAGGAGTTTGGGATTAGCAGATACAAACTACTACATATAAAATAGATAAACAACAAGGTCCTGCTCTATAGTACAGGGAATTAGATTAAATATCCTATAATAAGCCATAATGGAAAAGAGTATGAAAAGGAATATGTATATTTATGTATAACCAAATCACTCTGCTGTACACCAGAAACTACAGAAACTAACACAACATTGTAAATCAACTATACTTCAATTACAAAAAAAAAAAAGAACTGCCTCCAAAACCCTTTTCACAAGGAGGATAAACAATGGTAAAATGCATATGGAAAGATGATTTAATTTCACTATTCATCAAGGAAATGCACATTAAACCTATAATTTGATACTACTACACTCCCACAAGAATGACTTAAATGAAAAGAACTGTCAGGACAACGTAAATACCTGCTGAGGATGTGGAGCAAATGGAATTTGTTGCTGGTAGGGGAGTTTAAATCAGTACAACAACTTTGGGAAACTGCTTGGCAGTATTTAACTAAAGTTATATGTACATATGGTCAATAACTGAGCAATTCTACTCTGGGAAAATCCTACTTTCCAAAGAAATAAGTGTTTATGTTCACCATGAGTCACATGAAAGAATGTGCATAGCAGTTTTATCATAATAGCACAAACTGGAAATAACCCAAATGTCCATTAATAGGGGAACGGATGAATGAACTATGGTAACGATGGAATGCCAAACAGCAATGAACAAGAGCTACTGCTTCACACGACAACAAAATATGTTCACAGACATAATGATGAGCAAGAGTACAAACCACGAACCCATTTTTACAAAGTTAAAGAATAGGAAAGGGCTTCCCTGGTGGCGCAGTGGTTGAGAGTCCGCCTGCCAATGCAGCGGACATGGTCCGGGAAGATCCCACATGCCGCGGAGCAACTATGCCCGTGCGCCACAACTACTGAGCCTGCGCTCTAGAGCCCGCGAGCCACAACTACTGAAGCCCGCACACCTAGAGCCCGTGCTCCACAACAAGAGAAGCCACCGCAATGAGAAGCCCGTGCACCACAACAAAGAGCAGCCCCTGCTCACCGCAATTACAGAAAGCCTGCGCGCAGCAACGAAGACCCAACACAGCCAAAAATAAATAAATAAATTTATTTAAAAAAAATTATTCTAAAAAGAATAGGAAAAATGCTTTTTTTTTTGGCCATGCTGCACAGCTTGCGGGATCTTAGTTCCCCAACCAGGGATCGAACCCGGGCCCATGGCAGTGGAAGCGCAGAGTCCCAACCACTGGACCACCAGGGAATTCCCAGGAAAAATGCATTTATGATGAAAGAAATCAAATAGTGATGCCTTTCTGGGGAAAATGTTGATTGGGTGGGGATATGAAGAAGCCTTCTGGAGTGTTGGAAATGGTTTGTATGTCGATTGGGTAGCAGTTATAAGCATGTATACAAATGTAAGCATATACTAAGCTCTACATTTAACATGTATTTACTTTGCTATATGTAAATTATACCTTTATAAAAAAAGGAAATAAAAAGAGAAAGGGGAAAAATAAATAAAATGACCCTCATTTCCTATAGCTGTAGGGCAATATATGCTTAAAAAATTAGGCCTCAGACCTAACTGTAAGAGTGGCAAAACTGCAAAGGAGAGTGAAGACACAACCTCACAAAGTCTTCCGTGCCAAAGTCAGGGCCCTGCTAGGGAAAGCTGTATCATGACATCCGGGATAGTGACATTTGGGTGGATACATCAGAATATCTTGAATCCCCAAATGTCCATGAAGCTTCTGCCAGAAGCACCAATCCTTTCCCCCTTACTAGAGAGAGAAATTCACAATGGCTGGAAGCCTTACAAAATCCTCACCTGAGTCAGTCGCTTTGTAAGACAATGTTTTTTCTGTTTAAGAGATGCCACTACAACCTTCACCGCCTCAGGAATAACAAGGGTTTACTGGGCAAAAACATTTCCCACTCTGGGAGGAAATAGCTTATACAATCAAAACAATCACAGGACCAGAATAATAAATGCTGGCAAGAAGTGAAAGAGCACGTGTGGGAGTGTATACCGAGAGTGCTCAATCGATCGGGGTAGTGGTAAGGGGCAAAGAATATAAATCTGCACAGTGGAGAACTTGCTGACACTGGAGCCCTCTCCTATGACCTGGGGTTACGCCTCCTAGGAAGGATATCTGTAGTTATCCTAACATGCTGCTGAGATGGGCTCTTGAAGTGTGGCCATCTAGATGTCTTACTGTAAGCAAGGTTGAGATGCCAGAACTACTTTGGCAGAATATTAAGGGGTCATAAAGGTCAGGGAGGTGAAAATGTTAAGATAGATTTATCACACTTCTTACATATGATCTGAGAACGCACTGTCTGACCATATTCCCCGGGAAGCCCTAGAGGACACTGGCTTCACTAAGGGAATGAGAAATGCATCAAGCAGTTTGAATTGGGATCTTCGAGAAACTCAATGACACATTTCCTCTATGTGTTGAAGAGCTGCTGCCTTGAAACCAGCGTTTAATAGAGGTGATAAGATTCTAGAACGGCAGAGGCCTAGGAATGGCACCTGACAGAGTCAATATGGACATAACTACCGTAATTGACAGCAAGGCTGGAATGGCAAACACAGTGTCTTTACAGAAAGCTGTGGTAATGGTTACAGATTATGACCTTGCTAGGAGCAAGACAGAGGGATGGATACCCAATCAAGGCTTTACTTATTTGCCTTGGAAAATGAAAAACAAAATAACTGCTGAGAAGACTGACATCAGCTGCAAAATAGAAAAATATTGTGGTCTCTCATTGAGTTTTAAGCCAGTTCATAGACCAGATCCCATGATTAAAGGCGGGTATGGGTCTCCTTGAGGAAGGACTTTATAATACCTCCTCAAGTCTGCACCAAAAAAATTCTTCCAATCTTTCTTTAAAACCTCTTGCAGCCATTTAAAACAGAAACTTTACACTGGAGAAAAGAATCTTCCTAGACTTTTTTTTTAATAGATTTTTTTGATGTGGACCATTTTTTAAAAAAGTCTTTACTGAATTTGTTACAGTATTGCTTCTGTTTTATGTTTTGGTTTTTTTGGCCGTGAGGCATGTGGGATCTTAGCTCCCCGACCAGGGATTGAATCCACAACCCCTGCATTGGAAGGTGAAGTCTCAACCACTGGACCATCAGGGAAGTCCCTCTTCCTAGACTTTTTTGAGGACTGTTACATAATAGGGCCTGAACTGACACTGAAACAATCAAACCCAAGATGCCATCATAGACCTCTGGGTAGAGTAAGGACTTATGGATGCCAGGTGATATCTTTGATGCCTGGCACTAGTCCATTGTTACTGTGACCCCCAAAACTCTGCAGAATAGAATAGAATCCTAAAGATAGGAAATAATCTATTCTGTGGTTATTTCCCTAGTTCCCAGGTGTGAAATTTGAATGGACATACTTATCATTTGGCAGAACTTTCACATTCTGTGAACTACTATGTAAAAATTATCATGGTAAGAAGGGCTATAAAGACATCCTTGAAAATGTCCCCCCACTATAGTCAGTCTAAGTGCCAAGATAGTAAACCAAACACATCCCAAGAGGTATTTCAAGAATTCACACAGCTCTCAAATATTTAGAGGATGCAGTGTGTTGGTTTCCCTGTTTAATTCACCTGTATGACCACTGCAAAAACCAGATAGATCATGTGGCTTAATGGTGATATTTTAAACTTAACCACTTGCTAGCTCCAACTGAAACTGATAAGCTGGATGTAGTATGTTTAATAGAAATGATCAACACAAGCTCTGGCATACAGTATATAGTTCTTGCCCCACAATAAAGAGGATCCAAAAAATCTGCCTTTACATGAGGACAGCAGTATATTTTACTGTCCTGACTCAGGGCTTTTAAACTCTTCTGCTTTCTTCATAATACTGTCCTCAAAATTCTTGATCATCTTGATATTCTCCGGAAAATCAAGCTGGTCCACTATGACATCATGCTAAGTAGACTTGGTGAATAGAAAGTGACAAGTACTCTGGATGCCGTAGTAAGAACCCTGCATGCCAGAGGGTGAGAGATAAACACTACCAAGATTCACAGGCCTGCTACTTCAGTGAAACTTTCAGAGGGCCAGTAGCCTGGGATGTCACAGACAGACCACCTAAGGAACAGGACAAGTTGTTGTCCTTGTACCACCACCACCAAGGGGCACAGGGGTTGGGGGGCCTCTTTAGATTTTGGAGGCAGTATATACTAAACTTGGGAATACTGCCCCAACCCATTTATCAAGCAGTTCAGAGGGCTGCCAGTCAGTGGGGCCTGGAGAAAGAGAACATGCATCTGCAATTTTAAGCCACTCAAATCATATGCTAACCGAGAACCAATGATGTTAGAAGTATCCTTGATATTTAAGGATTTAAGGATGTTAAGGATCACTGGAGAACCTCGATAGGAGAGTTGCAACCCAGACCCTAGGATTCTGGTGGAAAGTCATGTCTTTGGCAGCAGAGAACTACTTGTCATTTGAAAAGCAGCTCCTGGTGTACAGTTAGGCCCCAGTAGAGACTGATTTCCTGTCATGAGACATCAAGTGACTGTGTGACCAGAGCTACCTACCCATCATGAATTAGAGATTAGAAGATCAACTAAACCATAAATTCAGATGGGTGTAGCGGTAACCCATCATAAAAGGTAAGTGGTATACACAGGATAAGGTCCCGCATGTCCCCAGGGCTCAAGTAAATTACATAAACAGGTAGTCCAAGCTCCCATATCTCCTACTTTTATTGTACCAATGCCTCACTTTGCACCTATAACCAACTGATGGAGGAAGATAAAACGCAGGCTTGGTCGTCAGACAGTTTCACTCAGTATGTTGGTGTGAGCCAAAAACAGAATGTGGACACACACAACTCCACACAGGAATGGCCCAAAAAGATGCAGGTAAAGGGAAATCCTCCCAAAGGAAGAGCTGATATATGCTAAATATAGAAATCTAGCGTTTTCTTTGATTAGGTATGTAAACAACAAACCACACTAACGTTGGTAGTATCTGTGACATTGGGATGAACAGAAATCATGTTTTCATTTTTCATTATTATTTATGGCTAGTTATTAGTTATCATATATTTAATTCATTAACAAAGAAGCACACCTTTTGCAATCCCATGTATTTTGTCTTACGCATTTAAAAACATATTTTGAGATGAGTCTACTGGTTTCACCAGCCTGCTACAGAGGTCACAGCACAAAAATGGTTGAGAACACTGTCCTAAAGACATTCACCCAGTGGTGTCTATTGGCATACACAGGGATAGTCAAGCCAACACCGTTTAGCACAGATGGGAGCTGGTAGCAAGCTATGTCTTCATCATCAGAAGGGATAAGTTAAATGCTGTAGTTTTATTCAATGGACTACTAAAGCTACATATACTAAAACATGAATTCATCTTAAAATCACAGCTTGAGTGAAAATGAAAAGGGACACAGCAAGATCTATAGCAGAGTATAATTTAGGAAAATTTAAAACAGTTGCACATAAAATAACACTATATATATTTCTCTATCTATATAATTAAACAATGTATACATATTCAAGGACATATATTAATGACATCACACTTTGGAGCAGGAGCCCAGGGCCAGGGGTAGGTAGAACAATAAGACTGGAGACAAAGGATAATGGAAAACAGAAAAAATAAATAATAGCTAACACATGAGAAGAGCCTTAAATGAAACAGTGATAAAGGTGTGCCATGAACCAAGGAGTCTGTACAGTTTCTTCCCCCTGATTCAAGGTCAAACAAACAAGCAGAAAAACCCCACCATGAACAAAATGCAAAGAAAAGCTAGGGAAAATAATCATTAAAAAAATAAGGCAAAGAGCTAATATCTTTAATATATAAGAAGCTTTTATCAATCAATAAGGAAAATAGACAGATTTTTTAAATGGACAAAAAAAATCAAATTAGGCAATTAAAAATGACTCACAAATATACAAAAAGGAAATATTTAAACTCACAAACAATTCAAGGTAAAATATCCAGTATTGTCAAGGGAGGGGGAAATCTAACCTTTCAAACACTGCTAGTGGGGAAGAGAAAGGTGGTACAAATTTTCTGAAGGGAAATTTGGCATACGTTTAAAATTCCACGAAAATTTGCTCTAAAAACCTGCAAATCCTTGGCATAGCATTTTCACAGTTAGAAATGTATCTTAAGGAAATAATGAAAGTGCATGCATATTTAGTTACAAAGATGTTTACTGTGGCATTGTTTCTCACAACTGAAATGTGAAAAAAAGGTGATTAGATATCGGCAAAGTAAATTATAATATCTTCATAGGATGATGTCACTGAAGTAGCATCAGTAAGATGGGAATACATTTTAAAAACAGCATAGAAGAAAAACACATAAAATCTATGTAGTATGAACCGTTTTGTGACTTAATATTTATATAGCATTTTTCATCATAAAAAGTTTCACATTCATGAAAATAATTTGGAAAACAAAGGTCAAAGAACATAACAATCACCCAAAATTTCACCAACCAGATATATTCACTGTTTATACTTTGATGTATGTTATGTTATGGATAAGAATCCAGTGTAAAGAAATGGAATAAAAACATATTCTTTGGGAACCCAAATGTCAAATTCAATTTCAAATCCAAACGTTGACAAGTGAGTAAATCCTGTATGTAAATAGGGTGAATTATGCTATTCCTACCTGAACTTTGAAAAGAGCTAATAACTCAGAAAAGTTAGAGATGCCAACCGGGTATATTTTCCAAATTCTGATCGGAAACAAATCTGACTGGAAAGAGGTAGGAAAAATGAATAAGGAGCCACCTATAACAAACATTTTTTTTGAACTTTTACCTAAACACCACAGGCCTGAGGTATGAAGGATTTTATGATAAACTGCTGGGTTTGCACAAGTTAAAATTCAAAGCTTGGGTTCTGGAGACTGGCTGCCTAGGGATGAATCACTGCTCCACTGCTTACAAACTCTATGTAGTTGGGCAACTTAAGGTCTCTGTCTCTCAGTTTCCTCAGAATGGGGGTGATAACCGGCCCCACGTATGGGGTTGTAAGGTGAAATGAGATAATACAATATATGGAAAGCACTTAGAACTGTACCTGGCTCTTAACAAGCACACTGTAAGTATTAACTACTGGCTTCGCAAGCATCAGTGAAGCTATGGAAGTACATTTTGTAAACAGCAATCTGAAGCCCTTCACATCATGTGCATTGAATAAATGACTCACTAGGAAGCTGCACAAGTTATATGCTCCCCTTTAAGTTCGTTCAGGAGAGCTGTTTCATACCAGCATAAATACTTATGGCCCCATCAGAACTAGTAAAGCCGAGAATGATTGTCCTGTGGAAAAAGCCTGTGTGTGTAGATATGACATCTAAAAATCAGTACAGGGTTTCTTAGTGGGTTAACTCTCCCCTCTCTTTCCTGAATTCTCAGTATCAGATTATGACACTGGGCTCAAGACCCTGTTATAATGTTGGCCTATAAAGATATTTGAAGCTTGGTACCCATCTTCTCAGAACTTAAAATCACTTAAGAGGATGATGTCAAAATACCTAAAAAGATAACTAAGTAATCCTAGTAATTAGTTTTCTATTGTTGCTGTAACATATTACCACAAACTTAGTCGTTTAAACAATACAGATTTATCATCTTACAGTCTGGGAGGTCAGAAGTCTGCAACAGATCTTACTGGACTCAAATAAAGGTGTCAGCAGGGCTGCGATCCTCCTAGACGCTCTTGTAGGAGTATCTGTGTCCTTGCCTTTTCCAGCTTCTAGAAGCCACCCACATTCCTTGGCTCATGGCATCCTTCAGAGCCAGCAATGTCAGGCTGAGCCCTCACACTGCATCTTTCTCATTCCCTCTTCTGCCTCTTCCACTTTTAAAGGACTCATGATTACAGCGGGCCCATCTGGCTAATCCAGGATAATCTGCCTACTTTGAGATCTCCTGATTTACAACTTTAGTTCCACCTGCAATCTTAATTCTTCTTTACCGTGTAACCTAACATACTCGTAGGTCCTGGGGATTAGGATGTGGACATCGTTGGGAGGCCATTATTCTGCGTTCTGCGCCCAGTAAATGACAATGACCAAGTGAGGTGAAGAAATGGTACATGATAGGATTTTGGCAGGAGGTTAAAGTCACTGCAGCTGAGGACAGTCAGTGAAAGCTTCAAGAAAAAGGCAGATCTATCCTGATCATTAAAGCACAGTTTTAAAAGTGGAGTGGGAGGGGTCCAGATGAAAGAAGGAATAAGAACAAAGTCTGGAAAATGTAAGAAATGAAATGGAACCAGAGTACAAAGGATAGAATACTTTGGGTAAAGGAAGGTTCACAAAAGGGGAAAGCACAGGGGCTGGGAACCACCATGAGAAGGGCTGAGGAGTTTCATCTTTATCCTTTGTCAAAGCAAACTGACCCCAGAGTGCTTTTTAACGTTACAGTGTCTTCACCGATGACCATCAGGAGTTAAATGCTTTTTAACGTAATAACATCTCAATGTAATACCATCAGAAAATCAGTAGTTACAGTTTCTGCCCAAATTAAAATAGGTGGCCAAAAATGTCCCCTCAGATGAATGATAAGAAATGATCAAAATTGGATTTTTTTCCCATTTTTAACAGATCCACTTATGGAATCAAAACAGTTTATTAAAAACAAATGATACCTAATGTTAAATATCTCTCATGTTATATTTTTACTACATAAAATAACACACAAAAATCTTTTTAAATGTGAAAGGGGCTCTTTTTTTTCCCCATAATGTGGCTGCTTGATGCTAAAGGTAATGTTGCAGGTCAGGTTCTCGTATCAGGTACTGCATCACGTCTGCTCCTTCATTTTTGTTTTCACAAAACAAAATGACATTTCACAAGGTGCATCATAGCAAAGCAAGCACTGCATATGCTATAATATATGAAATAGGCTCTTCCAAAAATCACTGTATATTTTCAATAGTTCACCTCCAGATTGTTAATTTCAGTTTTTACTTTTTTGGAAAATGTATTATGTATACTGATTTAAAAAAATTTGTAACTGCACAAAAGGTCAAGAGTGAAAGCCAGTTTCCCTACCTCCTACCCTTGAGCCATATTACTGGCCTCCCCAGAGACAACCACTGCTTGCAATGACTCACGTCCTTGTACAGAGTATCTTTACACCCAAATGGTAGTGAGACAGGAGGGAAGGGGGCAGGGCACAACCTTAAAAGAATGACATAGCCTTTGAGGATACAACACAAACTCCTTAGAACTGATTAGGGCCCAGACGGTGGAAGATTCGACTTCCAGGGGACCTTGAGCATCATACGCTCACTGTAATACATTAGCATATGCTAAATGACACGCCTCATCTATGAAATGAGGCTAAATACCTTCAGAAGACGTAAGAAGACTGTGAACATGAAATGACAAGATATGTGTAAAAAGCTGAGAATGGTGCCGAGCATTATCGTGAGTGCTCAGTAACCGACTGCCCCGTGGGTTAGAGCAGCGGTCTTCCAAGTGGGCTCAGGCTTAACTGGTTCTAGGCACCTGCCAACCCTCCACCCCACCAATGCCATTCCTCAGAATCGCCAGGAATCCTCCTGCCTCAAGTTCACTTGCAGCCTCCTGTGCCTCCCACGCTCTCCCCAGATGTCGGCACAGCTCCCTCCCTCGCTCTTAGCTTCCTGACCACCCAAGACCTCTCCCTGGTCCCTCCTTGTCCTCTGCTTTGTTTTTCTCCACAACACATCTCACCATTCCCCGTCCCCACCTCCCACTCCCGCAATAAAATGTGAGCTCTGTGAGAGCAGATATTTTTTGTTTTGTTCACTGATGTGTACCCAACACCCTGAACAGCACTGGCATACTGCAGGAGCTCAATAAATATTTACTGAATCAATGAACGACTATTTCCCAATATATCCATTCCATTTAGGCACACTGAGACATGAATATTATAATTCTTGCTGTTACAATGTTGCCGTGAACATTTTTTTGTCTATTTCCTTGTGCACATGTGCTTCTACTTAGAAATACTGGATCATGAGTTAAGCACATCTTTACTAGATATTGCCAATCAACTCTCCAGGGTGGTACTTACTCATATTCCCACCTGCAATGTACGAGAATTCTGTTTCACATTCTTCACAACGCTTGACATTATCAGACTCTTTAGTTTTCTGCCAATCTGAGTACGAAATGGTATTTTTAGTTTTAATTTGCATTCACTCGATCACTAGTGAATTTGAGCATCTTTTCATGTGTTTCTTGATCATTTTGATTTTCTCCTTTGTGAATTACTGTTCATACCTTTTGCCCACTTTTTTATACATTCTTTTTATTTTATTTATTTATTTAATTTTGGCCGCGTTGGGTCTTTGTTGCTGAGCGCAGGCTTTCTCTAGTTGTGGCGAGAGGGGGCTACTCTTCGTTGCGGTGCGTGGGCTTCTCATTGTGGTGGCTTCTCTTGTTGCAGAGCACGGGCTCTAGGCGCGTGGGTTTCAGTAGTTGTGGCTCGCGGGCTCTAGAGTGCAGGCTCAGTAGTTGTGGCTCAGGGGCTTAGTTGCTCCGCGGCATGTGGGATCTTCCTGGACCAGGGCTCAAACCCGTGTCCCCTGCATTGGCAGGCGGATTCTTAACCACTGCGCCACCAGGTAAGTCCTTTAATATATTCTTGATACCAATCTTTTGTCACTTAAATGTACAGCATGTAACTTCTCCAGTCTCTACTGTCTTTTAACTTTTTAAAAGTGATTTTTGATGTACAGAAGTTGGCATTCCATTTCTTAAAGGCAAATTATTCCACATTAATAATTTCTTAAAGGTGTTTAGAGTTTTTCTTTTTTTTTTTTTAAGATTTATTTATTTATTATTTATTTATTTTTGGCTGTGTCCGGTCTTAGCTGCAGCACATGGGATCTTTGTTGAGGCAGGCGGGGATCTTTTGTTGTGGTGCAAGGGCTTATCTCTAGTTGTGGCATGCAGGTTTTCTCTCTCTAGTTGTGGCGTGCAGGCTCCAGGGCGCGTGGGCTCTGTAGTTTGCAGCACACGGGCTCTAGTTGAGGTGCGCGAGCCGAGTAGTTGTGGCACGCAGGCTTAGTTATCCCGTGGCATGTGGGATCTTAGTTCCCTGACCAGGGATTGAACCCGCATCCCCTGCATTGCAAGACAGATTCTCTACCACTGGACCACCAGGGAAGTCCCTAGAGTTTT
This sequence comes from Balaenoptera borealis, assembly GCF_965194805.1. NCBI lineage: Eukaryota > Metazoa > Chordata > Mammalia > Artiodactyla > Balaenopteridae > Balaenoptera > Balaenoptera borealis. Next base: position 25,310,860 of record NC_138873.1, on the reverse strand, counting down.
TCTTACATACATGGAAGTAAAAACACATTTTTGAATTCTTCTTTCCCACAGGCATCTATTTTTCAGCAAGATCTATTACTATCTTTTAGAATACCAGTGTTCCATGGCACAGATTTGGGGAGATGCTTCTCTAAGAAAGAGGGAAGGACAGGAGGCTTTTGAGCAAGATAGAGGCATGATGGGAACATAGTTTAGGAAGAGAGGATACTACTTATTGTTCTCTCATTGTTTCACGTGGGAAAGTTTGCCTCTGCCATCTTAAGTTCAAAGAGTTATTCAGAAAATCTTGACTGACTTAAACAATGGCTAAATTTATCATTCCATCTGAAAGTCTTATCAAAACATTGGACTAGGCTGACATCATTCTGCATGTTACTCTGTCAAGGAGATTCATAGGCCTTGTGGAACTTCTTTTCTGAAATACTTTACTGGGAATTCTATATACCTAACTTCATATTCGAAAGGTTTAATGTAGCTCTAATATTCTGGTTATTCTAAAAGATTTAACCTTCTGGAATTGAAGTGATGGGATGCAGTCAGATATATTCATTTTAGTTTACCTAAATGCCTGATGATTATCATTTGATCATTAAATGCCTAAACTCCAGCGTGACTGAGGAGACTTTGAGCCCCAAGTTCCTTTCCTCAGATTGTCAAGGAAACATTCTAGAGTCCTTATCAGGTTTGATCCTTTAAAGATAGAAACAGTAAGAGGCTACTTCTTGTAACTCAATTCCGATACCCCTCTTTCTCAATTACAGTCTCAGGTAGACAACGTTGATAATTTAAATGATGTTTAAAGTCCTCATTGTTTCCTATCTCCTATTCTTTTGACTTCTATTCATCTTAACACATTACTAAATTTTAGATTAGGAGTTAATAGTAAGGTTGTCTAGGCACTGTTAGGTGAATAATAAATATAACTTGTAGCAACAAAAACTATGCCATTAAAACATAAACTAATCTAACTTGAATAGAGACTATTACTTTTTCAAATACCATAATTATTAATAATGCTTCAGTGAAAAAAATCACTGAATAATTTTTAAGTAATCAAACCAAGACAATTAGTATGAGAAATTACTAAGGACATGAGAGAAAAAACTAAAGACATAATTTTAAAGCATTTATCCCACATGCCGCGGAGCAACTAAGCCCATGCACCACAACTACTGAGCCCTCATGCCACAACTACTGAAGACCGCGCGCCTAGAGCCTGTGCTCCGCAACAAGAGAAGCCACCACAGTGAGAAGCCCACGCACCGCAAGGAAGAGTGGCCCCCGCTTGCTGCAACTAGAGAAAAGCCCGTGCGCAGCAACAAAGACCCAATGCAGCCAAAAATTAAAAAAAAAAAAAAATTACGTAATACTACAGCACTTCTTACTCCAGGAACTTGTCTGGGTTTATGAATTTCTCTTATCATGCCCTAATGATGATGGCTCTCTTTTTTATCCTGTCTTACAACTTGGGGCCCCGTCTTTGTCAACCTAGATTATAAGAATAGTAAGGGAACTCCCATAACTCAAAAGAGGTTAAGTGACAACTGGGAGGGATGGTGAAGCGCCTGTAAGGAACATATGGAAATTCTTAGATGTGAGGGATTCTCCAACTAGCAGCACCTTGAGGAAATCTCCCACTGAAAATTTTAATAATCTTAGGAGAGTGATGAATCACCATTAGACCTCGAAAACATTTTTCCTTTTTTCAGACCCTACTGAGTCAATCTTGCAAAACTAGAAAACAAAACTAAAAATATTGATGTTTACTATGAAAATACAGATTCCTTTTCTTTTTGTATAGCGTTCCCTTCCAGTAACAAATTGAAACAATGACATTTATCATTATGGTTACATAATACATTTATAAGTGACAGCAAGATTTAGGAAGAACTAAGTATGGGGAAGGGGAGAAAGTCAAGGTTTTATAAGAAAAGGTATAAATAAAATACTGGAGAAGTGTGTAGAAAAAAAGAAGAAGAAAATTTTTGGCAGCTCTTACTGTTAAGTAAGGCCACAAATATAAGATGGTATTGACTGAAAGTTTTTCTTTTTGATCTCGAAATCACAAATATACCTAATTGTTTTAAAAAGCTGTGATATGTAATGCTTTAATAGCATTACAGCTTAAAGGAACTATCAGGTGATACTCCTTTTCAGAGTTGGTAAAATAAATCCCCAGCCACCATGCTTGTTATAAATCATAAATATATCTAATTGTTTTAAAAAGCTGTGATATGTAATGCTTTAATAGCATTACAGCTTAAAGGAACTATCAGGTGATACTCCTTTTCAGAGTTGGTAAAATAAATCCCCAGCCATCATGCTTGAGGAAAACGGCAAGATCCTGTTTACCCTCTTTTGGTGTAGTGTAGATTTCTCTCCTTCCTGGTCTGAAGCTCACACTATTAGAGCCACACCTTTCAATTACATAATGCACACAGGTCATTGGCTCAGAGGATACAACTGCACCCAGGGATGGTGAAAACCCTTTCTCTCCTTAGCATGGATTCTCTTGTTGGATCACATCCCCTATTTTTTTCAGGCAGTAACTCAGACTCTGGATATTGGAAAATGAATAAGATATAGTCTTTTTCCTTTAGGAGCTTATTGTCTGGCAGAAGATAATACACAAATATAATGCAACATGATACATTTTCTACTACAATTGGCAGAGGTTGAAAATAATAAGAAGAAATAAATATTCTAATATAATAAGTAATAAAGGTTGAAAAGAATAATAATCAGCATTAGCTAGAATGTGAGGAAACAGAGCACTGAAACATGATTGCTAAAAGCTCAAATTAATAATAAGTTTTCTGGAGGGCACTTCAGTATTATGTATCAAAAGCATTTTAAACAACCAACAAAAAGTGAATACAATTTACCTCAGCAGCTCCACAGCTCAGGACTTAACCTAAGGAAATCCTCAGACAAGTTTGCAAAGATGTCTGAACAAATATATAGAGTAGCATTTGTTGCAATAGTGAAAACACTACAGTGTCCAGAAGAGGTGGTTGCTGGGTAAGCGACTTTTGCTGCACCCATACAACAGAATATTATTATCACCATTAAGAAGGCTATAGATTTATATGTAGCGAGTAGAAAATATGCATTTGATACATTTTTTGAGTGAAAAATAGGTTATAAAGCATAATGCAGATATGATGAAAATGGCATATATCCTCCGTGGTCTTCTTCCCCAAACCTATAACCCCAGTCTAATCATGAGAAAAACACTAGACAAATTCCAATAGTGAGGCATCCTACAATATCACTGACCAGTACTTCAAAACTGTCAAGGTCATCCAAACAAGAAAAGTCTGAGAAACTCACAACTAAGAGGAGCCTAAAGAGAAACGAGAAATGAGAGTAATGTGGGGTCCTGGATGGGATCCTACAACAGGAAAGGAAGGACACTAGGTTAAAACTAAAGAAATCTGAATAATCTCTGGACTTTAGTTAATAATAATGTATCAACACTGGCTCATTAACTGTAATAAATGTATCACACTAATACAAGTTGTTAACTATGTAGGAGGTGGATATGAGAACTCTAATGTTGCAATTTTCTGTAAATCTTGAAATATTCTAAAAAATATATTAATAAAAGTCATACATAAACTATTTTAAAAGGTATATATATTTACAATATATATGTATAGGGAAAAGTGTGGAAGGATATACAGGAAAATGTTAATTATTTTCCAGTCAGGTTTACTGAGGTATAGTTTATATGTACTTTTTTAGTGTACAGTTTTATTAGTTTCGATAAATATATACAGTCGTGTAACTATCACCACAATCAAGGTATAGAACATTTCCATCAGCCCTAATGCCCTTTGTAGCTCAGCCCCTGGCAACCACTGTTTTCTTTCCCTACAGTTTTTGCCTTTTCCAGAATGCCAAATAAATGGAATCATACAGTATGTAGTCTTTTGATTAAAATTGTCCTTTTTCCCCAGAATGTGGGACTATGGATAATAATTACCTTATTCTTGTTATCTTGCTTATCTATAGTTTTGACTTTTCTATAATAAACATTACTTTTGCAATTAAGAAAAATAAAAGTAAAAAGTAATCGTAATGGGTATTACACTAATAAGTGAGGCGATAAAATAATTGGAGTACATATGAGGAAATTTTTGCCTAAGATATTTACGTTGCAGGATTATTTTACTAAAGAGTTAATTTTGAGTAGCAACAAAGTTGAGAGGTGGGCTCTAGGATTGGCTAGAGCTAGGTAAAAATCCCTGCTGTGCTACTGACTAGTCGTGTGACTTTGGGTAGGCTGTTTAATATCTTTTATCCTCAACATCCTTATTTAAAAAATAGGGTTAAAACAGTATCTGTCTCATAAGGTTGTTAAAAGGATTAGATGAGCCTGCATGTAAATTTGTGCATAATACATTCTAAAGTTATTTGTATTGTTTGACTACTGTCATTCTAACAATGATATTATCACTATCACTGTTGTGCTCTTGAGAGGTATTCAGATACGGAAAGGCGTTCCAGGCCAAGGGAACAGAATGTGCGAGAGCAGAGTTATGGAAGTGCCTCCAAGGACACAGAATGGCAGGCAGGGACAGAGGGAAGGGGTGTGGATATCCTAGAGCCAGGTCAAGAAGGCCCTGCTCGCCCCAGCCGGGAGTCTGTTCCTTATCCTTAGGTCTGTGGACAGAAGCTGTCTTGTTTAGCCATATGTATACATGTGTGTGTGTGTGTATTAGCATATATATGTTATCATATATCTTACATGTATTATATATATTTTTTAAATAGTCTTTCTTATAGTAGCTTCACCTTTCATGCCAGGTTAGTCGCTCCTTTCCCCCCTCCCTCTCCATGCTCCCAAAGCATTCCATTGCTCTCTCTGTTACTGCACTATATATAAAGTGGCACTGTAATCACTTGTTTACAATCCTGCATCTCCAGGTAGACAGGATCTCCTGCAGACTCTGTCTCCTGACTCACACTATATTCCAAAGAGGTAGAAAATCCTTAATAAATCTTTAGTGAGTGAATAGCTACACTTTCGCATGACAAAGCAGAAAGAAACCCCGAGAGGAAGCAATCCAGATATGTTTCTATAAGGAGAAAAAGGAGAAACCAAGAACTGAATGATTAGAAGGAGAAAGGGGATGAAAGGAAAGACAGACCTAAAGCTCTGGCGGATGCAGTGGTGGGGGTCTCTCCAGGCAAGATCACCTGACAGTTTTGACTAGAATAACCTGGGTAGCTATCATATTAATCAATCTTAATATACTAGTATATCTAGAAAGTGCAAGCTCTGCATATGTCAATATGGAACAAAATCTAAGATACGTTGTTAAGTGAAAAGAGAAAGTGGCAGAACAATGTGCATATCCTAAGCATGTGTGAATACACGTGTGTATATATACACATACATTCATATACTGTCCACATGTGAGATGAGACCACTAACCAGGCTGTCTGGAAGAGAGAGTTCCTTTTCATCATAAAACTTTTATTACCTTTTATTAGAATATCACATACATGTATGGATACACTCAAAATTTATTTTTAAAAGGATCTATAAAGTAAAATTTTAGATTATATTTCTAAGTGAACTTTTAAAAAAGGAAGCCATATACAAGCAAGGGAAAAAGGTCTGGAATGATATATATGAAAATGTGAATGGCATAGCCATTGTCTGGTATTTCTAATTTTCTCCTTCTTTAGCCTTTTCTGTCTTGATTTCCTAATTTTGCCAGTTCCTCTTTTCCCAAGGCTCAGTCCTTAGGAGTTTTCTCTCTCTGCGTTTGCTTGGTGATCTCATCAGGTCTCACGGCTGTAGATACTAGCTATGTGCTGAACAAATGTATACATCCAGGCTAGATCAGGGCTCCAGACTTAAGCACACAATCGTTTACTCAGCATCTCCACCTGAATGCCTGAAACATCATCTTGAATACAACATATCTCAAAATGAACTTCCTGCCCTCCCTGGCTTCCAACACACAAGTCTTGCCATCTTAGTCTATGGCAAATCCTTCCTTGCAGTTGCTCAGGCCAAAAACTTGGGAGTGATTCTTGACTCATCTTCCCACACCCCGTATCCAATCTCTCACCAAACCTTGTTACTTTTACCTTCAAAATGGATCTAGGTTTTGACCACTTCTAACCTCCTTCCCAGCGGCCATCCTGGTCCAGGCACCATCCTCTCTCACGTGGATCACCTCAATGGTCTCCAAATTGGTCTCCCTGCTCCTCCCCTCTACTCCCACAGTCTATTCCCAACAGCAGCCTGAGCTAGTGATCTATCAAAACGGAGGCTTGATCATGTTACTTCTCTGCTCAGAACTCTCCAGATGCTTCCATTTCTCAAAGGGAAAAACACCTAAACCCTAAAAATGGCCCACCAGGCCCCACATAATCTGCCACTTCTTCCCACCCTCCCACCCACACAGCCTTAGCTCTCCCACCTCACCACTTCTTGCCCTTTCCCGTGCTCAACCCTCTCAAGCCAGCCTGACCCCCTTACTGGTCTTTACACACCAAACGTGCTCCCACCTTCTGCCACTGCACTGGTCCTTCCTCTGCTCTTACCCCAGATGTTCCCATGACTCACCACCTCCCTTTCTTCAAGTCTTTGCTCACAACTCACCTGCTCAATTCGGCCTTCCAGTACACAGCTACCTATCTAAAACTGCAACAGCCACCCACAACCCTATTCCCCTTTCCCAAGTCTATTTTCCCCATAATACTTATCCTTTCTATTCTACAGAAGTGATTTCATTATTATGGTTATTCGTACAATCTGCCGTGCTTACATTTGAATACCAGCTCCATGAGAACGGGGAGTTTTGTCTGTACTGTTCACTGAACCTAGAAAAATATTTGACACCTAGTAGATGCTCAGTAAACACATGTTGAATGCATAGGCTTGTATTATTTGTGTAATAAGGAATAGTTTAAAAATAAAAGTTACTATAATGAATGAAGGCTACAAGTGTCTACTTATTCATAATTTGAAAGCTTTTTGGAATGTTTATAAACAGTATATTTTGCTTTAGAAAACCTTTCCATTTTTGCTATCTTAGGAAAAAAATATTTCTGGGTTTCATTTATTTTTTTCCTATTTATCAGGACTGAAGTAGAAAAAGGCTTTATTTTATTTTCACTATAGGGGAGAAAAAGTAATCCATTTTATTTCAGTGGTTGCATTTTCTACTGAAGGCAATACTGCAAAGGAAAGAGCAATAGTCATTAGGATTAAATGACAGGGTTTAATCCTATCCCCACCTCTGTACTCACACTCACATGCTTTTGAACAAGGACCTTAACCCCTCTGAGCCTCCTTTTCCACATCTGTAAAATGGGAATGATACCTACCTCATAGAGTTATGAAGATTAAATGGGGTGAGAGCTAATATTTGCTGGGTGCTTACATCACAAGGTGAGTAATATCATGCCTGTTTTCCCAGCTTAGGAAACAGAGGCCAAAGGTTATCCAACTAGCCAGGTAGCAAGGTCAGAAGGCTGTTCCCCAAAGAGTAAGTCCAGGATTCTCTTCCCTCCACCCTCCTACCTCTTATCTCTTTGGGAGAGGGTCAAGGATGGACAGAGTGCCTAAGACGACTAAGTGGGGTTTGGAGTTTGACTCTTCCTTCAGCACATGAGAGACTGTACCTTGAGCAATGGCCTTCAGGAAATGCACCACTGCCACAACTGGGTCATGCATGAACCACCTCAGGTTATCACAAATCTGAGCGAGTTAGATAGAACTAGCAACAATTTGGGGCAATATCTCTTCCACTTCCCATTTCCTTTTCCTGTAGTTAATTAACAAAGTCAAATTCTTCTCCTTTTGATTTTTCTTTTCAGGTCTCAACTCAGTTATTTCCACCCCAGAAATTTCTTTCTCATACCTACACGCATGTGCCCCTTAATCTTCTTCCACCTTTTATTAACTCTTATCCAGTTACCTCAGGTAAATCTTTCTTCCTCTTTCTGACATTCTTTGTTGCATCTATAAACTCCAAAACAGCTCCATTCTGGTTGGTAAGCACAAAAGGAGCACTCAAAATACACCTAAATTAAGGAAAAGACCAGCCCTTCACTTTGAACTGTTCTAGGCTCAGTGAACAATACGGTGTACTACCCTAGACAGTGGATCAGATGTCCCCTTCGGAATCTTCTCCCACAATTCACTGAACTCTGTATTTACACCAACGCAGCTGTGATGTACAGGGCTTAATGCAGCTGTGGGCGGGCCCACGTCCCAGTTCTACTACTTGGTAGCTGCGTGACTTTGGGCAGCTATTTAACCCTTGCCCCACTTTTGTGGGATCATAACAAAATCTACCTCCTAGGGTTACTATGAGGATTAAATGGGTTAATTCATTTAAATCACTTAGAATGACTTCTGGGACAGAGCAAGAGCCAAAGAGTTACTGAGATTTCCTCAAACACGAATATTCAATGTTTTAAAACCTTTTTTCTTTCTTACTCTTTAAAATACTATTATTATAACCACCTTTTAAAAAACTGTTTTTAATTTAAAATACAGTGGTTCAGTCACATAATTAAATACACTTTTACTAGGTAACCTGAAGAGCTACCATTCATAATATTGTTTCTATGGAAAGCTTTTTTTTTTTTTTTTAATATTTATTTATTTACTTTTGGCTGCATCGGGTCTTAGTTGCGGCACACAGGCTCTTTGTTGCGGCGTGCGGGCTTCTCTCTAGTTGTGCCACGCAGGCTCCAGAGCACGTGGGTTCTATAGTTGCGGCGTGCAGGCTTAGTTGCCCCAGGCATGTGGGATCTTAGTTCCCCGACCAGCGATTGAACCCATCCTTGCATTGGAAGGTGGATTCTTAATGACTGGACCACCAGGGAAGTCCCTGGAAAGCTTATTTTAAATTCAGAAATATTTATAAATGACATTATGAAGCACATTTTATCTAGAAGATAGGGAATGCTTATACTAAAAATGCAAATGTACATAGAACTATAACATATGATTGAATTTACCAGAAAATTCTTTACTTTCTTGAAATAGGATTTATTTCATGAGCAATTCACCTATTTCTGTTGTCATAGCTGCTATGGATGAGGTACCTCTGAAAAGTATAAATCAGAAGTGACGGGGTCTAGAATCTCATTCATGGTTTGGCTTTTGCAACCAGACTCACAAGTGCTATAAAACACTGTGTTTGTATAAAATCACCACTTTAGGCTATACCATCTGCACTTGCTTGAGAGGTCAGTTTCCTGAAGATAAGTTACTCAGCTGGGGAACTCTGATCTGCATGGGTAGAGTACAAAGAACGGTAAAGTTAGACTTACAGCGAGGAAGCCGACCCTACCAAGCTACTTCCTTTTCATCTCTCCAAATAAGGAAACAGCACTGGGCCCTGCAGACCTGGGAGAGTTCTGCTTATTTTGTAATTAACGACGACAACAAAATGTTGTTGGTAAGATGGCAAGATTTAGCAAAGCAAAACATAGGATGACCAGTTAGATTTGATTTTCAGATAAACAAGTACTTTTTTAGTCCCCAGTATTGCATGGGATGTACTTATATGAATAAAGTATTCTTTATCTAGAATTCAAGTTTAACTGACCATCCTGTATTTAATCTGGTCACCTTGTTTGTTGGTAGATGAATTATTTCTCGACATATTACTGCCCCCCCCCACACACATTTCCATACTTTAAAGAGATACATGTGTTTTGTAAGCAAAGTACACCAATTTGTATTTACCTTCAAAGTTTTGGAAACTGCTTGAATTAGAGAACGACCAGTAATTCTCATTTGTGTTGAAATTGTAGAAGAAATCTATAATCTCATGTAAGTACATTTTATTTCTTACTTTTGCTCAGTACAATTACAGAAATAAGCTACAGAATTGTTTAATTCATTTATGGTTATTTTTTTTCCCCCCCTCAAAAGTTAAATGCAATCTGGTCTCAAACAATTTAATATGAGATAATACTGCCACCTGGAGGCCAGAGGTAGGTATGACTAAGAATCCTTGTAATTTCTAATCTGTGAACTAGTCATCTGAGTTATGGTGACACCTGATGAAATTAATAATGCCATTCTGCTACTTGCCATCATATAAGTCTAGTTTTCTCCTGATTTATTCACTCATTTTATGAACATTTTCTAGGTTTTTATTGTATGACAGACACTATGCTAGACCTTGGGAATATAAAGCTGTGTAAGATATAGTTCCTTCCTTCAGGTAGCTAACAAGACTAGTGGGAGAGACCAGCAGATTACCAGGTGTCATCCCAGGTACCCTTGCCCTTTAAGGTTAAAATGAAATTAATATAAACGTCCAATCTTCAGATGGTGGAAAATTCATGTCTCTCCCTCTTTCTAAGATTGTAGGGGAAACTGTGTCTTATAATTTTTCTCGTTCACCTTGGACTCTTAGCTCCTGCTTCATCTGACATAGTTTAGTTTATGGATTACTTTACTATTCCATACATATTGCCCTTGTTCTCCAAATCTCCTAAAGATGTAGACTAGAAAACTTTTCCTTTGATTTCCATGACTAATTTACACAAAGCCTTGAGTTTGTAGAGGATTTATTTTGATGTTTGGAAGCATGGAGAACGTGTGTGTGTGTGTGTGTAATTATAGCCACACTAACAATTACAGTTGGATAACAGCCCTCATTGCTCTTCTTCTTCCCGCCATTTTGTCCCTCCGTTCCCCCTCTGCTCCCCACTTTTTTGCTAACTATGAGCAACATTTCTCAACCCACACCCTCTGCCACAGAGAACAATTTCCCCCACTTTATCATACAGAACAATTCGCCTTTGTCAACCTCATATCCCCAAACTCAGCCTCCCGTTCACCTGTACGTATCCAATTCTCATTACTGTTATTACGACACACATGGGCCATCTACCTAGAGTCTCATTCCTTTTCCTGCCCCAATGTAAAGATTGATTTCCCCATTGATAGGCATTATGGCAACTCAAAAGACAGAGTGGTAGCAGCTTAGGTTTTAAGTAACATTTCAAAATTTCTTCGTTAAATAGAGATATAAATAGTGTTATGGGAGCCATTCCTACTCTTTCCTCCCTCCCACCCTCCCTCCCTCTTCCCTCCCTCCTCCCTCCTTCCTCCTTCCTTCCTTCCCTCCATCTTGTACTGCTATTCTGTAAGCTATCCCAACAGGTATTTCTTAGCAATCTGGTGATGCTCCATGATAATACTGCTACTTAACTAAAACTCAACAAAAAGAAATAAAACTGATGGAAGGGTTGTAATGCAGTGTAGCTAATTTGCTGGTCCCGGTATACTTTGTTTTTTGGTTAAGCCTACAGTAAGCCTTCTTCCAAAGGTGGAGTGTCCCTATGACAAGAACTTAGAGAAGGGATGAATTGTCCTCCCATCTTGCTGACAGCCATCCCCTAATCCTGTTAACTACTCCTGCCCTTAAAAAGGAAGTGTGAATACGAAATTATATTAAAACATTAACTTTGTAGAATCACAAACCGAAACTATACCAAATATGAAGTTTTTTAAATAATCACCCGGGCAACAATTTCCCTAAGCTTCAGGATTAGTTCCTTCATGAGATCCCTTGGTATGAAGGCTTGGGAAACAAAACACAAATTGCCCAGCTAAAAAAAGAGCACTTGCCTGGGGATTAGTGACATCATCTGATTGGCATTTTGACTGGGCCTACATCTATGGACTTTGGGGTTTAAAGAAGAATTATGTGAAACACTTTACTTTCAGAAATAAAATCAGAGAACTTCATTCATTCATAACACATACATTTATTGAGCACCTACCTTATGTCATGCTCTATGTAATGCACAATACAATGTGCTTAAGATACAAAAATCAAATAAAAAATAATATCTGCCCTCAAGGAAATTAAAGCCTATTGAGGGAGACAGATTAATCAAAGACCATATATGTGAGAATTCTGTAAATGTCTAAGTCTGTAACTTTTCAGGTCAGTTGTTTACCTCCTTGTTTGCATTTCCAAAGCAGTCAGCAGTAAAATACTTACAATTTTAAGGATCCCTGTGTTTATTTTGGGACCCTTCACTAATGCTTAAGATGTATATCTTAGAATAGACCAGAAATCCACACCACCACACTGACTGGCATTCTTTCAGTTCCATGAATATGGCAAGCTCATTTCTGCTTTAAGGCTTGTTTACTAGCTGTTTCCTGAGTCAGGCATGCAAAGAAGCATTGATTCTGATCTATCTTGGCCTAGGCATTCTAGTATAGGAGGAAAAGGAGATGTAGGAACCCTTGGAAATGACAGATAGGTTTCCAAGTTAAAAAATCAAAACCCAAAATCTCTTCCCTAAAAGAACCACAAGGGACAACAGGGCGTGACCCTTTTCCAGGCACTGAGGTAGAATAGCCATTTGCTTTGGGTTGAGATACCTTTCATCTCCTTTAGAGTGTAACCTCCAGGGGAAAGACATTGCCAGTTTGCAGCTCAACAGATGAAGATGTACAACAGTGGCTTCCAAACCCATTCATCACCTAAGGACGGTACAGAAAAATATTCCTGATTTAATAAAATGTAAAAAAATATTATGACACTTAGGATGCTATTGGAAATTTGAACACTGACTGCATATTTGAAAATATTAAGCAATTAGTGTTGTGTTAGGAATAATAGTGATATTATGGTAACGTTTTTTAAAGTCTTTTAGAGATCCATACTGAAATATTACGGATTCAGTGATATCTTGGATTTGCTTCAATGTAAATATTACTGGACAGGAGAAAATGTCAGGGGAGGGGTATAAGTGAAACAAGATTGGCCATGAGTCAACAGCTAGATGATGGATACTCAGGGGTTCATTATATCATGCTGTCTTCTTCGGTATATGTTTGAAACTTTCCATAAGAAATAATATTTTTGAAAATATGCTAGTTTTTTTTTTTTTTTTTTTTTGGCCGTACTGTGTAGCATGTGGTATCTTCCCCGACCAGGGATCCAACCTGTGCCCCCTGCAGTGGAAGCGCAGACTCTTAACCACTGGACCGCCAGGGAAGTCCTGAAAATATGCTACATAGAGTACATTAGTGGGGGGTGAGGGGAGTGGTCTTGTTGATCACAGCTCCTAACCTGGAAATACATACTGTCTTTAGGAAGAAAGTATCTGATTAATTTACACAAGGTGTGCATTTAACAATCCAAAGCAGGGATCTCTGCAGTATAAAGGAAAATCTAGTAAGCCTCAAAGAACAAGATTTCTTTCAAGAACTCTAGATTTCAAATAAAAGTACCTCTATGACTCTATCTCATTACTGTATTATGTTGCAAATGCAAATACCACAGGGCTCAGAGGGATACTAACCGCACTGTGTCTTAGAGAAAAATAGAGATCACCTGAACTGATCTAAAGGAGGCAGCTGCTCTTGGGCTTGAACTACTGTTGCCAGTCTACAGTGCAGATCTAGTGTGGTCAGATCTTCCCATTTATTACTGGGATGCCAAAGGGATGAGTTGACATCATTTTAAATTCCTTTGCTTTTAACTGTTAGTAACCAACTTGAAAAAAAAAAAAAAAAGCCTGTGAATCACCAGTTTGCAAGTTCTGCTTATTCAGATGAGACAATTCAGGGATGAGTTAAGAGACACTGAGAAGAGATATTGAGAAGATTGCCCCCTACAGCATTGTTTGTAACGGTGAAAAATGGGAAACAACCTAAACGTCCATCACTATGGGAATTCTCGGATAGTTTGTGGCAAGCCTATTTGACAGAATACTATGTAATTAAGACAAATGAAGTCTAGCCATCTGTATCAATGTGGATAAGTCTCAAAAACATAGAACTGGGTGAGAAGTCAAGTTGTAGATCAATACACAAAATATAAAGCATTCATGTAAAACTTCAAAAGCCCGAAGTCATTCGATATATTGTTTACAAATACATAGTAATAGTGAAAGTATACGAACCTAGATTAGCAAGATGCGTATCAAATTTAAGACCGTAGTTACCCCTCAGAAGGGAAGTAGAGTGGCACTGAGAAAAGGTAGCACCCGCTTTATCTGTAATGGTATATTTCTTCATTTAAAAATATAAAATGAGGGCTTCCCTGGTGGCGCAGTGGTTGAGAATCTGCCTGCCAAAGCAGGGGACACGGGTTCGGACCCTGGTCTGGGAGGATCCCACGTGACGCGGAGCGACTGGGCCCGTGAGCCACAACTGCTGAGCCTGCGCGTCTGGAGCCTGTGCTCCGCAACGAGAGAGGCCGCGATAGTGAGAGGCCCGCGCACCGCGATGAAGAGTGGCCCCCGCTTGCCCCAACTAGGGAAAGCCCTCGCACAGAAACGAAGACCCAACACAGCCAAAAATAAAGAAATAAATAAATTAATTAATTTAAAATATATATATATAAAATGATAAAACGTAACATCCGTTAATTCTGGATAGTGGGTGCATGAATGTTTACTGTTTTTCTTTTTAAAACATTTCAGAATTTCAAAAAATGGAGGGGGGTGGCGGTAGAACATCCCATATTAGAAACCAGGATAATTGCATTCGTTTGTGCTCTGTCTCTCGGGCATTGATACGACCTCTAGATACGGTTTCCTTATTAGCAAACGAAGAAGTACGTGGTGCTTTCTAGTCTCTTCAATCTAAAGGTCTATGAACCTAAAATCTCCCACCCCAACGGGGAAGGCTATCCAGATGAGGGAATAAAACATGGATTCTCCCCTCATTTAGGAGAGTTCGATCTCTCTCAATCCTCAACTCCTTCTCCAGAGGGAGTAAAGGTAGGGAGGAACTGTCTTGGCGACAGAGAGACGCAGCATTTCTGAGTGTCAGCTTCCTCATTTCTAAAAGGAGGTTCTAACACCTAATTCATAGATTGCAGTGAGGTTTAGAGATGACGTCTGTCAAGTGCCTGAACAGTAGCTACTTATAGCAACAGTAATAGCATTTCATTCAGGGGCTCAGCCTCGGGGTTGCTAAACAGAATCACGTTTTTTTACGCTGCCTTACAAGCCAACGTTGGTTTACCTTGCGAAGTCCAGGCGAGGCATTGGAAACAATCCGGAACAGTTGCTATGGCGACACTCTGGTTCCGCCTCCACGCTTGCTCGAACAGCATGCTGGGAATTGTAGTGCGTGGGGGATGACACTCACGGAGGGGGCGGGACAGCTTCCGGAAAAGGTACTACATTTCCGGTTCTTGCCACCGCCTCCCCTCCTTACCCTCCCAGCTTCTGGGCCACTGAGCCCCAAATAAAAGCCCACCTCTGGATCCTCCTTTCCATGCCCGTCGAACTTACAGTGAATGCAGGACAGGGGAAGCAATGCGGTGCCAGGGCCGGAGACGGGGAGCCGCACAGGTGGAACAGGAAGAGGCGAGGCTCCCGGCCAGTAAGCGGAGGCTCCGCCTCCTTACGTCACTTCCGTAAACAAAGGGCATTGTGGAGGCGAGAGGTCCGGGATGTGACCCCGGCTCAAGCTGCAGCTGTAGCATCGGCGGCTGCAGCTGCGGCGGTGGCTTCAGAGGCCCCGGGGTCCTTGCAGGTTGTGGAAGAGGACCCCGATCCCCTTCTTCCTCAGGTATGAAGTGGAAGCAAAGGCACCCCCGCAATGTCCCCCTGTAGGCCCCTCCCACCACCGGTTCTGGCCGCTACCGGATTCTGGGCGGGGAAGGTTCTCCGTGAAGGCTGATTAGAGAAGGGCAATGAGGTGAAGTCAAGAGGAATTTCTAGTGGTCCTGCTTGGAGGCTGTGGGTTCCTGGCTCTCAAACTAATGTGTGAGTTGGACTACGAGCTGTAGTCTATGAAGGTCTTCTCTGAATGGTTCCTTGCTGCTTGGTATACAAGAAGGGTTTCGGTGCTCTTGTAGTAGTGATGTTATCTAACCAAAAAAGCATAATTTTCGAGCCCTGGCCCCTCAGAACATCTTATCAATAGTTTAGACCACTGTTGGTTTATTTGCATTGTTTCCTGTTTTTTTTTTTTTTATTCTTGTGTCACCAACTGCGTATAAGCATAATTAAATTCGAAAACCAGTGTGTTTATGTGTATCATAAATTTATACAGATCCTTGCCTCTTTGGAGAACTGATATCCCATCTTCTCTATTCAGTTATTTTTTAAACATTTAATTTGTGTTGCATGCTGAAACAACCCCGAAATGTCTGTTCTGTTACTTAAAATGCTTCTTAAAGGAAAAATTGTTAGCCAAGATTTAAGCGGATTTGCGTTCGTTATCTGGGATTAGAGACTGGGCAATAGAGCCTTTCCTTTACAGCCTTTGGTCCTTTGGAGGTTTAGCTCCAGTTATGATTGTCTAGAGTCAGCCTGAGCCAACTGAGCTCAATGGTTTAAATAACAGTGCTAGTAACACGGAGTCCAGACAGTAGCCAAAAAAATCTATTTTCATTAAAATTCTCAAATAATTACTTGAGGAGTGACATCAGTAGATTTGAGTCTTTTTGAATGTTCATAGAATGATTAAATTCAACACAACATACAATAAAAGGCCTAACGGTCCTAGTGCACTTTACAGTCTGATGAGAAGAACAGCCATATAAATTTCTCATCTTATGATACATGAAACAATATAATTAGGAAGAATTTAATATTATGCATAAATAAAAAGGAAATGTGGAAGGATATTTTTAGATGGGTGGCTGTTAGAGAAATAAAGCTGGTTAATACACAAAGGGAAAGTACTGGATAAATAGAAGGTTTTACACATATTCTCTATGGAAGGACTGACTGTAACTTCGTAGTGTAACTTTTTTGACATTGACAAAACTAAACATATATAATAAAGTTTCATGTTTCCTTGGAAATAGGTAGAGAAAGTAAATTTAAAATTATGATGGAACAAGTTTAATTTTACAGAACTTCATTTGATCAAGGAACTAGAATCAGTATTAACTCTAGGCAGCAACTGAATTTCTACTTGGTAGTTGAAATAAGGTTTCTAGTTGCTAATTAAAATGCAGGTACCCATGTCAATTATATATCTGTTTGTATCTAGGTGGTTTTTCAAAGAATGTGTTTTAGAAGGGAGACCTAAGGGGCACATAAAGCTTGAGTCAGGCTGGATGATTTGTTTAGTGTTTATATGTTGTTCCCCTTCTATAAGAATGTAGGGAACATTGAGGGCAGGGACTTTGTCTTGTTCAGTACTGTCTCTCCAATGCCCCAAATAGTGCCTGACATGTAGAAGAGAGTAAATTTTTGTGGAATGAATTAATAAACAGTGAAAAAATTTTTTGTCTAACAGGCAGTTTTGGTTAGGGCTTCTGTGTACATAATACAGTAAACTAAGCTTAAGAATCCTTGTTCTAACTTTCTTTAATGACCTCTGAAATTCTTGATCCTCTTTCAGCCCATGAAGTGGGTCTTTGAAGCCCTTTCATTTTGGCGTATTATAGCATATGTGTATAATTTTGCTGTATTTCCTTAGGTCATAAGAAGCTGGCCTTGGTGCAGTAAGGAACTTAAAACAATGGAGGAGCGCAAAGTGAAGAGGAGGAGTCCTAAGTCTTTTAGTGCCCACTCTACTCAGGTTGTTAATGCCAAAAAAAATGCCATTCCAGTTAGTAAAAGCACGGGGTTTTCAAATCCTGCATCACAGTCAACTTCACAGCGACCAAAGTTAAAAAGGTGAATTCTTTTCTTTCACATTATCACAGCAAAATGCTATTAAAGTAAACACTAAATCCACTAATTCTTATAACATTTTTTTCCTCTTGGTTTGACTTTTGAGGCACATATTATATGTGATTTAGAAAAAAATTTTTTGAAGGTTACAGTGTATAGAGATTAGAAAATGCAGAATGAATGATTGGCTTTAAGCCTCTTACTTTGTCTCATATTAATATACAGAGCAGGGACTTCCCTGGTGGCACAGTGGTTAAGACTCTGCGCTCCCAACGGGTGTGATCCCTGGTCCGGGAACTAGATCCCACGTGCATGCCGCAACTAAGAGTTCGCATGCCACAACTAAGGATCCAGTGAGCCTCAACTAAGGAGCCCACCCGCCGTAACTAAGGAGCCTGTATACCGCAAGTAAGGAGCCCTCGAGCCACAACTAAGACCCAACGCAACCAAATAAATAAATAAATATTAAAAAAAAAAATACAGAGCAAGAAAACTTGCAGACAAAGTTGATGAGCTAGCCAGAAATGGAAAAGACATATCTGGTTGTTGTTTTTTTTAAGCTGAGTGTTTGTGCTTTGGTAGTTTTATTTTTTTTAAAAGAATGAGTTCACTGTTTTAGTAGAAATGATTTGTATTTATTGTAAATATTTAAACACAGGAAAAATTCAAAGAAGAAACAGAAGAATACTAAAATCCTACCACCTAGAAGTAATCATTATTAATATTTAGTGAACATATTAATATTTGCCTTAAGGCTTTAAAGGAAACGGGGGACAAGTTTAAATGTTACCTATTATTGCTGCATATATGAGTATTTTGTAGGGTTAGATATTTGGAAAGCAGGATAATATCTTAAGAGAAAAAGCATTTCATAATCTCAATCCTCTAGATAATTATGATTAAATAAGCTTCTAACTGCAAGCTTATCATGAGAGTCAGTTAAGGAAGTAATGCTTGTAGCACTTTGTAGCCACTGGATTAACACAAAAGACAAGATTGCTGGTGATGATCTCACACTGTCCTTGAGGAAACAAAAGGGACATAGCCAGAGACCCTTGGAAAAGAACATTCCAATAAGGAGTTTAATTTAGAATCAGATTTTGAATATGGTTATGGTTGATGGGGAAAGAAAGCCAAGAGATTTGAAAGGGAATCACTCCTTTTTCCAAATTTTTGCATCAGTTTATTTGTATCTCATTGTCATTTTCTACCTTGTACTTTTATTTCTCTCCCCTCTTCTAGAATGTGGGCTTCCTGAGGGCTGGGTCTTGTGTGCCAGACAGTATTTAGAGTGGGGCTTTGCACATAGTATAATTTCAGTGAGTGCTTTTTAATTGAATTATTTTAACATAAAGTGAGACAGTGTGACATGATCAAAAACACCAAAGTAAGAAGAAACAGATTTTTATTTTCCTTTTTGAGAAGGTTGTTAAGTGATGAACTGATGCAAAACACTTACTTGGATAAAGCTTCCAATTTGAAAGAAAAAAAGATTTGCTATACTGAAACCTTATAGTCTATAGTAGTTTATGTCAGATTTTAATGTGAATATGGATCTCCTGGGAATGTTTTTAAAATGTAGATCCTGAATCAGTTAGTTCGGGATGGGGCTTCAGCTAAGCATTTCTGATAAGCTCACAGGTAATACTGATGGTACAGGTCTTGGACAGCACTTTGAGTAGCAAGATACTAGATAGTGATAGTAAATCTAATATCACGTGTGTAAAATTACAAATCTCTCTTTGTGAAGAACTGTTAGTGACCTAGCGTCAACGGCCTATGTGTTCTAAGTTGATTTCTTTTCACGGGAATTAATTAGTCTTGCCACCTTTGCCCGCACACTCAGAGCCCCCCAGTACACCCTATTCGTCTTACCCACATTGTGGCGAGTGCACTTGTGGGGAAGAGGTCTTCATGCTACATTACGTAGAAATTAACTGAGTCCTGAATATATGTGTTACCTCAGGATCTATAGCACGTGTCAGGGTTATAAAAGTAACACACAACTCCGTCACCCATTTTTGCCTGGTTCACTCCTAGTCTTTAAGCCTTCACTCACATATCACCTTTAGGACGTTTTCTCTGCTGCCCTTAGGTTGAGTAGACTGTTCTTTCTCTCTGCTCCCGTATCACAGTATGTATAGCACCATCACTCCAGAGTTTGAGAGCCTGGCATATGCTAGACGTGTGTAATGAGAACTAGCCTAGTCCAGGGGTTCGGAAAGGGCCTTCCTGAGCAAATCACATTTAAACTGAGACTTGAAGGATGTGTGGGAGGTAGCCTGGCAAGGATGGCAGTGAGGGGAAGGGGGCTAACGTGGGCAGAGGATTAGCTGCAAGGAGACGAGAGAAGGGATTTCTAGGAAGCAAAAGAGATTCAGAATGTCTAGAGCATTGACATACAAGAGAGGATAGAATTTCTTCAGGTTATCGGACTACTGAAAGGTTTGCATTAAGTAAATTATATGATCTGACTTTACTTTTAAAAAATTGACTTGGCTGCTCTGTGGGCTCAGAGACAGCACGTAGAGGCCGGGAGACCAGCTGGGAAGCTGCTGGAGTAGCTGCGTCAGGTATAGGACAGTGGCAGTGGAGGAGGAGAGATTAGAGACAGCTCGATGGGTGTGACCAGTAGGACTTCATGACTGCACGTGGGGGCCTTAGGAAGCTGGAGGAGTCAAGGATAACAGGTTCTAGCGCTCCGTCACGTGTTGGTTGTGAATTTCTGTCTGTCTTTCTCCTTAGACTGGGCGTGCTTCAGTGCAGTCACTGACGTCCTGCACGCGTTCATATACTCAGTGTCTGGCACCGTGTCAGCTGCAGAGTAGGGGCCCCATAGCCACTTGCTGGACAGCCCATAGTTCGGGGAACAGCTAGGATAAAGTTAGATGGGAAAGCAGAATATGTTTACGGAGAAGTGAAATATGAAACACAGGCTAGTAAAAGTTTTTTTTGCAGTCCAAAGAATTACCATAGAGTAAAAGTACATTACTCAAACTCTTTATATACCTTAGTAGTTATAGTTTATACATTTGTTTGAGATTTCATAGCCTGTTCTTTTGGTTTCTGCCTTGAAATGGCTGCTTTTATTTAGTATTGATTTTATTCGGATGTCTTGTTTTTCCCTTAATCTAGAACAGCCTGAAAAAATATCTCTTTTTAAAGGTAATTATAGGCAATTAATTTTTTTATTGCACCCTTTTTACAGAGTGATGAAAGAAAAGACCAAACCTCAGGGTGGAGAAGGCAAAGGCGCTCAGTCAAGCCCGATCCAGCACTCCTTCCTCACCGATGTCTCTGATGTCCAGGAGATGGAGAGGGGGCTCCTCAGCCTTTTGAATGACTTCCACTCTGGAAAACTCCAAGCATTCGGTAATCCATAGATGTTTCTCTCTACTCTTTTTCTTCTCAAGATGTTTGCATCATATTTTCTGCATATATTTTGCAATTCCTTTTTGAAGTGTCATTTTCTTTTATTTAAAAAAAACAAAACAAAACAACAGTCCAGAGGCATAAAACGCAATCATCCTAGATTTCATTTGTCGTGGGATATAATTTGTCTTGTAAGATTTCAGGAAAAAGTTTTTTAAAAAGGGAGGGTTAGTTGAATTGTTAAAGTAGGATTGCTGTTGACTAAGTATCTTGAAAGTGTAACAAACAAAAGGGACATTCTCTGTCAACTGAAATACTTTAGATTTAGTGTTTCAGTTTTAGAAAGACTCAAGATCATTTTTCTTTACCCTTTCAAGCCTAAACTTGTTTCTTGCTCACAATACCTAACTTTCGAATATTAAAGAATCTGGCTTGATGAAGACGTAAGAACAGTTAACTGATCGTCCCAATAAAACTCTGAGTAGGTATTTTTGTATGCGAGTTCACAAAGTGTATGGTCAGATTTTTCATGTTCAGCTTCCAACTCACTTTATAAGCTTTTTCTGATTATAAAAATTATTTCCCTGCCTTTTTAAAAAGCAATCTAAAAATTGTTGAGTGCACACATATGGAATCTCACACAAAAGCATAAATGTCATCAACATAAATATTTTGTTTTTAAGTGCTGTCTTTCCCTCCCCAGCTCTTTTACTTGGCTTCCCTACCCCTTCCCTTACGCCCTCTACTGCCTCTGCCTCCCCCCAGCCCCAACCAGTTAACTGTGTGACACACACACACACACACACACACACACAGATTTTTCTTTTCATTGTTTTCTACAAGTAGTATCTTATATACACTTTTCGGTGTCTTGCTTTGCTCACTAAACAATACCTGATGAAAATCTCTCTGAGTCACCTGGTATAGCTCTAATTCATTCTTTTTTTTTAATAGCTACATAATTTTCAAGTTGTGAATATACCCTGGTTTATTCAGCCATTTCTCTGTTGAAGGGCATTTACTTCGTCTCCAGTTTGGAGCCGCTAAACTCAGTGGTGTAGTGAACATCATTTTACATGTATCCTTATGTGGCTGTTTTGATTTCTTTGGGATGGATTCCCATGAGTGGGATTACTGGGTCAAAGCATAGAGGTAATTTTAATTTTAATAAAAGTATCCAGATTGCTTTTCAAAAAAGCTATTGCACTTTTAGTTTTCATTAACAATTTATGAAACAACTCTTTTCCCTGAATTCCCACCAGCTAATAGGTATTACCAGCCTTTTCATTTTTGCCAGCCTGTTGCTGTAAAGGGTTTTTTTTATTACTGTTGAATTTGAATAGCCATGAATGTTTGTTAAGCGGTTGGATTGCTCTTTTTTAGGACCTTTACCCAGTTTTTTATTTGGTTATTTATCCTTTTGTTGTTAATTACTAAGAGCCCTTTGCATATTTTAGGTACTAACCCTCTGACCTATTTTGTTTTTATTTTTTTAAGCAACATTAGTGTGTCTGTGGATTTTATGGTATACATCGCCTTATAAAAGTTTTAAATTTTTGTATACTCAAATATGTCTATCTTTTCTTATAGTTTCTGGGTTATACTATTATTTGAAAAGAAGACATTAAAAACACGTTATTTATTTCACAAAGATGTTTTATGACATCCCTTCCTCCTTGCTTTACTCCATCCTGGTAAGGTGGCATCTTTAGAATACTTTCACTTCCCTCTCCCCTCTCTTCTCTCCCACCCTTGAGATATAATCTCTGGATCACTTTTACTTCTTCACTTTTCTCCCCAACACCCTTCCTGCCCTAACTTTTAAGTGACTTTGTATTCTTGGATTGAAGTCTCTGTTATTCGATGGTTTGCTATATATAAGCATTGCAGATGAGAAGTTGATTGCCAGTTGGATTCTTTCTTTTTTTTTTTAAAGATTTATTTATTATTTATTTTTTAATTTTATTTATTTTTGGCTGCGTCGGGTCTTAGTTGCAGCACGCGGCATCTTCTATTGCGGCACAGGGGCTCTTCGTTGTGGTGCACGGGCTTCTCACTAGTTCTGGCATGAGGGCTTTCTCTCTCTAGTTGTGGCACACAGGCTCCAGGGCACGTGGGCTCTGTAGTTGGGGCGTGCGGGTTCCTGAGGGCATGGGCTCTGTAGTTTTGCAGCACGCAGGCTCTCTAGTTGAGGCATGCAAGCTCAGTAGCTGTGGTGTGTGGGCTTAGCAGCCCCGTGACATGTGGGATCTTAGTTCCCTGACCAGGGATCGAACCCGCATCCCCTGCATTGTAAGGTGGAGTCTTTTTTTTTTTTTAAACATCTTTATTGGAGTATAATTGCTTTACAATGGTGTGTTAGTTTCTGCTTTATAACAAAGTGAATCAGTTATACATATACATATGCCCCCATAACTCTTCCCTCTTGCGTCTCCCTACCTCCCACCCTCCCTATCCCACCCCTCTAGGTGGTCACAAAGCACCGAGCTGATCTCCCTGTGCTATGCAGCTGCTTCCCAGTAGCTATCTGTTTTACATTTGGTAGTGTATATATGTCCATGCCACTCTCTCACCCTGTCACATCTTACCCCTCCCCCTCCCCATATCCTCAAGTCCATTCTCTAGTAGGTCTGTGTCTTTATTCCTGTCTTGTGTAAGGCGGAGTCTTTACCACTGGACCACCAGGGAAGTCCCTGGATTCTTTCTTACCAAGTAATTTTTTTCAGTCTCAATGCTTGAAAGATTTTCTCCTTTATCTTTAAAGTTTAAGCGTTTACCAGAATATGCTTAGGACCGTATCATCCCTGCCTGGAAATCAGTGAGCCCTTCATATCTGCCAACTCATCTTTCATCTCAAGGAACATTTTTTTCTATTGGTCATTTATTTCTCCTCCATCTGTTCCTTTTTATCCTTTTGGAGATTCTACTGTTCTCATGTTAGGTCACCTGGGTCCATCCCCTGAATCTTTTCCCTTGTTCCTTGTGATTTCTACCTCTTTATATTTTTACTCTATATTGTTTTCCTCTGTCTATATAATATATGTACATCTTTATATGTATACAAACACACACATACATATATATCTCTTGAGGTAGTTCTTCCACTTGACCTTCCAGGTTGCTAACTGTTGAAAAACATCCTTAAAATAGAGGAAATATGAGATATTTTACTATGAAGAAAGGATGATTTTGAAAGAGCTGTAACTAGCTTTAAAATTATTAGTAGTCCTTAACATAATGTAATATAGTCAATTTATGAAGATGTTATAAAGCTGGCTAGAGGAAAAAGTAGTATAATTTACATTAATTCATATTTATTCAAGATACATACTTCACCTTTAGCTGAGCTATATTATACCTTTGAGAAAAATCAAAGATTTTGGGAGGGGAAAATTATAGTGTCAAGAATTTGCAGAGGCTGTACTGAAACTGAATGAAAATATGTAATATTTCATGTATATACATCAGTTGCTCTGGGCAGATAATGCTACCTCAGAGGAGTCTAGTCAATAAACAACGCAAGACCTATCCTTTAGCAATAAGTTGTCTTCCTCTACTGTGTATATATTGTGGTTCTCATGCTTCATTACATTCTTGACACTTTATAAATATTTTCACTTATATTTCTTAAAGGAGGAGTACATGGTTGGTTGGCAGAATGGTTCATGGTTGAAGTCCTTATAGGACTCTTAGTTTCACTCAGATCATTATAAAATGTTGGGTTACTCAGTTTTAATGGCAGTTGTCAACTAGGATGTGAATAGATGGTGTTAACACCTCTATATATGATATTACTATTGAAAAAATTTTTTTTACCTAAAGGGTTCTTTCATTCTTAAATTTTTTTTCTATATCATTTTTTAATGCCCATGATTATTTTTTAGATTGTTGTTGTTTTCCTGGTTGGAGATTTGATTTATAATTTTACACAGAAAATATGCAGTCATTAATGTAATTTACAAAAGAAAGAAAACCAATTTCTTTTAAGCACCTTGACTTTAGAAGTTTCTCCTCAAGACAGTTAGTTTGACCTATCCTAATCTTTATTAATATTCTGGAATGTTCCCCCAGGAAATGAATGTTCCATTGAACAGATGGAACATGTTCGGGGAATGCAGGAGAAATTAGCTCGCTTGAATTTGGAGCTCTATGGGGAGTTAGAGGAACTTCCTGAGGATAAGAGAAAAGCAGCCAGTGACGCCAATCTGGATAGGCTTCTGTCTGATGTGAGTACAGTCCTCTTTCTTTACTCTTTTCTTAATCAAAATTTTTATTGAGATAAAAATTCACCATTTTAACCATTTTAAAGTATAAATTCAGTGATTTTTAGTATATTCACAATGTTGTGCAGACATCACCACAGAACATTTTCATCACTCCAAAAAGAAATCCTCTACCTCTCAGTGCTCCCCTCCCCCTATCCCCCAGCAACCACCAATCTATTTTCAGTCTCTATAGATCTGCCTATTCTGGACATTTCATATAAATGAGAATCATAAAATATGTGGCTTTTTATGTCTGGATTCTTTCACTTAGTGTAATGTTTTCAAGTTTTATCCATGTTGGACTTTATACTCTTTTTTGAAAGCAATATATCCAAAGGATATATTGGGATCCAGTATATCCTTGTATTTACATCTAAGCATATTTTCTGGGATATTGGCAAATCTAAAAGGAAAATATTTGCTTCTGTACATATAAAAGATCTTAAGATATAGAAGATAGTAGGTCAAAAGATCCTGGTATGATTAATACATTTTGCCTTATTTACTCAGGTGGTAGTTACTTACACTATGTTTGGTGTTTATGGTTATTTAGTAGGTTGCCATGTGTATTTGCTTGCAAGGGTTGCCGTAACAAAGTACCACAGACTGGGTGGCTTAAGCAACAGAAATTAATTTTCTCACAATTCTGGAGGCTGAGAGCTGGAGACCAAGGTGTCAGCAGAGTTGGTTTCTTCTGAGGTCTCTCTCCTTGGCTTGTTGAAGACCATCTTCATGTTCACATGGCATTCTTCCTCTCTGTGTGGGTCCCTATGTCCAAATTTCCTCTTTTTGTAAGGAAAATAGTCATACTGGATTAGGGCCCATCTTAATGACTTCATTTTAACTTAATTCCCTCTTTTAAGAACGTGTCTCCAAATATAGTCACGTTATGAAGTATTAAGGGTTAGGACTAAAACATGAATTTTGGGAGGATACAATTCAACCAGTAACACCATATAGGATTCTTATATACTGAAAAGTGTTAATTAAATTTGCCTCTTTAAATCTTTTTTGGAACAAAAATAAATAAAAATTGAATTCAACATACTTTAGTTTCAGATTCCATATTTACCAGTAACAGAAATGGTTAATTTCTATTGCTTTTCTCTATCTTTTGAATAAGTAAATGTGAGTGAAATTGTATGCCCATAGTTTAAAAATTTCAAACCTATACTTTTAATTGTGATTGTGGTACGTTGAAAACTGAATTTGAAACCAGAAAGCCTTTGTTTAGTTCAGGGTCTACATAGAGCTGTATAACTTTGGGCAATTTAATGTTTTTGTAACTCAGATTTTTCTCTCTGTGAAATAAGGGTGGTTAATTCTACCTCATACTAAAAACTGAATATCACATAAAATCGTTTTTGTAATTCATAAAGTTCTTAAAGATTTTGATCATTAAAATGGCAGCTTTTTAAAAAAAGTCTATTATTAGAGATGATTATAATTAAGCATCGTTTTAAGAATCCTTATAAAACTTCAGTTTTTGTCATATGGTTTTGATTCTCTTATATTCTTATTTCATAAATACTAAAGCTACTTTATTATTATTTTGCATTAGTGAATTTCCCAGTCTGGAAATTTTTAGAAAGTTTTTTCTATAATACTTTTTTGTTTAAAGAAAGCTTAAATGTGAAATAATGTCTTTAATAATGTATGGTTAACAATTATCTATGATAGTTATCTTATAAAAATAAAAATTAAATTTGTTACTTTGTGTTACAGCTAGAAGAATTGAATTCTTCCATGTATCCTTTGCTTAACATCAACAGTGAAAAGTTCACAGATTATAATTTTTGGTGAATAGTCCCAATCAAGTGAAGAAACCTACTGCTATTTACTGGGGCCATCTTTCTTTCCCTTTAGTTTCTAAATGGAATTTCCCAGTTGTTTTGTATGCTGAAGTTTTGTTTTTCTATGGTTTGTGCTTTGCTTTGTATGGTTTCTGGGTTTTTAAGACAAAATTTTAAAATGTTTTAATCAAGAGAATTAAGAATTAGGGTAGTTGTTTTGAATCTTAGATTCTTAAGCTAAATGGAAGTGGGATAGCAGACATAATACAGTACTCTAAATTTAGTATTAGAACTAGAATATTTTAGATGCATTAAAAAAGTGTATTATAGGACTAACTTAAAGGAAATCACAAAGGCACATGTAAAATATTCATGTTTTGACATTTCAATTTAGAGCAATTATTTCAAGAAATTTTTAAAATGTATTTTTGAACATACTGATAGGCACAATGTGAGATATATAAGAACAAAAAAAAAATGATCCTGCCTGTAAAATAATTTTAGTGGTAAGACATCTCTTTGAACCAAATAATGAGATACTGGAAAGGATACTGGTTGTAGAGTTAAGAGATTTGATTTTCAAAATTTGGTTCCACGTTTTGCTAATGTAAATTTGGGTAGATTGTTTAACATTTCAGAGTATTGTCTTTAATATGGGGTAACTGCTACATGTAATCATGTGTATATGAAAATTTCCAAACTATATAGAATATATATTTTTAAAAAATCACTCTTATTGCAATAACATATACTGTTACTAACTGCTGAATTGTGCAGTAAAAACAATGAAGAAATAGGAAGATATATACAAATCCAGTAATAGTAATTAATATCTCACCTTTATTGAATACCTGCTATTTGCCAAGCATTATATGAAGTGTTTTACACGCATTATCTCATTTGGTCCTACTCTTGGAAGTCGGTGGTGTTATACTCCCCATTTTACAGATGAAGAAAATACAGTTTTGAGAAGCCACATAAACTGTAGGAGATATTAATGTAAGATACCACTGCCAAGAAAGAGTTTAATATGGGGTTAAGATAGGAGTTAATTAGGAGGCTTTTCTTAGGAGTAGTTCCTGGTTCTTTTTTTTCTTTGTATTTGTTTTACGTTATATTCTATGCTTTATATTCTCTCTCTGCTTATGACACATAACTCCTCTCTTATCTGAGCTTCTGTTAAACATTTAGACTCATTTGTCTCCCGCTTTCCTCACTTCAGCCCCCACGGTTCAGCAGGCCGTGGTGGTAGACTGCAAGCACATGGCCTTTGGATCGCTTGGTCTCAGGTCTTGGTAAGCAGCTATGTAACCTTGAGCAAAGCCTAGCAACCCTAGTTTCCTCATCTGTAATAAATGTTCTTTCCGTGTTCATACTTTCTGCTCCTAATTTTCCTCTCTGTCATCAGTGCCCCTATTATTTTTATTTTTTAAACATCTTTATTGAAGTGTAATTGCTTTACAATGTTGTGATAGTTTCTGCTGTATAACAAAGTGAATCAGCTATACATATTCATATATTCCCATATCCCCTCCCTCTTGCGCCTCCCTCCCACCCTCCCTATCCCACCTCTCTAGGTGGTCACAAAGCACCGAGCTGATCTCCCTGTGCTATGTGCCTGCTTCCCACTAGCTATCTATTTTACATTTGGTAGTGTATGTATGTCCATGCCACTCTCTCACTTCGTCCCAGCTTACCCTTCCCCCTCCCCATGTCCTCATGTCCATTCTCTACGTCTGTGTCTTTATTCCTCTCCGGCCCCTAGGCTCATCAGAACCATTTTTTTTTAGATTCCATATATATGTGTTAGCATACGGTATTTGTTTTTCTCTTTCTGACTTACTTCACTCTGTATTGACAGACTCTAGGTCCATCCACCTCACCACAAATAACTCAATTTCGTTTCTTTTTATGGCCAAGTAATATTCCATTGTATATATGTGCCACATCTTCTTTATCCATTCATCTGTCGATGGACACTTAGGTTGCTTCCATGTCCTGACGATTGTAAATAGTGCTGCAGTGAACATTGTGGTACATGTCTCTTTTTGAATTATGGTTTTCTCAAGTGCCCCTATTATTTTAATCTTCAAGATTGTTTAAAAATCCCTTCTATGACTATAGCAGACATTGCTAATCAGTCATGGCACTATCTGCCGTTTAGCCTGGACAGGGACATGAAATTATTTGCTGTCTCTTAATTACAGTTAGTTGTCAGGTGTTATCAGTTCTGTTTTGTATTCTTCCTTCATTCTCTACCCTCATCACCTGATTCCACAGCCTTTCAAATTTCTGTTCTCTAGAAACTCTAGAGCTGCACTGTCCAATATGGCAGCCACTAGCCAAGTAACTACTGAGCACATGAAGTGTTGGCAACATGGATTGACATGTGCTTTAAGTAAAACGTGCACACCTGATTTCAAAGATTTAGAATGAAAAGATGTAAACTATCTCAATATTTTTATGATTACATGTTGAAATGATAATTTCCTGATTATGAGTATAAATAAAATATATTTTAAAAACTATGTCTGTGGCTTACATTATATTTCTATTGGACAGTACTGCTGTAGACTTTAGACATTGCCACTGAGTTATTCTTCCTAAAACATCACTTTCATCTTGCCATTCTTGTTTCTTACCAAGTTTTTTACTATGTCAGATTTTTAAAAGGTTCTCAGTAATTTGATCACGGCATATTCATCCTGTTATAGTTTTCATTATTTTTCATTCCCACCAAGTTGGCTTTCTGGATGCCCAAGTTCATGCTCGCCTTAATGCCTTTGTTCAGGTTGTACTTTCTATCTAGAGTTGCTCTGGCCTCCCCCTTCTCCTTATCAAATAACACTTGAGCTGACCCCTTCCATAAAGCATTTCGTTTGTACCCCAAACTAGCATTCTGCGTTATTTCATTATCTGTTGATATGTGTTAAATCTCATCCTTCCAATTGAACAAGAATATCTCTGACGGCACAGCTTATGTCTGTACATTTTTGCAAACGTCTGCTGTACACGTATTGCTAGCATTTAGTTGTCCTCAATATATCCAGATCATTCTTTGAATTGAGTCTTGAAAAACAGGTGGCAAGTGGATCATATAGATCAAAGAGGAAAATGAAAGGCAGTGATGAGAAGGGAATGGAATAAACTATGCAGGAATTTTATCCTATTTCCAGTTTTCTTGAAGAATAATTCAGAGGATTATAGGAAAGGTTTTAGAGCTATGATGATTTTATTTTATTCTCTTGGACTTTCACAAAGAAATTATTTTCCCAAGGAAATGAAGTGGTGGTGTCGTTTCAAGTGAATTTTGTTAATCCAGTAAGTTTTCATATTTGCCTCTAATCAGTTTCTTACCATGAAAATGATTCTTGCTGCATTAAAATAATTCTGTGCTCTATTAGAACCTGGAACATAGTCTTTTTTTTTTTTAAGCCCTATTTTTTATTTTTATTTTTTCTTTTTTTGGCTGCATTGGGTCTTCGTTGCTGCACGTGGGCTTTCTCTAGTTGCGGCGAGCAGGGGCTACTCTTCGTTGTGGTGCACGGCCTTCTCATTATGGTGGCTTCTCTTGTTGCGGAGCACGGGCTCTAGGTGCGCGGGCTTAAGTAGTTGCAGCACACAGGCTCAGTAGTTGAGGAGCACGGGCTCTAGGCGTGCGGGCTTCAGTAGTTGCGGTGCGTGGGCTCAGTAGTTGTGGAGCACGGGCTCTAGGCGTGCGAGCTTCAGTAGTTGCGGTGCGTGGGCTCAGTAGTTGTGGAGCACGGGCTCTAGGCGTGCGAGCTTCAGTAGTTGTGGCTTGCGGGCTCTAGAGAGCAGGCTCAGTTGCTCCATGGCATGTGGGATCTTCCCGGGCCAGAGATTGAACCTGTGTCCCCTGCATTGGCAGGCAGACTTTTAATCACGGCGCCACCAGGGAAGTCCTGGAACATAGTCTTGAATCAGTGATTGGTTTTTAAATCTTCAAATTCTAGACATAGTAAAATTACTTTGTTCCATTTAAAGATTGTCTTACCACATCCAAGTTTCTCAATAGCAGCATAGGCACTTTCCCTTTAAACATACTTCTTTTTTTAATACCTCTGTCTCTTAGCTCTTGAATGTAATTTCCAGAAATTTAAAAGAAGTACTCATTAGAGAATGAAAATCTTCTTAACTGATGAATCCAGACAGAAACTCCATTTGGCAGATGCACAAGATGTTCCAAATACTTCTGCCGGCTAAAATGAAATGCAGTCGCTTTCTCGTGGTTTGAAGAAAAGCATCATTCTTTACTCTTCTAGCTGAATCCAGTAGCGGAATCATCTTCCACAATAAGGAATTAATTAAAGTGCAAGTGCAGTGACTGCTTTCACATGCTGCTTTCAGTGAACTCGACTTGCTATAATTCACCATAACTGGAGGCCTCGGCCTTGTGGAAGGCGTAATCAGGAAATGTGATACAGAGCTTTTGCTGCTATGCTTTATATTGTTGCCTTACGGGTTATACTTGAAATGCACTGTGCTAAATGTTGTTGATGGGGCTGAAGGATTTATCCTTCCTGAGCTCACCAAACTTATTCCACTGTTGATCATAAGTTGATGATGCCCAGGCTTTTCGTGGGAGCCCAGCTTCAGTTTACGTTAGACAATCAGTACACACGCCCGGTGTGTTTTCCAGTGGCCAGTGACAACAAAATGTTAAATGAGTATTTGTGAAATTTGCTATTTTTAATAAAGTGATTGTTTTGAATTAGTCTCTCTGTCTGTTTTGGAGAAACCTGTAGTCTTCAATCTGGGAATACAAGGGCTCAGTCCTCAAAGGTAAACTGTGTTTAGAAAATTGAGGTTCTGTAACTTTCTTGCAAATCTTGCACCTTATGCACATTTAAATATTGGCATAATGAAAAGAGCATGGTCTTTGACCTTACTTAGACCTTGATTTGAATCCGCGTTCTGCCCATTAGCTTTGGGTTCATGTGTGTTTACTCAGTTTCTATTTTAATTTTTGTTTTTAATCTAGAAAATGAGGTTAATGACCAGCTTGTAGTGGTTGTTATGAAGAAGTAAAAAAGTACGTATAAGATGCTTAGCACAATAGCTGACACCAGTAATGTTCAGCAAACAGTAGCTGAACATTAACATTAGTTTTTAAATAGCTTTATTGAAATAATTCATATGCCATAGAATTTACCTTTTCTAAAGTATATAATTCAGCGGTTTATAGTAGATTCACCGAGTTGTGCATCCATCATCATAATTTAATTCTAGAACATTTTCATCACCTCAGAAAGAAACTCATTAGCAGTCACTCCCTATCTCCCGAACCCCTCAGCCCTTGGCAACAGTAATCTATTTTGTTTCTACGGATTTGCCAATTTTGAACATTTTCTGTCAATGGAATCATACAATACATGGCTTTTGTAACTGGCTTCTTTTACTTAGTATAATGTTTTCAAGGTTTCAAGGTTCATCCATGTTGTAGCATGTTATCAATACTTCTTTTCCTGGCCGAATCACATTCCATTGTATGGATATACGACATTTTGTTTATTCATTTATAGCTCACTTGCCTTCACCTTTTAGAGTAGGTCCATGCTTCTTCCTCCTTGTTTCCAGGCCACAGAAACAAGCACCTAATGGGAGATGGGGAGGGTGGGGACCCGTTGAACAATATTTTTTAAAAGTCTCAACTTCAGTAGTTTTTGGCATTCTGTGTTCCAAGAGTTTTGATCAGTTTATCTAATCAGTCTTTTTAATACCCCTTTTAAAACTGAGAAAATCACCAGAACAGTAAATGTAACCTTCAAAACTGCTTTGTTGGATTGAGCAAATAGGGATTCCAAGGGAAAAAGCATTCTAGGGTCTGACAGAGCAAAAGGAAACTTTGCCAATTGACGTGTTTTTCTTGGATGGGTCCTGAGATAAAGCAAAAGCTGTTTCCTGTGGCTTAGTGACAGAGCAGCAGATTGACCTTGTTTATTCAGCTGGTTCATTTGTCCTTTGTGTCAGTGAACCCCATGTGGGTCCCAGGTAACAACTTTTTAGTTTATCTAATTTGTATCCTTTCACACAACTAAAACATGTTAAAGGCAACGGGAAAAAATTAGGTGCTTGGATCAGAATAAAATTTATTGTTTATTATACAGATGTTGCATATTTATTGTAGAAAATTTTTTAATTGATTTTTTAAAAGTACTACCAGAGCAGGGGCTTCCCTGGTGGCGCAGTGGTTGAGAATCCGCCTGCCGATGCAGGGGACACGGGTTCGAGCCCTGGTCTGGGAGGATCCCACATGCCGCGGAGCAGCTGGGCCCGTGGGCCACAATTGCTGAGCCTGCGCGTCTGGAGCCTATGCTCCGCAACAAGAGAGGCCACGATGGTGAGAGGCCCATGCACCGCGATGAAGAGCGGGCCCCGCTTGCCACAACTGGAGAAGGCCCTCGCACAGAAACGAAGACCCAGCACAGCCATAAATAAATAAATAAATAAATATTAAACAAACAAACAAAGAAAAAGTACTACCAGAGCAAACCACTTAACATTTGTTTACATACTTCCAGACTTCTTAGACAAACGTTTATTTACAAAAATTAGGTAGTACTATTCATATGCTTTTCTAACCTGCTTTTCATGTTGTGAACATCTTTCCTTGGTGGTAACTATTCATCTACATATAAATGAAGAAAACTTCCAGGCTTCACAATAAATACTTAAAGGCATTTTGACCAGAACCATTAGAAATTAAGAAGGATGTTGCTTTGGCTTTGGTACCTCCTGTATAATGTGAAAATTGGCAATAAGTATTAAAATATTCCGAGGATTTGCTGAAGCTAAGAAACCCCACCTTTTCCATCACACAGCCTTAAAATTGCAGGCTTTCTTTGAGAGCAAGCAAACGTTGGCTTCTGTATCCAAGTCTCCTGTCGGGGTCTGGCCCCACTGCTCCGTGTCTTCAGAGGCTTCTGGAACTACAGTGATGCCCGGGATCCCACCGCAGACTCCCTGAAGGGTGACAAAGAAGCGGGAACGCCGCCCGGGCCGGAATCCCGTGCAGCCCTTAAGGAGGCGGCGTTGGCCGGCAGGGCGCGGGCGCTCGGGTCTTGGTCTGCCTGGCTTCTGGGCCCTCCAGCCGGAAGGCGGCGTCGGTCACGCGGTCCCTCCAGCCGCTCTGGAACCCTGTGTGGGTGCTGGTGCCGGGAGCTGCCGGCCCGCAGGGGAGGGCGGGGCCGTGTGGTCGGTCTCTACGGAGACGGTGGGCTGCCGACCCCGCCCCTGCCCCCCGGCTGCGGCCGGGGTCCTTCTCTCGCAGCTCCACGCGGTCCAAAGAGGAGGCAGCCGCCCGGAGCCGGGACTCTCCGCCACCTCTCGGAGGTAAAGCGCTTGCCTTCTGGGCTGCACAGCTTCTGCTTGGGGCCATGGGGGCGCAGCTCCCGGGCGGTTTAGTTCCCGGTGCAGCCTCGGGAAGACCCAAAGCAGCGCCCTCGCTGGCTCCCCCTCGGTGACCTTGGAAAACCAGAGCACTGAAGTGGCGCTGGGGAGAAACACCACTGTCCCTGCCTAGGGTCAGGTTTGAATTGGGCTGTGGCCAGTAAACTCTTATCTCCTGCAGAGCACGCATTTGAGTTACAGATGAAGTCAAGTTATTGAGCAGTTTGGAAAACACTGATCTTCATAGGATTCTGAGCTGGCTCACAACGACTCCCCTCCCTCCTTCGGGCAGTTCTCACCCTCTTCCTCCTGCCGGAGTCCGAAAAGTGGGGTCACGTGACGGGGGGGGGGAGTGAGAGGGATGCGGGGGCAGGTAGTGAAAGAGAAATACAAAGAATCTACTGCGAATACAGTTCGTGGTTAGAACTGTATAGCTCTGAAAAGTTAATATGCTAAGATTTGGGTTATAGTCATATATAGATCAATAAGATCAAATCTTAGTTAAAATCGTGATACTTATATTTTATCTTTTTAAAAGGACTCATGCTCTGCTTATTAATCAACCTTGCCATGTATCAGAACAGAATATCCTAACAACACACGTATTCAAGTGCAGCACAACCCGTGTAATTGTTTTCAGGCCCATCTTGACATTTGTGCATCATAGGAACCTCAAAAATCATGCTCTAAAAACCATTATTTACGTGAAAGAAAGTAGGGGTTGGGACTTGGAAGTTTTAGAACAACAATAATTGATTATTCTTCTTGAATGAATTTAAATAGCACAGTCACTTCTTGTTATAGTTTTAATGTTATAGCTTTAAACTTCTATATCTGTGAGCAAATCCAGCATTTGATTATGTCCAGTTTTGGCTCACAAAACTCCTCCTGTGCCTCAAAACATGCTATTACTTTCATTATTTATTATTTATTTGTGCATTTAATAAAAATTATATACCAGTTTATGTTCAAAATGGCATGTTTTTACATGCCCTGGATATAGAACATTTTACTTAACTGGAATTATCTTTCATTTCTATTTTTTCACAAATCACACTCACTTTTCCTGTATACCAGTTCTTTTCTGCAATCTTTAGAACCACACAACCTCTGAGGAGGCATATTTAAGGAATTAACTTTTAGAAAATAAATGAATCGTTGTACAACTCGCAATGTGAATTGCCAAAGTACTCAAATGTAGGTACCTCTGTGCCAGGGAACAATGTTTTGTTTCCAGTTTCCACTCCAAGTCAGTGTCTTGCACAGTGGAGTAGGACCCGAGTAATTTACATTCCTCCAGCTGTGTAACCAGTCACCTGTGGAGACATAGTTAATGACAACACGGTTCTGATTTATGCCAGTGATGATTTAGCTCTCTGTATGGGCTGGCAGCTGTCCAGCCCTCTCACCCCTTAGCCTGGCTTTGGTTGTCACACAACAGGCACCACCCGCCACCCCCCACCTGCCTTTTTCTCCCTAAGCGTGGAGGTGCAAGTGTCGATTGCTGAGTTTCTCACTGATATGTCAGTTATAAAGAATAATAAGTCACGGGATAGAAAGTGTATTTCCAAATTAACCCATACCAGTCATACATCCAATTCAAGTTACACGCACATGTTAGGAAAAATCCAGTATAACCTTTAAACTTGATACCAGTTACTACCTGTGTGACCTTAGATGATTTTCTTTACCCTGTTCTTTTCATCTGTAATCAAACTCCCAGATGAATGTGAGAAATAAATGAGCTCATGTATGGGAAAGAAACTTACTGGCACTGTGCCAGTCAGAGTAGCTACTCACAAAAATGTAGGATGTTAAATATAGCCTTTATTCCATGTCCCCCTCCCCACTTTGATTTTGTTACTTAATATGTTTGTTGGATCCAGTAACACATGAGAAGAGCCACAGATTGGGGTCTCCTATTTTATTCCCTTTTTGCACCAAACTTTAGAAATATTTAGAGCCCTTGTTTTACAGAGTGAGGTAAGAAATAGTTCTCCAGTTTGTGTCACCCACGCTGGAGTTTCAATTCAGTGGAAAACGAGGCTGTAAGCAAAGCAGCAGCGGGACATTTCCTCTTCCAAGAATGACACGCTACTTTGTACTAGAACAAGAGAGATCCTAAATGATCAAGGAAGAACTTTGTGGTACAGTATTTTGGCTTTTGGAGAAAGCACATCGAGAAAAGATGAAAAAAATGGATGAGAATTTGATTTTGTACATTTAGGTTTTGAGTCTCTCTTGGTATTAGAAGATACTGTAGCCGTCCTATTGTAAACATAATTCACAATAAATATTCTTGCCCCCAGAGTGAGTTCTCATCTCAAATACGTACACTTTCTTCCAATTTGCTGATGTTGTGAAAGAATAATCTGTCCGATCTACATATGAATTCAATTCTAAGCTTATTTTGCCATCTAACTCACTTGACATAATGATGGAAATTACTAATAAGAAGATCACACAAGTTGATAAGTTGTTACAGTTGTGATGCAGTTGTCAAATCCTAATAATCAGTGAAGGAATTTGGCTTTTTCTTGGCTAGCAACTTTTCTTTCAGCCCTTGAATTTAGAAAATTGGTGGATGTGAACAATTATTCATTTACTCACTCAGCAACTACTTGCCAAGTCCCTACCTGTTGGCAGGCACTACGAGGTAGGCAGCTTCTAAAATGACTCCCAACGACCCCAGCTTCCTGGTATTCATGCCCTTTTGAATCTCCTCCCCTCAAGTGGAGGCTAGACTTGTTTCTAATGCAGGGTTTGCCAAACTTTTTCTGTAAAGGGCCAGGTAGGAATTTTTTTTTGCTCTGTGAGCCATATGGTTTCTTTCCCAATTACTCAATTCTGCTGTTGTACTGAAAAGCAACCACAGACAATATGTAAATAAATATGATTAGCTGTCTTTCAATAAAACTATTTACAAAAATGGGCAGTGGGCCAAATATGGCCTGCTGACCATGTTTGCTGACCCCTGCTCTGATGAATCAAAAAGCAATGGTGTATCACTTCTGAGATTTTGTTACAGACTCTAGCTTCCATCTTGCCTGCCCTCTCTTGCCCTCTCGCTTGCTTACTTGGGTGGAAGCCAGCTGCCGTTTTGTGAGCTAAGCGGTGGAGAAGCCCACCTGGGAGGGGAGCCTCCAGCCTGCAAGGAACTGAGGCCCTTGTTCCTCAGTCTGTGAGGAACTGAATCTTGCTGACAACCCTCTACCCGAGCTTGGAAGTGGATCCTTCCCCAGTTCAGCTTTGGGCTGACAAAAGCCCCAGCTGACACTTGGGTTGTGAGAGACCCTGAACCAGAGGACCTAGTTAAGCCATGCTTGACCCCTGACTCACAGAAACTGTGAGAGAATAAATGCTTTTTTAAAGCAACTACGTTTTGGGACTATTTGTTACACAGCACTAGATACCCACTCTGATACCCACATTAGACAACTAATACACTTCATGATAGGCTCCTTTAACAATGAACAAGAGATATGCTACATATTACCTCCTTCTCTTGGAGACTGACTGTGAACATCAACATACTAAATTTGCAAAACATCCTACAAAAAAGAAACAGTTTTAATTTTGTTCAATCAATCATTTCCAGGCATATTTAACCACAGATGCTGTTTTTCTGGGAAATACCTATTAATATCTTATGGAGCTACTATTTGGAGAGTTTTGTTTTTGTTTTAAAGAGTTTTGTTTAGAGGCTGAAAGGATTTTTTAAAATTATTTTATTTTTATTTTTATTTTTAAAATTTTTGGCTGCGTTAGGTCTTTGTTGCTGCGCGTGGGCTTTCTATAGTTGTGGTGAGTGGAGGCTACTCTTTGTTGTGGTGCACGGGCTTCTCACTGTGGTGGCTTCTCTTGTTGAGGAGCATGGGCTCTAGGTGCACGGGCTTCAGTAGTTATGGCTGGCAGGCTCTAGAGCGCAGGCTTAGTAGCTGTGGCGCACGGGCTTAGCTGCTCCTCGGCATGTGGGATCTTCCTGGACCAGGGATCGAACCCGTGTCCCCTGCATTGGCAGGCAGATTCTTAACCATTGTGCCACCAAGGAAGTCCCTGGAGAGATTTTAAATGCTGGACTATGAAAAGAAATCATTCCATTTAAAGAAGTAGTGATTGCCAGCATGCTGTCTCTCCCTGGATCAAATAACTAGTCAATAAAGTAAGATATTCATCTAAGAGAATGAATATAATCCTGTGGGAATTTGTATCTGTGTCTATGTTTATATCTATATATGATGTATTGTACTCACATATTGAAGCCCACCAGCAGAGATAGCAACTATTCTTTCTGTAATGTTCCGCTCATTTTGTAACTCAGTAATACCTTACCACAGAGGATAATACCAATTTTGAGAACTTGCTAAATAAAAATCCCTTACGTTGGCTCTTGGAGAGATTTCACATAACAACAGCTGGGCATCTTATGAAACTAAGGATTTGTTTTGATTTAATGTTGATTCAGAGGGAGGTATTTAATTTTCCACATTGCCATGAGGTTTTTATCTGAACATTATTGTACTGTAGTTTGCCAAGACACATCACTGCCTTGCTTCACGCGTGAGGAGACTGAGGCTCAGAGATGAAATTACTTGTAAAGCTTTAATTTTGGGGGGGAGTTTGAGGTTTTTTGTTTGCTTGTTTGTTTTTGGCCGTGGGATCTTAGTTCCCAGACCAGGGATCAAACCCATGCCCCCTGCAGTAGAAGTGTGGAGTCTTAACCACTGGACCACCAGCGAAGTCCCTAAGGCTTCAATTTGGGGGGGATCAGAGCAGGAATTCAAATTTGGTGCTCACCATGTCATGCTGCCCCTCTGTAATATTTCTAAAACTGTTCCTAATATGGTACATGCCTTTCCAAGATACTCATTTTTAAAATGTGCTTCTGTCTCATTGAAGTGTAATAAGCGTAGAGGCACCACCAGTGTTTGGCTTATTCTCAGATTCTTCTGACTTGCCAATAAAGTTTCTTCAGCTACTCCAGGCTGAAGAAATTCACATTGTTCCCTCTCTTCTTGGTATTTATAGCAACAGAGGGTTGCTTAGAAACTTAGACATTTCTGATGCTTGAATCTCAGCTAGAATTTCAGTGGAAGCAGTCATCCAATTTGTGTTTTAACATCTTCTGTAATGGACATAACCTCCCAAGACAGCTAATGCTGCTGAAGTGATTGTTTTCCCACTTAGACTGAGCCAAAATCCATCTCTCTGACCTCATCCATTGTTCTTAATTTTGTCTTCTGGGCACTCACAAGCCATGGGTAATTGATTTTATATATAAAAACCTCCAGATATTGATGTGCGTGTGGTACAGTGTGAGAAAGTGGTCCACTTGCTTTTCTCTTTTTTAAATAGATACTCTGTTTTCTATAAATGGAAAAATCTCTCTCTTCCTCTTTGATTTGAAATCTAAGAAGTGCCCATGTATACACGAGTCTATTTTGGACCCTTCTCTTCTGCTCCCCTGATTAGTTGTTTGTCCCCATGCTAATACCATGGCATCTTATTAGTGCAGCTTTATAATAAGTTTTTCTACATTAATTGTTTATTGAAGTATAGTTGATTTACAATATTATATTAGTTTCAGGTATATAGTATAGTGATTCAATAGTTTTACAGATTCTACTCCGTTAAAAGTTATTACAAGGTAATGGCTGTAATTCCCTGTGCTATACAATATATCCCTGTTTTTTTGTTTGTTTGTTTTTATTGAAGTACAGTTGATCTACAAAGTTGTGTTAGTTTCAGGTGTATTGCAAAGTGATTCAGTTAATGTGTATATGTTAATCCCAAACTCCCAATTTATCCCTCCTCCCCTATAATAAGTCTTGATATCTAGAAACACATCTCCCTCTCTTGCTCTTCCAGACTGTCTGGACTACTTTAGCCTTGTAAATTTCCATAAATATTTTAGAATCAGCTTTTCAAGTTACACACACACAATATCACTTTGGGATTTTTTTGAGATTGCATTGAATCTGTAGATCAGTTTGAGAGAATTAGTCTCTTCATTTTTCTGAATCTCTAATACATATCTCTAAACATCTCTCTCCATTGATTTAGGTCTCTAAAAATTGCTTTTCAGTAAAGTTTTCTATCTTTATAAAGTTGTACTTTTACTTTTTCTAGGTACTTAGTAGTATTTGATGTTGTTTTAAAACTTCTTAATCAAAATAGAAGGTATAGAAAAACACGCAAGTTATAAGTGTAATACTCGATGAATGACAAAGTGAACTCACCCAGGCTCCCACCCCTAGATCAATACCAGCACCCCAGAATCCCCTCTCATATCCCTTCTAGTCATTACCTTCTCTTTCCTCCCCAAAGGTAACCACTATCCTGACTTCAACCACTAGAGCGTAGAACTTTGTATAAATAAAACCATGCAAAAGGTATTATTTTGTTTCCAGCTTCCTTTGTTTAATGTCTTAGGTGTGTGACTCATGCATATTGTTGTGTGTAGCAGCAGCCTGTCCATTGACCTGTAGCATGCTATTGCATGAATACATGACAATATATTTATCTATTCAACTGTTGTTGGATGCTTGGGTTGTATCCAGTTTGGAGCTATCCAAAGCAGCTAAGAACATTCTTGTGGATATATTTGGTCCATATGTGCATGTTTTTCTGTTGGGTCAAGTGTATGCATGTGTTCAACTTTAGGAAATAATGCCCGTTTTTCAAAGTACTTATACTAATTTACGCTTTGACCAGCTATATATGAGAGTTCTGGATGCTCACCAACACACAACTTAGTCAGTCTGTGCTGGATAACAAACCATCCCCAAATCTGAAACAGGAATCGTTGGTTTTCACAATTCTGTGGGTTCACAGTTCCTCTGGGCAGTTCCACTTGCTGTTGTAGGCTGGGGTCATTCACTTGGTTGCATTTACCCGAGAGCTCAGCTGGAACTGGAATACCCGAGATGGCTTCATTCACACATGTGGTGCTCTGACTGGGGTGGCTGAAATAGTTGGGGGCTGGTTCAACCTCTGTCTTTCCATGTGGTCTCACCTCACTCAGTAATCTAGCCCAAGCTTATTTACCTGGCAGCTAGATCTCAAGAGTGCAAAAAGAGAAACTGCAAGTCTTAAAGCCCAGGACCAGAAGTCATATATCATCACTTCCATAACATCCTATTGGTTAGAACAAGGCAGTGCTAGTGCAGATTTGTGGGGAAGAAGGGCAATAAGACTCCACTTCTTGATGGGAGAACTGGATGGGAGCAATCATTCCTGGCCATATGTACAGACAATATACCACGTTGCATCCTCTGGTCACAACAATTCACATGCCTTTCACAAGCAGAATACATTTACCCCATCCCAAGACACCCAAAGTCTCATCCAGTTATGGTATCAGTCTAGAAGTCCAGTCTCTTGTGATCTGCATCAGGTCCAATTGCAAGTGAGGCTCCTTGTCTGTCGCTCCTCTTGAACTGGAGACCTGTGAATGTAGCTGTCTCCCAGACACCTAGATTACACTAGTGAAACACAAAAAGGGTAACCACAGCAGTCTTTCCTATTCACAAAGGCAGGAAACAGAAGTCACATGGCAGTTGCTGGTACATAGCAATTCTGAAATTCAGCCAGACCAGTTGTCCTGATAATTCCTTGATTATGGTCCAGGTCTACTCCCTGGGAGTAGTCTCCTAATCCATTGTTCTCAGCTTCTCTTGGCACTGCACTACTGACTCTTGGCTCTGTCCTCTGAGTCACCCATCTTTTTCAATAAGAAATTATCTGTGGTTGCAGTTGCAAAGCATTCTCAGCCTGCTTCTTACCTGTAGAAAGTTGGAGGCTCAGAGACTATTTCAGGCCTTCTCAGTCCCTTTTATTTCAAGCTGGTCATGCTTTCACCAGAACAATCTTCTTGACAATTTTGTGGGCTTTCTGTGTATCTTATTATAATCCATTCTCTTCAACAAAAGCTGCATCCACAAATCCCTTTGAGATAGGCCCCTGGCTGCCTTGGGATATGAATCAGGGTGCTGTGGGACAAAGTCTCTAAGACTTTTAGGAACTCTTTTATTTTCTAAATGAGAGGGTCTGTGAGACACACCACCTTAAACCTTTCAAAGACCTTATCAAGGAGGTCTTTGAAATGAAGCCATTTATTACTTTGAGACTTTTTGCTGGCTGGGGATACTGTACTAGATATTCTTTATTTCTGCTAGATTCTGCTAAAAAACTAAATAGATTTTCAGGTCAGTTCATGTCTCTCTTATTGTGTCATATTCAGCTAAGAAGCCAGTCAGAACTTTCTGTATCCTGCTTGGAATCTCTTTAGCCAGGTCTGCACATTCCTTGATAGATTTCCTATTGTCCACATTAATGCAGGCAACAGTGTTACTAAACATTCCACTGCTACATAACACAGGTGATCCTTTTTCTAGCCTTTCTTAGCAACTTCACTGTTCTTCTAGGCTCCACTGACAGTCTCCTCACCACCCTTCCAATTTCCACTTGCTGCTCTTTTTTGACATCATTGCCATATGCTTTAAGTTATGTTACGGCAATACTCTACTTCCAGGTATGAATTTTTTCTATTAGTTTCCAAAACGCTCCAAAATCTAGTGGCTTAAAACAATCATTTACTATTATGATTCTGAGGATCAGCTGGGCCCAACGGAACGCAGTGGTTCTACTCCATGTGTTGCTGACTAGAATCTTCCTTTCCTACTATTCTGCAGTGCCACTAGTGTCATAAATCTAGTGAGATATATTTGTGAGTCTGTTTCCGGACTCAAACTGGTTTATTTGTCTATTCTTATGCCAATATCTCATGCTATATTTACACTAACTTTATAGTAAATAAGTCCTGATACCATGTAGAGTAAGTCTTATTACTTTATTCTTTTTAAAGTTGTCTTTGCTGTTCTTGACCCTTTGCATTTCATACACATTTCATAATTAGTTTGTCAAACACACACACACACACGTGCACACACACACCCCACCCCACTGCTGGGTTTTGATTAATAGATTAATTTGGTACAACTAACATCTATATAGACGTTACTTTTACTTAGATCTTTAAAAATTTCTCTTGATAAAATTTTTAGTATTCTATGCGGAACATTTGTACCTCTGATTTAAATTGGATTTTTAAAAGTTATTATAAATGACATATTGTTTTTTAATAAAAATTTGTTGTTAGTATACAGAAATACAGATTTTTTTATGTTGACCTTGTGTATAGCAACCTTCCTAAACATGCATTAAATCTGACAATTTACCTGTAAATTCTTCAGTATTTTCTACATACAATTATGCCACTAATAAATAATGACAGTTTTTTCCTTTTCAATGATTATAATTTAATTTTCTTGCTTTATTACATTGGACAGAACTCCAGAACAATATTGAATAAAGATGGTAGTGGCAATTATAAGGAAAGTTTCAACATTTTACTATTAAGTTTAATGTTTGCTAGTTTCTTATAATATGTCCTAATTTGGATTAGGAAGTTTCTTCTAGTTCTAGGTTGGTAAGATTTTTTTTGTTACGAATGGGTGTTGAATCTTATC
Source organism: Balaenoptera borealis (assembly GCF_965194805.1). Classification (NCBI taxonomy): domain Eukaryota; kingdom Metazoa; phylum Chordata; class Mammalia; order Artiodactyla; family Balaenopteridae; genus Balaenoptera; species Balaenoptera borealis. Next base: position 25,266,880 of record NC_138873.1, on the reverse strand, counting down.
AAATGCACATTTTGTATCTACTGAGATTTTCATGATTTTCTCCTTTGTTTTATTAATGATGAGAAGTGCATTGATTTTGTAATATCAAATCAAATTTACATTCCAACTTGCTGGTGATATATTAACATTTTTAATACATTGCTGGGTTTGGTGTTCTAATATTTGACTAGGATTTTTGGACCTATGTTTATGGTAATAAACCTATAATATTCCTCTCTTATAAGATTCTTGTTGGGTTTTGGTGTTAAGGTTATGCTGACTTCATAGAAGGACCTGGAAATAATTCCCACTTTTTCTATTCTCTGGAATAAGTTTGTTATTTCTTAAATGTTTGGTAGATACAAATATTGGTTCCAGGAGTAGGGTGCTGCCATACCAACATCAATACATTCCAAATTATGTGACATTAACATCCAGTCTGGCAGCATGAAATTGTTATTGGAGACTTGGACAGTCAGCAATCCATGTTACCAAAAAAAATGTATAAAAGTATAGTCTAGAATAGCTTAAAAGTCATATTACATACCTAATGAGCTTGTACTTTGTACAAAGAGGTAGAAAATGACTGTTATTAGAATGTGTTCATTTCTACTGGCTGCATTTGCCAAGTTACTATAAGAATTAAAGGAGCTCAGAAAATATTTGGCTGGTTTGCAAGCAAGAATGAAAAGGAATTCAGAGACAACCAAAAAACTCAGGGTTCTGCAAGCTTGGAAGGTGCAACTGATTCACATGTTCAGCTAGTTAAGAAGCAACAGAGAAGTCCTTTGAGCAAAAAAGTCTGCTTAAAACTGTGCCTAGTGGCAAAGACCAAATCAAGAAGAGTATGGTTGTCACACCATTGTTAGGATCTCTGAATGGAATAAGGTGGTACCCAGCAAATACTTTCACGCTGGGAAAATATCTCAAAGAGGGGAGACCTAGGGTTTGGCTCTTCCTCAGGAAAGTCTGATAGGCTCAAACTACTTGCAATTAAATTGAAAGAGAGAGAGACAAGTCTCTAAACAATTGTGGCACATAGCACTGCCTGGAATCAAATAACTTGAGATAGATATTGAGAAAGCCGTGTTGTCAAAGGAGTTACCTACACGGTATAAAAGAGAATGTGATTGTTTGAGACTAAAAATGATAACTGGGTTCCAGCCTTCTACAGCAGGATCTCAGAATTGCTATGGATTAACTCTTTTATATATCGTTCTTCTCCTTTACAAATGGGAATATTTATTGTAGTTATCCTTTTCCTGTTCTACCATTATATATATTGTGTGTAGGGGCTAGTACCAGATAGCTTACCTTTTTAGTTCAGAGTTCTCTAGATCAAGAGTAGGTATATCTGGGTCCGTAGAGGCTGTTATGAATCATTTCTATCTCCTGGAATCTAAGCTCAAAATATTGATGAGATGGAACTTTGCGGTTGTCTGCTTTAAGGCGTGGATGAGTGTGTTCTGCATGTGGGAAAGGAAGGGAACTGATCCAAAGGGTGAACTGTGGTAGATTGTATTACTATCTGCACTCTTGTATAATCCTCTCCCCTTGAGTGTGGGCCAGACGTACCGACTTGCTTTTACCTAATAGAACAGAGCAAAAGTGATGGGATACCAATTCTGAGGTTAGGTTACCAAGAGACTGTGGCTTCCCTCTTGTGTGCCCTCTCTTGCTTTTTCATTTGCTTCCTCTGATGGAAGCCAGCTGCCATGTGAACTGCCCTATGGAGAAGCCCATGTGGCAAGGAAAGCAAAGGATTCCTCCACCCAACAGTCCATGGGCAACTGAATCCTGGTCACAGCCACATGAATGAACTTCAGATCCTTCAGATGAGGCTGGAGTCCTGGCCAACAAACTGATTGCAGCCTATGGGAGATTTTGAAGCAGAGGTACCTTGTATGGACTGAATTGTGTCCCCCCTCCCCCAGATCCATATGTTGAAGCCCCAACCCCCGATGTGACTACATTTGGAGATGGAGCCTATAAAGAGGTAATAAAAGTTAAATGAGGTTATAAGGTTGGGGGCCTTAATCCAATAGGACTGGTATCCTTATAAGAAGAAGAAGAAGAGATACCAGAGCGCCTCCCGCACCCCACCCCATGTGTGCTCAGAATGAAGGCCTTGTGAGAACACAGCAGGAAGGCTACTGCCTGCAAGACAGGAAGAGAGGCCTCACCAGAAACAACATGCTGATCTTGGACTTTCAGCCTCCAGAACTGTGAGAAAACAAATTTCTGTTGTTCAGGCCGCCCAGTCTGTGGTTTTTGGTAATGGCAGCCCTAGTAGACTAACAATACTGTACCCTACTAGATTGTGCCTGGACTCCTGACCCTCAGGAACTTTGAGATAATAATAAGAGTTTGTTGTTTTGAGCTGTTAAATTTTAAGGTAATTTGCTATGCAGCAATAGATCATTAATATATTAGCCTAACTTTTTCTTCTATATCCTCTTTGACTTATGTCCTCAAAAGCTAGGCACTGGGTGGGGGGGTGGGAGGGCACCCTCTTTGAGCCCTTCAGATTCTTGCTTTCCAGAGAAAGAAAAAGTCAGTATTTACGGCTGATAAAGAATCATTCCAATTTCTGAGTCATTTTGCCAGCAAAGTAAAAAACAGCTCTGGTTTGGATTCACATTTGGGTGCAAGTAGTTGAGGAGAGAATAATTGCAATGATTTAGAGTTCATGAACTCTGTGTATATTTGTATGGATATATATATATATGAATTGCTCTAATTGTATCTATATAAACAACTATATGTAAATGAATTGCTGTAATTCTATTATTCCTATATGGACAACATTAATATACTGGATGTTCTAGGTGATCTTAATTAAACCCACAGTTTATGAAATGAACCTACAGTTTCTAGGACCGGACGAAAATAATTTGCTGAGATGTCAGCTGGGAATTCTCCCAGGGAAAGCTTGGAAATGGAGAGCTTCCACACAAGATTCAGTGCCTGATAGAGGGAACTTTCCTCAGCATAATAAAGGCCATATATGACAAACCCACAGCCAACATTGTCCTCAATGGTGAAAAACTGAAACCATTTCCACTAAGATCAGGAACAAGACAAGGTTGCCCACTCTCACCACTATTATTCAACATAGTCTTGGAAGTGTTAGCCACAGCAATCAGAGAAGACAAAGAAATAAAAGGAATCTAAATCGGAAAAGAAGAAGTAAAGCTGTCACTATTTGCAGATGACATGATACTATACATAGAGAACCCTAAAGATGCTACCAGAAAACTCCTAGAGCTAATCAATGAATTTGGTAAAGTAGCAGGATACAAAATTAATGCACAGAAATCTCTTGCATTTCTATACACTAATGACAAAAAATCTGAAAGTGAAATTAAGAAAACACTCCCGTTTACCATTGCAACAAAAAGAATAAAATATCTAGGAATAAACCTACCTAAGGAGACAAAAGACCTGTATGCAGAAAATTATAAGACACTGATGAAAGAAATTAAAGATGATACAAATAGATGGAGAGATATACCATGTTCCTGGATTGGAAGAATCAACATTGTGAAAATGACTGTACTACCCAAAGCAATCTACAGATTCAATGCAATCCCTATCAAATTACCACTGGCATTTTTCACAGAACTAGAACAAAAAATTTCACAATTTGTATGGAAACACAAAAGACCCCTAATAGCCAAAGCAATCTTGAGAATGAAAAATGGAGCTGGGGGGATCAGGCTCCCTGACTTCAGACTATATTACAAAGCTTCAGTAATCAAGACAGTTTGGTACTGGCACAAAAACAGAAATATAGATCAATGGAACAGGATAGAAAGCCCAGAGATAAACCCACACACATATGGTCACCTTATCTTTGATAAAGGAGGCAAGCATATACAGTGGAGAAAAGACAGCCTCTTCAATAAGTGGTGCTGGGAAAATTGGACAGGTACATGTAAAAGTATGAAATTAGAACACTCCCTGACACCATGCACAAAAATAAACTCAAAATGGATTAAAGACCTAAGTGTAAGGGCAGACACTATCAAACTCTTAGAGGAAAACATAAGCAGAACACTCTATGACATACATCACAGCAAGATTCTTTTTGACCCAGCTCCCAGAGAAATGGAAATAAGAACACAAATAAACAAATGGGACCTAATGAAACTTAAAAGCTTTTGCACAGCAAAGGAAACCATAAACAAGACCAAAAGACCAGCATCAGAATGGGAGAAAATATTTGCAAATGAAGCAACTGACAAAGGATTAATCTCCAAGATTTACAAGCAGCTCATGCAGCTCAATAACAAAAAAACGAACAACCCAATCCAAAAATGGGCAGAAGACCTAAATAGACATTTCTCCAAAGAAGATATACAGATGGCCTACAGACACATGAAAGAATGCTCAACGTCATTAATCATTAGAGAAATGCAAATCAAAACTACAATGAGATATCATCTCACACTGGTCAGAATGGCCATCATCAAAAAATCTAGAAACAATAAATGCTGGAGAGGGTGTGGAGGAAAGGGAACACTCTTGCACTGTTGGTGGGAATGTAAATTGATACAGCCACTATGGAGAACAGTATGGAGGTTCCTTAAAAAACTACAAATAGAACTACCATACGACCCAGCAATCCCACTACTGGGCATATACCCTGAGAAAACCATAGGTCAAAAAGAGTCATGTACCAAAATGTTCATTGCAGCTCTATTTACAATAGCCAGGACATGGAAGCAACCTAAATGTCCATTGACAGATGAATGGATAAAGAAGATGTGGCACATATATACAATGGAATATTACTCAGCCATAAAAAGAAATGAAATGGAGGTATTTGTAATGAGGTGGATGGAGTTAGAGTCTGTCATACAGAGTGAAGTAAGTCAGAAAGAGAAAAACAAATACAGTATGCTAACACATATATAGGGAATCTAAGGAAAAAAAAAAAAAAGGCCATGAAGAACCTAGTGGCAAGACAGGAATAAAGACACAGACCTACTAGAGAATGGACTTGAGGATATGGGGAGGGGGTGGGGTGAGATGTGACAGGGTAAGAGAGTGTCATGGACATATATACACTACCAAATGTAAAATAGATAACTAGTGGGAAGCAGCCGCATAGCACAGGGAGATCAGCTCGGTGCTTTGTGACCACCTAGAGGGGTGGAATGGGGAGGGTGGGAGGGAGGGAGATGCAAGAGGGAAGAGAACTGGGAACATATTGTATATGTATAACTGATTCACTTTGTTATAAAGCAGAAGCTAACACACCATTGTAAGGCAATTATACTTCAATAAAGATGTTTAAAAAAAAAAAAAAAAGATTCAGTGCCTGGACACCTTTTAGCAACAAGTCATTAAATCGACAGGTGAGTCACATACTCTAGAATAAGACAAGATTTCTAAGGTGAATTTTACTGTGATATATTGGGTCTCATGTTGCCATATTTAAAATAAAATAAATACTTGTAAAGAACTTAGTTTTTGAGTCACTTTAAACAAAAATAACCCTACCCCAAAGACGGTCTCTCCTCACCCCAGTCCACAACTCCAATCTTATGGGAGGTGCAAGAGCTGCTCCCACTTTTGCCCTATCAGCACCTCCAGAGATGAAACAGAAACCTCCAGGACACACCCTGGTTGCTATAAGGGGGAGGAGACAAGAGAAGGTGCTTTGGTGGTATTTTGGTGTGGAGAGTGTTGATATGTGTGTCTTTAATTCTCTCTTCCCTCTTGTGCCAACTGCGTGGTTCCCTGGGGCCTGGGGATGCCCCTTCTTTGAAAGATAATGCAGGAAGTAGTCACTGGAATGGCCCTGGCAGCTCTGCCAGACCTTCATGGAAAAGGGGGCTGCCTGGGTCCTCAGAGCTCCTGCGCGGTCCAGGCGCACTCACAAGCGAAGGAGACCAGATGGGCTGGGACCAAAGCCTGACTAGTAATAAAGACAGTGGGTTTATATATGCCCTCTGAGCCAAGCTGGACTGAAGTCCTGGTTTGGGGGGACGCTGGTCCTGGTGTATGTCTTTCATGGAGACACTCCTAACAATGGCTCTTCAGCAAAATTTACTAACTTTCCTTTTGGTGGGTGCTATGAAGAGGTAGGACTATGGGTTAGTAAAATCACACCTACTTCACATGGCCCTGTTTTCACAATTAAGCAAGTAGCCAGTATGTGTTTTCAAGATGAAACGTTTGGGATCTGTTTCCCCAGACCACATTAGCTTAGGTGGAAACAATAGTGAGGATACATTACGTCTTTGGGCCCTCCTTGAGCCCCTCTGCAATTACATCCCTGCCAGCCTTTCCCACCAGCCCACCCAACAAGCCGGGGCTTGCCTGCGTCCCCAGATAAAAGGAGTTTAAGCTGAAGGGAGAGACCCTTACTACATACGTGAAAGTGCTTCGTGAACTGTAACGTGCAATGCAAATATTAGCTGTGAGGTTGTTAGGTTGCCTACGGGTTGCTTAGCAACTAAGAACATATCGAACTGTAAAGGAAAATGTCATTTTCTCTCCCTTATAGCTCTTTCAGGAAAGAGTTGCTCTTATAAGTCATTGGTTTGACCTCTGGACTAACAAGCAACATCAAGAATTCTTATTCACGATTTTTTTATGATGCACTAAATCACAATTAAGGTAAATGTAGCCTAATGATGTAATTATCTTAAAGAAAATAAAATATCATAAAATGTTCACATAACTTTTATGAGTTTCTTTTTCTCCACAGAAAAAAAGCAACTGATATTTTAAGGCTTATAAACAATCTTTTCTAGTGCTGCTGCTTCTTTGTGGGTAAAATGGAGCCTTGGGGAGTTGAACACCTTCATACCATAGCAGGATGTTTAGTTTTTGCAAAAAGTTATAACTTCAGCCAATGAATTTTTTTTAATTAATTAATTAATTAATTAATTTATTTATTTTTGGCTGTGTTGGGTCTTCGTTTCTGTGCGAGGGCTTTCTCTAGTTGTGGCAAGCGGGAGCCACTCTTCATCGCGGTGCGCGGGCCTCTCACTATCGTGGCCTCTCTTGTTGCGGAGCACAGGCTCCAGACGCGCAGGCTCAGTAGTTGTGGCTCACGGGCCTAGTTGCTCCGCGGCACGTGGGATCTTCCCAAACCAGGGCTCGAACCCATGTCCCCTGCATTGGCAGGCAGATTCTCAACCACTGCGCCACCAGGGAAGCCCCAGCCAATGAATTTTTAACATTGTCTTAGTATATTAAATTTTCCTTGGAACTCTCAGATAAGATATTTGAAGTAGGTACTCCAAAATATTTGTTACATGAATGAATGGATCCAAAAAATATCTGAGAAATGACAGTGGCAGCAACATTTAGGAAGATGGGCAAGACTTATATGGCAGTGGTCACTGATTGCCGTTAAGTCCTGGTTCTTCTTATTCTTTCCCTTGCATCCTATTATATCTGTAATTTATTTTAAAATACTCCAGCATGGCTGGTGTGACATGTGAAAGTGTTAGTTGAAATTACACCCAGGGGCAGCTAGTGTTTTGATCAAGAGTTGGTACTCTAGGGGTGATTAGCTAGCACTGTATTGGAAAGGTCACAGTGTTTTAGTTATTACCAGATACTTTGCTAATTAGCATAGCAAATATTAGATATTAGTTATTATCAGAGCAACTAGTGACTTGTTAACATGCTGGCTGAATGCTAGAAATGGCCTGTCTTTGGTGAAATTAAAGGTATTCAGCTATGTGGACTGACCAAACTATTCTAGAGAGCCCTCCGGCATGCCTGGACCTGGTTGAAGAATCCAGCCAGGCCAGTTGGTGCTTATTAAGGATCGTTTCATCTCCAAAAAATGGCCTTGTCTGACTGGGGGTTTTCTGGTAGCCTGAGGCCAACAAAAAGGATAGTAATAGAATCCTGTTTATGGAACATTGTTCTTTCTCAGTTGAATGAATCTTTCACCCAAAGGGCAGAGAGCTGGGATTTTGTCAGGCCTACAGAGGAGGCTGTATGAAGTGGTTTGGGCTTATTTACTAAAGTTTGTTCAGTGAAACTCCAGGTAGGGCATCATTTGGTGCTGCTTTCACTACAACCTGGTGGCGGGACTTGGGGGACAGGCTAACCCTCAAACTTCTTAGATATTTACCAAAAAGTGTCAGAGTTGTGCAAGACCAAATTGGGTAATTTTAGTTTACAATACCTGCTTCTCTCAGTCTTTCTTACACTTCCCCCTGGCCCATCTCTTTTGATCAGTCATTTCATCTCTCCTACCTACGAACGCACCTTCTCCACTGTCAGCTTTCTCTGCGTCCGTGGGGCTCCTAGTGGATTATTCCTGATGGAGTCACCAAGTCACTGGAGGGAGGCAGCCATCTTCCAGGCATGTCGAAAGAGGCTGCAAAGACAGGCCACAGACAAAGAGGCTCTTCAGTCAATGCTTAAAAATCAGGAGGAAGGGAGATTTTTATGGTAGTCATTGGGTAGGCTTCCTTTGACTCCAGTTTTGCAGCTTTCAAGATAAGAAAATAATAGACCAAACCCTATATCCATAATTGCTTTGTGGGCCATCCTGTTCTAGTCTCGTGTATCACAAACCGAGCAATTTTAGTTGTAACCACTGGAGGTCATTAGTGATCTTGTGGTATATTTTGAGGCTCATTAACATTAGGCCTGACGTGTTTTCACTGGAAACTTCATTCACTGTCTGGTACCTGAATTCTTCTTTCTGTGGGAGAAGGATATGGAACTAACCTGTTAAGTGAAATTACTCTGCTTTGTTTGACAGCAGCTGTGTTTCTGCAGAGTTATATGTATTTTGTAGTCCCATGAAGCTGTTATTACATGCTCTGGGCTACTAATTTCGGGGGAAGTTGTATGTCAACTTCTGGTCTCTGGGTTTGGCATCCTAAAACTAGGATCTTTAATTTGTAGTGGTGGTTTTTGTTGTTGAACATCAATCAGGTCATTCCCCACAGTCTGGATGAAGTCTTTCTTACATGACTTCCTGCCATCTCTTTTGGTCAGCCATTTCTTCCCTCTTACTGACAGCTGAAGACACCATGTGCAGATGGTCTAATCCAGTTTGAGCTGTGCTTGATTTTAACCAAATCTAAAAGCCCAACTTATTTTCATTTTTAGCCTAAAGTTAATGCAATAAAATTTTAAAGCATCTTTACTGAGATGTAATTCACATACACAAAATTCATCCATTTAAAGGACACAGTTCAATGGTTTCAGCAGTGGTCCCCAAGCTTTTTGGCACCAGGGACCGGTTTCTTGGAAGACAGTTTTTCCACAGGGGGGTGGGGGTGGGGGATGGCTCAGGTGGTAATGCGAACGATGGGGAGCGGCAGGTGAAGCTTCTCTCGCTTGCCCGCCGCTCACCTCCTGCTGTGCGGCCCGCTTCCTAACAGGCCGCGGACTGGACCGGTTGATGGCCCAGGGGTTGGGGACCCCTGGTTTTAGTACATTCACAGAGTTGTGCAACCATCACTACAATCTAAGTTTAGAACATTTTCATCACCCACAAAAGAAACCCCCTATCTATTAGCAATCACTCCCCATTCCAATCCCCCTCAATTCCAGCCCTGCACAACCACTAATCTATTTTATTTCTCTATAAATTTGCCTATTCCAGACTCTTCATATAAATGGAATCATACAATATGTGGCCTTTAGTTCACCTGTTTTATAGCATATATCAAGACTTTCCTTTTTATTGCCAAGTAATATTCCATAGTGTGGATATGCCATATTTTATTTATCCACTCATCAGTTGATAGACATTTGGGTGGTTTCCACATTTTGGCTACTGTAAGTAATGCTGCTATGAACAACTGTGTATAAGTCTTTCTATATGGATGCTTTACTTCTTTTAGGTATATAACTAGAAATGGAATTGCTGGATCAAATGGTAGCACTGCAATCAACTTTTAATTATTAAGTGTTTTTTCTGAATTATATTTACTCCTCTAGCCCCTGTTCCCCCATAACTATGAATAAGCTTGTGAATAAATGAGAGAATTTAGCATTATTCAAATGCCCGAAATCTTTGCATGTAAGCTCAGCTACATTTGTTCAATACCTTGCTTTTCAGACAGAGAAGCCATTGTTTTAGATGCTTTGTTTTATAATTTCTGAATAACTTTGTTTTAATTCAGGCAGTTATAAAGCTTAAACAGGATATTGCAGTACCAGTCAGAAATATGTTGTCACAGTTTTCATTAAAAGTTTCTTCTTAATCTCTATGAGATATATTCAAATATCTAAGATTTTTCTTTTCTATCCTAATAAATATTCCATATTGTTAAGACTTTGGAAATTTTCTTAAATGGAGTTTTATGATATTTAAGACATTTTTCAAAGGTTCATCTTCTTAAATCTTCCCCCTGGCAAGTTCTCCCTCTCACTTCAACTTAAATGTCACCTCCGCTGGGAAGCCTTTCCTGCTCATCTTTCACCCCCATCATTTTTACAAACCTCTATCGTGGCATTTCCCCTGTACATTATGCTTATCTGTCCACACGTCTGACGGTTTCCAGTGGTGCTGTCTCCCTGCCACTTGAGGAGGCTGACCTTTCCTGTGACTCCTTAAAGGAAACTGGGCTGTTTGTGTCTGTCACACTTGGAGAAACCTATGAGAAGATTGAATCAGTCTCCTAGTCACACTGGTGGGACCGGTTTCAAATTGCTTCTGTTCAGCAAGAGGTAATGCCTCCTACAAAGGCCTTTCACTACGGGGCTGGAGCTGTTCAAACTTGTAGCTTTTCCTGGTGGGTGGGGCAACATTCATGATTCATGTAACTGCAGTCCTAAGACATGGATGGATTGTGTGTGTGTGTGTGTGTGTGTGTGTGTGTGTGTGTGTAGGGAGAGGGAGATCACCACCGAACAAGGATTAGCTCTTGTTGCTTGTCTCCATCAGAGTCACCTGGAAAGGGGGTTGGAGGGCAGGAAGACGTATCAACCCACGTATAGTTAAGAGGGAACACCGCCGCCCCGCACTCTTGCCTCAGTACACCCACCCCGTCTTCCCAGGCAGCCCCTGGGAGGGCTCACTTGAGGATGTTTATCTCGATTGTAATTTCTGAGGAAATCTGGTACATAAATTTTTTGGAGACAACACACTTCCAGATTAACCTTAAATATAGAACCGCTACATCACGCTGAGTTACTGACGTCCATTTGAAAGACGGACATTTCTGTGTGGAAGTGGTGGAGGGGAGAGGGGAGTATTCAGAGACCCATTGTTTTCTAAATATCCAAGACAGGTCTGGAAATGTGGGTCATCCTGACTCTTCCCTCCCCTCAGCCCCGTATTCTGGACATATTTCTGTCCTTTCACATAGATCAGATGATCGTGGGCAACCACATAAAATATTAGCATTTGTTGTTGGGTGGCTTTTAGGGGTGGATGAAGCTAAGAAAGGAAATCCTGGAGTTTGAAAAGAAGCCAAACCCCGAAGCTGTTTTACTGGGTGGAGGTGGGGACAGAGGGAGAGTGGGTGGTAGGACGGTCACGGGCTTACATTAGGCAAAGCCCCTGCACTTGAAGTCCTCACTTCCTGTTTTTTAAGTGTTGCTACTCTCCCTTTGTAATGTTTCACTTCTCTTTACAGTGTGGTAGCTCCACTTGCCATTATGTTATACACCGTAGTACTTGCTTGTTCATTTACCATCTGCCTATTCCACTAGAAGGTAGCTCCATGAGGGCAGGGACTTTTTCTGGTAACTCTTTCTGTCCCTAGCACTTAAAACAATACCAGGTTCATAGTAGCCACTCAATAAATTCTTGTTTGAATGAATGAAGATGTGTAAAACACTCCTAATTACAATGATAACAAAAAGATAATCAGAACAAAGCTTTCCTTTGGTAATTCTCTCAGAGGAAGGATTTTTTCAAGATATTACAAGTTTTAGAATATAGGATATTACTAATACTTTGCTTCTTTGAAGACTTTTCATTATTTAATTAATTCAAGACCTCTATAAAGCAATTCCAAAAGGAATTATGCATAGTAATAATACCCAAGGGTGCCATATCGCACACCACCAGGGGATGCTATTTCACTCTATCACCTGTGTGAATGGCACCTCCTAAACTTGTTCATTACACAACTTCCCAAATGTAGCAGCCCTGATGATACTACCAGCCATTTATAAAGGACATGATATTAGCTTCCAGATCTACCAAGTATCATTTACCCACTGCGAAGGGTCAAATCCACAGATAATTCATTGGAAAATGGAGACAAGGTTTTAAGAGACCATTTGTCTCCATTCTGTATTTTTAAATCTCTTTAGGAAATTTTCAGGAGGGTTGAGGCAGAATGAGAGTAGACGTGGCTCCCTGTGAGACCTAAACGGCTAGCAAGTCTTAGAAGTAGAAGGAGGATACTCTTATTACATACATAGTAAGTGTCTGGTGACCGCCTGTCATCTTTCCTCCTACCCTCTCTATGTATTCTTTTGATGTCATGGTCAGAATGCTTTCAAGTGCAAATAACAGAAATGGAATTCAAACCAGCCTAAGAAGAAAAGGGAATTTATTGACTTAAGATTTGCCTGCTTTAGGCTGCGCTAGGTCCTTAGATTCCATGTTACCAGGGCTCACTCACTCTCTCCCTTCTCTCAGCTCTGCTTCCTTATGTGTGTTGCATAAAACTAAAAAGATAAGCACAAGACCCTTATGAAGGAAATTAGAAATTTGTATTAAAGGGTAGAAAAAAAACCCCTGGGTAAATAGACAGATATGCTATGTTTCAAGATGCCAATTCTCTCCACATTCATCTTTCAATTCAATTCAATCTTGGTACAAATCCCAAAATGGCATTTTCTTATGGACTTTGAGAAACGGATTCTAAAGCTAATCTGGAAAAGAAGATGGACTACAACAGCTACGAAAAATTTAAATATAAAGAAAAAAATTAGTAAGAGTTGTACCACCAGATAGTAAAACCACTTTTATCCGTTTATGAAATATCCCCATGTAGTATCTCAAGTGTAAGGGAGCAAGGACTGAGATAAGTAAGTGCTCTGAAGGGAAGGGAAAGGGCAGGCATCTTTAAGGGTTGGGTAGATCAGAAAGAAGCTTGGGCAGCTGGAGATCCTTCCTCTTCTTGCATCAATTCCTGTTTAGCGGGCTAGACACTGTCCATCACATACCCACCCACCCATGCCATTCCCCAATTCCTCTCCATCTTCCTGACAAAGCCCCTTTTCTCCCTCAGGTATCATGTGCTTCAGGGGTGGTGGGTCACACTGACCCCCAAAGAGTGAGTCAGGGTTGGACAGAATCACGGTCATTCCATCCTCTTTGATGTGTCTGGTTTAGGAAAGGGCATGTAGATATTAATTCTGCCCAAGGAAACACAAGAGAGTGGCTGCTAGAGTTTCTGGGAGAGTTTTCTTCACTCTCAAAGGGACCTAAAAAAGGAACTAGAAGAAAGGACATACCCTCTTCTGCCCTATAGCCTGTGATCTCTGTTGTGTGCAGATCTCTGCTCACAACAGTCAGTCATTTGGGAACCACCTCAGGGAACAAGTTAGAGGACCAAAGCAAACTACTGAGCAGGCAAAGTGAAAATATAGAAAATCCTTGGCCATTAATGACACTGAGTTCTTGAATTCACTAACCCTGGAGCTACCCTGATTTCCCTTATTTAAGGAAAGTGAAAGGAAGATAAATAGGTTTAAAAATGGTCCATAATAGTCCATTTATCTAGTTGTCACTTCTCTTGTTATACCAACTCTCCAGAATCCAGCTAAGAATCAGCCAGGTTTGGAAAAACAAAAAGCATTTAGCAGTCAAACTGATGTCCTTTACACATAGGAGACAGCGCATTAGACCCTCATGCAGAGTCTAAGTATTTAATTAATTCAGGGCTTCAAATAGGATTATACATTCTCCTAAGGACACCATAAATGTATTCAACACTTTGTACTTTGGCATCAGAATCAGGATCTGCTAGGCTGCCTCTTCTACCAGTGGGCAGTCAAGTTCACCAATGTTGAGGAGGGTGAACCCGTTAGAGTCACTTGGAGTTTGTTAAAAACATGAACTATGAGCCTCACCCATAGACATTTTGGCTCAAAACACCTGGGATGGGGCTGAGGAAGCTGTTTTTACTAAGTTCCCATGGTGATTTGGTACCCAGCCAAGGGTAAGACACAAGGCCTGGGTGACCTAAAGGCCCAAGGCTTCTTCCACCTTTTCATCTACTCCTTCTTGGAGGCTGGAACACAGATGGTATGAGTGTCCTGTCCCTCCTATTCTCTATTAGCAAAACAAAATGATTTGTTCTGTTTCTGTAGATTTTTTATGTTTCACTTGCAATACTTCTTAGTGGTTTTAGAATGTTTCATTGTAAGTAACCTTAAACTTGACACAAATAATAAAAGAAATATTTGACTCTCATGTAATTGGAAAACCCATAGGTAGGTTTGGCTGCAGCTGAAGCTCGATCCAGAGATTCAGCAATTAAATGACTTGTTTCTTTCTGCCCCTCTGCTCTGCCTTCAGCAGTCATGGCTTCATTATTATGGTTCCTCATTTGTGTCCAGAAGAAAAGAATTCTTTGTTTGGTTTCCCTCTGGACTAGTTTGGGTCCATGCCCACTCCTGCCAGTGGCTGTGGCCACGGGATTGACCCACATGAATTTAATTAGCTTTGACCATGTGCTTTTTGGAGTCAGGGATGAAGTCAGCTCCTGTAGAACCACATGGACAATCAAATAGGAACTGAGGTTATTTTATCTAAAGAAGAGGAAGTAAATGATGGATGACAAAAGCTAAAGTCTATTCATGCAGCATTCAACAAATATTTACCGAGGGTCTACTGTATATCAAGCATAGTTCTGGGTGCATGGGATTCAACACTAAACAGAGTGTAAAATACCCCTACCCTCTGAAGTTCATATTTTAGTAGACTAAAACTTGGCCTAAAATGGAACAAGAGAGATGTTCATGCACCTCACTGGATATCTGACAGTACAACATAGCACCACTGGAAATAATTGGGGGTGTTTTGCATGTCTCAGAAGTTAGAGCACTGTGGTAGACTGGATAATTGTCTCCAAATATGTCCAGGCCCTAATCCCTGGAACCTATGAGTGTTATCTTGTACAGCAAAGGGAGTTTGCAGATGTGATTAAGAATTTGTGTTGGGGAGATTATCCTGCATCACTGGAGCTCAACATAATCACAATGGTCCTTATAAGGGATGCAAGAGACATCAGAGTCAGAAGAGAAGATGATGTGATGATGGGAGAGATGGAGAGACTTGAAGATCCTGTGCTGCTGGCTTTGAAGATAAAGGGGACCTGAGCCGAGGAATAGAGACAGCTACTAGGCCCTGAAAACGACAAGGAAACAAGTTCTCCCCTTAGAGCTTGCAGAAGAAAACCAGCCCTGCCAACACCCTGACTGTAGCCCAGTGAAACTGATTTCAGACTTGTGATCTCCAAAACTCTGAGAGACTACATTTGTACTGCTTTAAGCCACTAAGTTGGTGGTAATTTGTTATAATGAACAGGAAATTAATACAAGCAGTGATTTTCTCTTCCTGTTTTTCAACTTTTTTTTTTTCATTCTTTAGTCTAATTTACACATATCTATTTACCCCCTGCTAAGTTACAAGCACCATACCAGATGCTGGGGACAGAGCAGCAAACAAGACAGCTGCCATACCTTTTGTTTATGGGGCTTCCAGTTCAGTGGAAGAGAAAGACTTTAAATGGTGAATGAGTCCAAAAAAGGACTAAATTTGAGGGTCAGCAAGAAAGGAAACACAAAAATAGTGCTTAGGTTACACTTTAGTGCACACCAAGTGTAAAGGATACAGGTTTCGGCAAAGAATATGAGATGGCATGAAGTAGGCAGGGCTCAGTGGGCGAGAGTAGCCTCCCACGGGGAAGTGTTTGGGGAGCAGGAACGGTCAGCCTGTTGGGAAGGTGAGAGGATTCTGGCAGTACCCCAGAAATACCACCCCAACAACCCACTAACATCACCTTATATTGTTATCTACATTGTTGCAAAAATAGCTTTTTACTAGCCATGTGACTTGGATCTACCATGCTGGTTCCAGAGAAAGTTTCTTACTCCTTCCTCAGGACCGTACTGCTTCACTGGCCACAAGTCATATAATAATAAGAATCACACAAGGGAAGTCATCCTGCACTCATATAGTGATGTCATATCCATGTGCATGCATTATCCTTTATTTTCCACCACCCAAGGGCAGGCATGGCCAACCCAACAGATATCAAAGAAACAGCTACGGTGATGCTAAGTGACAAAGGAAAAGTAACTAGGACCTCACCTAGTCCAGGGGATCAGGGAAGCCTTCCCTGAGGATTTGACATTTAGGCTGGATTCTGAAGGATGCGTAGGAAATAGACAAGCCAAGACTTGGAGGACGAGTGTTCCACCTGGAGGGGATGACTTGCATGAAAGCCTTGGGCATTTTTTGTCTATTCAGTAGTAAAATCAGGCCTTTGGAGACACATTGGAAAGTTTAAATAAGCAAAAAGAGGAAACTAGCAATCACCCATAATTGTACCAACTAAGTGTAACCTAATTTCTTATGCTTTTATGTACCCATTTAGCTATTTACGAATCAGAATATACAAATTATTATTATTATTTTTAAATTAATCTAATTTATTTTTGGCTGCATTGGGTCTTTGTTGCTGCATGCAGGCTTTCTCTAGTTGTGGCGAGCGGGGGCTACTCTTCATTGAGGTGCGTGGGCTTCTCACTGCGGTGGCTTCTCTTGTCATGGAATATGGGCTCTAGGTGCACAAGCTTCAGTAGTTGTGGCTTGCAGGCTCTAGAGCGCAGGCTCAGTAGTTGTGGCACATGGGCTTAGTTGTTCTGCAGAATGTGGGATCTTCCCAGACCAGGGCTCGAACCCGTGTCCCCTGCATTGGCAGGCGGATTCTTAACCACTGTGCCACCAGGGAAGCCCCTACAAATTATTTTTAAATCTTAAAAAAAAAAAAACCCTCCAGTCACCCTCCTTATTGCTGTACCCACACCCAGCTTTGCTCTCTCACTCACTGGAGAGCTCAGCGCACGGTTCTGCATTTTCTGTGCACCCCAGACCCGGTCGTTATGCTGTGTGACACTGGCCTCCACGTGGAAATCCACCCAACACAGACCCTTACCACGCCATGGAGTGTGTGTCAAGCCACCAGACAAGAAGAGGAGGTGCCGCCTGGGCCACTAGAGTGCAGGGACCTCTGCCCACTCGGCCCTCTCCAGGCCGCCTCCCCGACCTGCTCCTCAGCCATTTCATCACAATTCGGGCAGCGTCCTTCTCCTTCTTATCAGAAACTTCAGAGCAGAGACTCAGATTCAAGTCCCATATCGCTAAGCTTATTCGTTTTGCAAAGCACACATTGTGCGTGTAGCAGCACGCTGCGAGGCGCTATCATGAATTATTCCAGTGAAGCTATCTTTGTCACAACAAACGAGCAAAGCACATTTTCTTCATTGTCTCCTCACATGCTGGTATTTCTCTTCACGGAATTCTTACTTTGCAACATTAACTAAAATGCAATGAGCCACAATGTCATTACCGCAAACCACCCTAGTTCTCTGCTCCTCATGTACTGATTTTTTTTTTTTTAATGTGACTGAAGCATTTTCTTTCCTTCTTGCTTAAAATTCATTATACTCGAATGTGTCCTTGCAGCAGCGCAGACTAGGAACAAATATAAAACATGCATGATTAAGGTTTGCTTTAAAAAGCAATTCAGGCTCAATTCTCTTGTGCTTGGCTGGGATGGAACGGTAGATGCTGTGAGGATGGGGACAAATACCCTGAAGATACTGAGACCCGTCTCTGAAAAGGAGGCTGAAAACGTTTCTGTTTTGCATCTTATTTTATTGATCTGTCTTAGAGTTCCAAATGAGAGCAAATTGTCTCTCAAGGGCCAGTGGAATGACCATGAAACCTACCTCAGACAGTGAGGAGTTAAGGTCACAAATCCACTGGGATTAACTGTCCTTGGTGTGGTCACAAGTCTCATTCAGTTTGAACATTAATCTCTATCAATACTGAGAAGACCTCTCAGGGACACCGCTGCCTGTGAGTACCCTGTGCTGCCAGCACACACACAACTCCCTTCTTTGCCCTCCTGCTTACACCCCGACTCCCACCCTCTCTCCAGACTGCCCTGCCAACAGGTTCATTGTAAGCCACTCTGTTTTGTCTCCAGTTATGACAAAGCTGCATGGACAAGGACCAAGAAAAAGCAGTGACTTAAAGTCAGGGGAGTAGAAACACACAAAAATAACAGGCAATCATTAAACCTTGGGACTGAAGCAGGTAGCTGCTTCTTAAAAACAAACAAGAGGGGCTTCCCTGGTGGCACAGTGGTTGAGAATCTGCCTGCCAATGCAGGGGACACGGGTTCGAGCCCTGGGCTGGGAAGATCCCACATGCCGCGGAGCAACTAGGCCCGTGAGCCACAATTACTGAGCCTGCGCGTCTGGAGCCTGTGCTCCGCAAGAAGAGAGGCCGCGATAGTGAGAGGCCCACGCACCGCGATGAAGAGTGGCCCCCGCTTGCCACAACTAGAGAAAACCCTCGCACAGAAACGAAGACCCAACACAGCCATAAATAAATAAAATAAATTTTAAAAAAAAACAAGAAAACAACAAAAAACCCCGCGTTTTACAATAACGTTTAACTTACAGAAAAGTTGCAAAAATAGTGTAAACAATTCCTCTAAACTTTTCATCTGGATTCCTCAATTGTTAACATTTTACCATTTTTACCGTATTATTTCAAACATTTGAGAGTGAGTTGTAAACATAATGCCCCACTAACCCTAAGCATTTCAGTATGATTCCTAAAAAACAAGCAC
Source organism: Balaenoptera borealis (assembly GCF_965194805.1). Lineage (NCBI taxonomy): Eukaryota > Metazoa > Chordata > Mammalia > Artiodactyla > Balaenopteridae > Balaenoptera > Balaenoptera borealis. Next base: position 25,248,068 of record NC_138873.1, on the reverse strand, counting down.
ACTCTGCTGAAAAATCACAGTACATCCTGCAATATTGGGAAATCAGCATTGATTCGGCACTACTGTCCAATGCACAGACTCCATTCAATATTCCTGATTGTTCCAACAATGTCCTTTATAATCGTCCTTTCCTTCTCAGTCCAAAATCCAATCTAAGGTCATCTGTTGTATTTAGTTTTCATGTCTCTACATCCACCTTCGATGTGGAGCAATTGCTCAGTTTTTCCTCATCTTTTCTTACTTGACACTTTTGAAGAGCATAGATCTGCTACTTTGTTGAATGACCTTCAGTTTGTGGTTGGCTGATATTTCCTCAAGATTACATTGAGGTCATACATTCTTGGCAGGAATAACACAGACTTAATGCTATGTTCTTCTCAGTGGATCATATTGGGGGAATAGCATGTCAATTTGTCCTACTGTTTATGATCTTAACTTTACCACTTGGTTAAGGTGGTTAATTATTAAGTATTTTGTATTTATTAATTAGTAAGTAACTAAAAAGTATTTGAGTGATTAGTTTTAAATTAATTAAAAAGTATTTGAATCTATGCAAGTATTTTTTTCCTCGTCAAACTTTTACTTACCAGTTTTAGCATACATTGATGATTCTTACCTGAAGCACTTATTACTGTAATAGCTACCAAGTGGTGATCTTCTCATTTCTTAATTCCTTCTACATGTATGAATTGGTGTTGTGTTGCAAGGTAGAACATTTCCTTTCCCAAGACTTGTAAGTGAGGCTCCAGTTAAGCCAACAGTTTGTTAATTCATGGTCAAGACTGTCTCTGGGTCTAATGGATATTCAACAATCTGTTGGTGAGGGTAACTAAGGTCTTTTTTGTACCTAATTGGAGGAGTCATTTTCATTTCACATTGAAACTTTCTGAGGCTTGACCCACTCTATGGGAATTTAGGTCAGAGAAGATCCACTGCAGGATGAAGTCTGTTCAGAGTTAGCACTTCTATTTATTTATTTATTTATTTATTTATTTATTTTTGGCTGTGTTGGGTCTTCGTTTCTGTGCGAGGGCTTTCTCTAGTTGCGGCAAGTGGGGGCCACTCTTCATCGCGATGCACGGGCCTCTCACTATCGCGGCCTCTCTTGTTGTGGGGCACAGGCTCCAGACGCGCAGGCTCAGTAGTTGTGGCTCACGGGCCTAGTTGCTCCGCGGCATGTGGGATCTTCCCAGGCCAGGGCTCGAACCCATGTCCCCTGCACTGGCAGGCAGATTCTCAACCACTGCACCACCAGGGAAGCCAGAGTTAGCACTTTTCTTTCAGTGAGTTAATCTGAGTCCATTAGGACCCAGTAATTGGGCAGCAGTAGCCACTTAGCAGTGAGAAAAAGTCTTGTATTCCCAGTGGCCTTAGGTAAATGAGTTCTGGTAGGTTTTTATACCAAAGTTTCCAATCAGCTGTGAGACTGGCCACAAATATCTGTAATTCTGCTGAGTTTGGAGGAAATCAGGAGTTTCAGGGAAGAGCTCGATTTCCTCATACCTGGATTGCTATCTGGTGGCTTGGGGCTGTAGCAGATGTTTATTGCTAATATATACAGAAGACAATCAGGTATTATGTGTCCTTTTTGTGTGTGTAGCTGTTAGCTGCAGGGCCAGAAGTACATCCTTCATGGGCCATGAAATGTTTCTTTGGCCTAAGATCTATATAGCTTCCAAGATGACCACTTGAGTAGGGGCTTGGATTTTGTATTCATTCAAGATCTATCTGTGCTTAGGTGGCATGCTTGTAAGAAGTTTACTTCTTCTGGAGCCTCACTTACAAGTCTTTCTTGATGGATGTCATATTTAAAAAGTTTTCTTTATGAATGTCATATTAAGAAATTGTTGAATGTTAAAGTATGATGATAGTATTATATGCAGTATATGTTTAAAAAAATTTTTTTTTATTATTATTTAGTGATAGGGAATTCCCTGGTGGTGCAGTGGTTAGGGCTACATGCTCTAACTGCCAAGGGCCTGGGTTCTATCCCTGGTCGGGGAACTAAGATCCCATCAGCCGTGAGGTGCGGCCAAAAAAAAAAAAAAACCCCAAAACCAAAAAACAACTTATTATTTAGCGATACACACTGAAATATTTATGGATGAAATTATATGATGTCTTGGGACTTCCCTGGTGGCACAGTGGTTAATAATCCACCTGCCAGTGCAGGGGACAGAGGTTCCATCCCTGGTCTTGGAAGATCCCACATGCCACAGAGCAACTAAGCCCGTGCACCACAACTACTGAAGCCCGCGCGCCTAGAGCCCGTGCTCCGCATCAAGAGAATCCACCACAATGAGAAGCCCGCGCACCGCCACGAAGAGTAGCCCCTGATTGCCGCAACTAGAGAAAGCCCGCGCACAGCAACGAAGACGCAACGAAGACCCAACGCAGCCAAAAATAAATAATGTTTTAAAAAGTATAATTAAAAAAAAAAGAAATTATATGATGTCTTGGATTTGCTTTAGAATAATATGGGCATGAGGGAGGAAGAAGAAAAATAGGATGTAGCAGAAACCAGATCGGCTACAGGATGATAATTATTTGAATTAATTAATGGGGTCATAATAGTATTACAAATATTAATGTGAGATAAAGACATTTTCAAATAAAAGGAAACTGACAAGATTTGTTGTCAGAAGACCTGCAGCAAAGAAATGCTAAAGGAAGCTCTTCAGGCTAAGGAAATTGATACCAGATGGAAACATGGATTTATAAACAGGAATGAAGAGCACAGGAAATGACAAATGTGTGAGAAGACATAAAATTTTGAAGTTATTTTAGAGACATATGACTATTTAAAGCAAAAGCAATGTATTGTGGGGTTTATAACATAAGTAGATGCAGTAGAGATAACAACAAAAGCACAAAGGATGGTGAGAATTATATTGTTGCACTGGTCTTTAATTTTATATGAATATTACCTCTAAGTAGACTACAAGAAATTAAAGATGCATATCATACTTCCTAGCAACAACTTATAAAACTAATGCAAAGGGCTTCCCTGGTGGCGCAGTGGTTGAGAATCTGCCTGCCAATGCAGGGCACACGGGTTCGAGCCCTGGCCTGGGAAGATCCCACATGCCGCGGAGCAACTGGGCCCATGAGCCACAATTACTGAGCCTGCGCGTCTGGAGCCTGTGCTCTGCAACAAGAGAGGCCGCGATAGTGAGAGGCCCGCGCACCGCGATGAAGAGTGGCCCCCACTTGCCGCAACTAGAGAAAGCCCTCGCACAGAAACGAAGACCCAACACAGCCAAAAATAAATAAATAATAATTAAAAAAAAAAAAAAAAAAAAACTAATGCAAAGATATCCTAAAAAGCTAATAAAGGAATTAAAATGGAATACAAAAATATGTATTAACTCAGACCAAGGCAGGAGAGGAGGAATAAAGGCTCATAAGACAGATGGGACAACCAAACAACAAATAACAAAACTGAGACTTGGGTTCAACTATAACAGTAATTATATTAAATATAAGCAGACTAAACCCTCAAATAAAGGCAATGGTTGTCAAATGAGCTAAAAAAACCTCATTGTATACTGACTACAAGGGATACACTTTAAATATAAAGGCACTGATTTGTAAAGTATAAGGATAGGAAAAGATACACCATGCAAATAGTAAGCATATAAAAGTAGGATGGCAATATTAATATCAGACAAAATGGACTTCAAGACAAGGAATATTACCAGAGAGATAGATAGAGATGGACATTTTATAATGAGAAAAGTAACAATTCATCAAGAAGTCATAACAATTATAAATGTTTATGTACCAAATAACAGAGTTTCACATTACATGAAACAAAAACTGACAGAATAGAACTAAAGAAAAAAATCAGTATGAATATAGAAGAACTGAGCAATCTTCTTATCCACCTTGAACTAACATTTATAGAAACTAGACACAATTTCCAAATATATGTTCTTTTTATGAGCAAAGTAACATTTATACCTTTATGCATCATTTCCTGGTCCACAAATTAAGACTCAATACATTTCAAAATGGTTGAACTCTTATTAAGTATATTCTTTAACAACAATGCAATAAATTTTGGGATTAATAAAAATAAAACATCTAGAAAATCCCTATTTAGAAATTAACAGCACTTATAAATAACCTATGGTCAAAGAAGAAATCATAAGGGAAATCAGAAAATATTTCAAGTTGAATGACAATGAATATACAACATGGCTAAGCATGTGGTCTGCAGCACAGCTTAGAGGGAAAATAATATAATGTAAATGCTTATGTTAATGAGAAAAAGCATTTAAAATTAATGATCTCAACATCCCCCTTAAGAAACTAGGGGAGGGACTTCCCTGGTGGCACAGTGGTTAAGAATCCGCTTGCCAGTGCAGGGGACACGGGTTCGATCCCTGGTCTGGGAAGATCCCACGTGCCATGGAGCAACTAAGCCTGTGCACTGCAACTACTGAGCCCACACACTGCAACTACTGAAGCCCGCGTGCTCTAGGGCCCGTGCTCCGCAACAAAAGAAGCCACCACAAGCCCGCGAACCGCAACTAGAGAAAGCCTGCGCGCAGTAACAAAGACCAAACACAGTCAAAAATAATTAAATTTAAAAAAAAAACTAGGGGAAAAATATAGCAAATTACACCCAAAGTACGTAGAAAGAAAGAAATGATGAAGATAAGAGGGGAAATCAATAAAATAGAAAATGAACAAACAATAGAGAAAATCTATGAAAACAAAAGCTGGTTTGTTACAAGTAGTAGTAAAATGAATGAACTCCTAGGAAGAGTAACCAAGGATAAAAGAGAGAAAATGTGAATTAGTAATATCAGGAATGAAAAAGGGGATGTTGCTATAGATTCTATAAACATCTGGAAAAAAAAAGAAAATTAGCAACAATTTTTTATTAAGTTCAACAATTTAAATAGTTGTTTTATAGATTCCACGTACGTGATACATGAATTGAGACGGTTTACTGCTCCCTTTCCAATACGTATACCTTTCATTATTTTTTTCTATCCTTATTGAACTGGCTAGAACTTCTATTCCATGTTAAAGTAGTGAGTGTAGTCAACCTTGCTTTGTTAGGAGGAAGGCATTTACTATTTCACTACTAGGTGTGATGGAGCTATAGGTTTTTATTCTAATTGCATTGGGAAGTCACTGTAGGGTTTTACTTGCATGAGTGACATTATCTAATTTACATTTTTAAAAACCACTTGGGCTGCTGTGTGGAGAATGGGCTCTAGAAAGACTGGAGTGGAAGCAGGGAGGCAATCAGGAGGCAGCTGCAACCGCCCAGGAGAGAGGTGGAGGTGCCATGACTAGAGTGAAGGCTGGGAGGTGGAGAGAAGTGGCTGGGATGGGGGACATATTTGGGGGATATATATGTATAGAGCTGACAGGACTTGCTGATTTATTGAATTTGGGTAAAGGAAAAAACCCAGATTTATATCTTAAACAACTATGTTTATTTCAGACTTTTTTCCCCTGTGGATTTTAGATATTTTTGTAATTCATCTTCCTCTTTAGAATGGATCATTGAAAGTGGATACTTAAAAATCTAGCCTTATGTTATTTAGGACTTAATTTTTTTAATAGGTAGAACACTAGAGAAAGAACAGTGACCGATATTTATACTGGATTTTAATCAATTTTAGATATTAGTGATCTGAACTAAATTTCTGCATTTTTCTTTTTAGGGTTGTCCAAGACTGGTTTTCAGAAAGGATGCAAGTGGCCAAAGTGGATTTCTCTACCACACTTCATTTCTCTATATATCTTTTCCTTTCTGAATCCAAAAGATTTGTGCACAGCTGCACAAGTCAGCTGGCCCTGGAAATTTTTAACTGAACAGGTTTACCACTTGTCATATCCTAGTAATAGGGCCCAAATGCAACTGTCATCTGTAATGAGGTGATTGGGGTAGCTCCCTTTCCTGAAGATAATAACTGAGGGTATCTGAACCATAATTAACTTACCCTTAAGAGAAAAAAATGGGGATGAATTAAATACACTAATTTATTTTATAAGTCAGGGGGATATACACTCTTCTAATAATTCATGTAATTTTAATAATCTTTAAATACTCAATTTAGTTATTTAGAAACTAATTATCTGGGTTAAGAAGTCCATTTTTTTGTGAAAAATTACTTAAACTTTGGTTTTTACATGATATTGTTTTATTCATGATAACCCACCTCAAAAATTGCTATACAACCACAACTTTAACTGCTCCCTCTTTGGCTAACATCTGTTGAAGAATATAAATCTAGATCTACATCCTCTGCCATTATTTCTGCATTTGGCCTGTTTGTCTCCTCTTTTTCTTTTAAAAGACTTAATGAAATGTAAAGGTAGACATACTTTAAATACAAGTCAATAATTTACTCCTTTAACTTATACAAACTTTCCAGAATGGGCTTATGTTGAGATTCTGATCTTGGAGAATACTTGGCTCTCCATGGAGGGGCCACATGCAAAAGGCAACTGTGGGCCCTGGATTTATAGCATTTATGAATCCAAGCTTAGTGTTCCCATGGTATATTGTTTCCTCTCTTTTTACTTTCAACCTTTCTGTGTCCTTATATTTAAGGAACATGTCTTGTAAACAGAATATGGTGGTGGTGGTTTTCTTTTAACATTTGACAATCTTTGACTTTAGCTGGGGTAATTTAGTCTGTTCACATTTATGTAAATACTGATATATTTGGGCTTAAGTCCAACATTTTACTATTTTTATTTATTATTTTATACTTTGTTTTTCTCCTTGTCTCTTTTAGGATTAGCTTAAATATTTTTTAGATTAATTGTAAATTCTTTAGCAGTTCTCTTATGGCTACCATAGAGATTACACTACTTATCCAGGGTTATTTTACCACCTCTGAGGTAATGCAAAGAGCATAGAACTCTTAAACTCCGTTTGCTTCCCTGCTCAGTTTGTATGCTTTTGTTTTCAAATATTTTAGTTTTACTCATATACACATATATAAAATACACAAACACACATTAAAAAAAATATATATTAACCTCACAAGGCTTTACTATTATTGTTTTATATATTTAATATTTATTTATGAGTAACCACTTAAAAAAATTTTTTTTTTCAAAGTTGCATTGTGGTCAGAATATATACTTTATTTTTTTTTAAGTAATTTTATTATTTATTTACTTATTTATTTTTTGGTTGCATTGGGTCTTCGTTGCTACACATGGGCTTTCTCTCTAGTTGTGGCGATTAGGGGCTACTCTTCATTGTGGTGCACGGGCTTCTCATTGTGGTGGCTTCTCTTGTTATGGAGCACAGGCTCCAGGCACATGGGCTTCAGTAGTTGTGGCATGCAGGCTCAGGAGTTGTGGCTCGCAGGCTGTAGAGTACAGGCTCAGTAGTTGTGGTGCATGGGCTTAGGTGCTCCATGGCATGTGGGATCTTCCCAGACCAGGGATCAAACCCGTGTTCCCTGCATTGGCAGGCGGATTCTTAACCACTGCACCACCATGGAAGTAACCACTTTTTCTGTTGTTCTTTATACCTTCCTGCATCTCTGGTTTTCCTTGTGGGATCAATTTTCTTCTGAATTCTCTTTAATATTTCTTTTAGTGCAGGTTGCTGCTGACAGAGTCTCTTAGTTTTTGTCTGAAAATGTCTTTATTTCACCTTCAAATTTGAAGGATACTTCCACTGGGAATTTGAACTCTAGGTTGGCAGTTAATTTTTTATAGAACTTTGAAAAGTTTCCATTGTTCTCTGGCTTTCATAATTTTTTTGGAGAAGTAGGGGGTTTTATTGTTGGTCCTTTAAAGGTAATATTTCTGTTTTCTCTAGCTGCTTGTAAGATGTTTTTCTCTGTCTTTTGTTTTCTGCAGTTTTATTACGATGTACCTGGAGGGGTGTGTGTGTGTGTGTGTGTGTGTGTGTGTGTGTGTATTTATCCTGTTTTGTATTTTGCATTGATTTTTTAATTGGGGGTTTTAATGTCTTTTATCAGTTTTGCAAAGTTCTCAGATGCTATCTCTTCATATATTGCTTTTGCTCCACTTTCTCTCTTTTTCTTCTGGGTTTCAATACATTAGATTGATTCACCATGTCCCATAAGTTTCATATTCTCTAATGTGCCTTTTCCATCATTTTGGCCTTCAGTGTTTCAGTCTGGATTTTTCTTCTGGCCTAGCTTTCAGTTTCCTAATTATCTCTTTAGCTGGATTCTAATTCGCTCTTAAACTGGTCCATTGAGTTCTAAATTTGGTATTATATTTTTTAGTTCTAGAGTGTCAATTTGCTTACTTTGTCAAAATTTTCCACCCAGCAATTTAATTTCTTAGGCATAGTAATTACAGGGCTTTCTTAAAGTTCATGTCTGATAATTACAAGTTTTGGATCCTCTGAGGGTCTCTATTTATTAAAAAACAAAAGAAGAAACAAACAATTCTTGTCTTTTTGTGTGCCTGATATTTTTGGTTGAGTACCAAATATTGAATATAAAAAATCGATGTGGGGGCTTCCCTGGTGGCGCAGTGGTTGAGAATCTGCCTGCCAATGCAGGGGACACGGGTTCGAGCCCTGGGCTGGGAAGATCCCACATGCCGCGGAGCAACTAGGCCCGTGAGCCACAATTGCTGAGCCTGCGTGTTTGGAGCCTGTGCTCCGAAACAAGAGAGGCCATGACAGTGAGAGGCCCGCGCACCGCGATGAAGAGTTGCTTGCCGCAACTAGAGAAAGCCCTCGCACAGAAACGAAGACCCAACACAGCCATAAATAAATAAATAAATAAATTAAAAAAAAAAAAATCGATGCAATAACTTGAGTCGCCGGATGATATTATCTTCCTCCAGAGAGAACTTGCTTTTGCTTCTGGCATTTGGTTAGACTAGGAATAGCCCACTTAAATTCAATCAGAGAATATTTCAAAGCTAGTTTCAGTCTAATTCCTTGTCATCCTTACTGAAAAGGATCTCAACTAAAAGCCTGGTGTCATTACCAGGGCTATTCCCCTTAGTGGGCCCTGAATTTAAATTTGTTTCCTCTCTTCCCTGTGAGAATGCCTAAAATTCTTAACAGCTTCTAAGTCTTTCAGTCATAACTTCCTTCTCTGCTTCTCAGCCTTAGTTTTACTTTGGAACTGTCAAGTGCCTTGAAGTGAAAAGTGAGGCCAAATCAGGATATTACCTCTCTGGGTTTCCCTCCTCTCTGAGGTCTTGGTTGCACAAGTCCTTATTGAATTGGTAGCTCAAGTCATTGTTTTATAGTATTTTGTCTAGATATTTGATTAGGTGAAACTACATGAAATTTGCAGTTTTCATATCTCAAAACTGGTTGCCTATTGGCAATATCATATGGGTCCCAGTGGGAGGGTTGGTCTGAGACAAACTACTATACCATTGTTAGAAGCAGAATTCTCAAAATCTGGGGTTAAAGTAACCAAATGCTATGAGAGCATTGAATAAGTGTACAAAGATGACTAATACATATATTCATATATAATAAACATGTTCATCAAAGAATATTTTTCCTGTGTAGTAAGGTGTATGCTTCTTATTTCTCAGAGTCAAGTTTAGATAGCAAGTCAACTGCACTAGAAATCTCAATGTAATAAGAAAAAATGATCTGTGTACCTGAAAAGATTATTACTGGGAAATGGTCCTTGTAACTTTTGTTTCTCATTTCTTTTTCTGAAGGATTGCTTATGGATGCCCAAATGCATGAAGTTTGGATGGTTTCTGCCCTATATGCCAACAGATAGTGAGTATGGTGCTTGGAAGCACCATTACATTGCTTGTGTGTCCAGCTTAGATTGGCTAACCCCTAGGGAAGCCGCAGCTCTTTATGGGACCCTGAATGAACCCAAAACAGAAGATGAGCAACTACAGGAGAGGCAAAGAGAAAAGTGCCTCAGGAAAATAATTTGGGAGAAAATTGCACTACGTAAGAGTGAGTGGCATTTTACAACTTTATATCTTAACCAAGTATTGTAGAAACCAATGGATTTACATACAAATTCCCACGGAAGATAGCGAGGTCTTTCTGAAACAGCCTGTAAGTGGCATTCTCTAAAGTATCTCAGGACAAACTCTTTTTTTCTTCACTATTAATTAAGAAAAACAAAAAGATTTCTGATAAAATATGTAAGGTCAAATGTCAGTGCCTCTGTGAGACCAAAAATAAGGAGAGAGAAGTACAAATACAGGCAAAAGCAAATAAATAGGATCAGGACAATTCGGAAGAATTAGGATTGGTGAAAAAGGAGGAAAAATGAAAATGGAAACGGAAGCAGGAATAATGACATTTTTTTTTTTTAGTGGAAAGGGAATAGGGATGAGATACTCTCTGAGCTAAGCCTTCTGATTTACACGGTGTGTAAAGGTAATGAGCAAACCTGATTAAAGTTCTCCCATCTTTTTTTTCACTGACTCACCCTCTGTGAGATTGTAACAAATGGGAAATTACTTGAAGCCAAGAAGGCCAAAAATGAGGTAAAGCCTACAAACTGATGAACTGGTTTCTACAAGAAAAGAGTTGCTTATTCTCTGAGCTTTGTTTCTTGACCTGAAGTGACTGGTAACTTGCAGCCACAGAGCTGAGAGGATAAGAAAACCAAAGAGTGTGTAAAAAGTGGCTATAATTACTGCCATCTGGAATACTGCCTTGGAACAGCTTTATTTTTATGCCCTTAACTGTGTAGACTTGGCTGGGAGAAGCATGAAGTAAACAGCCGAGCCTGCTGCTGTTTGTTTTTCAGAGGATTTGCTCAAAGTTCGACCCCCTTGGGTGAATGGAACATGCTGCTCTAGATTGTTCAAATCCAAATGCCAACCACGTCTCTCCCAGACTGTGAGGGATCGAGTGGGATTACACGAAACTTTGGAGAAACAGCTTGTTTTGGCATCTTTAGAAGCTTTACCCAAGCGGTAAGCAAACCTCCATCTACTGAAGGTGGAGGACCATCCTATGACACCAAGAATTCATTCTAGAATAATTCAGCTAACATGCAGGGATCTTGTATAATTATATGGCTCTTATCCTATGAAACAGCAATAGAAATAGTTCCTTAATCTTCAAGAACAGTGGTCTTAAACATGCTTCTTGAAGAGGGAAATACATAACATTCAAAATTTACGTTTTAAATATTCTTAACCCCGCAAAGAGGCTATATTGTGGACACAGCATATTTTCTGTATAAAGTTATTGAGCAAAAGTAACATTTTTCCAGAAATTTTTTGTAAGGAGTAAGCCTATCTGAATGGTGATGGGGGAGGGGTGACTGTGGAGAGAATGGACACTACTCAGAAAATCGTGAGGCCCAGGTGATTAAGGAAATTTAAAATCTCTTGGCTGCTCCTTTTACAAATGTCATTTTGAGCCCTTAAGTATGTCACTACATTGGTTTTAAGTGCCCCACAAATGTAAGTTCCAAGAGCCCTTTCTGGCGTCCCACGAATGCAGGAGGAGAGGCCCAGAGGGCAGCTTTGGACCCACTCGCCCAGCAGCCCCATTTGCCGCTGTCCCTGAAAACCGCAGGGAGAGACTGAGGCACTGAGGCCGCTTGCCACGTCCAGGATAACTGATGTCCAGAGGACATACTGGTGCTCACTTGTCAAAGTCAGATTAAGAGAAAATCAAAACTTCACTTATTCTCCCTTTTTCCTACAGAAGCAATGTTTCTGGATGCCATTCCTACCCTTTATATTATCAAAGAAAAATTGGCATGGAGTTTATAAAAATGACAGCAGCTCTTCCCATGCTCTCCAGCCACACTTCATATTAATATCATCTCGGACTCCTGCATATGAGGTACAGAGTGTGTTAGGAGGCCAGTCCTTTTTTGAATCGGGTCTTTTTTCATCTCCCCTAGAGGACGTATGGCAATCTTTTGGTCACCATGTGTATGAAAATGATTCATCTTCTAAAAGGAAAGCAGTCTGATCTAGGTGGAAATGTACAGACCCAAACAGTTTTAAAAATCAGAAGCAATAAAAATAACCATAAATCAAAATTATTTTTTAAAAAGTATTAAAGACCCAAACTGCCTTGCATTTAGTAGGTGTCCAATACATTTTTACTGAATCGGATTTGTTGCACTTAATCCTTAAAAGAGCAAAGTGACACAAATTATTTTAAATTTTCTTTGGAATGACCAAGGAACTTAATAATATCATATAACTACCATCTCTCAAAAGAAAAATGTCAGAAATCCTACTTTGTGATTTAACGAGGGTGCCATTTGATGAAAATATGCTTTCTATAATGAAGTTGTATATTTTAAATTTCAATATAAGAAAAAGGAAGCACAAAGAAGACATAGGAAGCATGTATTTATATATATGTATGTATATATGTGTATATATACATGCATTAATACATACATAAGCACATATGTAAGGGATGGCATTAGTAGACTACATTCAATGGCTTACCTAGAAAATTTTTGCAAAAATTTCTTATTTGTAACAAAATGGTTGCTTTCAAGGTATGAAATCACTTTTCTTTTTGGGCGTCTAGGAATTGACTTTGATCATTTACAAGTGGCTAGCTTAATGGATACACATGAAAGCAAGATCAGAGTTTTGATCTCCATGTGGGCCATAGATAGTTTCTCTAATGTTTAAAAATGCATAATGCTGGGCACAGAGGACAACTGGTGACAGAGTTAGGGTGACTAAACTGGAATCAAATGAGTCCATTCTCCTATTTGTCTTCTTTACGTAAGACTATGCCATAGTTACTTATTTGACTGTGAATGTAATGGAGGTTTAGGTAAAAACCAGAATGTAACCATGTGGCAGTTCTCTATTCAGTTGAACTGTGACCTCCAGAAAGTGGCATGAAATTTTGGGAAAAATCAATGCTTTCAATGACTTTCCAACCTGTCTGCTGTTAATGAATTAACTATATCACAATGAAAGGTTTATTTGGTTGTTGAATTAAAAGAACAGTGGTTTTAATATTTATTTAAATGGGAAATATTTATCAATATTGATCATTTGAAAATTCATAATTAAAAGGAAAACAAAATCTTTTTAAGAAGTCCATTACAAAATTGTATGATCTCGATTTTATTATTTTTAAAAGTAGTATATATGTCTCTGTGCATGGGTGTGTACAAAGAAAAAAGCTAGAGGAAAATAATTTGTTAGTATTTCTCTGAGTGGTGGAGGTACAAATGCACTTAAATTTCCCCTCTTAGAAAAGAAACAAAATAATTTAAAAAGGAACCAATGAAGGGGAAAGCTTATCTTCCTCCTATAGCTTTTGAAGAAAAACAATAGTCTTTAAAAATCACAGATTATTCACTGTTTTTAATTTATTAATAAATGTTCTAAAGTAATGGGCTTTGGTTCCTACAGCTCTGGTTTCGTTTTCTAGATGGTGGTGAACAGTGTTAGAGCAGATATGACATTTTGATCTTTACCCCCCTCAGGCTATAAAATTGGTATTAAAAATTTACTGAGGACTGAAGTGAGAGACTTCTGGGAGACATTAGGAAGCTATGTGGCCCCTGAAGAAGAAGGGGATCACGTGGACCTCTTTGTACCACTCGGAGCATCAGGTCAGTTTTGAGAGGTAGTGGCCATACCTACTTCGTGATGGTATTTTGTGGATTTATAAAATGCCGTCAGTTCAAATGATTCAGTCACTTTTATTTTTTAATTTCTTTTTCTCTTTATACTTCACATACTCAGGTAGTTAGGGGGAAAGGGCATCAGGGTTAGTGGTCAGAGTAACTGTCCCTAAAGAAATAAAGTCACTAGTGGCAAGAGCCAGCCAGGAAATTTATTTCTGTTTCTTCTGAGTATTAAAAACGGTGAAGTGCCTTGTAAAGATGTGTGGTAGCTGATAATCTTCAGTGCCTACCTGTCTAACGTCAGCCATATTTAACAGATATCTGTTAAATAAAAGCTCTGTATTCATGGACTCATGGGCTATGTTTTGTTTGTCTGTTTTTGTTGTTTTTTTAATCAAGCAGAGGAGAGGGAGTATGAAATTAAAGTTTCTCAAACTGTTTCTTACTACCCATTCCTTAGGGAACTGTGAGTTTTAAAGTTCTTAATCCTCAGATTTCACTGAACTATTCAATACATACAAAGCATGACCCTGGCAGGATTCCACGAGGCAAAGGAAAAAGCAAAAGGATAGGAAGGAGTTTAAAAGAAAACAAAGTATAAATTATTGTAAAAAAAATTTTTTTTACAGTTACTACAATTATATAATCTCAACTATGTAGAAAATAGGCATAGAAAACTCTAGGAGGAAATATAGCAAACTATTAACACCATATATTTCTGGATGTGTTTTTCAAATTTCCTACTTTCAAAATCAGTTTGAAAAGAGTAAGTTACGAAGTATGTGGAAGGTGTGATCCCAATGCTTAAATCCTGTGTATGTGTCGGGGAGGGGGGTGGTGGTGTGTTTGTATAAAAGGGGTTTGGAAGGAAGTATACCAACATGCTAACAATAGTTGGATGAGTGAGTTTTCCTTTCTTTCTTTTTTCCTTTTTCTTTTATTTCTTTTATTTGCCTCTATTTTCTGTAGTGAACTAGTATTACTTTTAAAATGAGAGCAAAACAAATTTTCTAAAATTTGTTTTGGAAAAAAAGAAAGGATGAGGGAAAGTAAAGTATTCAAAGGCTGAGAGAATGAGGGTGAAAGGGGAAAAGAATAATAGATCTGGTGACACAAAAATGGTCTCAAGTGAAACTTAATGGTCCTCAAACAATGGATTTCCCACAGCCATTCTGGGCTCCAAAATCATCGCTGAACTTCGTGTCAAATATAATTTCCACCTGGGTGAACCATCGGGCCCCTGGTTCAGTCAGAAGGCCCAGGCTTCTCAGTCACAAATCTCTTTCCCACCACCTCAGGCATCACTCTTGAGCTTGTCCTCCCCAGTAGCTGTATCACCTCTGAAATCTTGATCTCAAGCATCTGTCTCTCCGAGTACCACTTCCAAATCATACACTCAAATATTCCCACTCTATCAGTTCTTTGTCTGAGGACCTCCAATGCACACACTCCCACTTTTTCACTCTCTATCACCATGCCTTCGACCTTGGTTCCTTCCTCATTAAACCTGGATTTAATGGTTCGTCATTATCATTACTCTCTTGCAAAGAATCTGAACTTCTTTGTTTCTTTTTCTCCTGGCCAAATCCCAGCTCATTTGGCTAAGTCCCAATGCTGGTTAAAACGCAACCATCTGCATAATCTATGCCTGCCTGTACTAAAGCAGCTGAAGACTGTTGGAAAGAGTAATACAACTGTTCTTACTGATCTAACTTTAATGGCATAAATATCAAATGGGATTGGAGCTCTGATAAGCAGTCCTATCACATTTCCTCGGTAAATTTGTTTTCCCACTCTTAAAATGACTATGTTGTCCCTTCTCTCCTTTAGTCAATCTTTCAATAACCCTCTCACTTGATTTCACCTTTTACTTCCCTAAGGAAACTCCTTAATTTACCACCCACCACAGAATCCACCACCTACCCCACCTCTTACCTTCATTCTGTCTTCCCTTCTGTTACGATGGAAGAAGCACCCCTGCTCGAAGCAAACATCAACTACTCCGCTTGGACTCTGTAACACATCGCCTTTCACCTTCCCAAGACGTCACTCCTATGCTCAAATCCTCTCCCACAGCCTCCATCCTCTTTCTTTATTGGATTATTCCTATCAGATCAGGAACACCTGTAGTAGCTCCTCCCCTCTCGCTCCCCCCCAAAGAGAGAGAGACCATAAACTTTGTGTCACCAATTTTTGAGTGGACTATACCAGTGGTTCTCAAAATTTTCACATGTATTTGACTCACAGAGGGCTTGTTACAATCCGCAGTGCTGGGTCCCACCCTAGAGTTTCGGATCCAGTAGGTCTGGCACAGGGGCTGAGAATTTGCATTTCTAACAAGTTCCCAGGTGATGCTGATGCTGCTTAACCCGGGGGCCACACCTGGAGAACCGCTGGTCTAGCGGACTGCCTCTACCTTCCTCACCTCTCACTCACCCCTCACGCTCCTCCAAGTGGTCTCCTTCTGCTGAAATCACTTTGGGAAAACTATAAGTGACTCTCATGTGCCCAAATCCAATGGTCCCTTCTCCATCCTCACCTGGCCTTGACCTCTCAGCGGCATTCGAGGAGGATGAATACTCCTGGAAACTCTCCTTCTCCCCGTGCTTTCCCTAATACTACCCTCTCCTTGTTTTCCTCCTACCTCAGGGGTCTCTTCCCCTCAGACTCCTTGGCTGGCTCCTCCTCCTCCTTCTCCTCCTTGAGACCCCTAAATGTGTCCCGGGCTTGATCTCGGGCTCGCTTCTTTTCCACGACTACACTCTTCCCCTAGGGAGCCTCATTTATTCCTATGACTCTACATTCAATCTGGATGCTGAAGACTCCCAAACTTATGTCTCCAGCTCTAAAATCTCTCAGCTGCACTCATATCTAGCCTTTGCTCGACATCTTCACGTGGGTGTTTAGTTTGCATGGCTAATGGGCATCTCAAAGTTCACACGCCTACAGCAGACTCTTGATTGCCTCCCAGCGCAAACCTCCCCCTCCCCCAGGATTCCTCACTTAAGATATCATCATTCACCAGTTACTGCGTAAGCCAGACACCTAAAACTCATCTTTCTCGGCATTACTTAAATTGTTTAAACAGCTTTATTAAGGTACAATTGATATACAGTATTTCAAGTGTGTAATTTGATAAATTTTTTAAAGTGATTTTAAAATTTTTATTTATTTATTTATTTATTTTGGGCTGTGTTGGGTCTTCGTTGCTTCACTCGGGCTTTCTCCAGTTGCGGCGAGCAGGGGCTATTCTTCGTTGCGGTGCGCGGGCTTCTCTTGTTGCAGAGCATGGGCTCTAGGCGCGCTTGCTTCAGTAGTTGTGGCTCGTGGGCTCTAGAGTGCAGGCTCAGTAGTTGTGGCACATGGGCTTAGTTGCTCCTCAGCATGTGGGATCTTCCCGGCCCAGGGATCGAACCTGTGTCCCCCTGCATTGGCAGGCGGATTCTTAACCACTGTGCCACCAGGGAAGTCCCTAACTTGATAAATTTTGACATATGTCTGTCTACACACTATGTGAAACCATAAACCAATCAAGATAATGAACACATTCATCATCCGCCAGAGTTTCCTCCTGCCACTTTGCAATTTCTCACTCTGCTTCTCCACTCCAACCCGAGGCAACCACTGATTTCACAATATATTAGTTTGCACTTTATAGAATTTTCCATAAATGGAATCATACAGTATGCATGCTTTTTTGTCAGGCTTCCTTCACTCCAAATAATTATTTTAGATTCATCCACTTCATGCTGTTCATTGAATTGTTCATTCCTTTTTACTGCTGGGAATGATTATTGTATAGATATACCACAATTTGTTCCATTCACCTGTTGATAGATATTTGAGTTCTTTCCAGTTTGGGGCTTTTACAAAGTAAAGCTGCTGTGAACATATGCTTTCATTTCTCTTGGGAAAATACCTAGGAGTGGAATGAATGGGTCATATGATAGGTGTATGTTTACCTTTAGGGAAAAAAAAAAGAAAAGCTAAACTGTTTTCCAAAGTGGTTGTGTCATTTTTTATTTCCACTCCAGTTGCCCAACACTTGGTAGGGTCAGTCTTCTTAATTTGAGCCACTCAAGTGGGTGTGTCGTGGTATCTCATTGTGGTTTTAATTTGCATTTTCTCTAATGACTAATGATGCTGAGCATCTTCCCATGTGCTTATTTGCCATTTGTCTTCCTTGGTGAAGTGTCTGTTCAAATCTTTGGCTCATTTTAAAAATTAGGTTTTTTTGTTTTTTACTGAGAGATCTTTGTATATTCTGGAAAAGTTGATTGCAAATATTTTCTCCCAGTCTATGACTTATCTTTTCCTTCTCTGAACAGTTTCTTTTGAAGACAAGAAATTCTTAATTTTGATAAAGTCAAATTTATCAGTCTTTAAGTTTTATAAATCATGCTTTTGATGTCATATCTAAAACCTCTACCTAACCAAGGTCACTTCTGTGTTTTCTCCTAAATTTTTTATAGTCTTAAGTTTGAAATTTGGGTTTGTGATCCATTTGATTTATGCTTTTTCTTTTTTTAAATAGAACACAAGGTATGGATTGAAGTTTTTTTTTTTTTAAACACATGTGGCTATCTATCAAATTATTTCAGCACCATTCCTTGTAAAGACCATCCTTTTCCCAGCGGATTTCATTTGCATCTTTGTTGAAATCAATTGACTATATATGTGTAGGTACACTTAGGAATGCTCTTTAATTTCATTGATCTATTTGTCAATGAAAACATTAGACACCAATAAGTGAGAGACACCCCGACCTTTGAGCCACTACCATCTCGTTGCAAGCAACTGAAACAAGTTGGAGTAATTATTTACTCCTAGACCACAAAGAATTAAAATATATTACCCTATAGTTTCATTTGAAGTAGTTCAATCTATATGCTGTGTCACCGAAGAAGGGGTAAAATTAATGCTAAAATTTGACCATTGTATTCCATTATGTGTTTAACAGTTTTAAATCTATCCCCTTACAATGAGACTTCTTTGAATCAGACTATTTTAGAAAATACATGTAGACTTTTCTCTGTCTTTGGCCTGAGAATTCCAAATTTGAAGATAAGCACCAGGTCAAACTTCTTGCCTCTTTCTCCACCCTGTTGTCAGTCCTCCTGAATAAAGTGTCTGAACTTCAGCACTTAGGGGTGAACTGCAAAGTGTTGATGGACTATTCCATGAGGGATTTGAATTGAAGACGAGACCTACAAGTGGCCTTTCTTGGCCAGCTCATTAGCGCTTCTAAGTAATATTTAACTGTTCATGGCAAAACCTGTGAGCAAACTAATGAAAGTAGTTTTGGCTGTGCAGAGGCAGGAACAGAAGTTCTTTCTCAGCTGTCTCAACTGACTGGCACGTTATTGACTGCCCCCAATGGGATTGCCACCGGCTCATACCAACACAGTAAGGGAATATGGGCACTACCACCGTGCCCAATGACACCCACCAACTCCAGGATCACCAAGGACAAAGCACAGCTCATAATCCTGGTTCTGGCGATGGTTCATTCCTCTCTGAAGGAATGCTGTCAACTTCCCAAACTAGGTCATTTCTCATCACTCAGAAGGGGATTATTATTGCTCAGAAGGGGATTATTACTGCAAATATTTGCTTCAAACCATCACTTGCAAAAGCTCCGTTGAAAACACCAGCTTTAACAGCTAAACAAAGATGTATAGTAGCTGATTTAGAGAAATACTAAATACAGAGAACAATTTTTCTTAGTAAAACATTATCAATGTGCTTTCATTTGGAAAAATGAATTGCAGCTATAAAGAGATGGTGAAGGGGCTGGCTCAAGTTTCATTATCAGAGAGGAAGAACAAAGGTGAAATACACGTGAAAGCAAAAGTTCATTTAGATACTAAAGCTGCAACTGTTGGATCAAAATGTAACATAAGCTGACCAACAGAGAGAGTCAGATTGCTTTGCTATAATAATGTTAATCATTTACCCCTTTAAAAATCCCTCCCCTTCTATCAAAGAGGACTCAGAGTGATGTAAAACTATATAAAGCATTGCTTCTCTAATCCTGAACGCTAAGGGCCTTTCAAGACTGAGGAAAGCTGGCATGATTCGGAGACTTGTAAGGGAAAAGTTTCCATATAGATACAACAAAAAGCACATTGACCTAATATAGTTTTGTAGCAGAAGTGTTTGTTAATTTTAGTTTATATAGCACCATCATGCAATGAGAGCATATTTGGCCCCGTGCAGGGAGGAATCAGCCTTGCAGAGACAGCAGGGTGCAGACACTGCTGTTTATAAAACAGGATTTCTTCTTTTTCTCCTCCTCTGTCTCCTCTTCCTCCTTTTCCCACTCTTCTTCTTCTCCTTCTAGAAGAACATGTTACAAATATTTTCACTTTTACCAGCAAAAATGTGGGGAGAAGAATCAAACTGTCCATTTAGGACAGAAAATAAAATTTCACTTGGCCCTGTATCATTCAGTCACTGATTTTCAAGGAGAGGAACTTTCTTAAGCACCCAGTACAGTCTTGTAGATATATTTGTAGAGAGAGAATAGCTTGACATGATGTAAACAAGATACAGGCTTGGCTACGATGGGGATGACTTTGGATGACACGATGGGGAAACCAGGCAGAGTGGGGTTTTCCCGTATTTTTATTTTTAGGATGTAAACATACAACTGTATATCCTTACTTGGATGTCTATTCTGCTTTCTGATGCAAAAATCCAGCAGCTATTTAATTTTTGATTTCAAATACAGTATAACAAACATGTCAGCCTTATCCATCAAAGAGTAGATAGGCATTTGAAATTATTCGTTGCATCCTTTTTGCATTTCTAATTTTACCTTTGAAAGCAGACTATGGGTGTTTATCTTAGTCTTCTAATGAGAAAGGATAATAAGCCTGATATAAATGCAATTAAGTTTTTTTTCATACTATATACAAGAAGAATTCTTTCATCTGAGCTTAAGTCTGCAATACTAAAAGGAGAAAATAATGTCAGTTCTTAGTGACTGGCTGGGACGACAGTAGGAAAGGGCGCCCCCTTCCACCTACTTCAGTGAATCAAAGCTGCAGACATGGTCCAGCCTCACCGACTTCCTGGAAGACACCTTGAAATCAGTAAGGAAACAACTAAGTCCTCTCTTCAAGGAGTTGCAGAAGAACATAAGTGGCAGGATGACAGGTAAGAACTCTTGCTACTTCTGTTGCAGCTTAATTTTGAAGGTTGTTACACATCCAGAGTGAATACAAGTGTAGGAATGCACAAGTAAAAGTTGACTCTTAAGCATCTTTGGTAAAACTTTATTCCCTTTGTTTTTCATATCTCCTTTCAAAATATCATGAATATCCACTAAGAAAAAATATATTCATCTTCAAAATGCTGAAGCTAGTTCCTGGGTTCAAATTTTACCATCTTATTAATTCTGTGTCAGTCAATTGTTTACCTAGGCAAAATTCACTGTTTGCTAAGCCAGAGAGTTCGGTCCTTTTCCCTCTACAATTTGCTCTAAAAGTTAATTGCCAACATCCCAATTAAGCATCTCTTAGACCACAGCACCCATGACTTAAATTGTTCTATAATTAAGTTCTACTTATTTTCTATCTAAAATATTTAATTTGGTGATGGGCTACATGGACAAGCCTATTGGACATCACTGAATGTGTTTTCTCATTTACACGTCATACTCATGATCCAGTTATCACAATAAAGTCTTCTGGAAACAATTTCCTGTCTCAACTTTAGATCTTTTTCTAAACTAGTCAGTTCTTTAAAATGAAGTATTTAAAAACAAACAAACAAAGCCCACCTATTTAAATAGGTTTCTCCTGCGTCTTTAACTGCCTACTCATTTTTCCCTAACTCTTCATGTGTCACTGAAGCACTGTACCAATCAAGTCATATGCCTTACTTCTTCCCTTCCCCTGCCCTGCTCCTTATTGGGCATCTGTTAACATAATTACTGTCTACACAAGAGCTGTAACACACAAATATGCATGCGGATATTTTATCTGTCAACATATGCCTACATCTCTTTACACAAAGGTCTCCAAAGCAGGGATTTGTCTTCTTGGTTTTAACTCTACCACATTTAGTGGATGTTCAACCAATATTTTAAAAGTTATGAGGCTATAAACAAGGAGAAATTATTTTTCCTGATTCTTTCACAGATATTAAGGACTAGAAAGAAAAGTGGAAAGATGAATGATAGAAGTATGTCATGTATGTCATAAGCAATGAAAAGTCAAATGGAAAAAGGTTGTTTTTCAAATAAATGCAAGTCTTTCAAAATATTTTTAAAATGTAGAAGATGTCTGTGTATGTATGTTTGTATGTTATTTCCTATGGACTTAAAATATTTACAGATTTGAGCACAAAGTTAATGCAGAATATGGAAGAGTTTTTGGTGGAATTGAGAATCTAAACTTTATAAGGTTTATTTTCATATGTTCTTTCCTTGTCCAATTTATAGATTTCATTCAATATCAGCTTTGTCAGGGTGGGTACTTTCTATATGCTACACATTTAGATGCTTTTGCTCATTTTCTATTTTATCATGGCAGATAACATGGCCTAGTAGAATTTTTATTCTTAGTCTGCATTTTTATCCACTAACAAGCAACTGTGAGGACTGAGTTTTCTTCTTGATCATATCTCTCACATATTTTAATTACAGGCCTATCACCTTATATTTTCAGGGCAATTTGTATCAGACACCATGAGTATGGCTAACATTCTGAATAACCAAGAAATTATACAAGCTCTGGCAGAGGGATTGATAGAACTTTCAAAAGAAAATTCTGTAAGTGTTCCTTTGAATAAAACAAACTACAAAAACCCCAACCTTAAATAAATTTTTAGTTTGCATTTATTGTTTTTTACCAGTTTATCCCTCTGGGACACAATTCCTCAGAGAAAGTGCATCAATTTATGAAAAAAGCCACTGAGAGATTCTGAACCCAAGATGTATTAGCTGCATAAAATAGACATATAGGAAAAATCTCGATAATTTAAAGTTGATCACATGACGCACTGTTTTCTGTCTTGTGATTAATTTCAGTCAGAAATGGCTTTAAAAAACACGTTTAGTGGCTTATATTTCACATAAACATTATTCAACAGTTAAAACAATTATGGCAGAAAACCTGAGAAAGCGTGAAATCAGATATAAAAAGATGAAGGGCAAGGAAGGCTAGATAAGAGAGGAAGGGAAAGAGAACACAGAAGAACAGAAATAAGCAAATCAGTAATTTGGTTGGGCATAGGCATGGGGGAAGACCTGAAGAAGCATTTTCATCAGAAACAAATCTTGAACGCTTTTCTAAAAAAGTCAGTCCACATACCAGGACACAGTGAATAGAGGCAGTGTACAGAACACACTCTGCCCCAAGACCATGGCAAGGTTATAGGAAAATAAAATACAGTCAGCCGTACATATCCGTGGATTCTGCACCTATGGGTCCTGCATCCTAGGACAAC
The DNA here is from genome assembly GCF_965194805.1 of Balaenoptera borealis. Classification (NCBI taxonomy): domain Eukaryota; kingdom Metazoa; phylum Chordata; class Mammalia; order Artiodactyla; family Balaenopteridae; genus Balaenoptera; species Balaenoptera borealis. The sequence continues at coordinate 25,225,068 of NC_138873.1, read as the reverse complement.
TAAGCACATGTTGAAAATATAGGGGAAAAAAATTCCAGAAAGTTCCAAAAAGCAAAACTTGAATTGGGCTGTGCACTGACAACTATTAACATTGTATTAGGTATTAAGTAATAGATGATTTAAAGTATATGGGAGGATGTCCTAGGTTACATGCAAGTACTACACCATTTTACATAAGAGACTTGAGTACCCGAGAATTTTGGTATCTGCGGGGATCCTGGAGCCAATCTCCGTGGATACGGAGGGACAGTTGTATGCAGTGCTCAGTTCAGGGGCAGTTGAGAATAGGACAGGAGTAGGGGCGATATTAACATACCTAATGCTGTATAAGGTCTCTAGTTTTCCAAGGAAAATTTCTCAAATCCTTCCCTCTCACTGTAGTAATTCCACCTTGTAGGTGCTTTAACGTCTTTGGACACTCTCTCCTTATCTATCGTGGTTTCAACTTGGCTTCCTGGGTAAGCACCAGACATCTCCTGGGTACGCTGTCCAGTGAGAAGCCTGAGGAGTTGCCGTTAGCCATGATTTTCTTCCCTGAAGACTCAGCTCCCCACCACACTAGCCAATCCTCGGGCAGCTCAGTGGTAAAGGCCCTGGAAAACTTCGCTGATAATATGATCAGAGATGTTCACAGGGATGATCCTGAGGCCCTGAAATTCTCCGCACTGTCCCCAAACACCAACGAATTATTCAACATGTTTGGTGTAGGTTCATGGTACTTATTACCATCAAATTATCTTAAAATAACCTTGTGTGATATAATTTTGGTAGTGCTCAAACCTACAGTCAGAGAGGCAACCAAATTTGGGAGGGTGTTTTCCCCAGGAATTCTGCTGCTGAAGCCTCTCCCCCAGACCTTCTTCTGCCTGTAAGACACAAGAGTTGTCCTGTCCCCTTTCCTCATCTGGCTAAAAAGTCTGGGCCACTTTGGTTCTGAAGATCTCGAGACCCTCCCACAAGACCTTGGCATCCTAACTGAACTGAGACTGTAAGCTGAGAACCAAGATTAACTGGAAAGCTCCATTTACTGACTCTAATTGAATAACAGTTACTTTGTTTTCTGGACTTGCAAATTAATTAGGTAGAGAGATGAAAACTCTACTTAAAAAATGTGTTTTCTGCTGCACTTTTGTTGACCTGTATTTGAAATAGAAATTTTCTTGGGGGGCAGATTTTTCAGGACAACCTCTGGAATTTTTGTCATATTTTCTGCTGAAGAAATGTAGTAAAAAGAGCAAAGACTTTGAAGGAAATGTTATTCTGACAAAATGTGGCCCAAAGGCAACATGCAATTTACTCATGAAGGTAAAGTTGCTGCTGCATTTTTATGCCATTGCTTCACTGTACAGTTAGACACACGTGCTTAAGAAATTCATAAACAAAAATGATAATTCTACCTGGAAAGCTTTCACCTTGTCATTTCTCCTAAGAACTTCCTTTTCATGGATTATTATTGAAAAAGTGTGCTTTGTAGTTTCATAACGTGAGTAACATCTAAGCCACTTACAAGCATACGTGGCATCACACTGACAGGAGTAAAACTAGTTGGCTTTTGGGGGAAGAACTGGATACTCGCATTCTGCCCAACATAACCTAAAGAATTTTTTTTTCATCTGTGGCCCAGGACACTTTTTTGGTGAAACTAAAAATGGTTCTTCTTTTTTTTTTTAAGTTGAGATTCAAATTCATAAAAGTAAAAAAGTGGGTTTGCTGCTCGCTTCAGCAGCACATATACTAAAATTGGAACGATACAGAGAAGATTAGCATGGCCCCTGTGCAAGGATGACACGCAAATTCGTGAAGCGTTCCATATTTTTAGAACCTAGTGGCAAGACGGGAATAAAGACACAGACCTACTAGAGAATGGACTTGAGGGTATGGGGAGGGGGAAGGGTAAGATGTGACAGGGTGAGAGAGTGGCATAGACAAATATACACTACCAAATGTAAAATAGATAGCTAGTGGGAAGCAGCCGCATAGCACAGGGAGATCAGCTTGGTGCTTTGTGACCACCTAGAGGGGTGGGATAGGGAGGGTGGGAGGGAGGGAGATGCAAGAGGGAAGAGATATGGGAACATATGTATATGTATAACTGATTCACTTTGTTATAAAGCAGAAACCAACACACCATTGTAAAGCAATTATACTCCAATAAAGATGTTTAAAAAAAAAAGAAGTGGGTTTGAAGCTAGTTCTTTAGTCAAGAAAAAATAATTTTGCCAGTACTATATTCAGAATCCGTACATTCTTGGTTAAGTGAAATAATCTGGATTCAGGAAACACTGAAAATTGCATCGTCATTCAGAGAGCTGATTTCTGTGAAAATGTCATTTCATGCCCATTGAAAAAGCACCTATCTGTGATGACTGAAGGCTTGGGTGCCACCCCCAACACAAAGTCACCGTGGACAGTGTTAGGAGGAAGAGACTTGTGAGTCCCCCCAGCAGGCATATCATCTGTTGCCCCATCAACCTGATATTCTGGAAGTCTTTGTCCACCTGGCTTTAGAGGACAGCACAGTGCAGGGAGGGGCAAATCGGGTGGACCGCTGGAGGCAGCGTCCCCTCCGCCAGACTTGCTCAGCAGAACGAAAGGCCTGCAGTTATTCAGCCCCCGCCCTCCGTCATTAGCAGACTGTGCCCCTTAGCGGCCCCTCCTCCCCATGAAGTGGCTTATTCTTCCCAACCACAAGCATCCTCTCCTAGAGGAGTCTTAATAAACACATTCGCAGGGACATCTAAGCCCTTTAGAGGTCAGAGCCCTGCTTCCCTGTTGCCCCACCCCTAAATCTCTCTCTTCAGGAAACGCTCATGGACCATGTATTCATCAGGGTTCTCCAGAGAAGCAGAACCAATAGGATGTGAGTGTATATAGAGAGAAAGAGATTTGTTATAAGGAATTGGCTCATGCAGTTATGCAGGCTGCCAAGTTCTAAGACCTGCAGGGTGAGTCAGTGAGCTGGAGAGTAGGAGAGCTAACGGAGTAGCTGCAGTCCAAAGGCAGGGCAGGCTAGAGACCCAGGAAGAGCTGATGTTTCGGTTAAAATACAAAGGCAGGGAAAAGCCAATGTCCCAGTCTGAAGGCTGTCAGGTAGGAGGAATTTTCTCTTACTTGCAAGAGGGTCAGCCTTTTTGTTCCACTCAGGCCTTCAACTGATTGGATGAGGCCCACCCACGTTAGAGAGGACAATCTGCTTTAGTCAGTCTCCTGATTTCAATGTTAATCTCATCCAAAAACATCCTAGCAGACATACCCAGGATAATGTTTGGCCAACATCTGGGCACTCACTCTGTGGCCTGGTCAAGTTGGCATATAAAATTAACCATCACAAACCACTTCTCAGGCAGAGGTCAAGTCCCCAGCTTCTCAGTTCAGTTCCCTAAATACTTACAGGAACCAGTCATGTGCTAGGCACTGTGCTAGCCCTGGGGATAGACATAAAATAAGACACAGCCTCTGCCTTTGAGGTGGATAAGACTGACACATACATAGATGATGCAGCATGATTAATGCCTGTTAGCAGAATGCACAGGAGGGGGTGGGGCGCAAGGGCAGGCATTTAATCGAGATTCTCTTTCTGCTTCTCAGAGTCCTTTTGCCTTGTTATGGTGGCCACTATCTCTTTGAGATTTCTGGGGATTATTCTCCCAAAAAGGTGGATGTAGTCTCCATCCCTCCTTCAGCCTGTGAAAACCTTTGAAAAATAGCACCCAGGGCTCCAGGACCACTCATTTCCCCTTGGTTTACTAAAGGGAATAATCAACATGTAACCACATTACACAGGTTCCAAATTATTCCAAAGTCCTTACAACATCTGGGTCATTCCTGACTCCCTGGAAACCTTACTGAAGTTCTTCCATCAACCTTTATTCCTAAGAATGAAGCTGTCACCCTCAACCATGGACATACAGGCCCCAGAAATGCCCCTCTTTGGAGCAGGATAGCTTGAAGAAAGCAAAAGGGACAAAACTATAAGTGCTCCTTCTTGTGAAGTGTTCATTTTACATCTGAAAGACTTTACTATTGTTGAGAACAATTTCTGGAATCTCTGGCCCCTAAAAGAATGGTCACCTAGAATATTTCCTCTCAAAGATACCTCCATTCTTTCCACTGCCAAATAAAATCCACACTGAATTAAGTCTTTTCAACCTAATCATCTTATCACTTTAATAAAGTGATGCAGAAAGTTTGGGCTTAAAGTTGCCTCCATGCTGGAAATCAGGCCTGCTCTTGTTACATCGTCTGCCTGTAATAAAACTACAGTAACGTGAAACACCTTAATGCCTAGGAATGTCTTTGATATCTTCCTTTTTCAAAATCAAAGCAGAAAAAATAGGTGTTAGATTCTTATTCGGTTCTCTGTTATACACTTGAGAGCTTGTGCATGATGCCCATGAAACAAATTTGGGGACCCTAGGAAGGAAGGAAAACCACAGCTTAACGTAGGTGCTGAATTCAGATAAAATAGAGAAGCTGAGTTTCTCCACACCTTGGGGTTTATTTTTAAAAGTGTAGATACTCGTCCAGAAGAGCACACAAACTCTCAGCCATGGGAGTGGAAAGTAATGCCTTCTTCTGAGATAATTGTTTTAAAGACCCTTCCACAGGGGCTTGTGTAAGAGGGCTTGTCTGCCAAATCCAGGACCAAATACACACACACACACACACACGTATATACATATAGATAGACTGAGACATATATAGCTCACTCTATCTATCTATCTATCTATCTATCTATCTATCTATCTATCTATCTATCTATCTATCTATCTATCATCTTGCTGCCCAGTCAGTAGTAACTCCTGGCCTTGATATGCCTATAGTGTTTACACTGATACTATACAACCACAGTGATGAGTCACAGCCAGAATCATAGTTGTTCTTGACAATGACATATGACATAGTTGTACCTGTCATTTTCACAACTATTTCTGGTCCCTAATTCAGGCAGCCAAGTGTTTTCTAGGAGAAGCACCAGCAATAACTAGGGTGTTAGCAATAACTAAGATCCTAGAGGAAAATTCCTAACACGTGATCCAAGGTCTCCCTTACGGGTCACGGACAGAGGCAAGGCAAAGGCCCAGCAACTCCAAATAATTGTTTTCTTAAAAATGTGCAAAGTTTGCTGCCCCTGTTACTTCATCCAAATTCATTCCTAAAAACGAAGAGGGGATGGTATCTTAACCAAAAAATAGGCTCTAAAAATCCTAATAATTAGACGGCTAATATAAAATGAGAGAACTCACTGTTTTTAGGTTCAAACACAATTACTGTGTCAAATCGATTTCCTAGCCACAGAGAAAAATTTACATTTAAAAAATAGCTGTTGCTGGGAATTCCCTGGCGGTCCAGTGGTTAGGACAGTGCACTGCCACTGCAGGAGGCCCAGGTTCGATCCCTGGTCAGGAAACTAAGATCCTGCCAGCCACTCAGCATGGCCAAAAAGTAAATAAATAAAAAATTTTAAAAGCTGTTGCTGCGACAGAGGTGAAACAAAGCCGCAGCATGAGCAGGCAGGTTCTAGGAGAGCCAGGGGGGTCTAGGAGCCCACTCCTGAAGTCTAATGCCTGAGCACTCATGGCACTTTGTACTCATGTACAAAACGATGATATCCCAGGTAAGGGGGCCTCCCTCGTCTGTGGGATCCACAGTCCGATCTGTACCGCTTGGGTTCTCTTAACCTCGGGCGGGCAGGTTGAGTTTCATTTTCATTTTACGCCTGCAGCCACGTCTCCCTACACAACTACGGGTGTCACCACTGACTGGGTGAAGTTATCATTTCTCCATAGAAATTATCAGCACTATAATTTATTTTGAAAGAAGAGAATGTTCCACACATAGAAATTATTGTGTCAAAATGCAAAGCAGATTTAAGTATAAATACATGCCAGGCCGCTATGGGTCAGCCCTGAACGGGGAAGACAAAGGACATGGCAGAAAGGCTCCGTGGAGCAGCTGTGAAGCGCTCAGGCTCAGGCGCTGGCTGGCTGCGCGCAGTTCCAGGACCAGGGCTCCTATACAAAGGCTTCAGGCAGCCATAAGGGATGGCTGCAGGTACAAAATAAAAACTGGTTTTTGCCTGAGTAGAGTAAGGCAAAAGGAGTCTTGCTTACACATTGGTGTTTTTCTTTCAGTCTCCTTCCTACATATCGAGGGGTTGCTATAGGTAGTTTTACCTTTGACTAGGAAGGGCAGCAGTAGTGGCCATTAATTATCATACGCCTCAGCACAAACATGGGACCATTGTTCCATTGCTGGGGTGGACCCTGGGATGCTGCAGGCCGAAGCGGGGGGCTTTTTTTTTTAATGTGCTAAATTATGTGGAAGCCACAAGAATAATTAACAAGGCAAAATGAAGAAAGAATAAGCCATATTTAATGTGGAAACAGATCTAGAAATGGCATGTGAATTACTTCTGACACTTTTTCACTAGGTGAACAAAGAGGTGAATTTTATAAAGTACTGTGAGTTTTTGCTTCTGGCAGCTTAAAAGCAAGATAACTTGTTTGCACTCTGCTGCCTGGTGACAGAGCAGAGCTGAGGCAGAGAGGCCTGGTCCCAGGCACCTGGCAGGAGCTGCTCAAGAGCACGGTCCCTCTCCTGCCTCCAGGGGAACCGGGGGCTGCCCTGAATTTAGTTTCTCAAGTATGATGTAGTTCCTAGGAAGCAAAAGGTTATTATTTTTTTTTAACGTAAAATTTAATTTAAGAGAGGCATCACATTTGTCGAGTGCTTAATTCATTGTGTCTCAGGGCCACTAGGGTTATGGCTGAAGGGCAGAGCTTCTGAACCCTCAGGGGGCTTAGCGCTGACTGGGGAGTTAGACATCCCAGGGCCCGCCCCAAATAACCAAGTCTGTATTTAATCCTCAGGAAAGAAATGTTGTAGAAGATAATCCTCAGGACACAAAATCAAGTCTCAGCAAAAACAGTCCAAATTTTGAGTTGCTGGTTGAGTTGGTAAGCCAATTATCACATAATAAGAATTTTCTATTTGTTTTGCTCCTGACCAAAAAAAAAAAAAAGCTTCAACCTTTATTCTGGTTCGTTCTTCCTTTTTTCTTTAAAGTTTCTCTTAGGGGGGAAAGAACCCACCAAATATAACTGGGGGAAATCCAGCCAGTAGATTTTTCTTTTGAATAAATCCTGGTCTAAAAAGAAATTGATAACACACCATTGTAAAGCAATTATACTCCAATAAAGATGTTAAAAAAATAAAAATAAAAATAAAAAAATAAAAAGAAGTTGAGCCAAGAGGATGGACGTGTAACATCTCGGCAGCAAGAGCCATCTCTGTGCTACTCCTTGCTTTTCTGATAGACATAGGACGGCATTTAAAGAAATGCTACATGAACATGAAGGTGCACAGTGTTTAACCGACCCATCAGCTATGGTCTGACTTCAAACGCTGAGTATAATCAATATAACTTTTAGGGCTCTGTCTTTCCATTTAGAAAGGGTAGTAGTGGGTGAAGCAGATGCAGACAGGCAGAGGCTTGGTCCTGTGCGACAGTAACACACAGTGCATGCGTGCCGTCTAGCATTTCTGCAACACACAGCCACATTTATTTTCACGTTTCAACCTCAGAATCCTGTAAGTCAGGTGTTAGAACCCACATTTTGTAGAGGAAGAATTAAAGTCAGAAAACTTAAAGGATTTCCCTAAGGTTAGGCAACAGGCAAAGAGAGAATCTTGAATCCTGCAGCGCGGAGCTCAGCCCCAAGGCTCTTTCCCAGTCACACAACACCCGGGGCTGGTCTGCCTACAGTGGACGGTGCCACCGGGGACCTCACCGGCCCCGTGCTTACTCAGCCCCAAACCCATCCCCAGGAACCACCAAGGAGGAGGGCATTTACATGGTGCAGGCATTACGATAGAATCTCATCCTATTGGTATTATTACTATTGGTAATAATACCAGACAATGGTTTTAAGACAACAACAGAAGTTTTGACAACTGAAACCTTAAGTCAAAATGATGATAAATATTAGATAACTCCAGTATTTTAAAAATATGTAAATACACATAAAATATAATGTGGGCTGTAAGCCAACTGCCAAGTGGGATATAGATGTATTTTTTTAACTCATTAGATATGTCTAAATAGGCATTATATACAGACCATGTGTTTGAAAGATAAAACTTAACCAAGAACAGTGCTTATAGTATTTCAAACAGAATGAGTTTTCTGATTTTTCTCTTAAATTACTTTTACATTTTAATTTTAGTTCATGAAATTATGGTTGACATTTCAGGTTAAGATCACATGGCATTACACGTTAGTATTGTCATATTTTATTTGGGGCAGTGTGGGGCAGACCTAGGGCTGGAGGGGAAAGAGGAAATTGTGTTCTAGGAGTTTTAATCGTTCTAGGCTCAAATATTACAAGGCCATTAGATTTTTTAAAAATTGAATACTGTAATTGTTTTCTATTGTAAAGATACTAATTTTACAACTTTTCAAAAGTACAAATATAAGGAAAAGAATTACCTAGTCCCAGTAAGGAAAATTAATTTCTCCATACATAAACATAGCACAGTTAATATCAGGATGTGGGATTTCTTTACACCAGTGTATGGCTTTTCCCTCTGCATTACAAAATAAAACAGGACTTTGATACATAGAAAATATAGACCACCTGGCAACCTAATTACCCAGGAGTGGCGGGTTCACAGGTACTTTTCCCTCAACACGGAAAGAAGAGCCTGAGTTTCGGTATTTCATAATACTCAGTGAGAAGTAACTATTGAATTAGTTGATGATGAGAGGCCTAGCTCATGTCAGTTCTTCTGTCTACAGGATAATCAATAAAATGCTGATGGGAAAAAGAAATAGGAAAACAAAGAGTGGGCAACCCAAAGGCTTTCTCATGAGACCATCACCTCCGTTAAGGCAGTACTCTGTCTTATCATTGCAGAGCCAACAGCTAGCACGTGACACAGAATACATATTCGGATGGATAGATGGATAAAATTAAAGTCTCAATCTGCCCTCCTCAAGATCCAAGAGTTCAAAGCCCCATCCCTACTACAGCATTAAGCTGGCCAATGTGAGGGACTATTTGGTGATGATGGGGACAAGCAATGGTCAGCAGGGTCCTCCACTGTACCCTATCAAGGTTCCCTTCAACCCTGCATATCACAAGCCAGAAAGGGGCACTCAGAGTGACTGCCTGACTGTTCAGTACTTTCAATTCTCTGTCTCCTTTGACCGTCAGGCTTTTTGAGGCTGTAAACCTGAAAAGAGTCATTATGCTTTCCCTCTGAGTTCCTAATGCTTTTCTACAGGAGAGAAAGCTGCAGCTGGACTCAGCCGAAAAGCGGACCAGCGTCATCAGGGAACTCTTACAGAGTGAGAGAAAATACGTGCAAATGCTGGAAATTGTGAGAGATATTTACATACGGCCACTTAGAGCAGCACTGTCATCAAATAGAGCAATTCTGAGCGCGGCAGATATCCAGATCATTTTCTCTGATATTCTGCTGATTTAATGTCTCAGCAGGTGAACTCTGAATAGGTATATTTTGAAATATTCATTGTGCAGTGGGAGGAACCCACGCTTAATTGTTTCAGAAAGCTATGCACAGACCCAGTCATTCTCTGCCCTTCTTGGGGACCTTGCTTGATCATCTCACAGAAGACAGAGGATTCTTGACACTGGACTGAGACCAGTAGTGATGACTCCCAGGGGAGAATCCCCGCCTGGACTCAGAGCCACAGCACAAGGAGTGGAGTTCAGTGCCTGGGGATTCGATATTCAATATGCTGTTCACGCAAAAGACAATGCGAAGGGGAGCCACGTGGAGCTGTTCATAGTCAGCAGTGTTTGGTTGCGCAATGGGAAAGGAACGGGAGGCTATAGTGGCACTAAGTCACTAGGATACTTTGCTTAGAGAACCAGAGGCTGGGGGTTAGTGTAGTAACGGTATATGTTTTGAGTGTGGAACAGTTGAGAGAGAAAAGTGATCATTTGCCTTGGTGATAAAGACAAACTGAGCTTGTGCTTCTCTGTCAGTAACTCTCTAGGTCACTTAGAACAAGTTCCTTAGCTCAGGGGGCCCAGATCCTATAAAAGGAACTAGGCCTCTTCCAGTTTTCAAGGCCTATGACGGCTGAATGAGGGATAACCTTCGACCCCTGGGAAATAGGCTGAGTTGGGGTGATGGCATTCAGCCACTGAAGTGAGTTGAGCGCTCTCCTCTGAGCACTGCAAGAAACTGTCCCCGGGGGAGGGGGGAGGGGGACAGTCAGGGACAGCCTCTGGAGGCCAGTCTGGGGTCCTGACTCTTCCACCTGACTCAACCTGCTTCCTCACTTCCCATCTCCTCCTTTCCTGTCAAATCTGAACCGCTCAGTGTCAAGACAAAAGGATTTGACAAAAGCCCTGCCCTAAACGACTGACCACGAATTTATTTATTTATTTATTTATTTTTGAATTTATTTTTTAAGTTTATAGGTTGTCACTGGCCAATATTTCCTGACCACGCTTTCCTCATATTGCAGGTGGTTTCTAGATGACTTGAGAGACAGACTACAGGAATGGGGCCCAGCTCGCTGCGTGGGAGAAATATTCATAAAGTTTGGAAGCCAGTTGAACAGATACACCAATTTCTTCAACAATTACCCTGTTGTTCTGAAAACTATGGAGAAGGTAAAAGATTGAGCGACCATCCAGGCACTTATTAGCCCTTCTGAGCTTGAGAGGAAGTTTCATGTGTAACCCGAAGGACTAGAATTACCAGGAAAGACTTCTTCTCTACTCTTGGCTTCCAGATCCTCTCTGGTTTACTGTGAGCTCCTTGAGGACGGGGACCCTGACTTACCTAATTTTGTGTCGCTACGGGCTGGCACAGTGCTTGACCCAGCAGCGCCCTGGAACTGGTTGTGGGACTGAACTAATCCTCATGCAAATTGCCAGACTCCCATCTGTCCCAGTTACCCTGGGCCTCGGTTACAGGAACATACTTCACAATGAGGCAGAAGCAAGACTGTTAACCCTGATTCCATGCTGCCACTGGGCGGCCTTGGCGAGTCCAGCTCTCTCACGGAGAAAAGGAATTCATAATCCACACACTGGAATAAAAACACTCAATGTGTGAAATCTCACGATGAAGTAAGGAGTTCCTTTGTCTTACATTCCCGAGCGAGTGCGTTATAAACAGCTGTCCCTGTTGTGTCCTGCCATACCCAGTCTGAGCGGGAATATGCAGCTCCCATCAGCAAGTGCCCCTTGCTGCTCTTGTTGGGATCTCCTCTGATGGCAATAGGATACCTCTCTTCCCTCCTCAGTTTACATCAAAAGGGTAGCAGGAGAGGCACCCTGTGACGTGGTGGTGCGCTCTGCCACTGTCCCCATGTCCACTGTGGCCATGTCCACATGTCTGCACTGAGGCCCTGAAGGGAAAGCCTGGGGCTGGGAGGTCTCTGGACGATTCCTGACCTCAGACATTGCCCTTGGCTGTCCTCTTCCCGCCCCGCTTGGGGAGTTTAAACACTGCAGGACAACTCGATTATGTGAAAGTTGCATGAATAAAGCAATTTCATAGAACTGACTTTTAGGACAAGAGTTGGAACAAAGCATCACATATTATCACAGGCAAATTTGTGCCAACATTTTTTATAGTTATGGATAATAATGTATCTGTTTCACTAGCATGGGGGTGCATATAAGGAAGCACGGAATAAATGTTAGCTCTTAACATTTCTGAAATCAGTGACTATTTGACTTCTAGAAGTTAGCATTACTGCCATCTGAGAAAAATGAGGTAACTTCCTGGGGGCTGTAATGGTGATGAGTAATACATTTTAAAACAGATATTAAGTACAGTGGAGCACCTTTTTAATGTTGCTGTGGAAAACATGCTTAACAGCAGTATTACAGCTGAACCCATTAATAGTCTCTTACTATTAGGAAATAACCTTTATTGTGTGACAGGCACTTTATGGATAGGATTCGTCCCCTCCCCACTCACTGCAAGGGTTAGATATGATATCCATGAGAAAACTGAGGCTCAGAGAAGCTAAGTAACTTGACAAAGTCACATAGAATTAGATAGAATTAAATTAGAATTCTAATTCTAATCCAGGCCTACCTGCACGCAAAGCCCATTTTCAGTTTTCTATACTTATTAAGTTCAATGAATAGGGTTAGGTTTATGGTATAATTAAAACACTATACTTAGGATATCAGTAAGCACCTATAGTGTTAATAATACTGTGATTAGATGTAGATGTTGCCTTTTTGCTTTTGAGTGCTTCACAGATGGTGCTTGCCTGGTGGAATAGAATGCTTTAAAACTGTCTTATAGAGTTTTGACAATATAATGCTCACCTTTAGTGCAGAGAAATGATACCAGCATTCCGAGCTTTCCTGAAGAGGCATGATAAGACCATTGTTAAAAAGATGCTGAGGTAAGCTCTGAGGGAGAGCACAGCCGGGGCACCCCAAGTATGGGCGTTCTCTGGCCGTCAGAAAGAGACCAGGGCTCCCTTGTCTGTGCCTCATACAGCCTTCCGGAGCTGCTTTTGTACCCATCCCGAAGGTCTGAAGAATATATTCATCTTCTCTATGCTCTGAGGCTTCACACTCCTGCAGAACATGTTGACCATGGGACTTGACCACTGCAATTGAAGTAATCAAAAAATACAAAGGTTACATAGATCAGGTTGGCTGCTGATAAGAGGCTGTGTCCTTTAAAAATGTTACAGTGCTTTTGTGTACTCTAACTCAAAGATCCTGAAATACCTTATCCTCCTGGGGTATTCTTTACTTCAAAGTCTTTCATCCTTTTAATGTGAAATCATTGTATTCAGTGATTTTGAGCATGGGAGGGCACCTATTCTAAACCAAATCACGAGACAATGTTTTCAGATACCTGTAGAAGTACAATAAAATCTTTATTAATATAAAAGTTTAAAAAAATGGAGTATTTGGGTGATTTTTCTAGATAACTAAAAGAAAAAGAGTAAAACCCTTTGTTTCTGAAAGTACTTCTTCATGTATTAATTAACTTTCCTGCCTAAGTAAGTACAGCAATCACAACTATATTCTGCAGGAGTTCAGCATCTTGGAGTACAGTACTATCATCCTGAAAATATCACTGTGACGTGCACACTGCATGGGAGTCTGGGCTGAATGTAAATGACAGCGCATTATGCCCAGAAGAAATTTTTGAATACAGTGTTGTCGCTAGCCTCATTGTTTTAAAACATATTGGGTACAGGAAATGGAGATTCTTATAATAGTTTATGAAAATACCGTGCCCTTATCAAGTGCCATAAAATATTTAAATCTATTTTTTATGTATAAAAATACCACAATTTCAGTTTCCCTAAAATCACTTTGTTTTCTAGATGAAGCAGAACATCAATATGAAAGATCAGCTGTCAGACATAATCATCTGTGGGTGCCCGGTATGTATTCTGATGCACTTGCTACATCTCATGCTCATGAATTATAACCTCAAGTCACCGGCAAAAAGGAGACATAGAGATTTTGATTCAGCTAACATCCATTGAGTGCCTGCTGTGTGCCAGGGGCTGCCAAGCTCTCATATTCCACATCCCTGTTATCGGCAAGGATGCTAGATGAGAAGAGGCACAAGTGGTCTTGACCCCATCCCATAACTTCTCTGCAGTCTGAGCACCTTTCTTGGGACTACTGTGATCATGACCCCCTTTGAGGAATGGGGCCGTGTCTTTACTGTTTTATATCTCCCTGCACATAGTATCTGGTGCAGGATTCTGCCCACTGAGGACATCGGCGGGAATCCTACAAGTCCTCTGCTGGCTATCTGTTACCTATGGAATATAATCTGGTCCCATTCTACCTTCCTTCTCCCTGCCTTGCCTACCACCTTATGATCAAACCACACAAATCTACTCACAGTTCTCTAATAATGCGAGCCTCTCTTCACACATTTGTGCTTTGCCCATGCTCTTCCTTCTCGGAAATTGCCTTCTTTTTCTACTCCACTGGATAAACTCCTATTCATCCTTTTAAGATCCATTTCAATCTTCGTCTGCCTTGTAAAGTATTCCACAACATCTCCAGTGTGAGTTGACCCTTCCTAGGTATTCTGCAGCACCCTGAAGGTCTCTGCCACATTTTCCTTCAGTCCTTTATTCACAAGATTGGGAGCTCCATCTGGTATGAACTATGATTTACTTGTCTTCTAGTGTTCAGCATATACTAGGAGTTCAATATATGAATCATATTGAATTAAAATATCAATTGACTGGAAGTGTTATTGTTATTTGCTCAAACTGGGGAAGCAAGATGGAGTTGTTTGGGCCTAATTTAGATCTGCACATTTTGATAGGGAAAGAGGTGGAGATGATTGGATTACAGAAAATCCAAAATCTTGGAACTCACAGAGCCCACAGAACTTTATCTTTGGATCACTATACACATCAAGTGATCATCTCCATGGCTAGATCAGTAAAAGGGCCTGACTTCTTAATTTGTAACATTTCATTCACCTCCTTTTCTCCATAGATCCCTTCTGACTCACCCTGACCCTCACTTTATTTTTGATACTAGGAAAGCATTTATAATAAAACAATGTTTTCAATAGTTTAAAAATTAGACTACACCCTCAAATATAGTTTTCACTGTTTCACAAACAATGTTTTTTCATAAATGAACTGAGTTCTACTCAACACTTACATCTTCTGGAATATAAAATGGTTCTTCAGTAGTGGAAATTATTTTCTAAAAATTTATATATTTCTAATTTTGGTTTTTTTTTCATAGACTCTATCAGAAGTAAACAGATATCTGATTAGGGTCCAAGATGTAGCCCAACTTCACTGCTGTGATGAGGAACTAAGTTTCTCTTTAAGGTAAATATTTAACTATCCTATGGCTGTGACTGTGTCATATTTATCTTGTACCCAGAATCCAGTACAATGACTGTCATATTGTAAATTTACAATAAATCTTTGTGTTGAACTAAAAAGTTACACACACACACCTCTCTGAGACGATGTAAGGTGTTTTATCACCTTACTCGCATACCAGGTGGCTACTGGGTAGAATGGAAGAAATTAAATTGTCACTGCCGGGACCACTAACTCCACTGAAAGAGGAATTCTGAAGGTTGGTCACTTTCCTACTGAGAGGAGAGCCGAGTGTTGCGGAGTATCACATGGATGTTATGCTCAACTCTGAGAAAGAGAAGACCAGTTGATTATCCGCAGTTAGTTACTGAGGTCAGTATTCAGAAGGTCTTACTCTAAGACCACCATGGTATTGAGGTCTCACATATCTAGTTTGTACAGTGCTCACAGTATAAGAACTATTGTGACGAGAGGGTGTTAGCATTCCCTTTCCTCCTTTAGAACAAGGATGGGCAAACTTTTTCTGTAAAGGGGCAGATGGTAAGTATTCTAGGTCTTTCTTGCTGAATGATCTCTGTGGCAACTACCTAACTTTGCTGTTGTAGCACAAAAGCAGCTACATAAATACAATACATAATGAATAATACAATCTTCAAAAACAATACAATACCTAAGTGAATGAGTGTAGCTGTGTTCCAATAAAACTTTATTTACAGAAGACAAGGGGTGGGGCCATAGTTTTTCAATTCCTGCTTTAGAAAATTGTTTGCCAATCTATGTTTTCAGTATTAATGGCAAAGATGATAACTCAACAAAGAGCAACCAAATGGAGAGGAATTAACTGCAATAAAAGAAAGGAAAATTGGTTTGCCTGTTATTTCAATGAATATTTCAGTGAATGTTTCCCAAAGGCCCAGGGCAGGGTGGTGGCAGTGGTGGGGGCGGGGGGAGGTTGGAAGAAACCAGTCCCTTCACCTCGATCCCCACCTGGAGTGGATATTAAATGAAAATCAAATCACACAGTTGTGTCACTTTTCTCACTGTCACGGTGTTTTTGTTTTGTTTTTGGTCAGTAGCAATAGAAATGAGCTACAATGGTAGAAGGAAACTAGCTGTCAAGCCAGCAATTCTAAACGCACTGGTGTAGTAGGAGACATGCTAGGGATTATTTCAGTTTTTTATTATTAGAATTTATTTTACCTTCATATATTCATTCTCAAACACTCTTCCTTTATGTAAGTCCAAGTTTCTGACTTATATAATTTACCTTTTCTCTGAATAACTTCTTTTAACATTTCTTGCTAGGTAGGTAGATCTGTTGGCAATGAATTCCCTCAATGTTTGTTTGTCTGAGAATGTCTTTATTTCTCCTTCACTTCTCTTTTTAGATTTTTTTTTTTAATGTGAACCATTTTTAAAGTCTTTATTGAATTTGTTACAATATTGCTTATGTTTTATGGGTTTTTTTGTTTTTAGTTTTTGCTGTGAGGCATGTGGGATCTTAGCTCCCCAACCAGGGATCAAACCCGCACCCCCTGCATTGGAAGGCGAAGTCTTAACCACTGGACCGCCAGGAGGAAGTCCCTCTCCTTCACTTTAAAAAAAAAAATTAATTAATTAATTTTTGGCTGTGTTGAGTCTTCGTTGCTGGGTGCGGGCTCTCTCTAGTTGCGGCGAGTGGAGGCTACTCTTTGTTGCAGTGCGCGGGCTTCTCACTGCGGTGGCTTCTCTTGTTGTGGAGCATGGGCTCTAGGCACGTGGGCTTCAGTAGTTGTGGTGCGTGGGCTCAGTAGCTGTGGCTCGCGGGCTCTAGAGTGCAGGCTCAGTAGTTGTGGCACACAGGCTTAGTTGCTCTGCAACATGTGGGATCTTCCCAGACCAGGGCTCCAACCCGTGTCTCCTGCATTGGCAGGCGGATTCTTAACCACTGCGCCACCAGGGAAGTCCCCTCTCCTTCACTTTTGAAGGATACTTTTTCTGGCTACAGAATTCTAGTTTGGTGGATTTTTTTCTTTCAACACTTATTTCACTCCCCCCTCTTCTTGCTTGCATGGTTGCCAAAGAGACATCCAGTGTAATCATTACCTTTGTTCCTCTATAAGAAAGATGTTGCATTTTGTTTTGTTTTTCATTGTTGTCTCTAGATACTTTCAAGATTTTATCTTTCTCTTTGATTTTCTCAAATTTGTATTTGATATGTATAGATTTGGGGGGATTTATCCTTCTTAGTATTCTCTAAGCTTCCTGGACCTATGGTTTAGTGCTTGTCAATAATTTCGGAAAATTCTCAGCCATTATTACTTCAACTATTTCTTCTGTTTCATCCTTTTTCTTCTCCACCTGATATTCCCATTAGACATTTATACACCCATTGTAATTGTCCCACAGCTTTTGGATATTCTGTTCCCTTCTTTTTTACTCTTTTGTTTTCTATTGATGTATTTCAGGCTCACTGATTCCCTCCTTGGCTATGTCCAGTCTGCTGATGAGCCCATCAAAGGCATTATTCGTTTCTATTATGGTGTTTTTGATTTCTAGAATTTCTTTTTAATTCTTTCTTGGAATTTCCATCTCTCTGTTTATATTACCCATCTATACTTACATGTTGTCCACTTTTTCCATTAGAGTTCTTAACTTAGCTTATCTTAGTTATTTTAAACTCCCTGGTCTGATAATTCTAACAACATTTCTACCATATCCGAGTCTGGTTCTGATGCTTGCCATGTCTTATCAGACTGTGTTTTCCTGCCTTTTAGCATGCCTTATAATTTTTTTGTTGAAAGCTAGACATGATGTATTGGATAAAAGGAAATGAAGTCAATAGGTCTTTAGTATGAGGTTTTACATTCATCTGGCTAAATGTTAGCCTGTATTTACCGTTTGTTGTAACTGTGGTGTCAGAGGCTAAAATTTTCATTTTTGTTTCCCCTGTTGTCTTTGGGTTTTCCTAGATATTCCTTAAATAGAATTTGAACCTTGCAGTCCTTTTCAGCTGTAATACCTTGTTATTATAAGGAGTCCTATTGATGTGGAAGATGTGAGGGTAAGGGAAGAGTTGTATGTCCTATCATTAGGTCTCAGGTTTTTAGTGAGACTGTACCCCTGGGCTATGACCTTTACAAGTGTCTATCAGCTTTTTTACTTTTACTTTATTATATTATTATTATTATTGTTAGTCACCTCTAAGATGAGACAGGAAGGTTAGAGGTAGCTGTGCGGTTGGGTATTTCCCTTTCCTCATGTTGGTTAGATTCTGGTAAAATTGTTTCCCTTGAAGGCAGGCCTTTGCTAAGAGAATAGAACAGAACTCTGTGGGCATGTTTCAAATGGTTACTTTCTCCCTCCCCATGGGAAGAATGGGTATTTTTCTGAGTTTCACAGTGAGAACCTGGTGAGGCTCCTGTAGGTAAAACTCCTGCAAGTTTTAAACTCATGCAAGGGTGCGGGGGTGTGGCGTGGGCCAATGCTAGGCCTCCAGGAATTCATAATCTCTTCAACTAGTTCACACTTAGGCTCTAGCAATTAGTCAACTTCCCTTTAATATTCTTACCCGATGCTGGCTCCAGCAGGCAGTTTCTGCTTCCAGTAAGCTGTGATTCTATGTATCAGCGTGTCTCTTCAGCTTTTGGGTGGTAATCTACTTTATAACCTCACTTCTTCGATGGATCTAAGAAGAATTGTTGATTCTGAGTTTTCAGCTTCCTTTTTGTTGTGCGATGGAAGTGATGACTTCCAAGCTCTTTACACGTCCAACCAGAAGTCTCAAATATTAGAATTTAGACTTCTGCTTTAGTATTTGGACAACAGTACATTTGAGAGTTTCAGGAAAACAGGGGAATACTACATTATTTTACACTCTAAGTACGAGGTACATTTATGTTTCAGTAGGCACTATCTCAGTGATTTTCCAAGCAATAAATACAAATGTAATTTTACATTAATATTTAAATTAAGTAAATGCAAAAAAGGTTCATATTCCAAAAGTTATCACAGAACATTTAGGCTGAAACCTTGTTTTCTGTCATTTTAGGAAGTCATATGAAACCCAAGAAATGACATTCCCACGATTTCTATCAGGGATTTCTACTTAGAGGAAAGTCTGCTTATATTTATGCACACGGTGCCAACTCATATGAGTCTATTCCCACGATTTCTATCAGGGATTTCTACTTAGAGGAAAGTCTGCTTATATTTATGCACACGGTGCCAACTCATATGAGTCTAAAGCTTTATAGTTTACCACATATTTTCACTTCTCTCATTTGATATACTCTTTACAATCATTTGGTGAGGAAGGTAGGAATGGAACCATGTTATGCGTGGGGAATCTGGACTTGAGTAAGTTGTCTGAGGTCACATTACTAATAAGTGCTTGTTTAGAATTCAAAACCAGGTCTCAGTGTTCTATCCACTAATGAGACCAGCAGGTGGCAAGATGAACTGAGACTTCCTCATAATAAACTCACCAACATAGCAACAAGTACTAAACAAATTACCAATAAACAAGAGCGGTGACACAAAAAGAACAAGTAAATATTTGTACTATAAATGAAAAAATTTGCTCTGGGGTAGAGATGAAGTCACAGTCATTTTAGAGTTAGGAAATCTGGAGGCATTTGTCCCTCTCTGGATATGGCCCTCAGAGTTCTGGGTTTGTTAAGCTTTTATAATACATTATGTACCTTGGAATTTTTATATTATCGTTTGTTCAGAAACACCAATTTTCATCTATGTGACTTTAAGCTTGCTGATTTTTAGCATTTTTGTTTATTTTTGTTCTCCTTCTAATGGGGGGTGTCGCCAAAGATGCAAAAGTGGAGCCCTCTAAGACTGGTGAATACAGGCACGGCTTTCAATCACCAAATAGAGCCATCCACTTCTCAGACCCCAGAGTCCTCTTGAGGAAAAACACTACTACACTACCGAGCATGCATACTGTTAACAATCCTTTTAGCTTACCCAAAGGGACCTACAGTCATTTGCCAGGGCAACTAGGCACTGGGGAAGGAGAAATACCCAGACTTCTCAGGGATACTGGACTCTGGCTCTGAATTGACTTTTATCCTGGCAACCCAAAAAGCCACAATGATCCACCACTCAGAGTTTTGGCTCAGGTCAGCTCACAGAACCAATGACCTACTGTTGTCTGTTCATGCCAAAGGTTTTGCTCTGAAAATTACTTTCAAAGTTTTATGTATTTATGGAAGTTGGGTACTTTAGTCTCTTGGTCTGGCTAATGTAGTAATTAAACAACAAAACACTCCTTGAATGGTGTTAAGAATTTAAACTATGGTTGGCTGAGTCATTGAGCCTACTTGTGAATTAGCAAAGAAATCCTATCCAAGTTCAAGGAAGAACTCTCACCTTGGAGTTGGTTCTTTTGAATGCGAGCAGAAGCAGCTTTATGAAACCCTAGTAGGATCCAGAGTTTCCATTTCAGTTGCTCCATTATGTCAGTATGAAGGGCAAAATTATTTGTTTTTACACGTGCATTAGAATTCAGTTTTTAAAAAAAGACTGTTGTTTTTTGTCTTTGGATGAAAATTACCAGAGATCTTGGGGGGTGTAAATGGTTTTCGGAAAGCTTTATTGTAGGTAAAATTCATTTATATATAATTTAAATAGCACTTTCCTAATCAGATTAAAATAATAAAAACCTCTTTGTGCGTTTATCTTTCCCTTCTCATGTCCTCAGGTTACAAGTGGCCTCAACTCCAAGCTCAAGTTAATGTGCCTGCTCCTTCCCTCCTCTGGGCCATCCACCCACCCAGTCCAAGTGGGTCACAAAACTAGAATTCTCCTTCATTTACCTCTACTTTCAATGCTGTCCCTTCCAAAGGAAAAAATCAAACATCTGTTGACCAAGCAAACACACCCCTTTCAAAGCTACTTCTTCAAAACACTCTTGTAGGCACATTCCCTGGTCATTCAGATAGAACGGCAAAGTTTTATTATAGCTTTAAACATTTTTCTAAAATGGTATGATGATTCTTATCAGTAGTAGGGTAAAAATATTGCCAAAAAAGGGTCGAGAATATGGGTGAAGTTCTTCTGCCTATTTAAAGTGGCCATTCACCATATACAGCCCACCACACACCGATTTAAACGCACCCCATCTTTCTTGCTTCCCCTCTCCCTCATCCCTAGCTCTATGTGCTCCATTATTCTCAGAATAACCTATCAAATTGATCTAGAACATTATTTCTTATAAATTATGAGTAAATATGAAGCATCCCACTCCTTCCAGCCTAAATCATAATCACAGAGGTGGGAAGGAAATGTTTGAAAAAGGAAGTTAGCTCCAGTGGTAGGATGACCACTGCATTTCTATCTATTCACACACCTAACGTGACCTGTATTTCCTAACACTCTCCAAACAGCTGAACCTGAAGTATAGCACTCCTTAAAAATGTTTAACTCCCGATCTAGTCCTTTGCCTACCTCACACGCATGACTGTAATAAACAAACAACTTAAGTGCCTCACTAGTCAAAGTGCGGTTGGCATATCAGCATCACCCAGGAGCTGTTAGAAATGCAGAATCTCAGGCTACTCTAGCTCTACCGAATCAGAATTTGCATTTTAATAAAATCTCTGGGTAATTCAGATGCACATTAAAGTTTGTACTATGTATGTCAGAGCCATTATAATATAAAGTGGATTCTAAATGTGAATTATAGCAGCTTTTATTGAGAACAATCTGGAAATCTTTGACAAAAATATATATGCCATTTGGTCAGTCAGTCCTACCCTTGGGAATCCTGATAGAAATAGCAGCACATGTAAGGAATTTGTTTATATGTAAGGAATCGATTTATCCCAACATTGCTCACAGTGGCAATAAAGAAAGAACAAATGAAAGGAGGAAGAGAGAGAGGGAGGGAAGGAGGGAAGAAAGAGACCTGAGCTTGTCAACAAAGCAAATGCCCATCAAACGGGGAAGAGTTAGATAAATGATGGTTCATCCACACTATTAAGTATCACTTAGTCATTAAAAAGAACTTGAAGTGATTTCCATTGATGAGAAAATCAAGAAAAAATTCTGGAATAATACTTGAAACAATGGCACCCTACCTGTAAATAAATGTATATACAGGTACATATGTGAGTGACTACCTGGGCAGGTTAAAGAAAAGTGGAAAGATATGCACTAGTTTGGTAACTTGGGTGACCTGAGTGGAGGGAGGAGTGAGCCAAGCAAAAAGAAAAAGTGAAACAAAAGAACAGTACACTAAAAAAGCTGATAGTATATATTGATGTTACTTTAGCATTTCTGTAAAACTTTATGTGGATCTAAATCAACAACTTAAAAATTAAACAAAGATGATGAAGATAAAATATGAGAGAATTCCTCTGAATAAGCCAGTAAATTGACTCACTTCCTCAGAGTAACTTCCTGCGGGTTGCTTGATGCTTCTTAGCAAAACATATTTTTTTTCAGTCATCCTCCATCAAAATAATGAGCTTGCTGCACTTGGCCATTCCTGGTGGGGGTGGAGATGGGGGGGGCCTTGGTGGGGCTCCCCCAAGCTCCTCCCTAGCACATCACTTGATGCTCCATTGAGTACTGACATGAGATAACCCAGACTAGAATACAGTGAAACCTACTAAACACTGTGACCTGGGTCCACCAACAGAAGATACTAGATGGAGGTTGGGGACACCGTATTTTGCCTGCTGATAAACATGCCTACTGTTGACCATGGTAGCAACCCCTGTGGAAATGAAGAGCTACTTAATTCCAGCTTTTCATACTTATCAATTTTCTTCCAATCAAAATTAGAAAAATCCCTATTTCTTACTTAGTGAATGCTTTTCTTTTCCCTGCTTCCTACTTAAGACACCTTGCACCTTACTGATTCTTGTGCTATTTTCTAACCCAACGTGTTACTCTTAAAGATGAAACCAAACCAAATGAAAACGTATTTTCCCCAGGTTGCCTAAATACATCAAACACGAAATACCAACCTTTTGACAAAAGTTTAAAAACACAGCTTTAACCTGATTCATGTCATAAAGTTGGGAAAGGGCAGTGTTCATTTTTCCTGCATTGATTGGATACTTGTCCAATGGATAAGCTCAAACCATTTCACCAGGAACCTTGAGGCCCACCCACATGACTGGTCTGAGAGACAGAGGGACTATTCACACCAGGAGAAAAACACACAGAGAACTTCAATAAGCCATTCAAAAGGTCTGAGGTAGGGAAGAACCTTGACTAGCGGCTTATCAATGTAAAGATGGTGAACTGTGTAACAAAACACATATGTAAAACTTCTAAAACTGCTCCTTCCCTTTTTTAACCCAGGCTCTATGAACATACCCGTGATCTCAGTCTTTTCCTCTTCAACGATGCACTGCTTGTTTCTAGTCGGGGCACGTCTCATACTCCGTTTGAAAGGACTTCAAAATCAACCTACCAGTTCATTGCATCAGTGGCCCTTCAGAGACTACTCATAGAAGATATTCCAGATTCCAAATGTATGTATTCTTTTCCTCCTAAGAGTTAAATACCTTTAGAAAGCTATATTATATAAAACATATTAACTATTAAAATAGAAAAGCAGGACAAGAACTGGAATTTGAGAGTTTGCAAATAATTTCCCAAATACTTTTAGGGTCTCATTAATGTAAACTTTCATCTACCTCTAAAATAGCAAAAGAAAGGAATGCTGGCATTGTCAGACACACACCCTAGACATTAAGAAAACAGCTTTCAAAAATCACAAAGGGAGACACAACCCTACATCATTGTGAAGGATTCTTTGAAGTAGTCTGACAGGAGAGCTGGAGTCCTTAACCATTACTCTATTTTGCTTGAGGATGTTACAATTTTAGGTTTTTATCTACTACTTTTCCATTCTACTAGGACTAAGTGATTTTTGCAGATTTGACTGTACCTTTTCTTCCGTAACTTCATATTTAAGAGTTCTTCTATAAAGGATCGATTTGCAAAGGGTGTTTAATAACAAACATTTCATTCATAATAATCTCAACAGAAATATCACTTGTTACAAAAAGAAATCCTACGTAAACCTACTGTACCTATTTTTAGTTTTTATCTTACATTCTACTTCCCAGTCTTAAAAGGATCTGTATCTCTTTCCTATACTTCTGTTAGGCCAGGCAATCTGAGTATAACACCTCTCATTCCAATATTCTTCACTGCATGTGAAGGTAGGACTTAAGGTTAAAGCCAGAACCAAGATCTTAGAGAAGGAACTTATCTAAAAAGGTCTGCTTCCCATTAGCTGCAGCCCCATTTAAAATCTGAGGATGAGAAAAAATGAACACTAAATGTGGGAATAAATACTTCACCTAGAAGACAAACTCAGCTAAGGTAGTTACCCATAACATGTATGACATGTCTCCTTTCACCTCCCCTTAATCAGTTATGCTCTATGTCAGAACATCATAATGTTAGCTAAAAGTGGGCATTCAGCTAAGTCGCTGGCTTAATTCTGTCCTGGCCTCATACCAAGGTGGCCTAGGTCGAGCTCTCAGCATTTCTTATCTACAGTAACTCTTAGTAAAGACCTTTACTGGTTCCAGTACCTTCTGGAATTAAAGAACATTACATCGTCTATCACTTAGTCTTTAAAAATAATTGCTAATTATAATTAAACAATTATAATGTAAAGACAAGACTATTTTAGACTATATTTGAATAATTCAGTAATTTAGGAAGTTATTTTCTAAACTGGATTTGTATTTGTTTGAATCTTTTTAATTTTCAAAAAATTCTTCAAGATGACTTGAATTTTAAAACATTTTCTCCTTTTGATTTTTACCTGCAAAGACTAATTAGTGTACCTCAAACATTTTTTACAGATACCAAGAATGCATTTATTCTTCAAGGTCCAAAACATGAATGGATTTGTTCTACAGAAGTTGAGGATGATAAATTCCTGTGGTTGTCAGTACTCCAAAACGCCATCAAAAGTAGTATGGAAAAGTGAGACTGGACTTAAAACACCAGGAGTTCCAATCTGCCCTGGCAAAGACAGACAGCATGTTACTTTCTGTTCCAGAAGATCCAGTAAGGAGCAGAATGATTATTTGTCATGGATGATGGGAGGATGAACTAGGATGGCCCATAAAGCTCTTCCTAGCTTTTAAACTTTATCATCTATGCTCAATTATGTGAAATGGACAGTAAGAAAAATGTGAGTATGATATTTTGAACCACTTCTTTTGGTAGTTATTTTTCATGAACAGTATTATTTAGAGTAATCTGACTGACAGAACCTAAGACTGAATAAGGATATTGGGTATTTAAAGTTTTGTTTTCTGATCTAATGAAAAATAAAGTCATAATGAAAAGTGTTTCTTAAATGATCAGTCTAGAGAAATGTCTTTATCTGTTGGTGATTTACCAGTTATCTTTAACATTTTCATGAAATGGTTATGGATTTAAGAAATATGTATAAGAAATATAACTGGTACTTTATTTAAAAACTTGTCACATATATCCTTAATACGAATGTACTCCTCCAGAGAGCATTAAAAATATACCACTATAAAGTACTAAAAATTTTTCTGTAATTTTTAAGTGGTCTTTTGTTGCAAAATTAAATTCTTAGACCTTCCAAATAAAAAGATTTAAAAATTTGTTACACTGTTAAATTAGAAGGCTGTTTGGCAGGGGGTGGGGGGAGGTACCTTTTAAAAAACAAAACTTGCCTGTAATGGAATTTTGCTGAGTAAAAAAATGAAGAAATTAAGACAACTGTTTTAAAACAGAGAAAAATAAGAATAGGTATTGAGTAGTTTTCTGGGCGCTTAAAGCCTTCATTTAATTATTTAATAAACTGAAGCTATAACCTGTTAGCCACTTTGAAACTTTAGCTGATACATGCAGTAGTAAAAATATTTTTACTTAGTTAATAATGGTAGATAAAGTTGTATTAATCTTGGAAGCTTTTGGTTGTCAGTCTCCTTTTTGCTTCGAATTCTCCTTTAAGGAAATGAAATTTACTAGTACAGTCTAGGATTGTGAACTAGGCTATTTTAAACATTTTCTTCTTTCAACAACAAAAATACAAATTCCTTCTAATTCTTAAAAATTTCAATTCTTGTTAAAAAATGTACAAAAGTTAAAATACTGTTTTTATTAGTGTAAAATCACACTTTTGATTCTTTTATGATATATCCATGCAGCTTAACATCTATGATGCCACAGAGAGAAGAAAACATTAAAGGAATATCTGCTGTTAGTCAGCAATAAATGCAAACTTACAAATGTGATCAAAATGAAAATATCATCTAATACAAAACAAATCCTGAGACGCTACATTATCCTGAATAGGACAAACTTCAGAAACCCTTTGTTAACAGGAAAAACCTCTCTCTATGGCCAAAGAATGAGTAACAAGATAGCTCAAGATAAACTAGAAATCTTAAGGAGTTTCCATTTATTCTGTGAATAATTAAGGTCCTCAGAAATTTTAAAACATATTACTTGAAAAAACGTGTAGAGACTGATGAGCATAAGCTTCTAATTGAGAGTTAAGTACATAAATCATGCAAAAAGTGGTGATGTTTGCAAGTGGACAGTACTTACGTTGTTTGTGGTGTCAACACTTTCCCTTTGCTTCTAGGGGACAATTTAAAAAGGCCTGTCTTCACAGTTAATTCTAAGTTTACATGACTGCTGTGGAATTAAAATCTCACACACAAGCAAGTTTAAGTTACAGGTGAAACCGATCAAATTTTCACAAGGCAAACATAAAATCTGCCCCCCAAGTTGACGTGGAAAAGTCTGAAAGTACCATGTGACTCTTGAAGAATGTTAATTATGGCAGAGCTTATGGTTAACGAATGCCTTACACCATATAGTTCTTTCAAATCAAAAATTAAACAGGAAACGCATTTTAAAGATTTTTGGATTCTTTATGTTAAGTATTAAACCTAAAGACAAACTGACAGTTTATTTAATTTTGTCTCCTTCTGTAAATATTTCTGAGTCTGTGCTCGAGGTGTAAATGAGAAGCCCGTTCTGTAAATCCAAGCAGTGAGCGGTTCTGGTCACATAAGTATAATGGACCAATGTTATGGATGTACTCCTAACGCTATGGAGCAACAAGGGCGGGCTGTGCCAACAAACACAACACACCCTCCACGAAGTCATCCTGACCCTTTTATTGTTGCAATTAAAAAATAAAAGGTACTTAAATACAATGGTGAACACATAGGGCGAAACAGAATCATACAATTTAATGTTGAATTAAGCAGTGAGCTGAATGTCTGGGTCTCCAAATTGGCTTTGAACCCAAAACCGCTTAAAAATGGGTATGTTCACAGTTAACGGCAATTGGCTTATAGGTGAGAGAACGGTCGAAGTTGTTCCAGTTGAACTTCCAGGGAAATTCTCTCTTCAAGAACATCCTGAAAAAGATGCAAAGCCAAGTTACGTTTCAATATGTATAAAAATGAAGGCACATCTAACAACAGCTCTGCATCAGTAAAACAATTTAAATTTGTTAAGAAGAGGAAGGACAACTGTTCATATTTTAAAAGGATACTTTACTTTAGAAATGTAGTTTCTTTATACGTATGTAATGTTAAAATATGATCTTAATTAAATATTTATTTCTTAAGTCAGGGTAATAAAATGTTTTTTGTTTCATTATCAGAAAAGCCAATATTTGCAAATGATAGCTACTGATGCATGAATTTTGCATAACGCCTACCCCCTGTAGTAACTGTAGATGAATCAGTTAACACAGATTCTTTCCCCTGGTGATTATATCTGGTCATAACAACTCCTGAACCTCCTTTTGAGTTTCAGTTTCACAATGAATAAATGTATTTTGTAATCAGAATTTCTAATTACTGTTGATTTTGAGCAGACTTTTCAGATAGTCCACAACTTCTAATTCAGCCATTTTCCTTTTTTCTTTTTCTCTATCATACTGATAGTATAGTGTTTCAACCAGGATGACCTCTTCCTATTTGGCACCATACTTCCTATTTTCTGTCCTCAGAGATAATGAGAAAAGTGATTTTTAAAATAGCTCCTATATACATGTTGCTATGATTTTCCTTAGTTCTTCAGAAAAACATGCATTAACAAAACTTTCATCTTCGAGGTATGGTACTAGCAAGCTTGTCATGAGTTTTACATTCTTCCTTTACAATGGAGCAAATTCATAATCATAGAACAGCTACGAATAGCTTCTTTGATCAGAGAGTTATACAAGAATATTATTCCTTTAACATACATTTATCAAATGCCTAACATGTGCGAGGTTTTGGGGACAGAGACAAGATAGTTACAAATCTATCTAGGACAGTCTCAGTTTATCTCTGATGTCCTGGCCTGTTAACACATCTCTCTCTTTTCTCTCAAAAGTACCTTGGTTTGGGGACTTCCCTGGTGGTCCAGTGGTTAAGAAAGACTCCGTCTTGCAATGCAGGACACACCGGTTCGATCCCTGGCCGGGGAACTAAGATCCCACATGCTGCGGGGTAATAAAGCCCGTGTGCCGCAACTAGAGAGCCCACGCTCTCTGGAGCCTGTGCGCCACGACTACAGAGCCCATGTGCTCTGGAGCCCACACGCTACAACTAGAGAGAAGTCGGTGCACCACAACAAAGCGAAGTGCCCGCACGCTGCTACGAAAGATCCCGCGTGCCGCAACTAAGACCCGACGCAGCCAAAAATAAAAATAAAAAAAAATGTACCTTGGTTTGAACAATATATTATATGGTCACCCTAAACAGAAACGAGTATGGTTTACCGTCAACAAGTTCAGTTTAGTAGGACAGAGAGACAAATGTGCCATAGGTATGGACAATGTGATAAAGGCTAGATAAGGAATATGAACAGAATGTTATGGGACTCAGCTAACTCTGTATTCATTTTACATTTCCATGGACTCTTTCCTCATCTTTGTGGTTTACAACCTTGCTACTCAAAGTGGAGCCAACAGTCCAGCAGCATCTTCATCACCTGGAAGCTTATTAGAAATTGCAGAATTCTCAGGTCCCACTCCATACCTGATATGAATCAAAATTTTCATTTTAACATGACCCCTAATTAAGTGTATATACATTAAGGTTTGAGAACCACTGGTTTATAAGACATGAATGCTTAATAATGTTGATGAGTCATAAATGATTCTGGCTGTTAGCTTTTATTTGTAGGGATTCAAAGAAATCATGGTTAGTAGTAAGTAAGAAAAACAAACTCATTCCTCTCAAGTACAGATGACAGCAGTACACACTGGCCCTAAGCACCATCTCTATTTAAGGCTTGTCTTTTCTACTTTAGAGACGATCTAAATTGCTCCCATCCCTCTTCTTTAGACCTGTTTAAGTCATTTTAATAGAATCTGAGTTGTCTTTGATAAAAGGGTAAATTAACAATACTCAAATCATTTTAGAATTAGAGTGTTGAGAGTCACACATGAGATACTGGCGGTATCTGAGGTCACAACATTTCTGCTCTTGGGTCTCATTATGAAAGTTAAGAAACATTTTAGGAATATGATGCCTTATATACATGTAGGATAAGGCAATCATACCAGAATTGACTATAGGAAATTCTTTTCAATATTAAAAGACTCAAAGGCATATAAAACACTTCAGATCTACACTTCTCTTGCTACATGTAAAGTTTCATACTAGCATAAGAATTGCTGGATCTCCTCCAAGTTCCAGTTCAACACTAAGAGGCTCTGAGTCCATGGAACTTCCCAAATAAAGATTCAGAAACTACATTACCTTTAATTGTTGCTGCAATTCACTATTCAATCTGGCCAAAACTGTGTTGGTTTCCTTATTGCGTCTAATTGACGCCTGAATAGCTTTCTTATCTTTTCCAACAGACCTGAGAAGATAAAAAAAATTACCTTCATTTTTTATCTTTAAATTCTCTCCATTCTTCACTGATCTCTAAACCCAGAACGCAGAGGAAGCATCTTTGCCTTGTTAGTATAGCTCAACCTCACTTGCTCAGTTTTAATGCTCCACCAAAAGTATCTAAGCTTCAGAGGCTTAATTATTGTAGTTATTGTTTTAATGATTATTCTGTAGAATCACCTGAGTTTAAGTCAGTCTAGAGCAAGCATCGGCAAACTTTTTCTGTAAATGATCAGACAGTAAGTATTTTAAGCTTTGCGGGCCATACCATTTGTGCTGAATGTTCTTCTTTTTTTGTATCTTCTTTTTCTCTTCTCTTTTTTACAAAAATGTAAAAGCCCATTCTTAGCTCACGGGCCTTACAAAAACAGGCCATGGGCTGACTCTGGCCCATGAGCCCTAGTCTGCCAATTCCTGGTCTAGAACTACCATAGTTAAAACATCAGTGTTACCGTGCACTATAATTTTTTTTTAAAGGTTAAGATTTTTTTTTTTTAATTTTATTATATTTTATTTTTGGCTGCGTTGGGTCTTCATTGCTGCGCCTGGGCTTTCTCTGCTTGCGGTGAGCGGGGGCTACAGTTCGTTGTGGTGCATGGGTTTCTCAGTTCAGTGGCTTCCCCTATTGCAGAGCATGGGCTCTAGGTACGCAGGCTTCAGTAGTTGTGGCTCGCGGGCTCTAGAGCGAAGGCTCAGTAGTTGTGGTGCACGGGGTTAGTTGCTCCGCGGCATGCGGGATCTTCCCGGACCAGGGCTCGAACCCGTGTCCCCTGCATTGGCAGGCGCATTCTTAACCACTGTGCCAGCACAGAAGTCCCTGTGCACTATAATTTTTAAAGTCTGCTCCAGGATTTGCAATAGAGTGTAAAAATGGAATTGGAATTGAACTTAATAATAGAAGGGAAAAAAGTGGGAAGAATATTCTACCCACTGATAAATGACAAAACTCTCAAAGAGGAGCAGTGAAAAGCCTATGCTCACCTACAGGACTAGTCTGACCATAATTCCTTTCAGTTTGGTATTTTTAATTGCTGTGCTTTTTGTTTCTGGTAGTTACATGTGTTTAGGAATGGCTTTGATTACCTAGGAATAGAAGGTTGTGATGCAAGAACAGCAGCTAGGACACCTGTCTTTTGTGTATGTTCATCAACTTCTGGCCTTAATTCATCTTCTGATTTTAATCTCCTTCGAACAGGTTTAGGTGGTGGAGCAAGAGGTGTTGTGCCTTTGCTCTAGGAGACAAGAATTCCATTCATAATGAGCATTTCTTTTTTTTTTTTTTTTAACTCCACACACACACACACACTGTATTTTATTTTTACAAGAGGTAAATAAACTGACACCAAGCATTGTAAATGGATGACCACAACAAAAGCAAAAATGACTGCAATTACCAAACACAAAACACACTCATACTATGTCATAATATTGACATTCAGTCCAGTAATCCTCCACTGTAACAGCTCCTTTACTTTATAATGAGCATTTCTTGAAGACATTCACAGTTAGCACTTTGCCAACATCATATGGTTTTGTTAAGCCATTCATTCTCCCAAAATTAAGAGTCACCTGTCCTACTTTGAAACAATTTATATATTTGTGGCAACAACTGACTTAAATTGCAATGGGAAAGAATGTTCCTAGTGACACTACAATTGTAAATGTACCTACTAGACAAATTTTTTTATAGGGTGACATAATAAGCTCCTTGAGGTCCGAATTCTGTGACTCAAGCTATCATATTCAGTTTTAACATAAATATGATACACACTTGATATACACCTGTTCAATAACTATAAAAGGGAGTCTCCAGATATATGCATCCATTATCACCATAGGCTTTCCTACTCAAAAACCCTAAGATATCTTAATGAATAAAACAATTTATAAAGAAGTGGAAAACTAGGCAATTCTTTAAAAACCCATCACTAAGATGCACAATAATTATAATTTTTGAAAATGAGTGGACATTTTATTGGTAACTGTGAATGTGTCCTCAGCAGAATCAAATATGGTATTCTGGTATTTACCATAACCTGATTTGACCTGTTAATAAATAAAAACAAGAGTCAAATGCCATCTCTTTGGTTAAGTGCTATTTTTAATTTATTGCCATTAACTGACAAAAATAAAATTCACTATTAAAAAAATCACAGAACTACTAATGTAGTAAAAATTAAAGTGCCCAGAAAGTAGAATTTAGGCACTTTCAGAAACACTCACTGTTTTCATGACTACTGGGAATGTCTTAATGATGACAAAAAAAAGTTACCAAAATTTTTTTCTCAAGGGGAAGTGTCCTGATATCTGTAATTTACTTTGAAATGCAAGCAACAGATAAGAAGGATTGATATAGTTAGAGAGAAGGATGGAGATATAAAGCAAGTATATTAACACAAGGAAAAACATATATATTTTTCTATTTCTTTAATTTTGTATTTATATGAAATGACGAACATTCACTAAACATATTGTGACAGTCATTTCATGATGTATGTAAGTCACATCATTATGCTGTACTCCTTAAACTTATACAGTGTTGTGTGTCAATTACATCTCAATAAAACTGGAAGAAAAATAAAGTATAGTAAATACTAATGGTATAATCAAGGTGTGCGTTTACTGATGTACAATGTAAAATTCTTTCAACCTTTCTGTATGTTTAAAATTTTTCATAATAAATTTTTGGGAAAAAAATCATTCTTAAGACAGTTAAAGAAAAAGAGCACCAAGTATAAAATTAACCTTAAAGGGCTGATAATTCTTCCCTATTATACTCATAACTGCAATAGGAGAAACTGAATATGACAAATAAGGAAGTTCTACTTTATATGTTTGAAAGAATGTAATAACCACATAAGATGTGAGAACCTGTGGCATGCATTAATGCAAACGATAGGCTATCGTCTCCATCTCTAGGTGGGCTGTGTTCTGAGATGGACTAAGCATATTACAGTTAAAGGCAGTGGAATGAGCTAGATCATCTCGAACTTTATTTCTAAGATTTTCAAATTATCTCATATAACTTTTCATATGTATAAAATGATCAATATTTAAAAAGACTTCTGTATACCACATTGGCGGGAGCGCTAGCAGCTGTCTTCTCTTCAATTTTACTATCTGTTTTGGCAACTCGAAGAGAACTTGCAGGATCAGAAGCTTTTTCAACCTAGAGATGAATACATGATTATCACAAATTCTAAGTAATATACATATATGAATAAATATACATGTAACAAATCAGAGAGTTAAATGTTTGTAAAATAGCCATTCTAACAATAAGAACCCCGAGATGAAGATGAGAGGGAATCTGAGAATACCTTATGAAACGACCATTCTCTACTGCTCAAGGGCAGGGAGGGAGGCAGTGAACCTCTGGGGGGGGCGGCGGGGATGCAGCACCGTCTGGGGAGCTCTTTGGCTGGGGGAGGGGAAGCATCCATTCCAGGTGAGCGAGTACCAGTACCCTGCACACACCTGCGCTCCCCTCAGGCCCACCCTGCCTCCTGGAGGTGCAGCCCATTTCCCTAGTAGCCCCAGGCCAGGCAGAAAGTTGCAGGGTTGAAGAAGTGGCTAGTAGAAAACTTTCCATGGATCAGACCTATAAGAACACTTTGTCTAAATTATGCCAGTCAAACAAGCAGATTTTTGGATGTGTTAGAGAAGATCAGTATAAATTGAAACAAGCAGAATGGACTTCAGAATTTCCCTGTTCCCTCCAACTCCACATTTACACTTAGCAAAGACAGGGATCCCTAGAGAAGTTCTTGCTGCTACAACTAAACAGAGTCTCCCAGAACACTGTCTGCAAAGATTAAATTTTGACATCCTGTAGTCTGTTAAGTCTAACTAACGTGACTTCCTCTCACACAATCTTCACCAAATCACACAGTCAAATGCTTAGCAGTAAGATGCAACCCCCCATAAAGTGACTTAGTCTCATACAAACTGAGTGTAGCTATGGTAACCATAGCCTCTTATTATACAGAAATGTTCACCAAATCACACGAGATGTTTAGCATTAAGGTGCAACTCCCAGAACAGTGTTTTAGCCAAGACCAGATGGTTGTGTTTGTGTCTTTTCATGTGACAGCTACTCCTGACCTAGGGAATATAAATCCTCTAAAAGAAGCAGCAGCAGATAATTTACTCGCTGATGTCCCTTCTATTATTTGCTCTTTTAGGGGTTCCTCTGTTTAAGGACTGGCTTCTGAGCATGATATGAGAAGATTCCCAGCAGAAAATTAGATAAGCCCTTGAAAACTGACCGGCAAGACCTCTGCATGTTTCTCGGCTTCATCATCTTGTTCTTCATTTACATTTGATGCAGCAAATACTTCAAATTGACTGAAATCTGCAAAATTTGGTTGTTCTGGTATCTGCTGAGGTGAGGTACTAGTGTGAGTTATTAGGCCATCGGCATCCACTGGGCGATGCACAACGGGACCAGGAGCCTACATGAGGGTTTAGGATAGAGGAACAAACATTTTATTGGTGTTATCAGTGTCAGAGAGTAGCCTTCTTTTTCTCTGAAAATTTATTATAAGGATGCTCTTTTTACTAGCTGAAAATTCAGGGAGGTGAGCTACAGTTAACATTTAGCTCTAAAAAACCTTAAGTGAAATGCTAAGACACTAAAAAAATTAAGATGACAAACTTCCAATAAAAAAGATACTTTTACAAAATTCGTACTGCAAAGAAAGGGCATCAAAGGAGAGGGGAAGTTCTGGCCCTAATCTCTGATTCTCCCCATGCATCTGTTTTTTTCTTAATTGGGTTACTGCATAATTGTTCATTCTTTAAAAAAGCTATTTTTTAAAATGTTTCATATGTTTCTAAAAAGACTGTTATTTTTAAAGTGTGAAAACCCGTGCTCTAGCTACTCTCTGACACTCCAGTGCACGTTTCTTCAATTTGTCCTCCACTCCTTTGCCAGATCAAGTCTTCTAAAGTCTTCAATCGAAAAATAAATTTATTGAGCATCTACTTTTGGCCAAGCACTATGGATATAATAGTGAATAAACAAGTATGGTCCATCCCCTAATAAAGCTGACAGTCTAGTGCAGGACAAGAGATAAATAAACAAGGGTTTAAAATACCGTGTGAGGAGTTTTATGACAAAGGAAGTACAGGATGCTACAGGAATAAATCTGAAGTCTCTTTAAAAAGTCCCTTTAAAAATTCTCTATATCCTATAAGAAAAATTCCACCTTCTTAGTATGATATAGGAGATGCTCTGCCCCTTTTCCACCTATTTAATTTCCTTTCCCATGACTCCAGTTGTACTGAATTCAATGGTTTTTCCTTGAAGAATATGCCAGGCTTACCTTACACCTCTATGCCATTCCTTCTGGTTGTAATGCCCTCTCCCCAAGAAATACCATTTTATCTTTCAAGTCTCTGCTTAAGTCTAACTTACTTCATTTTACTTGGACCTTTTCAATGTGATCCCTGACTTTACCAGCTAGGAAACCTGTGACAAAGCATTTTATAAATATGTCTACTGCAGCACTTTTATTATAATTGTTGTTTACAGTTCTGTCTTTTGCACTAGACTGGTTCTTGAGTCAAGAGACCAACTCACTGGGTTTCACAGCTTAACCCAGTAAAAGCATTTTTGTTGGCACTTTAGATAAAATAAATACTGGAATATTCAAATTTCAATGTCTTCGATGATTAGGAAACCATCTTTTTAACTGCAAATAAGCATCTTCATTATAAGAATCTAACTCAGAAAAATCAACCAAACTCATTCATGCAAAAGGTAGCCAGTCAGTCACTTAAAACTAAGCTATAGTCCAGAATCTATCTTGGAACATAACAGTTTTATGCAGATGCAAACAACTTCGACCTGGCAGGGGGTGGTGCAGAAGTCGTCTAACACTTCCTTCACTGACGCAGTAACACATCCAGGGAGATGCAGGGAGGTCACTCTGAGTCACTGCTAGATCCAGGACATAACATGGACACCTCATATCTCCCAATCCATTGCTCTTTCCTCTAAACCCTCCTTTGTCAAGACATTATCATTTGGTTCACTTCTGAGCTTCTTTCAAAAAATAACTCAAATCATTATTGGAATCCTTATCTTCTAAAATAAGACCTAGCTTCCCTGAATTATTACTATTTTTTTATAAATGTATTTATTTATTTTTGGCTGCGTTGGGTCTTTGTTGCTGCTTTCGGGCTTTCTCTAGTTGCGGCGAGTGGGGGCTACTCTTTGTTGAGGTGCGCAGGCTTCTCACTGCGGTGGCTTCTCATGTTGCGGAGCACGGGCTCTAGGCACGCAGGCTTCAGTAGTCGTGGCTCCCGGGCTCTAGAGCGCAGGCTCAGTAGTTGTGGCGCACAGGCTTAGTTGCTCCGTGGTATGTGGGATCTTCCCGGACCGGGGCTCGAACCTGTGTCCCCTGCATTGGCAGGCGGATTCTTAACCACTGCGTCACCAGGGAAGTCCCCTTCCCTGAATTATTAATAAATGCACATTAAGAATGACAATTATGTAATTCCTGATCTTCAGAATAATTCTAGAATAGAATCAAAGACCTAACAGACAAATTGACTAAGGGGACTATAATAACTGACGCTTAGTAGTGAATACCTAGGAGAATTACCTGTGAGGGCTGTGGTCTTGGAGGCACTGCAGGAGGTTGGGCAACAACTCCAGCCTGTTGCTGTCCTGTGTGAACACACAAGTCTTCTTTTTGTAAATATATAATTACTTTGCTAATAGAACAGACAGGCTGAATGAATGTGATCAAATGATAAAAGATTTCCAATACCAACATATGGTATTGGAAGCCGTATATATCTTGTAAAACTGTCTAGATGTGGTCAAACCTCACGGCCTCTTCTCAGACCTCATTTCTCTTGCTCTGCTGCATGAGGCACTTGTCTTGCTCCTCCCTGTTTCCATAACACTATACATTCTTGGTTTTCTTCCCATATTTCTGATTGTTCTTTAGCTATCAAATATGAAGACTTGCAAATTTTCTCTCATTTAACACTTCAGTCTATTAATTCTATGTAAATGATTCTCAAATAATACATCAATCTTCCCTAACCCACAAGTCCAATGGCCTGTTGATTATTTCTCTTTTTT
This sequence comes from Balaenoptera borealis, assembly GCF_965194805.1. Classification (NCBI taxonomy): domain Eukaryota; kingdom Metazoa; phylum Chordata; class Mammalia; order Artiodactyla; family Balaenopteridae; genus Balaenoptera; species Balaenoptera borealis. The sequence continues at coordinate 25,188,263 of NC_138873.1, read as the reverse complement.
CTCATCATTCCAAACGCATAATATCAAAAAGAGATCATCACCCTCCATCCTAACTTTTCTATTTCCACCAGCGTGATAACAATACGACCAGTCATATAAAAATTGAAACCTTTGAGTAAGCTATGACTCTTCCTTCTCTTTTGTCATGTAATTTAAGACCTATTAGCTTTCCCTCCTTGATACCTCCACATCGTTCTTTTAAAATCTCTTGTGGCATCTCTCAGGTTCCCATCGTTATCATTTGAACTCAATTTAGGTAGTCATTAATAAAAAAAAATTCCCTCTCATTTGATACTTTTTCAATTCAAAATTTTTCTTCATATAAATATCAAAAAATAAGAGAAAATAAAATATTGTGTATTTTTAGCTTAATATATTTAATGTATTTAATTTAATATATATTATGGTTCTCTAACCCCTACCTGTGGTGACTGAAAAGGTCCGATTCATATCTAAAGATGACGATCTAGAATGAGAGGGCTGAGGCCTTGGAGGGGGAGGTGGTGGTGCAGTGTTATCAGGCGACATTCCTGAATGAGACCTGCAAAATTCGCCCCGTTATAATTGGTCATGCTACTGACATTGGAGCTTTTCTTTTTTCTTCTTAAGCATTCAAACTCAGCTAAGCAGCAAAGGATCTTATTGGTGTGACATTTTCTCCAGAGGACAGACAAGTATTACAATGAATAAACAGTACTGTTTATGATGTGCATTCAACAAGTAGTTATTTAATATAGCAAATAATCTTCTTTATAAAGTATAATTATACATTCAACAAAATTTCAAAAAATTTAAAAACAAAGTTAGTTATTAACATGAATTCAAGGTAGACTTCTAACCTAGTGTAATGTTTTTCCATTCATTTAAAGATAATATTAATCTGAAAAGCTATTTTCAAAAAAGAGAAACTCTACTTTCAGATACGGTTAGCTTTCAACTTATCTAAAGTTTGGTAAGCTGAGGCAGAATGTGGCTCAACTACGTGAGATGCCCATTCCTGTGTTACCACAGGCCCTCTCATTTCAGAGGTGATTATTTATCCTCACGCTCAACCCTCTCTCGAGATTCACTTACTGGCCACCAAAGTCTTCTATGTATTCTGAAGAGTCTCATGGACTTTAGCAATCTGATCCTCACTAATAGGAATAAAAAGTAGACTAAAATCCAAACTGGCTGAGAACTCTAAGATATATGAAAAAGCAGCCTTTTGATTGTGTGAGCTCTTCAGAGATTCTATATTACCACTCTCTCCATATATCCTCCAGGAGTGTGGCAAAAGGCTCTTACAATGCGTGAAAAGCGGGGGAGAAAGATGCTTCTGTCCTGTGCACAGGTCTGAGTGGATGGTGAAGCCCCTGTAGACAGAGCCCTTGCTACCCTCACCCTACCCCACACCTTTTTTGGTTTGTGCCTGAGAAGTTATATATAATGCAGATCTTCAGGGTGGGTAGGTAGCCCAACACTGGGCTGTGCTTCCAGATGACATTTTAAAACACCGAATTCTTTTGGTACTTGCCCATAAGGCTATGAAAGGAAATCTGCACATTTCTTACTTAAATAGACTCTCACTGATGAGCTACAAAAAGGCCTGTATTCAACCACTACTGCCAAGAAATTATCAGCTCATTTTAAACCTTCCACAGAATACCATGAAGACATAACGGTTCCTTTTGTTTTCCTATTAAAGTTGGAAAGAATCAAAATCATTTCCCTTTTACATAAATCAGTAGGTAACCTAACAGCCTTTAGAGAAGTGAAGAACTGAAGAAGAGAGAAAAATAACTTATACTTGGTTTTAAATAATTTTAAATATTAAAACGTAACAAGATATTTTAATTATGCTTTTTATTGACAGAAACACTAACCTTTGACGAGTTACATTGTTCCCAATCTGTTCTGGATCCGAAGTAAAAGAGTCTGAACTACTGTAACCATCTGCTGATAAATGGGATATATCCTATTTAATAATAATCATTTCTTCACTTTTTACTCTATATGCCGTAAACAAATATAACTGAATTATTGTTTCAAATCAGAAATATTCAAAGATTGGCTAACACGTTAACATTTCATCATAGTATTACTAACTGTAAAAATTAGATATAAATCAAATAAATCATGGACTATTTACACAACAAAATACTATGCACAGAGAACAAGTTACAATCTAAAAAAGTTATTATTTAATAACAGAAATATTCAAAATAAGTTACATGGAAGAAGGGCAGAAAACAGTACATATATTACAGTTTCATTTCATATAAGAATATAACATCCACAGAATTTGAGGATTAAGGTTGACAAGGAATGCTGATCACGGTCACTCATAGAATAGTGAGATTACAAGTAATTTTTATTTTCTTATTTTTATTTATTACATTTCTACAAGTGTGAATAATTTTTGTAATGAAAAAATTCATTTTTAAAGAATAAATTAGAAATATCTTAAGTAAAAAAGCTAACTTAAAGACTGTTAATGTAAAATTTTTAAAAATTTGACAAGGGAATAAAATGTGCTTAGACAATAATAAAATTTATGAAATTAACCAGAGGGTACCAATTTTTCACCTGAGGTAATATCATTTTCAATTTCCTTAAAGTCTTATGAAGGAGAAGAGAATCCCAGAAGCAGACTAAGAGTTGTGAAGCAGTAAAGAAGTTTTAAAATAGAAACTCTAGGGATAATTTGAAGAAATACTACTCATACCTTTCAAGAGTGATAAATTGAAGGGACTGGTTATTTGGTTTAGTTTCATTTCAAAATGTATCCCTTTCCTTTTTCTTGTCAAATCACTGAGAAGTTTACTTAATTGGTACAAGAAGGATGCTAAAATTAACGAATTTCCATTTGGATGTTCTAATAGGCATCTCAAACTTATCATGTCTAAACCTGAACTCCTACTCTCCCCCTGCCACAAACCTTCTCCTACCACAGACTCTGTCAATTCCCAGTTGCTAAGATCCCTTGAACCACCCATGACCCGCCCCCCACCCCGACCCCTTCACATTCAAGCAAATCCTGTGGTCTTTTCCTACCAAAATCTAACCAGAATCTGACCACTTCTCAGCACTTCTACTGCTACCACCCTAGGCCAAGCCATCATCTTCTCTTGCCTGTACTGTTATAACTGTTTCCTAAAATGGTCTTTCCCTGTTTGAACTCGCGCCTTCTTCTGGCTTATTACCAATACAGCAGCCAGAATGATCCTGCTGAAAAAGGAAGGTCAGATTATGTCACTTCTCCATTCAAAAACCTTCTAAATGGCTTTTCATCTTACTCAGTAAAAGTCAGTGTTACACTGCTCCCCAGTTACTATTCTCCCACTTGCTACCTCTACCTGCCAAATTTACTAACTCGTTCTATTTCGGCCGTTTGCTTGCTATTCCCAGTAAATAAGGCATCTTCCCTAAACCAGGGCTTCATATTGGCTGTTCCTTGTGCCTTAAACATCCTTCCTTCAGCTATTCACACAGCCCAATTCCTTGTCTCCTTCAAGTTTTAACTCAAATGTCATCTTTTGTAAGGCCTTCTTTGATCACCTTATTTAAAATGTCACTCCCTCTCCCCTTTCACAACTTAATTTTTATCCAGGGTGTTAATTATCTCCTAAGATATGAGTCCTTTTTTTCTGTTACCTCCCCTACAGAATGTAAACTCCAAAAGGGCAAAGATTTTTTTGTTTTGTTTTGTTTACTGCTGAATCCCCAGTGTCTAGAACAGAGCCTGCCACATAGTATTCCATTAACATTGGCTGAATGAATGAATATATACACAATTTCTTGTGAGAGAGAAAGAAAGGAGCTAGTGGGAAAGAGCCAACGTACAAAATCTGGCTAGTTGAGAGGGATGGCAAACAGGAGGCCTGCCTTAAAAGAAGGTTCGGTGGCAATGGGCAACCATTTATTCATACAGAGGGTAGGGTGTTTGAAAGGACTGACTGTTCTCTGCATTATCCAGTGAAGATAATATTAAATGGTTATATATTTGAATTATTCAGACTCTAAGTCCAGACTTAATAAACCTCAAATGGAAGATGTAATTCCATCTTTCACTTACCTACAGTATTTCCAGAAGCAAATTTCACTGATGAATTTATCTTATTTTCTTCTGAAAGGTCAGATGTTTTCACAAGTAATGGGCTAGTGGGATTAGTATGATCTAGGAGAGAATTAATAGGTAAAAATACAAGATACAGGTATCTGAATTAATAAATTCATAAACCTCAGGGTACAAGACTTTGTTTCAATACTCCGAAGAAGTAGCAAGTAAATCCATGAAATGTAAGACAAAATAATACTTAATAGGACAAACATAAACCTGTTTACACAGAATTTTGTTTTCTGCCACAACAGAAGATACTTTATAATGAAAAAGTCAATCTGCATGTTCATACTTTGTTAATTTTATCCCTGTAGGGCAATTAGTTAAATAAAACACCACATAAATGACTGTAAAATAAGTAATTTATGTTGTTGACTTACACAGAAAATAAATCTATCTGTGAGAGACCCTAACTAAAACATTTAATCTAAAATGAGGAGAAACTTCAAGAGTTAAAGCAAAATATACTATTTCAAAGACAAAATTCACTTTAACATATACCTCTTCGGTTAAAATTTGAACATACTTTAAATGTACAATTCACAAGAATGATCATAAAAACCCACAGGGTATTAGAAAAGTCACGTTTTCCAAACGTCCTTATTTAAAAATTTTATAAATTAAATTCAGTAGTTTGCTTTTAAAACTAATATAAATTAAAAAAAAAATACAAGCACACACACACAATACATATATAATTGCAGAAAGTATTATGTTAAAAAATAAGCAATTAACAAAAGAAACCTGAACTCAGAATGATTACCTGTGTATTTTGGTTTGATGCTAATCTAAAATATAACCCACTAAACTAAGATACAACCCAGCAACAGCTTCCTTACCACTGCCAGTTCTTTTAAGTTCCATTTCCTGCATGTGGATTTTGCTTGGAGTCATACGAATGGGAACTGGATGAACAATAGCAGTATCCTACAGACAAATGGGAGGAAATACAGAATTTGTATTAAAAATGCCAAGCAGGTACCCTGAAATAACCAAAATTAAAAACACTTCAAAAACTGGTGGACAGAGTTTCTCATGCACACTAAGGCAAGCGTGAAAATTAATTTTTTAAATAAAAGTTCCAGAATTATATTAAAAAAAAATCAAGTTTTCTATATATGCCTAATAATCTGATTTGTTTTACAAAAAGTACATTTTAACTTTGAGTGATTAAAGATTTGAGAAAAAAACTGATCTTATAAAAATACAATTCAAGACAATATTCAAAGGCAACGTGTGAAATGATCTGATGAAATTATACAAATCTGAACCTTTGAGGTTAAAAGGAACTATTTCGTGAGAACCCAAAGACTAAGTAACAGATTGAATTCATTTTCACTAAACTGCTCAAAAAATTTGACACTTTTCTTTTTCATATATAAAACAAAGTTAATGAGATGCCTGTCATATTGTAACAGTAGGCATGATACATACTTTCTATAGATTAGTTCTACAGAACTGTTTAAAATTCATGCATAAAACTTCCACAAAGGAACCCATTTTTTTAAGAGTTAGGATAAGTAACACTCCCACTCTAACATTAATACTTTCCTTAAACTTTTTCATGACTATACTACATCTGATAATTCTCAACTTAAGTCATGAGCGGCAAGTCTAGTTAGAGGAGTAAAGGAACTGACAGAATAAACTTCTGAAAAGAGTATAAGGCAATCTATGGCAGCCTCTCCAAAAGGGAAGGAAGAGAGAAAGGTGCATCTGGGTAGCCAGATAGGCCTGGCCCTGGGAGCTGAGACACCCAGGGGAGGAACTAGAACGGGATCAAGCATTTGGCTTAACAGCAACAGACCAGCTGAAAAACATGCCTACAGGAGTTCAGCCCCTTCTACTAGGAGTCAGCTCATATTCTGTATGTGCTGCTGCTAAAGACTGAACTTGAGATCCTTAAATTTCAAATATCTAGTAATGAGTTTAAGTTTATAATTTAGTGTGAAGGATAATGACCTTTCAATTTAAGTTGGACACTGTTTTGGTGACAGTATTAACACCACACCTCTGCAAGTTCTAGCATACCATCTCCTGTTTGACAGGTCTCCTTGGCTTATTCACATAATCTCTAAATTCAACCCATTTATAACAAATGAATTCTTCACTGCAATTATACAGATAAATCCATTTACAGTAATTTCCTGTCCCTACACCAGTGAGATTCTGGACAGGGTTATGTACTATTTAATAAACCTGAACTGACATTTTCCCTACAACTCTAAAGTTACAGTTATAAAAGATGAACATAATAGATGGATAAAAGTTTAGATTTCTCACATAAGAATGAGTCATACTCAGGAAATTATTAACAATACACACCCAAGATGCTGTTTGTTATGCTTATGGTTATGAAAAACATGGCTTTAAGAATAACTACTATTTTCTTAACTTACAATTTTAATAGCAGAAATAACTGCTGAGAATCAGAATTTAACATTCTAAGGCAAGATTAAAGGAGAAAGCATGATAGATTCAGGCTTATTCCAAACCCAAAGCAAACTAAGAAAAAACAAGCAAGGAAAACGTATTAGATGCTTTAACTCATTAAAGGAGAAAGCATGATAGATTCATGCTTATTCCAAACCCAAAGCACACTAAGAAAAAACAAGCAAGGAAAACTTATTAGATGCTTTAACTCATAATATTGATCTAATATATATTCTGTGTGTATGTACATAAAGTCATATTTATAAAATTTGTAACAGAAATATTAAGTAGCCTTTTCATATACTTCCAGTACAATAAAGGGAAGTCACAATAATGACCCCCCAAAAAGAAAATCATGAATGTTCTGTTCATTCTCTAAATAATTTGCATATGTTTCTGTACCAGCGAATCAATTTCCTATTGCATACTTCAGTCATATAACTAATTGTTGCTATGAGCCTGCAACAGCTTTAATCCAGTGGATCCTGCTACTAGTAGGACAAGGCAATTCCTGGAAGAGCTTTAACACAGATGACCAGGCCCAGCCTCAGAACTAGTGGATCAGAAGCTTGGTTTGTGACTGCGATGTGCAGCAGAATAAAGAGCTTTGACTTTAAGCATTTCAACACCCAAATGAAGAACCATAAATGCCTATAAGTCTCTGAGTCCTGAGCCACAAGATGCCAAAGTAACACTTTCTCTGCTCTAAAATAGCATCCCCATATTTAAAAATAGAGAAAAAAGTAAAGAGACTTGACTGGCAGGCTCACTTTCTTCTAACTATTCAAATCACCCAAAGCCTTTAGGAAACCCATTCCTAAACACCCATGGCACATCTGTATCATAGATTTAGGTACTTGATTTTATACATCTTAGTACTTTATTGAATATTCATTCTATTGTGCTCAAATATCTACATTTTCTACTTGGCTTAAATCTTTTTATCCTGTCTGTCTGAAACCAGCCCTGCCTACTTTCTATTCCTGTGTCACTTAGTTCAGGTGCTCATCACCTCACTCTCTCTTGAGCCCATCAGTCCTTCACATTGTTGCCTGAATGATCTTCCCCAGCTACCTCTTTGGCGCCCCCATCTTATCATGGTACTTCTTGTTAGCTCCCAGTGTCTATGAGATTAAGTTCAGAGCCTTGGTCTAGGATACAAAGATCTTCCCAGTCACGTTTCAACCACATTTTTCAGCCCATCATTCCCCCATACACGTCTACCCTATTCTCTCACTGCACTGAATCGCTCCTGCTCATGATATTCTGTTTGGAACGCCCTTGTCCACTTCTGCCAATTCAGAGTTTCATCCAAAACTCATCATACAAACATACCCTCTTTTGTGAAAACTTTCCCAAACACACTGGGCTTAGTTAGCCCACAGTTCTCTGCCCACAGTTTTGTTCACGGCTACATATGATAATTATCACAGTCAGCTATATTACAACCATCAGTTTATAATGATTAAGCTGTGGTCTACTTAAGACTGGACTTGTTTTTTGACATCTTGGTATTCCTGGAGAATAACACAGGCACCTGGAAGGGGGCTCCACCAAACCAACTGAGTTGGCTGGGCATAATCAGTGATCAAATGAACTCCCTTTTCATACACTGAGTGACTCAAACATTCTACAGCACTCAAAATCAGAGATAACTCATGGCAGAGACTAGTGCGCTGCACTTCTCGTCAGTCTAGAATTTCCTGGTGGAAACAGATTCTACCAGAATAAGCAGTTCAACAAAAGTAATCAAGTTTCTGGAAATGAGATATCAGAAACTCAGTTTCATAACAATTCTGGGAGCCTAATAATTAACCACCTGAGTTTGCATGTGAGGTCACTGCACTGGGTGATGGCTGTCTCTAAGTGCTACAGAGCAGTTTGGAGTCCTTCACAGACAAACTTTATTGAGCAATATCTACTTGTCAAAATTTGGCTTTTAAAAATTATTCCATTAAGTATTTCTGACACTGTAAGGTATGTTAAATTCATATCAGAACTGTAGTGTTCTTTTTCTCCTATGTGAGTCTCTTCTAAACTGAATGGACCTTATTTACTTACTTAAAATCCTTATTTATATAAACCTTGCAAAGGATCATTTGGGAATGTGGCCACAGGCTGTGTTCTGTAGACTGGTAATATGTCAGGTAAGAATTAAATGAAGGTTAAGAAACTCAGACTCTCACTGAAAGCAGGGCATTGTACTAATTGAAAGTTTATAGTGAGATTATAGTTTGCCAGCGTAAAAGAAAAAAGATGTTTCTAGGTACCAGATTATAAATATTTAAGACTGCCAACTTTATCAAATTTAGAGGTCTAAATTCAAGTTTAAAATGTCAATTAACCATTTAAAATTTTCTTTCCTAGAGCCTCCTGCCATACTGGAAATAACAAAAGAAAGTATTGTGCCATATCATTTAAAACACTAGAGCTAGAATTCACAAATTTGGATATTATTTCCAAGAAGTTACAAGAATATCACTGTTATTAACTCAACTATTTCCCTGCATTTCCTGCCAGTCATGAGTCAATTTATTTTGCCTCCGAGTTCTAGATTTTTATATTTAATGTTCTTTTCTGGCCTGACAAAGATCATAATACTATGAATTATTACTGTGGGTTATAAGGGTTAGAGAATAAAAGAGTCTCTACTGCTACATCCTTCCCTGTAAAATACTTTTATTAAGTGCTTTAAATAAATTAACTCTGTAAGTAGGAGATAGGAATAATATGGAGAAATGAAACACAGAGCTAAAGTAAAACTTTCTTTTAGCTTATAGCACCTGTCACTTCCCAAGAAACTTTCATTACTGCTGCTAATAAGCAGTAAAAATTGTTAAGTGTTGCCTTTTTATTTCTTTCCCATTTTTCAGAGACTAAAAAGCAAAGATTAATGTCCTCAAAGTAGTAAGAAAACAGAAGGCCAAAGGCTCAGACAATCTACATATTAATTGGTCCCTGAATAATGAATAGATTATAAAATAGACACTTAAAACACTTCCATACATTATGTTTGAATTCAATATAACAGCATTCTCTGTATTTCAAATAGATATAAATTCTTTAAAATTATAAAACACACCAAAGAGCCATTAATTTAAAACGTTGAAGATGTACTATTATCTTTAAATGCCACTTCTCCCAAATCCATAATAAATAACAAGACTATTTTAACATTTAATTAATAAATGCTGGCTATCTTTGGTCAGAAACATCTAAAAAGAATGCCTTGTGTCACTTTCTCCAATTCTTTTCACTGAACTCATTTTTAAAAATCCTACCTTTACACTCTTCTTCCCTTCCTACTTACTTCCTCTTTTCTCTTTGAAAGGTACTTATTAGCATGTCCTTCTCTTTATTGGAAAAAATAAAAAATAAAAGAAAAAGCAGGAGTGAACAGTGAGAAGACTGTAACAGCTACAGTATAGAAGTTTCCAAATAACTTGAGGGACAGGTGGGGCTTATATGAAGTTCAATCTATGGGACAGAATTTATTTTTTAAATCAGGATGTGAACTTTGTAGCATTTTCAAAGCAACACAGTGAACCACAGGAAGACAAGACAGAGCCTCCTCTGCACAATGGGAATCTTTGACCAACAACACTATTGTTTTGCTGAACTTGATTCTCTTGTAACAGGACTCAACATACTAATTAAGTCAAAGCTGTACCATCTGGACTGTTAAAATAAAAGATGACACTGCATATTTACATACATAGCACATGTTACATGATGTGTAAGCATACAAATAAAATAGTATTTACTGTCATTACACTGAAATAAGCAGTATATGTTTAAATAAAACATACACTCAATTAGCAAATGAAAACAAGGTCAACTAAGTCAATTGTCACAAAATGCTCCTTTAGACACATGTACCGGATTTTAAAAACATAGATTTCTCTCATTAAAATAACTAGAAAATACAAAGAATGGTTAAAAAAAAAAAAAAAAGTTCTTTCCACCATTAAACACACAAAAATTGAAAAGCCTGCCACCATTTCCCTCTAAGCACTCCACTGAATCATGCAGATCAGCTAAAAACCATAATGAATGAAAATTTGGGTTAATAAAATTAATTTCAAACAAGCAAGCTAAGTGATTGACTTACAGGATCAGCTGGTGCAATGTTAGAATCAAATTGGGTCAGAGTTTGTGAGCTTGAAGAGCGTTCACTAAATGTCTCCCACTGCTGAACAGACAGAGGAGAGACAAGTCAGCATGATGAGAAAGATGGAGTAAAAGATCACCGGAGAAGATTTAGCAAAGTAATTCAGAGGTTGCACTGCAAGTTGTGTTTCGTAGGCCTGACAAAATTCCGTCAGTTCTATTTTTCCATAAACATTCTACATTATCTATGCTGGGTCATCTTGTAATGTAAAGTGAGCAGCTTCACAATCAAATGTACAGTAACAATTTATTGCAATCTCTATGGGAGGAATTCAAAGCCTTACAGAATTCAACTCAAAACACAATAAAGGAACAGAGTCTAAGTGGTATAAACGGTGACAAAAGAAAAATATAAAGGGGTTTGTCTTGACTAGAGAAAGAATAACTTCAAATCCTTCTTTTAAAATCCAAATGTTAATGCACTGATTTGGTGGTACTATGGAATTCTGAGTACCAAAGTTTTGGTCAAAACGAAGCAAGTCAGTGCGACTTGCCAGTGCGACCCCTGAAAGATGACTCTATTATGTATGTGCACATATTCTGTACATATGCATAGATATTTAATAAAATATAATTGAGATAAAATGCAAAGAATTCTGGAATTAATATAAGTTTGAGCTTATGTCAATCTGTAGCAAGTCAACCCCTGTAATCAGCATTACGAACAGGACCATGCCAGACCACAAGACAAAACTGCCAATCAGGCGCCCACCTCCAACCCCATGCTAGAAAAATCAGAATGCGGCCACAATGAGAGCAAATCAAGCAACTGAGTATGTGTTATATATAGAAGATGTATTTTGATATGAAATACTACTCTTCTAAAAGAGGTACACAAATATCATACCTCAAATTAGGTGGAGTGATAAGTGATTATTAATTTTAGTAAATTCCATTTGAAGATCTTAGTAATAAACAGTATAGGATTTTATATCAAAATCATATTAAAATTATCATTAAAATTTGATTCTTAAGAATTACCAGTTATACTCTGAAGAAGGAAAAACATCTGCACATATACAATATATACACACAAATGTTTACACACGGACACACCTACTCCATTAACCAAAATCCTCTTTTTATATAATTCAGTATAGAAAAGTATACATTTTTATGCTTCAAAGTTCGACTTACTATTTAAAATAGTAATATTCAATTTGAGAAGACATGTAGAAACTAAATGTTAGCAAATGAATACATTTATAAAAATTATCTACAAAAATGGCTAATGCAATCATTCAACAGTTTTCCCTAAAGATCAGTTTTAAAATCATAAAGTTAAGATAAACTAAGAAATACCGATGCATTCAGCGTGTTTCCTGAATAAAGAAAATCCACAGTGATTCACTTTTATCATGGGACATCACTTCAGAGAAGTGACTTACCAATATTTGTTAATATAATTAGTTTCTGCAATAATTATTGTTGCATAGGTACAGAAGGAATTTTTAAAATCCTAATTACCTAACTATGGAGAAAAGTTTAGATGCAGAATATATTTTCCAAAAAGAAGACATTTGTCTACCTATTTGGTGGCATGAGATTTTACAAGACTGTATGTAAGCTACCTGGAGAGCAGAGAAACGCTCTTGTCTTTGTAACCTGAGTATAATGGTTAAGGGCACAGGCTCTGGAGCCAGACTACTGGAATCCTAGTTACGCTGCACACCCTCAGGCAAGTTATCTAACCTCTCTGTGTTCCAGTTGTACCATCTGTAACGTGAGATTAATAATGCCTATGTCACAGGATTGTTATAAGGATGTAAAGAGTTAATATATGTAAAGAGCTTTTTGAACAGAACGGGCACATCAAAAGTGCTCAATAAATGTTACGGATTATTATTAGTGTTATCCCCTACAGTGCCTCATCCATATTTGCAGGTGCTGAATAAATATTTGTTGAAAGAATATTAGTGCTTTGAGGTAGAAAATTAAAATATAATTTCCATATCCTAAGTAAATTTTTAAAAATAAATAATTAAAATGTGTCAAAAATCAATGTCAGTTTTAGTAACATTTTGATTTTCCACACATAGTAAAAAAAACAATTATGACATTCATGTCCTTATTAGCAAACACCACAAAATGAAACTTGCTAAGAATATTTAAGAAGGGAAAATGCAACTGCTTAAATCAGATTTGAAAGGGACTTCCATTGCTAGTCTTTAATGATCACATGTGATTTTTATTTAGAATGAAGATGGGCTTTTGAACTGACATGTTTTAGAAAGAGTTGCTTTTATTTATGAACGGATATCAGTAAAAATACTCTTTTAAATCTGATACTGCTTTTTTAAAAAAAAAAGACAGAAATGAATAAAGGCAGCAAAAACAGTGGTTTCAAGAACACTGATCCTATTCTCCATAAAGCCTCTCTACTAGTAAATTCTTTCAAGGCTTAAATCTTCCCTCCAGAAAAACACTTATATAAATGGTTTTATATCCGACAGCATGACAGATGTATATTATAATGTCTCAGAAGCAGGTATCTGTGAGTACGCCATAAAGCAGCAGCAAGTACTTTAAACCTGCCAATTGCTTCTCTTGTTTTTCAGTTGTCCAAAATTAACTAGTGTCTCTTAAACCCAGTATTTTTCTGGCTTTAAAAGACACAGAAAGCACAGAAGCTTCAAGCACTATCTAAAAGTGATACGAAAAACTGTAAGGAAAAAAAATATAACTTGTTCACAAAGAGAAGTGCTCTAACAGGCTGAGCAGTGGTTTTCAATTGAAGTTCTACAGAGCATGAAGGTTTAACAGAGGGGCCTCAGAGGGCGCTTTGTGGAGGCAGGGCCTCAGGTCCTCTTCCCTTATTCTAATCTTAGTGGCCCTACTTTTATTGTTTTGTATAATGGAGTTCCAAAGTAATGGGGGGGTGGTTCTCAAATTCTGTTTTCCATGGCTGGCTTGGTCTTATATGACATGGTCTTTAACCACTGCATTTAATAGGGTTAAATCATTCCATTTTGTATTAAATAAAATAAATGACTATGAATAGCTTGGAATGTAGAAAATACTTTTTTCATGTGGAAAGCTGGTTTAGTGGCTTCTCATATCACTTCCAATGCTAAGATTCCAAATCTATTATCCCAGGCCTTGCTTACAGGAATGAGAAGGCAGTGTGACACAGCAGGTGTGCTAGCTGACTGAACGTCCAAAGGACTTGTGTTCAAATCTCTGCCCTTGTCCCTTACTGGCTGTAAGATATCTTGTCCAAGACATTTACCCTTTTGACTGTTAAGTTCATGCATCTGCCCCATCTAACTCACAGGGATTTAGTAGGAATGAAATGGTGGAAACTAAATGATAGTATATACATATGAAAAAGTACTTTGAAAACCTCAGAGTCATATAATTACAAATATCTATCACAGTCACATTTGATATGGTCCCTCAACTATGCATGCATGCTGAAAGAGCTATATGCTGAAATTACCCTGCTCGGAACTTCTTACCTTAAAAAAGTGAATGTTAGTGAGAGAAAAGGGAAGCTTTGCTAACCTCACTGCTCTGATTCAGCTCGGGCCAAGTCTGGTTTAGTGACGGCATTGATGGAGACTTGCTTGGAGGTGCTTCTGCAGGAGAGCCTGAATAACCTACCTCACCTGGCTGATCCCCAACGTCTGCAATTTAAAAAAGAGAAATTCTCTATAAACAATATATTTTAGTTTAGGAATATTTACTCATAAAAACCTAACAGAAGGTTTTCACAAGTAGTAATTTATAATCTGAATTTCCTTCTCTCACGTTCCCAAAACAAACATCTTAACAATCAGACAATCAGGCAATACTTATTCCTGCAACTTACTGTCTACCTGAAACCAGAGTTTTCCATGAAAATAAAATCTAGTTAGAAATAAGTAGAAAAAAGAGTGTTGTACATAGCAATGCAATAGGGCACATACTTTGAATCGTTTTCTAGTAGGGATGGATTTGTACCAGTTCCCAAAGTGTATTCCATGGAATATTAATCAGTAAGGTATTTTTAAAAATTAGGTTTTCTATTCAAATAAATCTGGGGATACTATAATTCCCTGTTGGAGTGTCCCCACGCACATTTGTATATCAAAGATTTGTCATGTTTAAATCAGTTTTTCCCAAATATAAACCTTTTTTTATCAGATAAAAATCCCTCAATATTCCCTTGGCATATACTTTGGGAACTGCTGATTTACACTAATTCTCTCGAATTTTCTCTACAAGTCTTCCTTGTTACCAAGAAGCAGCATATATTTTCAAGACAGACAGCAAAAGGAGAGAAAGAGCCCAGGCATGAGCAAAAAGCAAAGTCAATGAGCCCACACGAAACAAACTTTTATCATTAGGTTCACTAGCATTTACAGACTTAACTGAGAGAGCTACAAATCCACGACAGGATTTCAAAGTGGTTTTTAAAGTATTATGTGATAGCATGTTCTACTTTTAATTAGTTAAGGCCTCTCTAAGCTCTCAAATTGTAATTTAAAAACAGAAGGAATTTCAATGGTAACTAAATTCTCATTCCAATCTTCCCAAATTTTACATGGCTTTGAATATAATCCCAGTCTGAAAATCACATTGATTGCCAAATTAATGGGGAGTACCTAATCTGTTTAGAACCTGTATCAAAAATATGGCTCTAATATCTGTCACTATCTCATTGTTTGACCATGGGCAAGTTGAATAAAATAAATAGCACCCGAGTTTCTCCATCAGAAAGAAAGACATTTGCCATTAAATGTTAGTACTATACTTCAGATTCCTATATAGACAGCCATATAATAACTTAGCAATGTATAGGTTTTAACCTTCCAATCTATTCATAAGTAAATCCTTCACATTTTAGTGCCTAACACAGGACCTACCACATATTAGGCACTCAAATATTTATTGAATGAGTTACTTTTGTGTGTTCTTCTTCATTTAAATTCATTCTCCTTTACCATTATTTTTCTAGAACCAAAATTAACTACTGATACTTTGAAGAAGCCTCAAAATTTTTCTTCACCTATTCTGTTACATGACTATCTCAAAATACCTCCCTTTTACTCACCCTGACATTATTTCTTTATAGTCATATCACACTGCAAGTTCTAATTTGTAGTCCAGCATCATATTTTGATAAATTTTTGTTTTCTAAGATCAAGCATTGTTGCTATTTCTTTCTTAATTCTACCTCTTTCTCAGTAAAAGTGCCAAAGTGATATAGAACAAATAAGAGGCAGAAATGCTTTATATAACGTTCTATGAAGACCTCTTAACTCAAAGCTCTTAGAGAAAAACTAACGAAAAAATTATTTATAATAAATAGTAGCAGCAAATTCCTCATGGAAATAGCTTGTGGTTTTCAGTGTGAACAAAAATCATGGACTTTTTTTCCTATGGTAACAAAGGGAGATGAATTAGCCTAAGTTATTAAAGATGGTGGCGGAGCAGAGTCGCTCCCGGATGGACTCGCCGGTCTCGGCCTCTATGTTCGCCCCCGAGCCCAGCTCTCCGGGGGCGGCCTAGGCCGCGGCGGCTGCCGCCCAGCTCCACAGTGGCTTCAATTCGGACTGCAGCTAGGACAGCAAGGCGCTCGACGGCAAACTGGAGCTGGACCTCACCAGCAAGATGGTTCCAGTGAGCCCTACGTCAGAGCAGTATGACAGCCTACTTCGGCAAATGTGGGAGAGGATGGACGAGGGATGTGGGGAGACCACATATGTCATTGGGCAGAGATCAGGAGACACGGGTTTGAGCCCTGGTCCGGGAAGATTCCACATGCCACGGAGCAGCTAAGCCAGTGCGCCACAACTACTGAGCCTGCACTCTAGAGCCCGCGAGCCACAGCTACTGAGCCCACGTGCCACAACTACTGAAGTCCACGTGCCTAGAGCCTGTGCTCCGCAACAAGAGAAGCCACCGCAATGAGAAGCCCGTGCACCGCAACAAAGAGTAGCCCCTGCTCGCCACAACTAGAGAAAAGCCTGTGTGCAACAACGAAGACCCAACGCAGCCAAAAATAAATACAAAGTAAATAAATTTATTAAATTAAAACAAAACAAAAAAAAAAACCAACAGGAAAGGGAGTTAAAGAAAGAAGGATAATAGCTATAGATTTGATAGTTTACCGGAAGTGAAACTCTGTCAGAAGGATGGTGAATGAAGAAGCGTCTTTAAAAGATCTCCCAAAGCAGATATTAAAGAAAAGAAAAATAGAATAAAAATAGTATTAACTATAGGATGATTAATTTTCAAAAGAACCTATTTAAAAGTCATACTGCATTATTATTTAAGTTTCAAATGTCACCTTAAGGCAAACTGGGGCCCTGATTTGACTTGTCTAGACCTCTGTTCTCCTGTTAGTCTTCTACTGACAAATTTAGGGCCAGCGTGTACACCATCCCCACTGCAGGGAAGTTCAGATTTGGGATGGATTCTGGGTACCTCTTTGATTCACTAGTACCAGGCTGCAGTGGGTCCAGCCCCTTGAGGCTAAGAACTGAAGTGTTATTCACCCAAATAATTATACTTCATAGTCATTCCAATACAGTTATTTTCCTACAGTAGCAATTCTTAAACTGCGAACCATGGACTCCTGGGAGTCCCCATGACACTGTTGGGGGGTCTAAAACGTCAAAATTATTTTGTAATAGTAATAATGCTTTTTCTCTGTGTTGGCATATGCACTGATGGTGCAAAAGCAATGGTGGGTAAAACTGCTAGCTTCTTAGCAAGAATCAAGGCAGTGGCACCTAAATATACAGTGATTACTGCTACAATATAGCAGTCATTGTATTCTTTACCACCACGCATTCCAGTTAAAATACGTAAAAATAAATAAATCAATAAATATGCATGACAATTTCACTGAAGGATGTTCACAATTAAGCAGTAAAAATTATTAATTTTATTAAATCTCACCCCTGGAAACACATTTTTAAAATATTCTGTGGCAAAATGGGAAACAGATATGAAGCACTTCTCCATATTAAAGTGCAACGGTTGTCTCAGTGTGATTCAGATGTCAGCTGAACAGGCCACTTTTTTCGTGGAACGCTATTATTCTTGAAAGAACAGGTGATAAACTGTAATTATTCAGACATGGCTATTAGGCAGGGATTTTCTCAAAAATGGATTAAGTGACCCTGTCCCTTCAAGGAAAATAACAATTTTCAGTATTTGCTCCTAATGACAAAGTTTGAGCTTTTAAGGGAAGATTAGAATTTTGGAAAATGTATATCCATGTCTATAAGCTCAAGAGCTTCCCAGTACTTCCTTGATAAGATAGGTTGTGATATTAACAAACACACTTTTTGATATTTTATAATAAAATGTCCCAACATTTGAAAGAGCTGTACAACTCAATGAACTGATATTTTACAAATAATCAGTGCATTATGTTACAAAGCCGTGCATGGGCAAAAGATTCATTCAAAGTGCAAGACAGATCTATGTAACAGTACAAACAATTCATTAATATGGTTTCAGCTTTTACACTGCAATTAACCTTTAAGAAATTACCATTTGTTGAGTTTTGTTGCAGTACCAAAGAATATCCAAAATTATCTGAAAATAGTCCTCCCTTTTACTATGTGAGGCCAAATTTTCTTCACGTACTAAGGACTGGCAACCTTTTTCTGCAAAGGGCTAGCCAGTAAATATTTTAGGCTTTGCAGGCTATAAGGTCTCTGTTGCAACCACTCAACTGTGTTGCTGTCAAAAGCAGCAGCTATAGGTAATTCACAAAGGAATGGGCTTGGCTGTGTTCCAATAAATTTTTATTTATGGATGCTGAAATTCAAATTTCATATGTTTTCATGTGTGATAAATATTAATTCTTTTTTGAAAACAAAAACCACTCTTTGCTCGCAGGTTATACAAAAGCAGTCAGCAGACTGGACCTGGCCTCGGGGCTTGGTGTGCCAACCCCTGACACGCCTCAAACAGAGTAACACACCCATCAGACTGAATGCAGAGTGCAGCCAGCTGGGATTCTAAGCTGTCTTCTATTCAACCCAATATGAACGAGATTAGCAAAAGTGTACAACAATGCCACCTTTCTCACAATTTTTTTATTTTGGAGAATATGGTTATTTTCCTAAAAATACCTATGCTGATATGTAAGGGGTTCATTCTTGATATTTTCAAATAAAGCAGTAAGTATTTTTAAAAAATGTATCAGTTTTAATTTCTAATAGGGTTACTATTGACAGATCTAATCTACAAAAAGAAAGTCTTTTTTGGGGTTCACAAAAATTTTTAAGAATGTAAAGGGGTCCCTAAGATGAGAAAGTTTGAAAAAAATCACTGTCCTAGAAAATTCAAAAATTATCTCTGGAATAAATTAGCAAAATTACACATTGCTTCTTTCCTAACTTCATATATAGAACGACAAATGGCAGTAGAAAAAGAGCAAATTACCTATGTTCTAGAAACTAACAGTCATGAGTCTGGGAAGAGGCATTAGGTCTGTAAATAAACTACACTTCCTTCAACTTGGCTCCTTATAAATACTCCAACAAAGAGCTTCATAGCCGCCCACAAAAGTTAGTCTTTAAGACTGTATCCTTACGGAGGCAGGGGTGTAGTTTTACTCTTACCTGATGCAGTGTTCCAACCTAGCCTCCTGCTGGAACACTGTGTCAACCCTGCCTCCCTCCTGAGGGTTCTGCTCTGCCCCTGACATCATCAGAGCATCAGGGCTGAAAAAGAAGAGCATGAGCCTAAATTATTTGTTAAAGTCAACCCCAAAAGGGCTTTTATGCAAAAAGTATTTCCATGTATAAAAGTGTGCCTGGAAGGCACAACCCAGTGTGATCATACTGATGTACTGTCAATCTACATTTAAAAGTTAGTAATGATAATATGAAAAGTGCAAACCTTATTTTCAGGATCGCACTAGAAAATAAAAACACTGTCAGTAGTTTTTATCCTCCTAGGCTCCATAGACCCTAAAAAGTTCCCAGATTCAGTTCAGTTCAGTGTACCTGCTGAACAACCTCTTTCTTAAAGAGAAAGAAACTCTTTCAGTTTCATTCTGGTTTATAATCTACCCACCCCAAATTTCTCTTATTTTCCTAGTATTATACTCAATATACTAAAAAATTGTTTCAAAAATGACTGCCAGCTATTATCAATCTAATAGAAATATATACACTCCCTAAAGTCTTATGGTTTAAAACTTATTTTCTTTTCAAGTAGCAAAACAAATCTAGGAAGAATTCTTCAATCATGTAGGTTCAAGGTTCTAATTTCATTTATCAGCTTCATCTAAGCAAAAAGTAAATATATCTTTTATTTATTTGAGAAGTGAATATTATTTGTACAAGAAAAAAACATTTAAAATTTAAAAAAACAGGTGTGGATAAATTTTAAGTTTAAAAAAACCCCTATAAATAGTACCTTTTTCATTCACACTTAAAAGACAGGGATAAGCAATGCATATGCAGAAAGAAATTAAAGACTTAATTTAAGATATGCTTTGTTTGCCTTGAATGATATTACAAGGATCGAAAAACTAAGTTGCATTTCCAAAATTAATTCCACTTCTCCCCAATACTCCACAAAATGGGAACTTACTCAGTAAACAGATCTTAAGGACTATGTAGTAGTCCATTAGTTTTGAATTAAAACCAAAGATTTTAAAAAAATGGAAGTAAAAACATGTCCAACAAGATTTGAAAACAATAAAACATTTACCCCAAATACTAATTAAATTGCATCTGTTGTCTTTTTTTTTTTTTTTTTTGGCAGTACTGATCAACATTTTATAGCAAATACTATTTGGCTCAGCTATTATACTTCAAAGACTATTACCCACAGATATACAGGAGGTTTCCATTATCTAAGTATAGCTAAAAATGGAAAAAGCCCACTTAAAGTTAATCCACTTAAAATAAGGATTAAAATTTCATAAAGAGAAAAAACAACTAAACTGGGGCGTTTTCTTCAAGACTTACACAGAAAATGAGTAGAAAGAACAAACCATAAAAGATGTTAAAGATTTTGGGTGAAATTTGGTGGCAAAATTAATAAAAGCATGAATTCCGTCAGTGAACATTTACTGAGGGCCTATAAGTAAATACAGTAAACAAAGATACAGTATTGAGCAAGAAGACAAGGCTCCCATTTATTTCCATGGAGTTCTCGTCCTAACAGAGCAAGACGGACATCCTTCACTTCATTTTGACTTTCACAACACAATCTTAAAGAAAAAAGCTCATTTCTGCAAAAAATAATTAAGGGTATCGTTAAATATTCCCAGGGACTCTTACTAAATCCACTGATATTTAAACCATAATCTTTTAAAAGCCCCTATTGTGTCATTCTTGCAGAGATTTTCTCCTTCAAGTATTAGCTAGCCTTGTGTGTCACTGTTTTTGCCAGGAGTTTGAGGAGTTTAATTATTTTGTCCAGTTTCACTAAATGGTGCACCTTTGCCAGTATTTACAATTGTACTGATTCATCACCTCCAATATCCCACTATCTGAAAAGAAATGACACAAGTGTTAAGAATGTATACATATATGGGGTGGGGGGCTTGAGAATTAATTCCTTAGGTTAGTTAATGATGAAAAGGTAAAGTTAATGATGAATATTAGTGCCTATTTTCATTTTCCTCTGCAACTAAAGGCACTTGGAGAGTAAATTTTCCAAAACAAAGATTCGAGGTTCTCTGTACAAAGCAAAAATATATGTATCTTTTTTTTTGCAACACCATTTTAAAAGTAAAGCCAGGAAACTACCCGAAAATTCCATCAATAACAAACTGGTTGAATTAAGGAACATTCACTAATTATGATAAAGAATGTGACAGCTCTATATGTAACAAAGTGCAGAGATGTACAACATTATTAGAAAAAAATCAAGGATGTACAGTGTGAATGCACTTGTGTAAAAACAGATAGCTGCATGTGTTACTTCTGCAGGCTTTTATGTTAAAATTTTCTGGGTGAACACAAGAGAAACTCTTAACGTTGATTAACTCACATCAAGCTAGTCTCAAGTATGTATTTTTGGCAAATGACTCATAAATAAAAAGTCTGGCTTTTAAAAATATTCATGTTAAAAGTACCGCTAGGAAAAAAAAGAAAGTACCACTAGGAGCTTGGGGACCTATGCTATGCACCATATCAACAACAATGAAACACATGCTCAAGTTTACTGTACAAAGCAGCGATTATGGAGGAGGACACAGAATAGTGAACAAATTCCTTTACCTCTCGGAGCATCTCAAGCAGATACTACTGAGGTGCTCATGTGAGCAGTGTGGTGTGAAGACAGGAAACAGTTTTAAACAACAAGTGGCTCAGCCAACTCAGTCATTTCAAAAATGTGAACGCCTACTTATGTGTACTCAATTTGCACCCTGCTAGGTGCTTAAACATGATGAACAAGACCAATCTGGTTACTATCTGCCCAGGAACCTCTAATCTAGTTTAAGAGAGATTGACCAAATAATCGCAAAAAATATACGTAAAATTGCAACTGTGCTACAAAGATGATTCTTTGGAAATTGAGTGTAAGAGGTGGAAAAAAAAAAAGAGGTGGAAATTGAGTTTAAAATGTATAATAACTCAACGTGGTTTTTTTTTTTTTTCTTTAAGATACAATTGTGGTAGGATAGCAGGTCACCTTAATCTTTTTTTTTTTTTTTTAATAGAAGATAACCATTCCTAAGAGGGGGGAGGGATAAATTGGGAGACTGGGATTGACATATACACACTACTATATATAAAATAGATAACTAATAAGTACCTACTGAATAGCACAGGGAACTCCACTCAATACTCTGTAATGACCTACATGGGAAAAGAATCTAAAAAAAGAGTGGATATATGTATATGTATAACTGATTCATTTTGCTGTACACCTGAAACTAACACGACATTGTAAGTCAACTATACTCCAATAAAAATTTTAAAAATTTAGAAAAAAAGAAGATAGCTATTCCTAGATTACCATTCTTTCTTGAATTCAGCTTCAGAAAGCTTCCACAGATGAATTCTTGTATGTTTTCTTTTATAAGACAACGAAAGTCAAGTTTCCCTTTTTATTTACTCCAGCTGTCAAATTCAGTGATGCTCAATGTTAAATATTTTAATTCAGGTCTACACAAGTACTTCTACCTCTGGTCCTTCGTTGTTCTGTTTTATCTGGTATATTTAACCCTATAAATCTGTTCAAATGACTTTGGAAAAAATACATATATATCCCACCTATGTTTGCATGCCTACAGAAAGCTTAGCTTGTTACTTCAAGCAACTGTAACTCAAGTCATCATTATTCATCATCTGTTTTTCTGTAAGAGTTATTTAAATTGTAAATATAGAATACTTGTGGAGCTAATATTTTAATATGTCCCAACATCATAAACTTAAAACAAACGACTGTATTTCCAAAGACAGAAATGTTAAGGAAAAAACCCTACTTTAAAAATGGCACACATTTAGCATAATTTACTCAATAATTATTTACTGAGCTACTTAGTCCATGCCTGCAAAGTGCTAGGTCCTGAGGATACTACAATGAATATGATACATTTCCTGTTTTTTTAAGGCGCTCAGAGTGTAGTGGTAGAAAGAGGAAAAAAAAGAACAGGATTCAGCATAATGTGTTCAGCATAATGAACAGCACATAGAATATGCTGTGTGAGATCAGAGAAGATAGAAACCAACTTTGCCTGCACGGCACGAAGTCTCCACAGAAGGAATATTTATGATAAGTTCTCAGGTCAGCCAAAAGAAAGTGTTTGGGTATGCCTCCTTTAACTGGGAACTTCTAAAAACACAGCTATTTTAAAATGGTTTTTAAGGATACTGATTGAATCACAGTGTCACATGACAATTTCTACATTCAAAGGACTTTGTGTCATGAATCTCAGGCTTATGATAGGTAGGAGAAAAAAGATTAAATGGTTCTTCCCACCTCAAAATAGAACTCCAAATTGATCATTTATACGTAGGCAAAGCAGATTTTAATCTAATATTTATTGTGTGGTCAAAATGTTTACAATAAATTTGATTGGAAAACCATATAATATTATGTTAGAATTGGAAAAAACTGAGTCTTTGACACCTTTAAAATTATAGTTAGAGCAATAGTGTATAGATACATGCAGGCAAAAAACCAGAGTGTCTCTTTGCTAAACAAATCTAACAGGTGTAAAAAGACAAATGCCCAGGAAAGAACTTCTTGCATCATCAGCCTTAAAATTCCGTCAGTAGATCAACATGACAAAGAACCAGACTTTACTTAAATTAAAGAAAGAAAAAAAAGACTCTACTGACTACATGCAAAAGCCAGATTCACCTATCTGAATCCAATAGATAACAAGATCAGACAAGTCTCTAGAAAATGACATATAATAAGCTTGACTTATTTCTTGTATTAGTATGCTATCAGTTTTTAAAAACTTAAAGTCATAGAAAAACTCTACATACGAGCCCAATTTATAAATCAATGATGCAGCAAGTCTGTAGCTATCAAAATTGCTTCCCTTTTGGCTACTAGCAAAAAGCTAAATAAAGAAGTGATTTTTGTTTATTTCCTAATTAGGTAAACCAAAGAACTCTGAAGCAAAATTATCTGACAAAAACACTTAGCTTTCAGCTCAAGTTAGAGGGTAACTGACGCCAAATAACTACCTGAAATGATTAGTCGAATCCTAGGATTCTCACAGGATAATGTTTCTAAAAAACTGAAATCAACAGTAAATTATTTAATCAACCTATTGGTTGATAAAAGGTCAGGATACAATTCAGGTCTTAAAATATGAATGGCATCAAATCCACATTTCAGGTGGAGAAACAGAAGGAAAAAATAAGAGTAAATGGTTAGAACTTGCCCAAGGAAGGTCACAGAGTAATTAGCAAAACTAGAAGCACACTCAGACTCTTAACTCCAAGGAGACTGTTCTCTTCCTGACAGTAATGACATGTACATGGTTCTTTCCGTATAATTTAGACAGTGAAGTCAGATGACTTGCATTTCTGAGTTAAACAGACGTTGCCCTTTTAAGAGCCAAATTCCATTCTATCTTCTCTTTTTAAAAGCATAAAATTCCTTCCAACATAAAATACAAGAGAATTTAGATAGCAAAATTGAAAACAATAATTTAGTTTTAATTAGGCGCATTAAGAATTTAGCATTAATTTCCTCTTATTCATTCAGAATGTGAGAAAAACATATTCATTTTTTACCCCTTGTAGTCTTATTTCCTTTTAAAGAAAGCTACCAGTAAATATGAGCACTTATAAAAGCATTCTTGTAAACATTAAAAAAAAAGCACTATCTACAATCAAATACAAATTTCCCAGATTTCTTTAGAGTCTGAAGAAAAGAGGTGGGCTTTTTAAAGGAAAATGCTTGCGGACTGCAGAGGTCTAAGGATAAACCAGGCATTCCCTTCAACAAATCAAGATGCATTAAATGAAAAAATGTTGATAATGAAGACAGGCTACTTTACCCACTTCAATTTATAATGCAATTAAAGGCAGCAAAGTAACAAGACACTATGAAATGCTCTTCAGATCTCTGCAAGTCACTAGTGTAAGGTGAAATAGTGGCATGTATTCTTTATCTCTTTATTTAAAGTTTACTAAATAAGCCAAGCCATTAATCCAGGTTCAGCCTGTACATCCTATTCTGAGGGCAAATCTACGTGCTTCTGATGAAATGTTTATGCTCTTAAACTAAGTTTTAACGTCCATCTTTATTTTGCTTTTAGAATCAAGTGTTATGTTTATTAAGGCATGCAATCAGGTCTCTTCAGCTCCCAATCTTACCTGCTGAATCTTCCAAATCAATCAGTTTGGGCATTAAGCTTTCAGGGAGTTTTTCCGGTAAGTCGTAGCCATTCTTCCTAGCAACTACCAGATGAAAAGCAGCACAAAACTCATCCAGTGTCAAGGCTCCATCTTTATCAAAGTCTGAGAGTTCCCTAGAAGAAAAACTTATTATTAATATAATCATATTCTGCTTTGATTCCCTTTAGGTCTCAAAAAGAACAGAAATCCTTTCCCAGAAAATAGCAATCTATAATTTTTAAAATTCCATAGATGGAAAGATATGTAATAAAACATATAGCAAACTGTTAACTGTAGGCAGCGGGCAGATGGGTGTTCAAGGAACAATTCTTTAAACTTTTCTGTATGCCTTAAATTCTCATAATAAAATGCTGAAAAAACAGTCCCAATAAATAAAGTCACCAAAAAATGACCCTTAAACCATATGCATTTTTAGTAACAGGATTTAGTTAAAGCTAGGCTTAGTTAGTAAGTCACTGAAATTTTAAAAAACCGTTTTTATTGTTATCAAACTTCTACATGTATGCACTTTAAAGCATCCAATAGAATTACAAGGCTTGATACAAAGAAAGAGCAGCCCCACCCTGATGTCGATTTTCTGGTTGCAGATGCAACCATTTTTTATTCATTACCTTAAACTACATAAATAGCATGCATATATCGCTAGTTCTTGATTTTTCGATTTTAGGCATTATCTACCTACTTCCTACCATAGCATCCTATGCTTCTAAAAACCTTAATAACAAAATAATTTAGAATGTAATGAAATTCATTGATGTACAGTAGAAATAACATTTGTTTATCCAATAATTGTTTTAAAAAACAATTTGTGATTGTAATTTGTGTTTTAATGGCTAATTTCAACTACACAGCAGCTATCCTGAGTCTCAGTCTATATTTAAATGGCAGCTAAGCATGTCCTTAAGATCATGCCTTGGTATAGGACTTACTAAACTTGTTAAAAAACAAATGTGATAAACATAACCATGTATGAGCAAACTAGCTTTTATTCCACACATTATGCTTTCAACAAGAAACAGGTGACACAGCTTAAATAATTTTATAGCACATTTTAAAGAACTACTACAGTGTTATCACTTATTTCTTTTCTAAAGAGTGAGAGAGAAGCTGGCTATTATAAGGCAATACTGAGTTCTTTGAGACTATTCTTGAAAACGTTACTCTAATAGTTTATTTTTTAAAGTTCAAAAATCTACCTGCTATAAACTCCTCTGAAACAACCCACAATACCCAACTAATGATATACCACACTTACCAAATATGAGAAAGTTCAAGAATAGGAAGTTTTGATTTTGTAAAAAACTCTTTAGCTGCAGATCCTGAAATATTAAAACAGTGTTGTTTAATGTTATTCTGAACTTACAGCTCCAAGGATAAAATGTGAGGTAAGAGTCTTAAGACTTTTGTCACTGAGAAAAAGGTAACCTTAACATGTGTACATGTCATGTTTTTGGTTTCCAGCGATTATAAAGTTTTTAGGCAATTTGAGAATTAATTTATCCTTTATCATCTCTGACCAATAAAACCATGTTTTTGAGATTATGAAATTGAGATTGTCCTATCCCATCTAGAAGAACTTCTGTTTTTAACAACTCACCTGGAATAAATCCGTTTAGATCAGGCTGAATGGTTTTAAATTGATTTACATAATACTGTCTTTGTTCATCTGTTATTTTCCAGGGATCGTCATAACTACTGGATTGCCTACGAATTTCATTGGCAGTTGTAGCTGATGCTACAGTTCGTACTGTTGTCTGGTCCTGTAATGAAACATTTTTTCCTCAGTACAGTATCTATCTATATGATTACGTGGACCAAGATTGCTAGGTTACTTATCTTTGAAAGTAAAACTTACTTTTTGTGGATGTTTAAAAAATAAGAAGTCTTCAC
The DNA here is from genome assembly GCF_965194805.1 of Balaenoptera borealis. Lineage (NCBI taxonomy): Eukaryota > Metazoa > Chordata > Mammalia > Artiodactyla > Balaenopteridae > Balaenoptera > Balaenoptera borealis. Next base: position 25,160,873 of record NC_138873.1, on the reverse strand, counting down.
AAACTCATCAGCAAACCACATATTTGTTATATAGGTTATTAAACGTTTTTGCACAGTGATTATATAAATGTGTAGAACGACAGCAATATGTAAGCAACAGAAAGTTATGTAAAATGTGCTAAGAAAGCCAAGCAAATATATTCCTAGATGCAGAAACCTTTCAAAACTTCACTATGGAATTAGCAAGAAAATCAGCCAAAACTTTCAGTGAAACATTCCAATGAAAACAGACTTGAAGAAAACGCAGAGTTCTGTTTTTGTGTAAAAGAGTGAACTTGCATTTATAAAATTTGCAACAGCAAAATAGGAAAACAATGACTGCAGCAATACTCTGAATGAAGCAAATAAAAATGCAATACCAATAAAATGTCACACCTGGACAGAAGCAGGATGCATGGTTAAAAGAGTACTGGTTGGTGGAGTATCTGCAAAACTGACCCAATTTTCTTGAGGTGGAGGTGGAGAATGCCCTGACCATACTGCATCACCAGCAGAAGAACCTAAAAGCAGAATGGGTAAACATGCTGACTCATTTTTGGAGAAAAAAAATAAAGTTACCAGGTTTTTAATGATAACAAATCACCACACACATATAAAAGTTTTCTTTTTAATGCTAACTTTGAAGAAATGTTAACAATTTCCAAAACGGAATCTTTTCTGTCAATTTAAAATTATACCTCGTTTGGTACAACCAATTTATTGCTGTAATAAGCAATATAGCAGCAGAATCATTTTTACAACAAAGTGTACTTCCCTTCACTAATATAATCTATACCTGGGAATACATCCCTAGGAATATTTATTTTTTCATTTTACCCTTCAGAGAATCTGATACCGATAAACTTTTGTCTAAGCATCATAGATATAAATAAATGCAATTGCCACTCTTCAAAGTGATATATCTACTTAGAAACTTTCACAGTTGGCTTTTGCTTCTCTTTAAGGCACTTAACGTATAATTAAAAATTGACTTGGAGGCAACTCTTAAAGGAACACTATCAAGTTTTCTTCAATTTACAACCCTTAATAAATGTTACTTTTAAAAAATTTCTAAATACCTGATTGTGCTTCACCAAAGGGAGACCAAAATGGCCCAGGTCCTGCAAGAGGCCTCTCACTGTTTCCTCCACTGGGATGGCGGCTGTGCTTCCTCCATGTGTGTGGAGAAGTTGGTGGAGACTGCTGTGGCGAAACTACTGGGGATACAGGTTCCTAGAAAGAACATCATTACTTTAAAATTTAAATTTTAAGGTAACATTTTCATTACTAAGGTACTCAATACATGTTTCAGTGTATGCATTCGCACAGGACATCAACTGATAGCATTTACACGCACGTGCTTACCTGCTGATCTGCAGATGTACGAGGCTGGACAGTATCATGGCTTGTGGATCCCTTTTTCACTTGCCCCCTGCCCGGTGGTGGGGGAATTACACCAGAATAAGACCCTTGATTTTCAGAATCTGAAGAATATGAGGCTGCATGACGAGATTCCTGTTCATTCTTTGAAGCAACAAATCTTGGCAGAGGAAGGTCCTTTACTGTTAACCACAAAAATAATTATTACTTCAAAATAAAAAAGGGTATACACATGAAAAACTGAAATAAGAGATGAATTTGACATTAGAAAGAATTTTTGCAAAAACTGATACAGAAACAACAGACACTAAATGTTTATCTCTACAAAATTCAGATCATCTCCCTTAGATTGTTTAGGGAAACTCTAACCTAGAAAGAAGTAGTAACACCAAACTGCCCTTAAGGAGTTAAGCTGTATTAAATGTTCATTGCATGTCTGGCCCTATGCTTGTACTTTGTATCTATCTCGTCTCATAACCATATCAACCCCATTTTACAGAGAAAGAAACTGAGACTCCAAGATGCCAAGGTCACTGACAGTTAGGATTTGCACCCAGGTGAGTCGGACCCCGAAGCCTAGGCTGTTTCTACTCACACTGGTTCCCTAAAGGAAGATGTTAGAGCTCTAAGCAAAATAAGAATATGTCACTAAGTTTGAGACTAGATTAATCTAGACATTTTCATTGCAGAAATTCCTGAAAACATCTTACTGTTCACCTACCAAGGACACAGAACAAGGCGTTAGTTATACCCACCCACTTTAGTCTAGCTTATGACACTCCTACAGGCAAATATTCTACATTCAATTTTAAATACAGAAGAGGATAAAAGACTGAGAATTTCTCTGCACACTTTTAGACTAGAACAATACAGCAGCAGAACCATTCTTAGAAGAAAGTGTACTTCCCTCCACCATGATTACCAGAATTTCTCTTTAGTATCTCCACATTAAGAAGAGAAAACATTGTTTATTCAGCATTTATGTAAAGGAATTCAAAATTACCTGAAAAGAATGTAAACTCTTAACTCTAGAACAATGATATGTGGCAAACCAGAGCTCCACAATGAAAACCTCTGGATGACTAATAAACTGAGCTGGTACTTAAAACTATGTTATAAAAATTCTAACATCAGAGAAAACCTCAAGTTTTCTCTTGCCCGCCTTTCCTATGAAAACCAAAGAACTCTGCATTTAAGTGCCTACCTTTATAGAATTTCCATCTACTTAGGCATCAATGAGCCTCCAAATAACAGAAAAACAAATTATCCTAGGTGACATTTGTAAGGTGGTTAGATGCTTGTATTTGGGTTTTAGTCTGCCAATATTTTTAATACTGTGTCTGTCAAAGTTTTGGTTAACTTATTCTTTCTAATTTCAAATGTAGCTTTCATGGCTTTTCCAAACAGGAAAACACAAAGTATAATGTTGTTTTATACTTAGTTAGTAGAAAAGAATATAAGGAAAGCATATATGAAGATGGGCACTATAATTCATCATTTACCTTGATAAAATTATTCATCTAAATTCTAAGCAATTTTTAGTAAATTAATTTTTAAAAATCACCACTTTAACAGTTTTTATATTACCATCAAATGTGTATGAAGTACATATATGCCATAACAGAGTTAAGATAGACATATTTTTCTAATATTAACAAACGAAAAGTGCATGGTAGTAAAAGTTATGACACTAACTCAATGTCACAAATGCCAATGAAACATCAGAAAGACCCAACAGTTCTGACTTTACTTCATTTGTGATTAGAAGTTCATTTTCATTTCAGTTACTAATATATTCCATATTTACCTGTATTTATACTTTCCACCCTTAAAGGGAAGCCAGACTGGGCAACAGCTACAAGTTTCAAAGCAATATAGAACTGACTTCTTCCAAAATAACCAAGTCTAGTTGCACCACAAAGCTCCATAATCTATAAAAGAACACAATGTTAACATTAAGAATTATGACAATAATTCTCCACATAAGCAGCTATCTAACTTCTGTTTATAACTTCTCCAAAATACATAGCTGACATATGGTATATTACTCTCAACTTACAACCAACTTCCTCAAGTTTCAGGTTTAAATGTTTGAAAATAAAAAGGCACTGACCTTACAATAAGAGGGTTGTCATTCTCCTATGTATTAAAATTCATGTGATAAGCAACTACATTTTATTAAGAATCATATCTTTTAGAAACAAATGACCATCTACTCTTCTTCATAAACACTGTGCATACAATAGGGCCAAAAGTTTCTGCAACTCATAGATTATTAAGCAGCCATTTAAAGTAAGTCCTAAAATGACATACTAAGTGGGAAAAGGCAGGATGCATAATTTTAACTACATAAACACAACTTTTAAAACAACCAGATATATAAAAATTCTACCAACAAATTTGTTAGGTGAGATTAACAGTATGGTTTTTTTCCCTCTTATTTTCCAGATTATATTTAACGTAGTTATATTACTTTTCTTTAAAACAACAATTTCTGTTTGTTTGCTTTTTTTTTTTTTTTTTTAAAGCATGAAGGCTTTCAAGGATCATTCTAGTCACTCAACAAGTATTTCTCGACTGGCTACTATAAGTATCAGACTAGAAAAGAGAATTTTAAGTTACAAGATTAAATTATAATCCCAAAAGCTGGAGTAACATCTACTACACAGACATCATCAAGTAATCTTAAAACAAGCACTAAGTATCCTTGTCTCAGCTTCTCAAAAAATTCAACTTCTTGTACAAAGGGAACATATTTTGTCTATTTTCTTTTTCCCAAAACACTCAAAGGAAGATTAAGGTACCTGAGATGCTGTGGTACTAAATCAGAAGTATTTACTAGAATTGCAAAGAAGCACCTAGCAATGGTTCAGCAACATATCACAGTAACAATAACCATTTGTGTACTTGCACAAGGAAAAAAGACAGTCATTTTTGTTGTGAATAATCAGCACAGGAGGAAGCTGCTGTTGTGCCACTAAGGGGCATCACTTCTGTGTAAATTTTAAAGGGCAAGGAGGATAAAGGGGCAGGTTTACATTAAGGGAACTATGAGGAAAAGGAGGGCGAGAGTTAAGAATAGAAGAGCACACAGCCTTACAGCCTATGCAGGCACTGTGTTATGGTTATTGTGCCCACTTGGAACCCCTTACGGGATCATTTCACATCTTAGATTACTTTGGCTTATAAACCAAAGCGTCTAAAATATTCCAGGTAAATGCCAGATAAATAACGGGAAGACCTAAAAGGAGATCACCTGTAGTTTCTTTATCCTTGTTACATCCGTTTCAGGTGCCTGTGGGACTTTCAGGGGGAGTTACCCGGGGAACAGTTAGAAACACAGAGGTAGTGTTCAGAAGGGAGCACGTTGAGGAGATATGCTCCACAGATGGGAAGCAGACAGGAGGTGATGACTGAAGTTGGGGGAGTAAATGAGACTGCCAGCAAGCCCAGAGCAATGAAAGGAAACCTAACAGGCAGGTATAAAAAGGACCCTATGAAAGAGATAGTGGGAAAAAGTACCAGCAGGAAGTGGGAAACCAAGGGTGGGAAGAGGCTTTGGAAGGTGGAAGCAAGCCTTAAAACAAACAATCATTGCACATACAGGTTTAGGTACAGGGTGTTCAAGATGAAAACCAATGTGAACTCACCACAAGAACAGATAAAAATTAATTATGGAATAGCCATATAATGAGAAAAATATGTAGCCTTTAAAACTCACTTATAGCATTAATGTTATGAAAACAAAAAGCAGAACACAAAGCAGTGTATACATAAGCATAACCCAATTCTATTAAGATATGTACATATAAGAGGTAGTGAATATGCCAGCGTTTATTTCTGGGTGCTGAGATTAAGGGATATTTCTCTGTTTTCTTTACATGAGACTGTATTTACTACCCAAAATATATAATATCATTTAATCAGAAAAACGATAAATATTGATAATTTCTAAAAAGGAGAAATAGTGGGATCCAATAAAAAAAAGGGGGGGGAATGTACTCTATGTTTTGCAATTAGGTTTTTGCTGCTCGAGCAGTTATCGAGACGCGGTAGGGTAAAATCTAGTTTGCAATGGGTTAAGGAATAAACAGGAGGAATTTAAGTAGAAAGACAGGTACAAAACAGGTTAAGATATTTGGCTTTGAAAGAAAGTAAGTTTACAAGGGTGATTTTGCTTCTCTTAAGTCTCTGAGCTAGTCAGCAGAACAGGCACTAGAAATCAGGTCTTTTGATTACAAACCCAAAGCTCTTCCCAGGACGTGGGGTGGAAATGGGGTGGGATGGGGTAGAAGAGACAGGAGAAATACTATCTTTCTATTGTATCAGACATAACAAAATCTTAAGAGCCTGTATGCCAAGCTGCCACCTCAGGACTCGAGAAAGATGTTTTGAAAGAGGAGATAAAGGAATCAAAGGCAATATATGCAACTATTCCTCTACAACTGATCCTGGCTGCATCACTTAAAAACCTCACTTTGCGGCCCAAGTCAGGCATGTGTGTCACTGTGTGTCTCTCCAAGCTACCCCTACTGCAGAGGCCATAAGCCCACGAACACAGGAAAGAAGGAAAGGAGCTATGACATACAAATTTACAAAAATAATTCCTGATGAAGTAGTCTAAAGAAGTCTATCAAGAAGAAAATAGACTAAATTACCAAGAAGTCTAAATTACCATCACAATCTTGTGAATTAGACAAAATTTGTCTCTAAAGAAATGCTTGGAATAAACTCCTAGAAGCAGACCTGCTAGACCAAAGTATACATATGTTTAAAAATTAGCTATAGCCAATTGCCTTTCAAAAAGGTTACCAAAATTTATTCTCTCACTGTCAATATGAGAGTGTTTCTCATCTTTTTCACCTCACCTTTTTCTCCAGTAACTTACTTATTTCTGACCCCCTGTGTTACACAGTTCTACACAGAACCTGGACCTGTAACATTCTTTTTTAATTACTTTAGCCTTATAATATTTAAATACCTGATAGGGTTAGCCCAGCCTTCACTTTTTGTTCTTGTTTAGAATTTTCTTTGCTGTTCTCACGTTACTTAACCTTTCAAATAATCTTTAGAATCATTTATTGAAATAAATTGAGACTTTAATTGGGACAGCAATTCATGTACAGTCTGGTTCCTAACTTTAACAAGACCACTTCAGTGTTTTATTATTAAGGGCGATCCTGGCTAACACTCTGCAACACCTTTGTTAAGAAACTATTCAGCTAGTTCCACTATTCTAACAGTTTTGCTTTGGGCTTTATATTTTAAAAAAACACAGATAGATGTTAGTTTTATTGTGTGCATTTGGGGGCAGAAACTAAAAGATGATAATTTTTCCCTTTGGTCTTATTAATAGTTCTATTAATAGAGTTCCTAACATCAAACAATCCTTTGATCCCTGAAATGAATTCCATTTAGTCATGGTGCATTACTTTCTCAAATAATATTTATATAAAATTTTAACCATAATCTTAAAATGATTAAGCTTTTTAAAAAAAGCTATACCTGAAAGGTTTGGAACTGGTGTTATGTTGGCTTTGTAAACACAACTAGCAAGCTTTACTTTTTTCTTGCTTTAAATAGATTAGGAATTTCATGATCCTTAAAGATTTGGAAGAAAATTCACCTATGGCACCGGGTAGGCAATATCTCTGATATATTTCTCTGTTTCTTCCAAGTTATTTGGAATAAACTAGGTTTTCTATCTATAAAATATTTGATAATTTCCTAGAAAACTATTTATTGCCTCTAAATTTTGAAATTTATTATTAGTTCAGCATTATTCAAAGTAGCCTCACTCTTTTAATTGCCTCTTTATGGTAATTTTCCCTTATTCTAAATCATGTGTATTTGTGTGCAAGCTCACACAGTTGCCTGATCGTGAGAACTACTTAAAGCCCTTCTTAGGATACAGATTCCCAGATCTCTTCCAATAGATTCTAACTCACCTAGGAAACCCAGGGCCAGTGAGTGGTTGCTGGTATACTATTGATAGCCACTACAAACAATTAAGCTTTATTTTCTTAACATTATAAAATTTATATGCTCATGGTAAAATAAATATAACAGTACTTGGGATATAGAATTAAAAGTTCTTACAATACTCATCAAAAGTAACCATTCTTTTATGTTTTTCCAATTTTTTCTACATATATACAAACATATGACCACACATACTTCACACACACTTTTTATACATGTAGGGTTATACTATATATGATTTTTTCCATATAATATTACTCAAAGGTCTTTTTATATCAGCATATATAGGTCTCTCTCATTTTTTTACACAGCATTCTATTGCCTGGATATTCCTATTACAAATTAATCGACCCCTTACTGATGAACATTTAGGATTTTCCAGTTTTCTATTACAAATAATGCCATAAACATTCATGTGCACATATCTTTGTATACTTGTACAACTGTAGAACAAATTTCTAGAAATGGAATATGCTTTAAAATGTAACACAGTCAAGTACTATTAACTCTGAATGACTGTAACATCTTACTGACAGGCACAGAATCCTGGCTGCCTGTTCTGAGACGAGAGGGAGGAACGGGGTGGGGGGGAGAGAGCGAGAGAGGTGTCAAAGTTTTCATTACTTTTATTGGATTCAAAAAGGAATACTAGCCTTAAATAAATAGCATCAATTTCTTTTCTAAATGCTCTGTTTAATAATATTTACGAAAAAGCCACTAACTTCTAGGAAGAAAAGATAAACTAGATTGTAGTTCACTTTAATACCTATAGAGATTACTGTGGTTGGGGAATCATTCTGTATCATTTATACAGTATTTGAGCAAGTTATGTAACTTTAATGTGCCTCAGTTTCCTCATATGTAAACTGGGGAAAAGAATATACTACTTCATATGTTGCTGTGAAGATTCAATGAGACTGTACTTAATAGAGCACTTACAACAGTGTCTGGTCCACAAATATCATTATTATCACTTTTTATTTACTACCTGATCATAATGTACTTTAGTCAGGGACTTCAGAAACTAAATCATTCCTGAAAACCACATTTTCTTGAGAGCTGAGAACTAATGCCTTTAAGCACCAAAGTGGGTTTTATTATAACTTTTGATGAAAAGTCTTCTAAAAGATGGGATGTTCTCATGCCTTCACAAGTATTTTGAACTTCTGGTTTAAGACAATACACTGAGCACAGGAACTTACCTCCTCTCCTTTCAGGAGTCTTATTAAAATGATAGTAAGGGAACGCATTAAAAATAAATAAGAGGGAAAGGGGAACAATAAACTGACAGGAAATTTAAGTAAATTTTAGCAATTAGAAAGCAGATGGAGTCATGCCAAATGAAGTAGGGTAGAAGAAATCAGTGCCAAGAATATCCATGGAGAAGAATCAATTTGGCCTGCAAAATGCAGGGACTCACCCAGACATGCTAGGTATGACTGAGAGTGAGACTGGGCCAGAGATGAAGCTCCCTATACCTACAGTTGCTCACAGAATATTAGCAACTAGACTTTACCCTCCAAGTGAAAACAAACAAAAGACTAAAAAATGAAATGTCAGGGAAGTACTAGGACAGCTGATGTAGATAGGAGTTGTTGCCCCAGAGAAAAGCTTCTGTTTCTAGCATTTAGCAACTCAACTAAGAGCAGAATCTGACCCACTCCTCCTAAAGTGAGGCAGCCTTTTGAGGTGTTATGCCCAAGTACACAGAGCTCAGTTTTTCTACTGCCTCAAAGATCAACAAGCAACTGAAGAAAGCCTACAAAATGGAAGAGAACTGCCAAATTTACAAATGGGAGAAAACAAACAAACAAACCCTGAGACATAATTCATGGAAGAAAGAGCACTTAAAAATATTCTAGTGAGTATCCTCTGACAGATTTAAGATAATACTGTCTCACCCACAAAAAAAGAACAGGATACTATGAAAAAGGAACGATCAGAGAATAAGAGGTATGGAAATACAGCCAGTCCCTTGGTATCCACAAGGGACTGGTTCCAGGACCTGCCAGGGATACCAAAATCCTAGGATGCTTCAAGTCCTGGTAGCTGGCCCTCTGTATCCACAACTCTGCATCTGTAGATGAGGAACCCACAGGTACCAAGGGCCGACTGTATATTTGTTGGAAAAAATCTGCATGTTACTAGACTTGCACAGTTAAAACCCATGTTGTTCAAGGGTCAACTGTATACAAAGTTCAGTAAAAATACTAGAAGATTAAAAATAAAATTTCTCAGGCTTCTCTGGTGGCGCAGTGGTTGAGAATCTGCCTGCCAATGCAGGAGACACGGGTTCGAGCTCTGGTCTGGGAAGATCCCACATGCCGCGGAGCAACTAGGCCCGTGAGCCACAATTACTGAGCCTGAGCGTCTGGAGCCTGTACTCTGCAACAAGAGAGGTCGCGATAGTGAGAGGCCTGCGCACCGCGATGAAGAGTGGCCCCCGCTTGCCGCAACTGGAGAAAGCCCTCATACAGAAACGGAGACCCAACACAGCCATAAATAAATAAATAAATAAATAAATAATAAATTTTAAAAAAATAAAAATAAAATTTCTCCAGAAGTAGGAAGGGGAAAGCTGAATTAGAAAATATAAGAAAAGAAACAAAGATTAATCTAGATGGGCCAAATTTTTATTAAAATGAGGTCTACAAACAATACACGGAAAGGAGAAGAGTGATAATGCACAAGAGATTTACCCCAAAGCTAAAGGACAGAAGTTGTCTGAGTACTCAACACAATGGGTTAAAGAATTCCTAAACACATTATTACTGTGGAACTTCAGAACAGCAAGGATAAAACAAAGATCCTAAGAGTAGCCAGAATAGGTGCAGGGGAGGGCGATAAGGAAGACAGGTACCGATCACTTAAGAAAAAACACTAACTGGACTGGAATCAGACTTCTCATTGATAACACTGAATATCAGAAAACAATAAAGCAACATTCTCAAAGTTCTAAGAAAAATTATTTACAACCTAGAATTCCGTATCCAAATTAGCATCAAGATGATAACAAGAAGAGACACTTTCCTAGACGCAGAAATTTTAAAAAGTTTATCTCCTATGAACTCTTTCTTGGGAAAATGATGTTATTTAGCAAAATCTGGAGACAGAGGATCCAGGAAAAAGTAGATACACACCAAGAAAGCAGAGAAATAAAGTTGCAGGAAAACAGCTATGCAACTGGGCGAAGGAGCAACCAGTTCAGATAGAGTAAACTGACAGAAGGCTCCAGGAGGAAAATTTCAGAAAAAGTAAAGGGGAAGGAATGGATATGAAGGCAAACAGTGCAAGGAAAAAAAAAAGAAAGGCAGTTGAGAAAGTATCAGAATGGAATCATAGTACAATGCCTGGATCTGCAGAAAAAATATTTATATCATCATAATGTAAATACTTTTTTACTTTGAATTTTTACACGCTAAAGTCAATCTAAAGTCAAAACAGTAAACAATTAAGAATTATGGTTCTAGAACAAGGTGCAAATGTTATCAATATTAAATATGTACAAGTAGAGCTAACAAGTTGAGAGGGGGAAGGATAAGAAGGTGAAGGGAGAAAGGCATGGGCTTCTGGTTTCTGGTCTAGCTGAACAAACCTAAAAAATCAAGAACTCTTCTTAGATCTGTAAGAGAACAGAGGTCATACAGCAAACTGCTGCCCCCAAACTGGAGACCAACAGAAAGCAAATACAGAGAATCGCAACTTACTGGAAGAGAAACCCATCAACATCAACTTCCTCAAAACCAGTGCCAAGGAAGGGAAGAATAAGCTATAATTGATGAATTGCTGTAGGCTCAGTGTGCACAAGTCTGAGAGAGAAAACTACAGGGCGCCCTTGTCACAGAGGGGCTTTACCTCCAGGAGAAACCTCTACCAGGTTCTCACAGAGAATATGGGAGAAAAACCCCTTTGTGCTTCTGGCAGGGGGAGGGGAAAAGAAGCCATCTTGAAACCCACCAGAGCATTCTGGTCTTAACAAGGCCTGGCTTCAGGAGAAAATATTTAACCAGAGCCCAACCTGCCCAGTAATTATCAGAGCCTAACTAACCTGGGAGAAGGGAAATGCCATTCTACCCATCCTGTCCCACCTAAGGGGGGTAACAGGGATATGGGTGGGACGGAGAAGCAACTGTGAAGTTCACAGTTCAGAGGCAGAGGTTCACTGAAAGACTGAGACATAATCATAAGACTACAGAATGCTTCGCCTCCTCCCATACCTTACCACCACATTACTAAAGATGTATTTATGGTATCATTAACCCAGTACATCATGTCAGGCTATCAAGAAAAAAAAATTACAAGACATACTAAAAGGCAAAAAAAAAAATAAAAAAATAAAAAAAATCACACTTTGAAGAAGCAAAGCAAGCATGAGAAACAAACTCAGATATGGCAGTGATGCTGGAATTATCAGGCCAGGAATTTAAAACAACTATGATTAATATGTGAAGGGCTCTAATGCATAAAGTAGACAGCATACAAGAACAGAATAGGCAATATAAGCAGAGAAATGGAAATCCTAAGAAACCACCCCCCCCCCCAAAAAAAAGCTAGATATCTAAAACACTATAAAACAAAGAATGCCTTTGATGGGCTTATTAGCAGACTGGACATGGCTGAGGAAATAATCTTCGAGCTTGAGGATCTCAGTAAGACCTCTAAAACTAAGAGAGGAAAAAACAGAACAGAATATTTGAAAACTGTGGGACAACTACAAAAGGTATGACATACATGTAATAAGAAGACAAAGAGAATAAAGAGAAAAAGAACAGAAGATTTACTTGAAACAATAATGACTAAAAGTTTCCCCCAAATTTATGCCAGAAACGGAACCACTGATCCAGTAAGCTAAGAGAACACAAAGCAGGATGAATGCCCAAAAAAGTACACCTAGTCCCTTTACAAAAATTAACTCAAAATGGATCACAGATCTAAATGTAAAGCATAAAATTATAAAACTCCTGGAAGATAACATATGTATTCGGGGTCCTTAAGAAAAAGTGGGGTTTTTTTCCTTTCATCTAATGGAATAACACTATTAAAGAGTTTTTGTTTTGTTTTGTTCTTAATGATTTGTGACTTTTTCCTTTTTGCCAAGATAGCATTTTTGCTCTATCAGCAGTCTTTCTAGTCGTTGCCTTTCTACCTTGTATGCCATGGCTTAGAAAAGGAATCAACCTTTTAATACTGTAGAAAACAAGAATAAATAGTTCTTTAGTAATAACTCGAAGAGCTCTCCGATGAGCAAAAAGTACACAAGCATCATTTTTTACTTCTGATACACAAAGTACGGAGGTGTTGGGGAAGAGGGCTAACATTTACTGAGTGCACACAACGCTAAGCACAGTGCTAAATACTCAAGGTGTTCCCATCTAATCCTAAAAATAATGGAGTAGAACTGGTATTTTTATCATTTTACAGGAGAAGAAAGAGAATCAGACTGGCCAAGTAACTAAGGCCAGAGAGCTCAAAAAAGGGCAGAGCTATAATTCAAAGTCATGCCTTTAATCTTCTACCAAGACATGCTGTCCACTGTCCTTTTCCTAGGATAATGTCAGCTGCCTCAGAGCAAGTACCCTCAGCAAGTCCTAAAAGTTGAGTGCCTAGTACACAGTGACAATGAAAGAGTAGTTTAAATGCATTAGGAAGGCTCTTTAATCCTACGCTCAGAACATGAGGTACAGGGAATTCTAACAACAAGAAAGGTATATGGAAGTTATTTGAGGATTTCAGCTTGAATCTATGAGCTGAATTATAAAGTAGAAAAATGCAAAAAAAATGGAATGAGGAATATATTGAAACTATACATAATACTGAGAATCAATACATAATCACTGAGAATACTGTCAACATTCTCTCCAAAATGAAATTTTATGAATGTTTAATAAAATATAATAGAAAGTAAGATCCTCCCTTTAGAGTCACTATCAAGTTAAAATTGAGAAGGTGACTCCATTGCTTTCATTTTTATAAACAATTCTTTAAGTTGGACTGGGTCAATGGACAAGCTGACTGTTTTTGCTGGCTTAAAAGCCCAGGCAGTTTGGTCTACCTACGTGTACAACACTGGCTCCCAAGTCAGTCTAACTTTTATTGTTCCATTAACTTGTTAGACTTGTCCCAACACCTCTCTGTGACTCATCAGCTTTACCAACGTGGGAATAACTTGTAATGGAGACTCAGGTTTACTAGAGAAGCTAGAGGAAAACAGGGAACCATTATATTGAATACCTATTATTAGGAACACTGTTTACTTGTTGTCTCACTTAACACTCAGAACACTCCTCTAATGTTGGCTACCATTATCCCCAGTTCATAGGAAAGGAAACTGAGGCCAGTAGGTGGCAGTCAGGGTTCAAAGCCAGATTAGTCTGAGTCCGAAGCCTCTCTGTTCCCAGGTGCCTCCAAGGCATAGCTAAACATAACTCTCAACATGGCATGTTTATGGGGCAGTAGTTCCAAAATGTATTCCAAAGAACACCAGTGAAGTTAAATGCTCTGTAGTTGAATAAACATATATTATAGCCCCCTTGGCGACTTTACAATGCATTTTTAGTTCTTAAGAGGCACTAAAAAATCCTACAGTCTAGAAACAAACCTCTTTTTGGTTTAGTATCTATTAAAATGCTTCAGAACTAGTGGTCCATAGATCAGATGCTCTGTATAACACACTTTGGGAATCAATGTTGTTTAAGAGCCCAGAGCAGTGATATTCAAACTTTTTGGTATCAGGATCCCTCCTTATACATGCTTAAAAAAATTAAAGAGGACTCCCTCAAAGCTTTTGTTTTTGTGGCTTATATTTATTGATATTTACCATATAAGAATTTAAATTGGGAAATTAAAAAAACATGCACCTATGAATTCATTTAAACACAAGAATAATCCTATCACACGTAACATAAAATTTTATGAAAATAACCTTTTTCCAAAATAAAAAATTGAGAATACATTGTTTTATATATACACAAATTTCCTTAATGTCCAGCTTATGAGAAGATTAATATCTGCTTCTGTATTTGATTCACTGCAATATATTGCTTTAGTTTAAAGACACTCACTTCACACAGATGTGTTGGAAGACAAAGGACAGTTTTTTTAAATTTATTTATTTATTTATTTATTTTTGGCTGCATTGGGTCTTCGTTGCCGTGTGCAGGCTTTCTCTAGTTGTGGCAAGCACAGGTTACTCTTCGTTGCGGTGCGCGGGCTTCTTGTGGCGGTGGCTTCTCGTGGAGCACGGGCTCTAGGCGCTCAGGCTCAGTAGTTGTGGCACACGGGCTTAGTTGCTCCACAGCATGTGGAATCTTCCCGGACCAGGGATTGAACCCGTGTCCCCTGCATTGGCAGGCGGATTCTTAACCACTGTGCCACCAGGGAAGTCCCAACAGAGGGCAATTTAAATAGCCTTTTCAGATAAATCTGTTATCATTTTTTGATACCACACCAAAACTCTACAAGTGGTAGTTGCTTAAAGGTTAGCTGCAATATAGAATGCAAAGCCATATTAATAAACTCTTTTACATACTCTTACATTAAAAATCCATTGGTGTATCTGGTGCACTGCATCCTGCTTTGGTCATATGTAAACTACTGGTTCATAGTCGTGCAGATCTTCCAAATGTTGACACATTTTATTTACAAAATATTAAAAAAATTACATTTGTTAATATCACCACTGGTCTCATCAGAAAAGTCATTAAATACTGGGAAGCAGTCAAGCACATGGTTGCAGCTAAGTTTTCCAAAATCCTGATTTTTGCCAGAAAGCTCAAATTTTATATCATTAGTAACAAATAGCATTAGTTGTTTTCCCTTAAGTGACAGTCATACTTGCTTCATTTTCAAGAAAATTTTTGCCCAATACCCAAGTAAGCTGTTCCTTCAAGAAAAATGGTGCTCCACAAAAAAAGTCAGTACAGCTCACAACTCAAACAATAAAATAAGTACTTTTCCTCAAGACAATCATCATTCTTCAGTATGCAGCAAATGTGCTTTATGCATACTTCTTACTGCATCACACAAAATACTAAAAAGATATACGCTCAAGGGTGAAGATTTAATAAAATTAGGGTTTTTTTCTACATAGAACATTCTTCAGTGAAATTGGTTTCTTTCTTGTATGGCAGTAAAGAATACAATACTATTACAGTTTGGTGACACTGCATTGATTTGTGCTAAGGAGTCAGTTTTACCCACCACTTCTTTTGCATTACCAATGCAAAAGTCAACATAGGATAAAAAAAAAAAGAAGTGGGGTAGCAGGGAGAAATAACTTATTAGTATTATTATGAAAATATCAGACCAGGGCTCTGCAGACCAAACTCTGAGAAATGCTATTATAGAGCACACTCCCTGTATGGTAGTGATAGGAGGACCTCTTGCTTTGATGTCAATGCTACATACTCCCTGCTCTAGAGCAGCCACTGAAAACACAATGTCTACAGGCGCAAGCAAGTATACCATAAATCAGTGAAACTGGCCAGATGGGGGATGTAGTGAGCTAAGGTGAGCAGGTGTGACAAGAGCAGCTGCTATTCAGCTCTAGCTAACTGCTGCTATAGAAGAACATCTGTCAAATGATGCCATCTTCAGATTTTTCTAAAGCTGGAAATCTGGAATATTCTATGATATTGTTCTCATTTTTAAATGCTAATGTGGATTCAGATAATTTTTTTAAAATATGCAGATCAACTAAAACACCTAGACCACATATCTACATATTCTGTCTCAGAGGGTATTCTATAGTTACTAGAAAAATGGCGTAAAATAAATGGCAAAAACTACAGTAATGTTCCTTCAGGTCCTCTAGCAAGCAGGGTGGAAAAAAGTGAGACCAAGTTTCATGAAAGATAATCATATATACAGGTATTATATATTAACCTATCCTACTTATATAATGGTCCTAGAGTGTTTCAGCTAAGATTCTGGAAGCCCCCCCCCCCCCCAGTTATTCTCAGATCATTAATTCAGGTCATTAATGAATCATTATACAATGGCTTTATATAAGATCTCGTTATCTAGCAAGTGACTCAAAGTACTGAGACAACTGAAGAATAACCAAGGGAAATTAGTTAAAAGAAAATGCATTATTTCATTCTTCCCTGGAGTGTCAGGTCCAGTTCTTACACACACCCGCAGTATAACTAATTCAAGAACTCTAAAACACCTCTTCCTCCTTTCCTTCAATAAGTCAAGACTGCTCCCACTTCAAGGACTTTGCACTTGCTGTATCCGCAGTTTGTTTGCCCCTCAGATCTTTGCTTGGCTACCTCCTCGGTCATTCAGATCTCAGCTCAAAGTGCAATCCTTCCTCTGAGTACCCTACTGTTATTTATTGTCAGCATCTCCCAAAAGAATGAGTCTCCGAAGAACAGGGATGATCTCTCATATTCCCACCACTTAGAACAACTCCTGATTTACAGCACCTATATATGTTTGTTGGTTGGATACATGAATGAATGAAATATTTTTGAATCAACTTTGCTGCAGTCTCCTTCTACTCCTATACAGACTACCAGATTAACAAACCTAAAGTATAGCTCCGAATAATGTATATTATATTTAAAGAACAAACTCGTAAGTCTAGCACTCAAGACTCTCTGTAAGATCGCCCCAAACTGCCCTTCCAGTCTTACTTCGGTCAATCTAGAGACTGGGCTCACCCATCCCCATACTTCTGCTTTTCTCGCTCACCAGGTCACTCTCTAACCTATGTGTGCCTATTAAAATTACACCCTTCCTTCACAGCCCATCGTAACAGGCTCCTCCTTCCTGTAACATCTGCTATCCTTTCTACTCCACATGCAAATGACCTTTTCTTTCTTCATACTAGTACTCCAGCTTCTACCATTTGAGTTACTTGAGTTACCTGTGTAATTAGGTTAACCACACCACACACTCCTGACACCTCCTCCCTCCATTAAACTCCTTGTGGGCAGAGACCATGACTTAGTCTTACTGGAACCCACCAAAAGATCTGGCATTGTATTTTGCCACTTAGTGCTGAAGAGAATTGCTCTCCCATGGTGCCCACATCCTCCTGATTTACCGAATTCATTCTGTTAGTCTTCATTTGAATTAAATCTTTCTTACTAGGAAAGATCATTTTTACCATTTCTTTAAAAATGAAACATTTTCTAATAATAAACATAGTTTACGTTGTCCAATGTAGTTTGGATTACACATGATCCATGCACACTTGCATATCATCTTTGCTGCAGTGCACTGTGGCAAGTAGAAAAGGTCAAGAAAAAAAAGTCAATGGAACAGAAGATAAGAGCATACATCAAAGCCCAATCATTCCAACATGACTTAATTCCCTTTCAAATACTGCTGTCAACACAAAGCATGTTTCACCTGTTTACAAGCTATGTGGACATACTAATCCCTAGTATTTTCCTCTGTTACAAAAACAATTTAATTTAAATACTTAGCATAGTCCAACAAAGTGGGTAACTCATCCACTACTGGATTCATGAAGCCTGTTTGCATTCCTAAACGACTCTAGCTATCACTCTGTGACCAACTCCACCGCCAATTTCCTACTAAACTCAGGTCTGAAGTGAAATGCAATCTTCCCAACCCCTCTGAGATACTCAGTTGCACTGGGGCAAATATCTAATCTCACTTTTACTATATTACTTTCTTATCCAAAACCTTTAATGCTTTTTGCTTTGCTTACACAACTCAAATGATTTTTGATTACAAGCCTACAGTTCAAAACCACATGGCTTCTTTGCTTTCTCCTGCTATGATTTTATCCTAACACTTAGATAAATAAACAGGTATTCTCTTGATTCTTTTCTTCCTTTCACTCATACCCTCATGCATAACTTCCATTTCACATTTCAACCACTTTCCTATCTCAGTTAAGGATGAGTTCTCCAAGTCTTTCCTCAACGGTGTGTCCTCAGATAAAACAAAGAAAACCATCTATACATTGCTGACAAATAGCACACATTATTCTGCAGACCACCTCAAAAATAAGATACGTATAGAATTTGTCAAATACTGTAGCTAAATAGCAATATCAGAATTTTCTTGCGCCCTTACTATATAACAGGGACTGAAATATCAGATAAGTACTAAATAAGTAATAATCCCCTTTCTACACTACAAGTATTTGCAAAAGGTATATTTTTCAGTGTAAAGAAAAACTACAAATGTCTCCTATAACTTTTCAGCAGAAAAAAGTTCAAATATATTATACATGTTCTTTTTCCCTTACTATTATTATCATAGCAATTCATCAAAGAACATACTATAACAATACAGATAACTGCTACAGGACTTAGAAGCTTAATACTGGAAGGCAGATTTCATTCCACCCACTAAAAAAAGGAACCATAAAGAATGTATTGAGGGACTTCCCTGGTCGTGCAGTGGTTAAGAATCCATCTGCCAGTGCAGGGGACACGGGTTCAAGCCCTGGTCAGGGAAGATCCCACATGCCGCAGAGCAACTAAGCCCGTGTGTCACAACTACTGAGCCTGCACTCTAGAGCCCGTGAGCCACAATTACTGAGCCTGAGTGCCACAACTACTGAAGCCCACGCGCCTAGAGCCTGTGCTCTGCAACAAGAGAAGCCACCCAATGAGAAGCCCGCGAACCACAACGAAGAGTAGCCCCCGCTCGCCGCAACTACAGCAAAGCCTGCGCGCAGCAACAAAGACCCAAGGCAGCCAAAAATAAAAATAAATAAATAAAATTTTAAATTTTTATTTAAAAAAATTAAAAAAAAAAGAATATATTGAGTTAAATAACTACCATAAAAGAGGACAGAGGTTAAAAAAAAAAAAAAGAGGACAGAGGTAGATTTTAAAAGTTTATGAAGTTCTTGACTTGAACTGGTATAGGTAATTAAAAAGATTCCTCTTAGCAATATATCTGATTCCTAATTCTATAATTTTACTCGCTTTGGACAATATAAACTCCTTTGACAGTCAACTATGATAAGAGTAGTACATACAGACCAATAAATATTTTATTGCTTATAATCAGTATCACAGTCATTAGTTGTCTAAACAAATAAAACACTTCTGACAGCCTCAAATGTAAAGATTCTAATATGAAAAATTATATGACTGCCTATAAAGTTTATTGGTAGTTCAAGTCCCTATGTCCAATTAAAATAATTTTTTGTATTATCTACTTAACCAAAAAAAACTTTAAAAAAACTGAACTTTAGATTAAAGAAAGGATAAAAACAATAAAAATACAAAAGTGATTTGAAAAATCCCACAAACCGTCTAAAACTTAAGCTTAAAGTAGTAGTGTTTGCCTTTAGAAAATATTGAGACATGGAGATAATCTAGTAAAATCAATCTGGCCAATAAACTATACTTAGGGTGACCATAAAATTTACATCCAACCTGAGACATTTGCAAGAGTGAAAGGAGTACTATTTATAAGTAGGCCTGGACAAGAGACATAAGCCAGGATTGTTTCAAGCAAACCCAGACTTATAACTGCCCTTCCAAAACACCTTTAAAGATAAATGATTCCATTTAACCAACAGAAGGCAGAAGGTTACAGGAAAAGCCAACACTTCAAACATGTTCCCTTACAATATGCCATATTGAATGTTAATCTTAATTAAAGAGTAACATTTTTCAGAAACCAGTACTAGTAATCAAGCCCCTGTTTTCTTACATGGAGACTTAACTGACGATTCTAGAGCCACAGCAACTCTAGTTTATCAAAATTTTAAAAATAATAATAAAAGTTAAACATTTAAACACTGGGCTGGGCATCATTCTAAGCATTAGTCTTCATAACCGAAACTTTCATTCCTGAAAGACAGAGACTTTTACTGCTATTTTACAGATAAGAGAACTAAAGGACAAAGGTTAAGTAACCCACCACGGTCAAAGGAAATGGGGAAGCGGAGGATTCCAGGGCATGTTCTTCCCTACTGCACTATGTTACCACTACAGCTCCTTTACTGGGAGGACTGGAAGCCCATGACTTTCCCTAAGTACACAGAATAGAGTGGAGCTCTAAAGTGTCTGCACTCAGTGAGTAGAGTTAAGAGTGAACAGGGTTAAGCAGTTGTGATGTAATTTCTTGTACATATTTCTCTATCACTGGCCAGTTGTCAGTAAAACACAGGCCTGGGAAATATTACTTGTTTTTTTTGTTTGTTTGTTTACAAATTTATTTATTTATTTTTGGCTGTGTTGGGTCTTTGTTGCTGCGCGCAGGCTTTTCTCTAGTTGCGGTGAGCGGGGGCTAGCTACTCTTCGTTGCGGTGCGCAGGCTCCTCATTGCGGTGGCTTCTCTTGTTGTGGAGCATGGGCTCCAGGTGCGCGGGCTTCAGCAGTTGTGGCACGCCAGCTCAGTAGTTGTGGCTCGCAGGCTCTAGAGCACCGGCTCAGTAGTTGTGGCACATGGTCTTAGTTGCTCCGCAGCATGTGGGATCTTCCCGGACCAGGTCTTGAAGCCGTGTCCCCTGCACTGGCAGGCTGATTCTTAACCACTGCGCCACCAGGGAAGTCCCTCTATTACTTGTGATAAAGAGAAACCCATTTATCCCACTCTTAGGATAATGTTCTAACCTGTGCTATGG
This sequence comes from Balaenoptera borealis, assembly GCF_965194805.1. NCBI lineage: Eukaryota > Metazoa > Chordata > Mammalia > Artiodactyla > Balaenopteridae > Balaenoptera > Balaenoptera borealis. The sequence goes on along the minus strand of NC_138873.1, from coordinate 25,139,962 downwards.
GCTATTGCAGGTTATTACAGGGTGAGGATGACAATGATGATGATTGTGATAGTAGTTAACACTGATGGTGTATATACAATGTGTCAAGCACTGTTCCAAGCTCAGTAACATATTAACTAACATAATCATCCTAACAACCTTATGAGGTAGGTACTTCTTTCAGAACAGAAAACTGATATGCTGGTGAGCTTGCTCAAGGACACACAGCAAACAACAGAACTTGGATTGAAACCCATGCACTTAACCACTATATTATTTCATAGCGATCATATTTTCCCAGTGGTAAATTCATATAATAAGCTGTGCTATACCAGAGTTCTACTATGTTACATCATAAAACAAGAGTTTTTAGTTTTGGCAACTAGGTCACAGAATCAAGTTTTGATAATTGTTTGCTATGTGAATATAGGTAAGTTACATAATATATTTCGTTTCCTCCTAAATAAAAGGCAAATGTTAGATTCTACCTCTAAGATCCCTTCTAGTGAAAATATTATTTCTCTGAATGAAAATTTTATATCAAGTCTGTAACCACAATACAAACTACCCTCTGAAAACATCTAATTTTCAAAAATCTATTTCTGCCAAAGTATCAGACATAGATTATTAGTTACGTGCCCCCTTTTAAAAATGATACATATTTAAATACATATTTAAATATGAATTGTTATAATGAGCAAAAAATATAAGGAATTAAATTCACTGTGTTGGGGATTTAAGTAGGAATAATTAAGTCACTTGTTAAACTTTGTCCTGTAGATCTGCCTCCAAAGGAACGATATCTGGCGTGAAATTCAAGCATCGGTACTTTTGCTTTGTAAATGAGTGTTTTATCATATTTTTGTATTAAATATTTGATAACGAAAAGCTTTCTGTACTCTAGTTTTTTATTATGCCTTAAGGTCAATTTTCCCCTTTATAGGAAGAGAACCAGTGTAATTACTCAAGAAAAATAGGAAAATGACTTGGCTTACCACATTTGTTTTATAACCAACATTTAGGAACATAATGCACAGAATAAAAAACAAACACTACTTGTTCTGAAACCAGGTGTATCTTACAAAATAGATAAAAATTGAAGAACAAAAATAGTACTAAATATAACCATTCAACTAATATGAACCCATGGTATTGCCTTTAAAAAATGCTGATAAAGTATACATATCAATATCAAATGTTCCATGGCATTTTACTCAATTAGAAAATGCTATAACATACAGAAGTCCATGACGATTCAACGTCAGACCCCCTCAGTCCTTTGGGGCTTATCAGTCTTCCTTTGAGTTTTTTTAACTGCATGATGTAATAATTGGGTGGTGGCTCAGAGTAGTTTTGCTGAAGACCTCCTTATTCTCCCTTGCTGGTTTACAATGATGCTAGTACCAAGATGCTTTACACTCAGTAAATCTTAATGAACATATCAAATATCACAAAACACCTTCCACCCCCAACTCAGGATGGTAAGAACAAAGGAAAAACAGCCTCAGGATCTTACAAAAAGCTACATCCTTTCTAAGGAAATAATAATAGTAATAACTAATAGCTATATAGCACTACTCCAAATATCAGGCACCATAGTATTCTACTTATTTTACAAATTCATTTAGTCCCCAAAACAATCCTATACAGGCGCTAAATTATTCTCAATATGCAGATGAAAAAACTAATGCCCAGAGAAACTAAGGCCCAGGGCAGTGAAATACTTGCTTGAGGGTCAAAAATACTAAGAATTCAACTGCATCTTTAAAATTCTATTTAAGACTTTTAGTTGACCAAATGAGGAAATAAACAACAAATTATCAAAATTGATGATGAAAAAGCTACTATTTATTGAGTGGTATACCAGTACTTATTTAAGACAATCCTCAAACAATTTAAGAAGTAGGCATTGTTACATTCATTTTATAAATCAAAATAGTGAGGCAAAGAGAAAGTCCTTGCCCAAGGTCACAGACTAGAAATCAGCAGGGCCAAGATATGAACCCAACTCTGAGAAACTCCAAAGCCTGGCTTTTTCCATTATGCGTTTCCCAAACTTCAGATTCTTGCATACCACCATCACAAGCTCTGCCATGTCTACAGGCCACTTGTGCTATTATGTTCTTAATATTTCTTCTTTAAATCAAGACACTTTAAAAACTTAATAAGTTTATTTTAGAAGGAAAATGTATCACTATATAAATGGAAATTAAGTATCACCTGAGATAAATAGAAAATAACAAAAAGAGTAATACATTCAATGAAAACAAAACTGTCATTTAATTTCAGCCAAAATACCACTGTCTGCAAAAAAAACCTGTTCTTTATTAAGAGAGTTATCTGTGTTAGAAAGGTGTTAAAAACTTACAAGTAACAAACCGAAATCGGATTTGAAAAACAATTCAAAAGGAATAGCTTTCTCACTACGTGCTTTCGCATTTGTTGGGTACATAGCCCACACTTTGGGAAACAAATCGTAAGGCTGCTCTACTGCCTCCCTTTAATTCAGTATGCAGCCATGTCTGCAGTCTTTCTTGCACTCATAACATTTTAGGGAATGCTCTAACAAGAAAAGTAGGCAGATTGTTATAATTAGTAGCACTACAGAAATGCCTCACCCTCAGCAAAATGCTCTCCTCTTAAGTATGCACAATGTTCAAAGTACACAGTAGGCCCTAGGAGGCATGTAAAGTTCTAACACACATTCCCTATTCTTAAGAAACTTCTAACCTAGCTGAAAACATAACATACAAATGACAAAGATAAGCTATCATATAAGGCTGTAATCTTATACACTGAAATGGTTGGTGTTTTGAACACAAGTTTTGCCATCTGATGGAGCTGGATCTGAATCCCAGCTTATGTCAAGCATGTAGCCTCTGGAGCCCCAAGTTTCTCAGTTACAAAATGGAAATAATATATATTCTCTAAGTTTAAAATTAAACATACGTCAAATAGCTCAATGCCTGACCCATAGCAGGTGCTATGTAATTAATACTTGTTTCTGTAAGAATTAGAGAGAAGTTACTATGGGTTGGAAATATTTGTTAGGTAAAAAAAAAAAAAAGCCTAACCTAGATGTTAAAGAATGGACAGGTTTTTGGGTAAGTCAAGACGGGCATTCGAATTGGGGAGGTGCCAACAGGTCAAAATAGGGATTGTAGTGTGGTTAGGTAGTAAACTGGACCAAACTAGATGGAGAGGGTTCTAAATGCCAGACTAATCTTTACTGAGCATTTCTGAAGAGTATCATACAAGTTTTTAGAAATTCGCTTTTTTGTTCTTTAGCAATTACAGAAAAGCTAGTTAAGATTTAGGAGGCTACTGCAGTAGTGTAGCAATAACATAGAGCTCAGAAAATAATTAATGCAAAGGACAGAAAAGGATGATTGGCTGAGATTTTTCAGAGAAAGAAAATCTGAAGGACTTTGTAGGCTGAATGTAAGAAAAGGGGTCAAAGCTGACTCTACACAAGGGAAAGACACAGTAGGAAGACAGGATGCTTAAAGATATATAATAACATAATAATTTAGCATCACAGAGAACAAAAAGAAGAGATAATATCCACCAAGAATTAATTCAGTATCAATTACAAGGGAGGTGATAAAACAGAATGAAACCTAAGAAAATATTCCTGGACTTGGCGGCTAGGATAAAGGTGAACTTTAAGAATATCTTTTTTTTTCTTTTTTTTTTTAAGAGGTAGGGTGGGAGGAACAGAAAAAAGTTAGGTTACTAGTACAGACAGTAGAGAAGAAATCTGGGTCATTTGTTACTTGGCAGTAAAAGAAAAATAGGAAGGCAGATAGATGGGTGTACAGTCAAATAAATAACACAGGAAACAAAAAGGAACACTATGTAAAAAATAACCATTATACAATACAATTAGTAACTTTGACAATTCTGTTTTTGCCCTTTGTTAGGTGTAAGTGAGAAACACAAGTTTGGATTCATTCCAGAAACAAGTCTTAGGGGTAATCTACAGAAATGTGATTAGGGAAGTAAAAGATTTCTATCTCTACGAGTTTTAAATTGTGGGTAGTAATAGAAAACCTAACTATAAATTCCTTTCCTCTGGTTTTTAAATCCTTAGCTTCCTGAAGGCAGACACAGAATACAGTAGGCTCTTAGATTTCAAAGGTTTAACCTCAGTAATTTCTACTATTCCTGTGAGATTTACATTGATCGTGACAAGTAGTGTAATCTGTAATTCTGACATGGCACAAATCTCAATGGCCTGTGCTAGGGAACGTGCAATCGCCGCGTGGTACCATGTGAGTGTACCCAGCACCCTCCCTCTAAATGGATTTGTGGTCTTCTCCTTTCAGCCAGGTACACTGGAACTGGGCAGAAGCTGTGCTTTATTACATTTTATAAAGAAAATATAAGCAACAGTGCCAAGATATCCAGATTCCACCATGATTTATTTTAGTTGCCAATAAATTCCTATTTTGTTTCTTTTAAACTTCTTACATTCTGCTATTAAAAAAAAAAAGAAGAATAGGGAAAAAAGCATTCTGAAAGGGAGGGAGAGGGAACTGGCAATGTTGGCCAGCAAAGCTGCAAAGTCAAAACTCAGAGAATTCTGTGCTATCTGTTCCTGTTCTTGCTGCCTCTTTCTCTTCTCATGCCCAGAATACTGACTGGGGTGGGGAGAGAGTACCCATAGCACTAGCAGTGGAACGTCCAAGGCCGCAAGCTTCACCACCCCCACTTCCTACTTTCCTGGGTGAGGACCCCAGAAGTGCCTTAATTCGTCACCCCAACCACATCCATGTATGCACGGCAATAGCAGAGCTAAGCAACTGGCTTCCCTAAATAGTTAGCTCTGTTTTATAAACATCTACTATGTGCTTTTGCTGCTCTAGATAATCATGCGGTCATGAAAGAAAAGAAACCTGAATGTTATTTATAGTTTACTTATAATATTTACTTATAATATTGTTGGGATGTAAATATCCTGGAAAAGCAGTTAAGCAATGACATAAATGAACAAAAAGCAGTAACAGTGCAAAACACATACAGAAGGATAGGCAGGAGGCAAATGAGAGTCAGAGAGAAGGTAAGGTTGAAATCTCAAATGAGATTTCCAAACATATAAAAACTAAGGCACGTTTTTAATAAAAGGGGGCAGATGGAAGCACGGAAGCTGGGGGAGGGTACTGCAGATGAAGAAAGTAACATGATGAGGAAAAAAAACCTAACAAGTAACTGTGTGAGAAACAGAAAACAGATCTGCTAGAACACAAAGTCCACGTTAGAAGAATAATCAGAAACAAGATTGTGAGATGTGGGAGTGAGTTGGTAGATAACTTTTAAGGCTGGGTAAGGCTGGATAAGCATGACTACTCAGATTTGATATGTTCTCCCTATTGCCATGCATTTTACGAGAATGCTATGCTTTCCTCCAAAAGAGTCAACTAAATTAAATGAGAAACTACTGACCTGTTTCCTTATTTAGATTACTTACCTACCACTATTTGCTCATTGTCACGTTCAAGCATTAGAAATTATACCTCTGAAAGGCAGAGAATCTCATGTGAGTTTATTACTAAAGTAAACTATGGTATCTTTAAAAATAAAAAATTAAAAGAACAGCCTTGAGGTACAATAGCTTAAAGAAAAGTTATTAATATGCATGTTCACCATATCTGACTAAAGCCACCTGAAAAACTTCAAAAGTATTAATATTAACTAGCTTATTCACAGTCTAACTGAAAGATCTATATAATCAGGTCTCAGAGGCTCCATATTGTTCAAAAAGGCTCATTCCCTGTCGTTTGGAATTTTTTAAGTGGTATGACAAAATGAAGAGGTTAGGCTAGGACCCATCAAGGCACTGATGAGGAGTGAAGCCCTGCAGCACCAATTAACCAGTCCAATAAGATCTGGGTGCCTATCATAAGCAGAGTGATCTGAGGAAAACAAGGATAAGCTAACGCTTGCCTTCAAATCGCCTGTCACCTATCAAGGATAACATACACACACGAACAGGAAGCTAGAAGTACAAGTTGTATATACAAGTACAAACATATACAACAGTATGGGAAGATTACAGAAAGGGGGTTATCTGGTAGGGAGGATTAGGGGAAAGTTCAAAGAAGCAGGATGTCAAACCATTGGGTTGGCCAAAAAGTTCATTTGGGGTTTTCCGTATTCTACCTAATTCCATGAAAACAGTACAGCACTGTCTTTTATGAACATCAAGATTTTCCTTGATGATTCAGATTTTTTTAGGTAAATATTACATCTGGGATAAAATTTTTGAAGGGCTATAAAAAATGAGTTAGTTTGCAAATATCTCAAATATCTCAAAATAGAGAACTCATCAAGAGAAGGATTTGCTCTGGATCCTAAGGAAAAATACTGAATAAATAAAACCTCAGTAACAGCGTAGAGAATGTAAAAGAAAAACCCAGTATGAATTAGTCAAAAGTCTAAATTAGAACACATTTTCAAAGAGTAATGTACCAACTTGTCAGGAAGCAATCCGACTTCCACTCATGGCTCCATGAAACCCAATATTGAGTTTGGTAGCACGTGACAGATGACTCTTTCCATAACTCTCCTTCCTTTCCTTGTTTCCCTGCTTTCCCTCCAATGCCTCAGGCAGCTACTACCTCAGGCTTCCTTTTGCTCTCTCCTTTCTTTCACTCCACAAATTCATCCTGGCTGATCTTATTTATACCTATGGCATAAACTGCCACTCCTATGCTAAGGAGATCCAAACCAGGTTACCAAGAACCCTCTCCTAAGTTTCAGTCCTCTGGAGAAGCAGGTCCTCATAAAGTCAAACAAATTAATGTTACCTAGGTTTCCTAGAGGAGACACTGACTAAGTCGGCCTTAGCGGATAAAAGTATTCTGTTTAGCCATCTTTTAGAATGTTATTTGTGTTTTAGAGTGTTATTTGTATTTTATATAAAAACAGTTTAAAATTTTATCCTTTTATTTCAATAAAATTATTAATTTACTTAGCAAACTACCGAAAATAAACAATGGCATCTAAGTAAATGTAGCAGAAGGACCTATTTTTAAGTTTTATTTACAAAACTATCCCAAGACACGCTGCTGAGAGACATGGATAAACAGGACTTGTTATAATAACTCTTAGAACCTAACAGGACTCACAGCAGTACAGGGACTCCACAAGCTGGTGTGGGGACCTCAGCGTGATCTGTAAATGTCAAGTAACTCTAAAGAAGAAATTGGGGAATTTAGAATATTGAGAGATATAGTAGACGGTAAAGATATGACCATGGAAGTGTGATAGTAAGTATTTAATCATATGATATTTAGGAAGTAGAGCAAAGTGGTTAAGAAAAGGACTACTTAAATCTAAGCTCTACCACTTTCGAGCTGTGTGACCTTGTAATAAGTTACTTGTCCTTTCTTTATCTTCATTTTAAAAGCAGGGATAGTAAACTGTACCCACTTCACAAATTAATATTTGTAAAGGGGTGCAAACAGTACCTGACATACAGTAAGCAGTACACCGGCATTTATTATTACTATTATTATTTGAATTGGGTGCAATATATATTCAAGCTAGTGATAAGCAAACATATTTGGGGGGGAAAAAAAGGATAAATCCATGCTCACTCATTCAACACTCAACAAATATTAACTACCAACAATGTGCCAGAGATACAGTTGTGAACCAGACAGGAACAGTGACCCCCTGCTAGGTTCCTGGAGCTTAGGAGAAAGATTTAAGTTTTCCAGAAGAGCAGGAACCATGTCTCTTCCATTCACCTCTGCATACTCCATGCCCCTGGTGCATACCCTGATGCGTAACAGGTGTTTAATAGTATTTGTTGAATTAATGAATGATGTAATTGTTAAGACATTAAATAGAAAAAAGTACTCTGAATATATGGAAAGCAGAATTCAACAGAACCATCCCTGAAGAAATGGTACAGCAATGCTCCAGGATAACTCACCCTCAAGGAATTTTTCCACACATCTACTAATTGTTGAGGATCATGAGAGCATCCAATTTCTTATTAATGAAATGGGGATAACAATATCTGGCAGGCTTATATTATAAAGATTAAAAGAGATCTTGTGTTAAATGAGAAGCACAAAGCTGCAACGAGACGCTGATGGGAAAGGGTAGGCTAGACTGTTCTAGCTCTGAGGCTCATTCCTCAGCTAAATGCAATTTCTTTGCCTTGGAGGTTGCTTGCAAACAGCTAAGACCTCTTACTTTAAATGTGCAAATGCCTTTTGTGTTTAACAACCAAGGTTCAACTCTTTGGAGGCTGGACTAAGTTCAGGTGAAGAGATGTTACACTTCCTCATCCACCTTGCCTTCCTAACAGTCTCAAGATAGTTTCAGAAAATTTCTGAAGTCATAAGTGAGAATACCTAAATCTCTACACAAAAGTGCAATTTACCATCTGCTCTGAAAGGACATTTCAAATACACTAAGTTAAGTTTGCATCCCTCATTTCTATTGAATGGCCTCATTCAGGAACCACCACCAAGTCTGCACAAGCTTCTAAAGCCACCCAGCTGCTGCTCTCAAGCTTTCAAAAATGCCCACTAAACCTTGCTGCCCAGATGGACTGAACATGACATGGATGTGCTCACTCAGCACATCGCCTTCAACTAAACTAGGCCCCCCCTCCTCACTTCTTTATTTCCATTAATGGTTATCATCATTCTGCAAGCCATGTAGGCTCAAAACCTCAGAATTATCCTTTATTTTAGGATTTTGGTGGTAAACTTCACTTCAGGAGTAAAAATCCTCTAATTACACGGTGAAAGGGAGAAACACAAGGCCATTATTGATAGGATCAAAGGATTGAGGGCAGTGTAGTAAGTTCAATGCAACAAAAACAACAAAACGTATAAAGCTAGGTTTGAAGAACAATGGGGAGATTTTTACTACCGTTAAAGCCAAGATCCTACAAATTATGAATTTTCCTTAATAGAGCAGAGCTTGAGTGAACGAAACTTCTCTGATCACCCTCTAAGAGCCAGGCACTACACTAGGTTTACATGTTACTTCACTGTGGTATTACGAAACTTCTGGATTTGGTATCATCCTCAGTCTACAGATGAGGAAATGGGAGTCTTCAAAAGGGGTTAATTAAGTTACTTGCTCAGAGCAAGAAAGTTAATAAGCACTGAGTTGGAGATTCAAATCTAGAACTGCCACATTCCTAAGTCTATGCAATTCTGACCACACTCAATACTTGCTGACGCAGAAAATTACAAGGGTGTTGTAAGTAAAAACTTTTCTATGAAATATAATTAAGTGCTTTAGAAAAAATATGAATTCTTCTAAATCAACTATTAATAACATACAATACCAATAAACACTGTAGTTTAAGCAGTCAAACCTCTGATCCTTCTAGTCACAAATGAGACAAGAAAAATCAAAAATACTCTTGAATAGTTTCCAGACAATAAATTCTTTTCGTAAGGACATAGATATATTCCTATTTCCACGTACAACATTTTACATAATCCACAGACAAGAAGCAATAATCACTCTTAGATCAGCACTCTTAGCTATTTTTTATCCAAAGGAGCACATTAATATAGGGACTTCTCTGGTGGCGCAGTGGATAAGAATCGCCTGCCAGTGCAGGAGACATGGGTTCAATCCCTGGTCTGCTTAGATCCTGCGTGCCGCGGAGCAACTAAGCCCGTGCGCCACAACTACTGAGCCTGCGCTCTAGAGCCCGCGCGCCACAACTACTGAAGCCCGCGCACCTAGAGCCCGTGCTCCACAATAAGAGAAGCCACCGCAAGGAGAAGCCCGCGCACCGCAACGAAGAGTAGCCCCCGCTCGCAACTAGAGAGAGCCCACACACAGCAACAAAGACCCAACGCAGCCAAAAATAAATAAAAAATTAAATCTTAAAAAAAAAAAAAAAAAAAAAAATATATATATATATATATAAAATGTGGCCCAAGATCTATCTACTTATGCAAACTCAAATTGGATACAGCAATTTAGAGATACTACAAAGACAACAAATCAGTGCCTCTAAGTTAACAGAAGCTTTTTTTTTTTTAACAGAAAGAATCATGATAGTGACAGTAATTATTTCAATAAAAGAAAGCAACCAGAGGTAGTCTTGTAGACTGAAACCACTATTTCGTTAAAATTATTATTATTGGGCACAATTATTTCAAACTCAGATTTCTGAAGTATTATATTTCTATAATTTTCCATACAATTAAGATATCTGAGTTAAATGTATATAAAGTCAGCATACTATTCAAAGTCAATAGATGGAAACTGATTTCCATTATTCCAAATCACAATTTTTTCAACCCCTTCTTAATCTATTAAATAATGTACTTATTTATACGCAGTTGTAATGAATCTTCACATGGCAATCTCTTCCATACATAATATCTATTGATATATCACCTTTCATATGATATACAAAACACAAATGCATAACCAAATGCCAGATTACATTTACACTGAGGTTTTGTAATTAAAATTACATAGACAGCACAGAGTCCTTTATTCTCTACCACACTCACCCTGCGCATTCTCCAAGATGCCTATTTCATGCATTCCCCTCACCCTCCAAATTATTAAAGTTTTAATTTACAGCTTTGAGGTATAATTTATACATCACAAAATCCAACCATAAGTGTACAATTCATTGAGCTTTAAGACAATTTATAGAGTTGTGCATCATCACTACAATCCAATCTTAGAACTTTTCCATCACATCACCCCCAAAATTTTCCTCCAGAGTGTTTCCACTCCTGCCCTGGCCTCAGGTATCCACTGTTCTGCTTTCTGTATAGATTTGCCTTTTCTAGACATTTCATATAAATGCAACCACACAATACGTACTCTTTTCTGTTTGGCTTCTGTCACTTATCAGGTTTTTGATATTCGTCTTTGTTGTAGCATTTACCAGTGATTTGTTCCTCTTTATTTAGAAGAGTATTCCACTGTATGGATATACCATATTTTGTTTATCACCATTTGAGGGACATTTGGATTGCTTTCCAATTTTTGACTATTGTGAATAATACTGCTAAAATGGACATTTACAATTCTTTGTGTGCACACATCTTCGTTTCTGTTGGATAGATTCCTAAGAGTGGAAATGCTGGTTTGTATGGTAAGAAAAAGCCAAACTTTTCCAAAATGGCTGTACCATTTACCTTTCCAAGAGCAGTGTATAGGATTCCAGTTTCTCCACAATACCAGTAATAGGTAATGTCAGTCTTAAATTATAGCCGTTTAAGTGGGTGTGTTACAATATATCATTGCAGTTTAATTTGCATTTCCTTAATGACTAATGATGTTGAACATCATTTCATATGCTTATTGGCCATTTATAATATCTTCTTTAGTGAAATACCTATTAAAGTCTTTTGCCCATTTTTTAATTGGGTTTTTTCTGCATAATTGAGTTGTTAAGATTTCTTTATATATTCTAGATTAAAGACCTTTACCAAGTTTGTAATATTCAAATATTGTCTGAGTCTGTGGCTTGTCTTTTTATTTTCTTAAGTATCTTCTGAAGTGTAAAAAGTTTTAAAACTCCATTAAAGAAGTCCAATTTATCAGTTTTTTCTTTAATGATCCATGCATTTGGTGCCGTATCTAAGAACTCTGCCTAACACAGGGTCACAAAGATTTTCTCCTATGCAATATTTAGAATTTTTATAGCTTTAGGTTTTACAATTACAAATTTACAAAGTCTATGATTTATTTTGAGATAATTTCATGTACGGTGTGAAGTATATAAAACAGTATGTCTAAATCCATTTTTTTTAAAAATTTGTTTATTTATTTATTTATGGCTGCGTTGGGTCTCCATTTCTGTGCGAGGGCTTTCTCCAGTTGTGGCAAGCGGGGGCCACTCTTCATCGCGGTGCACGGGCCTCTCACTATCGCGGCCTCTCCTGTTGCGGAGCACAGGCTCCAGATACGCAGGCTCAGTAGTTGTGGCTCACGGGCCTAGTTGCTCCGCGGCATGTGGGATCTTCCCAGACCAGGGCTTGAACCCATGTCCCCTGCATTGGCAGGCAGACTCTCAACTACTGCGCCACCAGGGAAGCCCCATTTTTTTAAACATAAAAATATCCAATTGTCCCAGCACCATTTGTTGAAAAGACTATCCTTTCCCCATTGAACTGTTCTGGCATTTTTTCAAAAACCAAGTGATCATAAATATAAGGGTTAATTTCTGGACTTTCAATTCTGTTCCACTGACCTATAATGCTTATCCTTATGCCAATCACACTGTCTTGATCACTGTAGATAAGTTTTAATATTAGACAGGGTAACTCCTATTTTGTTTTCAAAAATGCTTTGGCTATTCTAGGTCCTCTGCATTTCCTTATAAATTTCAGGATCAGCTTGACAATTTCTACAAGAGTCTACTGGAATTTTGACAGGTATTTTACTGAATCTATAGATCAATTTGGGGAACTGACATCTTAACATTCTATCTTCCAATCTATGAATACAGACTATCTCTCCATTTATTTAAATCTTTATTTAGGGGAATTCCCTGGCGGTCCAGTGGTTGGGACCCCATGCCATCACTGCCGAGGGCCTAGGTTCAATCCCTGGTCAGGGAACTAGGATACCACAGGCTGCGCGGTGCAGCCAAAAAAAAAAAAAAAAACCTATTTAATTTCTCTCAGTAATGTTTTGTAATATAAACACCTTGGTGCTCTTTTTTTGTTAAGTTTATTCCTAAGTATTTTATTCTTTTTGATGCTACTGTGACTAGATTTTTTTTTCCCTTTCTCTCCTCCTTTTGAAATTGTGGAAGTTATCCGTTTCCTATCAAAGAACTGCTGCCCTGTGCGATCAGGATCCTAGACCATTCTTGCTTTCTCAAGGACTTCTCTCTTCATCTTCCTTCCTTCCCTTATTAATCCTAACAACTAAAACCATGCCGCAATATTTCTCATATAGTCAAAAAAACAAAGACTTCCTTTACATCCTCATACTTCCGCTTTGGCCCCGTGTCTGTTTCCTTTAACTTCTTTAAACCCAATTTCTAGTTCCTGGGCCACTGTGTATCCCTCAAGTCACTCACATCTGGCTTCCACCTCTACCAGTCTATGACACTGGCTCATTATGGTCACTGATGACCTTTGGGTTGCCAAATCCAACAGTCGTATTTCTGCCCATATCTTCTCAACCTCTCCGCCAAACTCAATAGTTAAGTATCCCTTTCTTGAAATACTTGCATTACTTGGCACCCATGACATGATCCAATATATATTCCCAGTTTCCCTACAACCGCTCGGGCTGTCCTTTTTAGCTTCCTTCCTAGAGGGCTTCCAGTTTACCCAACTTAGAAATGTGCAGTGTTCCTCAGGTTTCTATTTCTAACCAATCCTTCTTTCCTCTCTATAGTCTCTTCTTCAGTGATTTCACCTATTTGCATGGCTTTGAATATCACTAACACACTGATAAGCTTCAAACTGACATCTCCAAGCCAAATATCTCTGAGTTCCTCAAGAGTTGATGATCCTCTCTGATAGAGGCCTTCTTAACAATGTCACAGGCTTCTGAGAACTTACGATTGAGAAAAGAAAACTCCCAAATTCACCATTACCTTCCACCCAAATAAAACAAAAAACCCTGAAAAACCCATTCGTCTCCCAGGCATCCAATAATGGTGACTTCCAGCAACATCCCTGAATGTTTCCCCCAGTTATATTCCATATCCAATCCATTATCACGTCCTCCTATTTCTACCAGCTACAAATATCTCAGATATGTCCACTCCTCTCCACCCTACTGCGACCTCACTAATCTAAGCCATCATGGTCTCCTACCTGAACTACTGCATATCTAGTGGCCAATCTGTTTCTGCTTGCCCCAGTGTTCTCTTCTCTACACAGCACGGTAACCTTCAACAAATATACTTTGGATGCTGCCACTCCCCTGAATATAAACTTTCAGTCTCTTATAATCCAAACTCTTTATCCCTGTGTACAAGGCCCTGCAGCATGTGGTCCCTGCCATTCTCCCCTCTTGCCCATAATGCTCCAGCTTTTCATCTCCTCAACACACAGAGCTCTTCACATGCTGTCCAGGCCCTTTGAGTGCTCATTCCTTCCGTGTGAAACATCTCATTCTCACTCCCTTACCCGGTCCCCGTCTCCTCAGAGAGGCCTTCCCTTATACCTAAGTAGGTCTGCATAGCCTCCCATGACTCCCCATTAATACAGTTCTTTTCCTTTTTAACATTACCACAAGTTATAATCCATGAAGGCAGGGAAGATTTCTGAGTTTTCAGCACCGCATACACACCCTGAGCATAAATAGTAGCCATGAAGAAATATTTCCTGAAAATATACAAAACTGACTTAAGAAAGACCTATGTTCAGCTTTCCCAGGTCTGCCTGCTCTTCCTTAAAACTGTCTTAATGCGAGGTCCATGGGATGAGCTTGACTAGGTTGGGGGAAGGCTGGCAATCTCAAATTGTATGCAAATTTTTGTGTAACTATGTTTTCTAAGCAGTTGTCCAGCATGTGCAACAGGAATCTCTCTCTCTTTTTTTTTTAACATATTTATTGGAGTATAATTGCTTTACAGTGGTTAGTTTCTGCTGTATAACAAAGTGAATCAGCTATACATATATCCCCATATCTCCTCCCTCTTGCGTCTCCCTCCCATCCTCCTTATCCCACCCCTCTAGATGGACACAAAGCATGGAACTGATCTCCCTTTGCTATGTGGCTGCTTCCCACTAGCTATCTATTTTACATTTGGTAGTGTATATATGTCCATGCCACTCTCTCACTTCGTCCCACCTTACTCTTCCCCCTCCTCGTGTCCTCAAGTCCATTCTCTACGTCTGTGTCTTTACTCCTGTCCTGTCCCTAGGTTCTTCATAACCATTTTTTTTTCTTAGATTCCATATATATGTGTTAGCATAGGTATTTGTTTTTCTCTTTCTGACTTACTTCACTCTGTATGACAGACTCTAGGTCCATCCGCCTCACTACAAATAACTCAATTTTGTTTCTTTTTATGGCTGAGTAATATTCCATTGTATATATGTGCCATATCTTCTTTATCCATTCATCTGTCAATGGACACTCAGGTGTGCAACAGGAATCTCAAAGGAATCCACAACCAAAAAAGAGGTTAGATGGAAATACACAATCTAATAAATTCTGTCTTCATCACTTAACAAAAGAGACTCAAATTCCACTAGAGTCAGTTCTTAAAACAAAATGAAGAGATGTGGTTTTAAGACTTTTAAGTCCTATAATTTATCAAACTGCAATAAAATTTGGTATATGGTATGAACTTAAAAAAAGATTTCTGAAGCGAAGTTATTATTACAACCTGATTTTTATGTCATGCCTATATATGCAACCCATCAACCATAAATTCCTTACATAGAGGCAGAAGAAAACGACAAATCAAGATGCATCTGTCACAGGAAAGGCTACAGAAAATGCAACATATATCAGGGAAAACATCAGAAATGCCAAGTCTTATCACCCATTTCAAATTCCCACTGGCCAGACACCTTGAAGGACTAAGTACCACGGACCTTAAAACACTTTCATCAGTTCCCTCTTATATATATATACTCACTTCAGCATTCTAGGCAAGATTCTCCTCTTCAAATCTACCGAAGTGTGTAAAAGAAATCAATTCCAGTTTCAAAATAGCATATCAACTAATTTCAAGTCTGTGTGGCTACTTTCTTAAGGATGTGGCTGGACAGAGTGGCCATCCCTACACTGTAACCTCTACTTTGAAAACCCCAATTCAATCATTTCCATGGTGAGAACTAAAATCCAGGCATTAAGTGATTTGTTCAAGGTCAGGGCTGGAACTTGCCTTCCATGTTTAGTTCTCCTTACATCAACTTCTCACACTCTTTTAGAGCTCTGTCAAAATGCCTAGCTTGAATTCTCAAGATACTAAGACTCTAACTCTGGCCTACTGGCTAAAAAAAAGAAGACTAAAAGTACATTATGATATAGGAAAGAAAAAAATTTTAAGTAAATATGACACTACAGAGAGCCATTAAGTGTGACTTCTTTCACAAACAGTATGTTTTTCAACTGTGTATAGTAAAGTGTCTGTTCAAGGTAAGATTATTTTTATAGTTTGTTATAATGTTTTTAGTGATTACAAACAAAATCACTACTCCAGAACAACAAACCTGACATTTATTTCATTAAGTATTAAGTTCGTAACTTTCAATGCATAAATGAGGCTCTGCTTCTCTATTTTAATCCTATCTCTAATGAGTAGATCACATAATTGAACAAATTTCAAAAGAGACAAAATGGTTTATGTTTCATTGTCATCACTTTTCCTCCATTAAACTAATGTGTTATTCAAATATTCTACCAAGATATTGCTCAACACAAATGAACTGAAAGATTTTCTCAGCCTCATTATAGGATACATTGCTTATAATCTTCAATAAAAGAACAGTTAGTACTAGAACCTTTTATCAAGCTATTATTCATTCAAAGTCTGTATGAAGTTTTAAAACTTTTCCCAAAGATGAAATTTTAAATAAAAGCTAGAAAAGCATACTGATTAGTGTGGTAACTAGCATATCTTCCCTAATGTTTAAAAAACAAAATAATTCTGAAGAAGATTATTTTTAAGCCACTGAATATCTTCTTGCTCAGCAGACAGCAAAATTCCTCATGATTAAATCCTATGAGCCAGATTTTTCTCCCCCTCGTCCTGTTCTTCTCTGGTGCGGAGCATAATTCTATAAAGCTTCAGCTCACTCGCTTTAGCTATTAACACACTGTCTCCCCAAAATAAACTCTTAAACTCAGAACAGGTTTTACTCTGGTATTCCAAAACAAGTGTAATGAACGTTTCTCAAGATGTTTGACAGTTGTAGCAATGTAAAACTCAGGATACCAACTACAAGAATCTTTCTATTTCTCTTAAGTGGCTGTGTTTCCAGACATCATCATACATAAAATTATTTATTTTGCAAAGGAGGAAATCCACATATAACTCAAAATCAAATAATTTTAAGTCTCTACTCTTCATAAGAACTATGGGCAAACCAATCACATGAACAGTGAAAAGTAGGAAAGAGCTGAGAGGTGGCAAGAAATAATGGTAAAGGAGAGGTACTCTATTCACTAACTAGTTATTTTTGTTTGTTTGTTTTGTTTTGTTTTGAATTTCTGAATTTTATTTTATTTACTTTTTTATACAGTAGGTTCTTATTAATCATCAATTTTATACACATCAGTGTATACAACTAACTAGTTATTTAACTTCTCTGCCTATCAAGTTCCTAGTTAATAAACAAGAATAATACTCACTTCCCAGGGTTCTTACAAGGATCAAATGAGTTCCTGCATGAAAATGATCTGCCCAGTAAAAGAATATAACAGGCACTCAATAAATGCCAGCTCCTTCCTCCTTCAGTTCTGGGCCCTCTGTTCTTTGTCCTCTATACTCATTCCCCCAGATGACTCAGCCTTCTCATGACTTTGATTAAAAAATGCTGAAAACTACCACATCAATCAAAGCCCTGATGTGTAAATGCATGCCTACAGTGTGAGAAGCCGTCTGGCCTCTACCTCCAAGACACTCAGGTGAGAAAGAGGAGAGACCCCAAACACGTGAATTTCACTGTAATAACCAGCACTCAGGGTGGACAAATCACACATTTCCAACTATCCCCTGGAGATTTGCATTGCCGTCTCAAAATGCCTGAAATCAAACTCATTATCATCTTTTTAAAAATCAGGCCCTCTTCCTGCCCCTTTTCTAATTGTGAGTGGTGTCCAACAGAGAGTTAACACTTGCCCTACTCTTCTCTCATCAAAATATCACCAGGCAACCCAAGCCCATCAGGTCTACCTTCATAATCTCTACTTTATCTTCAGCCTCATTTTCTGTCCCACTGTAACCACCAGAGTCCAGGTCAGGTTTTCTGAATCTCGGCACTGCTGACGTTTTGGGACAGGTGATTCTTTGCTGTAGGGGCTGTTCTGTGCATTGCAGGCTGTTTTAGTAGCGCTCCTGCCTCTACCTCTAGATGCCAGTAGAACTGCTCCCTCTCCCTGAGTTATGACAACCAAAAATGTCTCCAAATGCCTCCTGGGGGGGCAAAATCACCCTCCCCGTAGTCTCCCCCACTCCCACATTTGAGTCCCATAGCCCGGTATGTGCGTGAGAATCAGTTCCCAAATTCGTCTCCAGTTTCTTTCCTCTACTTCCAGATGCTCTGGTCTTCTAAATGCCTCCTAAAGCACTGCTTTTACGAGTCAGTTCTCTTAAATCTACAACTCCCTGCCACCTTCACAATTAGTTCAAAGCTCTTCACCCAGCCTTGATAATCTGGTCTCAATGAAACATTATCCCACAAAGCACCTCACATTGCGGCTACCCAGCAGCCCTTCAATAACACAGACCTGTTCCTCCAGCCCCTCCTTTCTGTTCTACTGCTGTCACCCTGGTTGGGGTGCCCAGTACCCAGCATCCATTCCAGACCACTGCTCGAGCCTCCTTCCCCACCCTCTACTCTCTCCTTCACTCAAAGCCAAAAACTATCATTGAGTCTCCATTGCCTAATGAAATATGAAATCTGCCTGGTCTTTAGAATCTTTCCTACCGTGGTCTCTTTCTGACTCTACGTTCCAGTATCCCCAAAACATACTCTAGCTTCAGTAAAACCTGTCTATCTGCTAGTCCTTGCAAAGGCTCCTTCCCACACTTTCCACCTTTGGTCGTGTTTTTTTTCTCTGCCTGGAAGTCCTCTTCATCCCTCCACACTAATTTAAGGTCCACCTGAATTAAGTCAAGAGGCCTTTCCTGGTCATACCCTCCTTTATCCTCTCTTAGGGCATTCACATTGCTTTATGTTACACATGTGTATTCCTGTAGTTTACAAGGTCCTTGAGAACTTCTTACTCCTGTTCTGATGCCCTGCAATGCCTAGCCCAGTGTTAAGTAAAAACTAAACATTACACGTGAGTTGCCCCAAATGTTTCCCACTTAGGAAGCAAGAGAGGGCTGCTTTTTCAGACAATGCTGAACTTCCATAAGGGAACTGTCCATATTCCTCTTTTGTTCCACATTTTATGTGTTAGGCCAATTTTTAAGTAAACTGCCTGCAAAATACCCAGAAAGCTATAAGAATTCTGCTTCTGCTTCAGGGAGTTCCTAGTTTCCAGCGTGTAACTGAATCCTGACTATTTACGCTATTTAAGTTCTCTCTTTATACAAAAAGGCAAATTTATTTTTGAGTGTTAATAAAATTGAGCACAACATGAAAATAACTTGGATTGGATTAAACATATTTTAAGCAAAGGTTAATTAATGCTAATTTGCATCCTGAATAACATAAAGTCTTAAAGTCTTCATGCACTCTTTTTTTTTTTTTTTTACAACATGCACTCTTAAAAATATGAAAGTCAGTTTATTTCAGCTCCCCCCACCCCAGACATAATAAGCCAAATAGAACATGGGAGGTTTCCCCTTAATTTTAGTTTTTTAATGACTTGAAAGTATTTCTACAAAAAGAGAAAAATCATTAGTGAGCATGTTCTGACCAGACCTACTCCTGTAAGTCTAACTCCAAAGCCACGTGGGGAGCGTCGAGTACCCGCACAGCCGCGGACCCCGTTTTGTACGCCCCTGAGCTAAGAATGATTTTTACATTTTTTAAAGGTCTGTAAGAATGAAAACAAAGAATATACATAAAGACACGGTATGTGGCCAGCAGAGCGTAAAATACTTACTTTGTTTTCAGCAGAATAAATATGAGACTCCTAGCTGTTAGTATGTAAGACACAGAACTTTTCCTCCCAAAATTTTTAAAAAGCAACGTAAAACAAACAAGATTATGTGAAAAGACAGAACTCATTCAATTTAGTCATAGCTAGTGCACAGGTAACTTCTAAAACAGAGGCCTTGGGGACATTTTTATATTTCCCAGAATTTTTGTTAGAAGCACACTTACGCTTGAAGAGCTGAGAGCGCTTGGCCCAAAGCCACACTAGGGGTTAACAGAGTGCGGTCAAGGACCCAGCTGTGAAAAGTCCTTATTCAGGGCTCTCCGCAGTGCACTACATCATACCTATCTATGCACGCAGCTCTAAGTTCTGGAGATCTGGATAACTGGCTTGGATCATCATAAAGATGAAGCTTAAAACCTGTTCCTGATATGCTGTTTAGACAGACTCTCACTAGCAGCTATGAATTATTAAACACAGAGTAACATCAACGCTCACAACATACATTAGAGAAGAACTTCCAGGAAGCCTTCTATTTTAAAAGCAGACGTGATGAAGAAAGCTTAAAACTTACTCTGCTTCTCCTCTAGGGCTACAGATTGAGGCAAATATGCACCTTTGACTTCCAGTTGCTCAATACTTATCTCCCAGCCCAATCCACAAATTCCACCAAGTGCTATCGAATGCCAATCGAAAAATTATCCAGTTTACATCACCCACGCATCCTATAGTTAAAGTTCTTTTCATAGCTACTTGCAAACTACGAGCTTAAAGTTCAAATTTTTTAATCTCCCTAAGAATTGAGCTTCCTTAAAATGTAAAAAAGTAGATAACCAGGATCTAGGATTCAAAGACATGGTTAACAATCCAAGATCTTTCATCTGAAGTTGCTCTTCCAGTGTTGAAAAACACAGATTCTGAGGGGCAGCCGAGAGATACAGGACTTACGCTCTCCAGAGATAATACACAGACCCCTCCCACCCCACCCCCATCGTATCTCTGCATGACTTTTGTCCTCGAAAAGCGACCCCCTTCCCCTCGCGAGTCCGGGCCTTCCGGGCACCTGCGGCCCCGGCCCGCAGCGGAGAAACCCGGGGAAACCTGCCCACCGCCGGCCCTTCTGGAAACGGCGCCCACTCCCACCTCGAGGAGGCTGGCGGCTGGAGGCCCGAGCCGCCGGGAAGCGACCCCTCGGCGGCCGGCCGACCCCCCCTGACGCGGCGGATGGGGACGGCGGCGGCGTTACCTGGTGGACCACGTCGCTGGGCAGCTGTGCGGCCCGGAACAGCTCCAGCACCCGCCCGTGGGCCGCCACCTTCTTGGTGCTCTCGCTGTCGCAGTAGGAGAAGAGATCCGAGTAGTATTTCTGCTCCGCATCGCTCAGCGTTAAACCTTCCATCTTCGCCTCCGCTCACAGCCACCCCGCCCCGCATGCAACACCCGGGGCCCGGCCTCGCGACCCCGGGACGGCGGGGACTGCGCGCCGCCCGGCCGCCTCCTCCTCGCCCCCCGAAGCGGCGGGGAGCCCCGGCCTCGCGCGCGCGCCGGGGGCGTCCGAGCCACAGGGCCCGGAGGTCGCGGGGAGGGGGCCCGGCTGGGCTCGGCGCGCCGCCGCCTAAGAGGCTCCGCCTCGGCGGCCGCGGGGAGGGCGCGGGGAAGGAGGCGGGGGCCGCGGCGGCGCGAGGCCCGGGCGGACTCCGCCACCGCCCCCGCCGCGGGTTCGAGTCTCCCCGGCTCCCCGCCGCTTCCCCCCAGACTTCCCGCCTCGCCTGCCCCCTTCCGTCCACGCCCCCGGAGAGGCAGCAGTTCCCGGAAAAGTTGTGGGGCTCCTAGCCTAAAGTTTCGGGGGCTCTGGGCTGACCGCTGCGGCCGCTCCGCCTCCCTCCGCCGCCATTTACTGCGCCCCGGCCCGGCCCCCGACGCGACCGCACCAACACTGACAGCGGCTGCCGCGCTCCAGACCCGGATGTGAGGCCAGGAGGAGAGAGCGCGAGAGGGAGAGAGAAACACCCACCGGGCTGGCTCGGCCGCTCCCTGGAGAGAGGGCTGCAGCGCCCCCTGGTGGCCGGGGTCCCGCGGCGGAGGGCCGAGCCGCCCTTGGCGCCCTGCGGGAAGAGCTGGGACCCCCAGGAGCGGAGACAAGGAGGGAACAGCACGCCGCCCATTCAGACCAGGAGAACTTAGAAACCGGCTGTACTTTGGTTTGTTTCAAAGCTTCTGGCACTACATGGTTAATAAACATTGCGTGAAAGGGGAACATTGTTCAGGTTATTATTGTATCCGTCGTACCGTTTTGAGGTCAGACGTTACTGAGGATTAATTCAATATTTCTTTGTGCTCTGAAGGGCTATGAACATTCAACCCATCTGAGAACTCTCATCAGACTCCGACCACTGAGACGTAACTCCCACTCTTGCTCCAAGCCGTGTTTACTTGAGAAACAAAATTGTTGAATAGGGGGAAAAGCTGGCAAAGTTTTTCTCTTTGTACAAGGTGGTTCTGATCACTAGGAACTTAGTGCTGTAAATATAGAGCATTAGCTCTATAAAGCTGTTTAGGCTCTGGACAGACCACAGGGGCTCACTGCTGCGACCCCCAATTTCCTCCTTTATGAAAATCATGTGGTTGCACTATTCTGCACCTATCTGAGAAGTGATTCGCAAGATATCCCAAATAGAATATCTTAACAAGAGTTTATCTTTAGCAAATAGGAAATATTTCAAAAACAGCAGCTAGGGCAGAATTAGACAGATTTTTCAGTTTTGGTTTTTATTTTGTCTGCTACAGGTTACTACCCAGAGTGCTGATCTCACAAATGACCCATAAAAGGAAAGTAATATTAGAGGTTCAAAATCCTTTACCTGGAATTCCAAAATTCAAAGAGCACTGAAAATCCAAACGGTTTTTTTGTAACACTTTGTCAGCAAAACCTGCCCTGTTTCATTTGGAGACAAAATCTCAACTCAACTCACATGAGACTATTTATAGTCTTTATGTATGCTGTTTAATGTCAATATTTATTCATTTTACTCCAGGCTTTAATGGGATATTAATATACACACAGTTATAGGCATTGCATTACTTTTCTTTTTTTAAAAAAGAAGAGGGTTTGTGGAGCTGTATTTGAATAGTAGCACTTTGTACACTTACATATATAACATGCCATTAATCTCAAGTTTCTCTATCTCTAAAACTTTAAATTTGCCACAGCAATACCTCACATGTCCCTACAGGACACCTATCAGAGGAGATCAGAGACCCACAGATGGCCTGTCTTCCAAAGGTGTAAAAGGGAGGGGCACATGAGGTAGGCACTGGCTTAACAATCGTCTTCAGCATGTTTTTCTCCACCACCTTTCCTAGGCCTTGAAGCTCTTTCCTGCCCTAGGGCCTTTGCTCCTGCCACCTGAAATACTCTTCCCACAAACCTTTGCATGGCTTGTTCTCTCACACCTCAGGTCCCTGTACACATATCACGTACTGAGAGAGAGACCTTCTCTCAACACCTGACCTAAAATAGCCCCACTACCACGCTCTATCCCCTTATCTGAATTATTTTTCTTTATAACACTTTTCACTACCTGGCATTAACATGTATATTTGTTTACATTTTTAACACTGAGATACAATTGACATACAATCTTTTATGGGGGGGGTGCAGTCCTGAACATCAGTGCTTATAAGAAGCACTGTATCTGCTTAAAGTCCCTCCAAACATACACACACTTTAAAAACCAGAAAGTCTTGCACGAAGTGGGGACATTCTCCACCCCCCAGCCAGGTACTGGGTTGCCTTGGTGCTGGAGGGCTTGACAGTTTCACAAATGAAAGGGATTTTTCTCTATATCCGTTACTTAAATTTATACTTTCAGGTACAAAGGGGAAAAAAAAGATTTAACAGGCCCTTTGAGACCAATTCTAATTTCTTTCCTATATGTTTCTAGATATATCAGTTTTAAAAAGTGACATTATGAGAAAGCTATTTTAAAACAGCTGGGCTATATTATATAGCTACAAATTTAAAGATACTGGTCTTCGGGTAAGATCAAATAGTTGGTTACTGCTAGCAAATATCAACTGTTTTAAACTGGAAACCTCTAATGAAGTTTTTAAAATAAATTAAATGCAGTAAAATTCGTCGTTTCTGGTATACAGTTCTGTGAGTTTTGACAAATGCATAATGGTCATGTAACCACCACCAAAGTCATGATGCAGAAACATTCTGTGACTCTCCCCTAAAATTCCTCTGGGCTTCCCCTTTGTACTACTCTGCCCTCTACCCTCAGCCCCTGGCAACCACCGATTTATTTTCTGTTTCTGTACTTTTGCCTTTTCCAGGATGTCATGTAAATAGAATTACACGGTAATCAGCATTTTGAATCTGAATTTTTTTCACATAGCATAATGCATTCAAGATTCCTCCATGATCTTCCTTGTATAGTGGTTCATTTTTTTATTGTTAAATGGTATTCTATTGTATGGATGATTATAGTTTGTTCATCCATTCACTAGTTGAAGGATATTTGGGTTGCTTCTAAATTTTGGGTGACTATTAATAAAGACACTATAAATATGTGTGTACAGGTTTTTCTGCACACTTAAGCCTTCATTTTTTTTCCCTTGGGTAAATATCTAGGAGAGGGATTGTTGGGTCATATGGTAACTAAATGTTCAACTTTAAAAGAAACTACCAAACTGATTTCCAAAATGGCTGTACCATTTTGCATTCCCACCACCAATGTATAGAATTTTAGTTTCTCTACATCCTCACAAACCATTCTAATGGGTGTGCAGTGGTATGTCACTGTGATTTTAATTTCCATTCCCCCAGAGACTGATGATGTTGAGCACCTTTTCATGCGCATATTTACCAACCGAATATCTTCTTTGGTAAAATATCTATTCAAAACTTTTCCTATTTTTTATTGGATTATTTGTTTTTTTTATCATTGAGCTTTGAAAATCCTTTATACATTTTTGGTACAAGCTTTTTGTCAGATGCATGATTTGCAAGTATTTTCTAGAGTCTGTGGCTTGCCTTTTTATTCACTTTTGCCGAACATAATTGTTAAAATTTGCTTTAAGTCCAACTCAGGGGTGGCCCTTAAAGATGTTAGTGAGGGGAAATCCATTGGAGAGAGTTTCTGTTGGTGCACCTGGTCATTCACTTAATGTCAGAGAGGTGGCCCAAGGTAAGAATACACAGTAAACCCATGGCAGTGACAAATGATTGGGCTGGTAGGGCAGGGACTTGGAAGGAGGCAGTTTGGAAAATTAAGGAAGAGGAAGTCTGGGAGGAAATCATGTGGTTGAACCTATGGGAAGGGGCATGAAGTGTGACTATCTTTGCATCATGTGTTCACACCCACCAGAAAGCATCCATTACGGAGGAGGCATAAGTAGACAAAACAACCTGGCCAGATGATGTCAGGCAGCCTGTGCAAGCAGCCACCCCAGTGTTGGCACATTGGCTCAGGAACTGAGTAGCTATTGTGGCAGCAATGGAAAGTATATATGAGCCCCACATCACAGCTTCCACTTACCAAGGCCAAATGTCCAACCTGCCAGCAACAGTTGAGTTCATCTCAGCTCACCTTGGTGTCAGCTCAACACCAAGTTCAATTCCTGATGTAACATCATCCCTCGAGGAGACCAGTCATGCGTTTGGTGATGAGTTGATTTATCTTTATAGGAATCAAACGTATCCTGGGCATAAGTTTGCTTTCCTGTTCACAGGGCTTTAGCCATCTAAGTGTTTAAGATTGCTTTTATCACCAACTTGTAATCTGTATAACATGACTTCAGACAAAGAGACCCTCCTTACAGCAATAGAAGTGCATTAGTGGACACATAACCATAACCCACTAAACTCACATTCCACATCATCCAGAAGCTGCTGACTTCAGAGAGTATAGAATGGCCTTTTGAAGGTGCAGCTGATGTGTCAGCGTGGAGATGATATTCTGTGAAGATGGGACCCCATACTCCAGGATGCAGTAGCACCCTAAATTAACAATCCTGTATGTTACTTTGCCTCCAATAGGTAGACAATATGGGACAGAGAACCAAGGGATGGAAGTAAAACTGGCCCCATTTACCTTTGCCTTCCGTGACCCACTTGGGGGAGTTTCCCATCCCCTCAAACCTAGGTTGTTTTTATTTTTTGATTTTATTTGTTTTTTATACAGCAGGTTCTTATTAGTTATCTATTATATACATATTAGTGTATACATGTCAATCCCAATCTCCCAATTCATCACACCACCACCACCACCCCCCGCCGCTTTCCCCCCTTGGTGTCCATACGTTTGTTCACTACATCTGTGTCTCTATTTCTGCCCTGCAAACCAGTTCATCCGTACCATTTTTCTAGGTTTCACGTATATGTGTTAATATATGATATTTGTTTTTCTCTTTCTGACTTACTTCACTCTGTATGACAGTCTCTAGGTCCATCGACGTCTCTACAAATGACCCAATTTTGTTCCTTTTTATGGCTGAGTAATATTCCATTGTATACATGTACCACAGCTTCTTTATCCATTCGTCTGTCGATGGGCATTTAGGTTGCTTCCATGTCCTGGTTATTGTAAATAGAGCTGCAATGAACATTGGGGTGCATGTGTCTTTTTGAATTATGGTTTTCAACCCTAGGTTTTGAGCATCCGAAGGTCCTGGTTCTCACACGGGATTGCTTCCACTAGGAGGCTTATTATTAGTTAGTTATTATTAGTCCCATTAAACTTTATGCCACGAATGATGTTCTGTCACTTGGGGCTCCTTGTGCCAATAGGTCAGTAGGGAACAAAAGAATCAACGTACTGGAGGGTATTGAACCTACTCATCAGGAGGTAATAGTACTTACTTTACACAACTGAGGCAAGAAGGAATATGTTTCACACCCAGAAGATCCACTGGGGTGTATTAGTCTCCCCTGTTTAGTTTTGATGGTAAATGGACAAGTATAACTGCCACAGATTGAGAAGGGCATGGTGACAAAGGCACTCAGACCATCAGGGATGAGGGACTGTGTCACCCCACAAGGTAAGCCACCTAGAGCCACAGAGGTGTTAGCTGAGGGTGAGGAGACATTCTGCTTCTCATTACTCTTCTTGGCTTCTCATTCTATTGAAGTAGAGAAGGGACAATAAGTGTCAGATGCGGCCTTGAAATGAGCTGCTATTGTGGCAGATATAGTTCACTCACATTCTTTTGGTGAAATTTCCCAGGAAATGAGACCCATCAGAGTCCTGGGGGAGTTGTTCCCATATCAGGTACTATATTATATGAAGCAAGTGGATCTGAGTGGTGTGAGTGTGGACCCCGTGGTTGCTGTGAACTACGCAGATCACTGCCCACCTCACCCATTTTCCCAGCTGTTGAGAACGTTGAACTGTCAGGGGCCCACAGCAGAATCCCTTGCCAGGAATTGCCCTTGGGAGAAGGAACTTGCCTCACCCAGGTTACACCCCTGCCCCAAGGGCAGCCCACATCCAGTGACTGGCCAGTGGATAAAGGAGACTAGAGGTCCTTGAACTGTTTAGGAACAACTCTGAAGAGTCATCTCAGTTCCAGATCTCTTCCAGGGATTGGAGGGGGCCCCTGTTGTTACCTCATAGCAGTTGTCCCTCTGCCCAATGATGGGCTTTCTTCACTTCGTACGGGTGCTATTCCTGACAAGAGTTATCAAGGAGCTTCCTGTATGCAAATCTTCATTTCAGTGTGTTTCCTGGGGAACCCGATCTCAACCACTCACACACTTCTGCTCCTATTAAGTGACTTAGTGAGTGCTTACCAACCTGTTGCACTTGATATTGTAATTGTTATAATTGGATTAAACAGTACATAAACAAATTAAGAAAACAGAAAGATGGTTTGCGTTTCTGTGGAAACCAAGAATGATACTGTGGGAAGATGTGATGATGGCGAATTGCTAAGAGAAGTGGTTGTTGAATTAGCTGTGGAACTTGTGGAGAAAGACTTGGAGTTGCAAAAAAATAACACGGTATCTATGGGTTGGACACATGGGATATTCAATGTGTGCTTCTTGTTTGATTGATGTAGAGTTTGGAATGGAATATAGTTTCTTACCTGTAATCAAAATTCCTGTTTTTTTATTTTTGAAAAATCTATTATTTTTATAAAAATATACACACTCTCTGTAAAAACAAAATAACTCAGAAAAGAACAAAGAAAAAAAATTACCTTGAATTCTGCCATCCACAGGCAACTTCTATTAACATTTGGATGAATATTTTTTCTTGACATCATTTATTTAAAAGCCACACAAAAAGATAGGCATACAATATTAAGTAAAAGGATGTATTTTATACATAGTATATATATGTATATATACACACATTATATTTTACATATAATATGTTATATATATACATTACAAACATATAATTTAAAAAAATCAATGGATGCATTATATATTACTATATATTATTCCTGCATTATATATATATATGTACACACATATATATATTCCATCCCTGTATTTGATATTGTATGCCTACTTCTTTGTTATATCTTTTGTAGCAGGTCTTTTTCACTCAACTATAGATTGTGCTTGTAAAAGAGTTGTCCTTTTTTTTTCAAACTTAATATGAATCTTACTTATTTATTTTCCTCTTTCGGAGTCATCAATATAAATGATATATAATAAGGTTAACTTGAAAAACCACAACTGTATCCTCCAGAAACCACATGAGGCAATCTTACACTGTCTTACCAATGGGATCTATTTTCATTACCTAACTAGGAGAGAATCATAAAATGATTATTTTTTTAGATGTTGCAGTTGGGGTTTAATAATGGAATAGAAAATGCCAGATAAATGTAAGATGTCATATGAGCATGAAGTTCATCAGGAGCAAAGGGATAGAAATCCATACA
This sequence comes from Balaenoptera borealis, assembly GCF_965194805.1. Lineage (NCBI taxonomy): Eukaryota > Metazoa > Chordata > Mammalia > Artiodactyla > Balaenopteridae > Balaenoptera > Balaenoptera borealis. The sequence goes on along the minus strand of NC_138873.1, from coordinate 25,111,372 downwards.
AAATTGTTGGCACAGCAAAAATAAATCAATTCTTTGTATAAATAAAGTTCTCAGGAAAGACTAACCAAAAATGAAAAAGCACTTTTCTCCAAATAAAAATCAAACCAACAAACATTTATTATTTACTCTATGCAAGGAAGTTTTCCCCTTAAGTTTCCTTTGTAAACATTTTCTCAATTTAGCATGCTTTCAATATTTTAAATTTTTAAAATGGGAAGAGTCCGAATGGTTTCCCTATTCTTTAAAATACTGAAGCATGCAGAGGTAGTTGTAAAAATACTAAATGCATGTTGCTTGTCATTAGTAGTGTTTTCTTTTCTTTTCTTTTTTATTAGTAGTGTTTTCTGAAGCAAAAATTTTGCATTTGGGCAGGGTCACCTACAAAAACTGCAACTTTTTAAACCAGTAATTTAACAAAAATAAAGCAACCTGTCTTTAATTCTACATCTACAATCTTTATTAGTGTCTGTTAACTCCCATCGCCCTGCCATGAACACATTTTACAGTGTTATGGGTTCCATAACCTTTCATGGTGCTTAAGAGCTAGAGGTTTTCTGCTTTGTGAAGTATTTTCATTTTAATCCTGTGTCATACTTCGCTGTTGTCAATATTTCATTTTCCAAGGATGATTAGAGGTTATCTCTGTGCAATCTTAAAAACTAAAAATGAATAAAGTGAAAACGAATATAAGTCTTAATGGCTACAGCAATAGGAAGGAATCAAGTTGTAACGAAAACAGATAATCCTAGTTTGAGGTGAAATAGGTTTGAGGCCTGATTCTGGCAATTAATTAGCTGTGTAATCTAAGGCAGTTTAACATCTCTCAGTCTCAGTGTCTTCTGTAAAATGGGATGCTTTATTTGGCCAGTATAAGAACAAGAAAGAATGAATATAAAAGGTTGTTATCTAACTGGTGTTTAACTACTGGCAGCTATTATTAGGGACAAACATGATCATTAAAAATCTGTTTGTTTATATTTGTTCTTGTTCTTTGTTCAAATAATTCAAACGGCCAGGGCTGGTAACCTTTATTAAGATATAAATAATTATTTACAACATATGATTACCAGCTATAATATCCATTTCCTCCTAGTCTTTAAGTTGTTACCATACTGTAAACCCTTTGGACAAAGAAAAACTGATGTGTCTAGTGCTTTGGGTATATTCAACAAGTGTTATAGTCACTAAGCATGTAGTACTTAAAATCTACATATCTTTTTTCTTTTCTTTAATGATTATATACGTGTAGTGGGATCAAACATTTTAAACACTATATGTGGCTTTTTAATTTTCTCTAATACTTATAATCTTCATTAGTATCAGCATGGGGTTGAACTTAATTTTGTCAGTTATCGTATCTCAGAATCTTCCTGTTAAAATGTAATCATTTAAGTAATTCAGTCTCGTTCACTTAAATGCTCAGCCTTTCATATTTCTTCCTCTTTTCTCTGTTTTCCTCCCAGATGTCATGGGGGAATATGAGGACAGAAGATGGAGATCAGTTTACACGATTTGACTGTGAGAGAGAAGGGGCCTCAAATCTACAGACAGGAGTCCTTGTGCTGTCCTCTGGTTCTACTGCAAAGTGGCTGCTGTGGCCTGGTCCCTTAGTCTATGTTGAGGTATCCTCAGAGTTAGTCTGGCCTTTTGGGCCATCAGGCTGGTATCATGAAATCACTTGTAGCCTTTAACCTCTAATCATTAAGTCTCTGCATTTGGTGACTACTGTAGTAGTTCCACTGGTCCATGTAGGAACTTGGGGTAGGGGTGTTTCTTAGAATTGAGAATTGGCAGGTGGTTTGCTTAACTATTGCTGCATAACATGTTATCCCTAAACTGAACAGCAGAAAACATGATTTTGTGGGTCAGGGATGTGGGAAGGGCTCAGCTAAGCAGATATCTTTTGTGGTATCTTCTACGTGCGGTCATCTGAAGGCTTCACTGCACTGGATGTCCAAGATGACTCACTCATGTGGGTAGCAATTAATGCTGACTCATTTGGGAACTCATTTGGGGCTATCTCCTGGAGCATCTCATGGCATCTCCATCTGCTTGGACTTCTTACAGCATAGTGGTTGGGTTTTTGGAGGGAGCATTTAAAGAACAAGCATTCCAAGAGATCAAGGCAGAAATTATGCAACAGCTTTTTAATGCATTCTATTGATTATAGGTGAGTCATGATGGCCAGTGTTGATTTAATAAAATGAAAATTATATCCCACCTTTTGATGGAAGGATCCACTGTTTTTCATTATAATGAATAAGCCACGTAAAATGATTTGCCTTTTTAAACCATACATATTATAAATGACAAAAAATGAAAACAACTAACCAGGGGCTTTACTTTATATCTTTTTTTTCTTTTTTGGCCGCACCGTGTGGCTTGTGGGATATTAGTTCCCCAACCAGGGAGGGAACCTGAACCCCCTGTGGTGGAAGTCCAGAGTCCTAACCACTGGACTGCCAGGGAATTCCCAGGGGCTTTACTTTAGTTTGGATTTCTCTGTTACTCAATCAATCTAACATCTGTCTGTTGTTGGCATTGTACTGTTGCCACTTTCCTACCAAGATTATGTTTAGGTCTCCAAATTTACTAGATAATCTTTTTCTATTTACCATGGGAATGATTCACCTATAAAACCACTTGATATTTTTGGGTGGTGTTTCTTTGCCAACTTTATTAGCTTCTGCCTAGCTTATTGGCCTATTCAGGTTTTCTTTTTCTTGTTGAATAACTCTTTTTTTTCCTCAAAAATTTATCCATTGCATTAAGATTTTTAACTTGACATAAATCTTTTTTTTGACATAAATCTTTTTTAATGTGCCTTTTGTAACTATTTTAAAGACAGGACATAAGTTTCAAGATAGAAGATAAGTTTAACTACTTTCTTGGATTATTTTAAAAGAGATTTATGGTGTCTTAAAAATTTTTTTTGTCATTGTGAAAATGTACTGTTTGGATAGTAGCAAAGCTAATTTTACCAAAATAAGTTTATTTGCGCTAAGAACTATAAAATTAACTGTATGCTACTTTCTGTAGCATATAATAAAGAAACTCATAAAGGTCAATCTCACAAGAAGTCGATAAGCTCACTGAGATTCAGTCTCAGTGATCCCAGGATTCACAATGCTCATGTTTCCTGGATCAATACTTTGATTTAAGAACAGAAAACTATTTTCCCAAAGTAACTCAATAAACCAGTTTATTCACTCAAAGAGAATACTTTTCAAAGGATTATTTACTAGAAAGCAGTCATTAAGATAATCATTACATGTACAAAAAGAAATTTAAAAAATAGAGAAATTCAGCTAAGGAATCAAAACCAAAAGTTTCCCTGAAATTGCCTGATAACCAAAATGAAATCTGCTTTCGTTTGGTTAGTTTGGCCTAATGTTTGTGGTTGATGGTTGTATTTGTAGAATTTGGAAACTTTAAAAAAACAAATAGCTGCTTAAACTGCCCCATTGCCCCCAACTCAAGATATGCTCCCCAATTAGCCAGGTCATTTCAAGTGAGCAGGCTGAGGAGTAGTTACAGGGATTTTGTTGTGAGAGTGCATATGAATGATTGGTTTCCACAAATTTAATATATATTCTTCTCTTTCATGACTAGAATTCTCCAACTAACAAATTAACTTTTTTCCTCCTCCTTCCTTCCTTTTTTTCCTTTGCTTCTTTCTTCTCTCTCTCCCCCCACCTTCATTCATCAATTAATTAAATACATACTATATGTCAGGCACTGTGCTCAGTTGGAGGTGTTCAAGAAAGCATTTCTTGCCTTTAAAGAGGTAAGAAGCCAGTGAGGGTGACATTCACTATGAGTAAACAAATAATTATAATACAGTGTGGTACATGGTCTAAGAGAGAGAAATAGAATACTCCTAGAATATATGGACATTTTCCCTACATAGACCTGGAGTGGTGAGAAGTAAGTTCAATGTAATTTTTTGCTGTTGACCCTTCCTTTAGGAGAGAACTGCAGGATGATGATCAATAATTTGATAGATAGAAAAAGACACGTGAAAGTTAACAAGATTAAAGCAAGGACATGTCCAATTACATCTTTGGAGCCGGGAAAATGGAGAATGGAACTAGAGGTGATGTTGAAGGCAAAAGTAAGTGAAAGACAGTGAGAAAAAGGAGACAAAAATGAAAGAGAGTTACACAAGAGGAATAAGTTCCAGTGTTCTGCTCTGCAACAAAGTTTGCACACATAACAATAATATATCATACACTTGAAAATTTGTTAAGTGGGTAGGACTAATGTTAAGGGTCTTAATGGCAATAAATTAAAAAAATAACAACAATATTCCCACAATACAAATCCTTGTGTTGACCAGGCTGAACCTTAGTGGAGAGTGATGCCTGATTCTCTACAGAGAATCTACCAGACACCAGAATCTACTTGACATTTTCCATTTTGTAATATCTGCCCTGTTACCTTCATCATTTTGAGAAAAAGGTGGTTTATTTGGAAATAAGACTAATATTCAATGTTTCTATGTCTGCTCTAATTCGATTAACTAGAGTTATTTTAAAGAAATTATTTGATGTGATGAGCTTTGGAATAAGAGAACTACCACTTAGTTTATATTTTACATCCAGGTACTTTTCTGCCTATTTCCTTTATAGTTGTCTTTCTCTTCATTTTTCTCGGACCTTCATTGATATGCATTCATTTAATGTTCCAATATATCTCTAACCCTCTAAAGGTTTCAGTAGTTTGAGATGTGTGGAACTTTTAAGACATCCTGGGGCCTTTGCTCATACCTACAAATATCTGTCATGAAAATAGTTTGCTAAGTTTAGTTCATTTCAAGCAAATATTTATTGAGCACCTACTAAGTGTTAATAATTCTACTAGATGCTGAGAACAGAAAGGTGACTAACACGATCATTGCCATTGAGGACTTTATAGTCCAGTGGAGGAGACATGTGTATACTACCTAACGATTCCTTTTCTGTCCCCTGTGTTGTACATTATATCTATGCACCTCCCCACCCTCACCCAACACCTCTGAGTCCCAAGTTGGCTTTGTTCCTAGTTTGAGGATGTCTGGTTCTCCTTTAATGGCCTTTGATCCTCTTTCATGTGAATTGTTTGCAGTAGCTTGTGACATTTCAGGCTGTTTTCTATGAATGCTTTGTTTTCCCCTGCTTGTCTGCACTGGAAAGATGGAATGCAAACATTTCACCTCACTTCCAGGGAGGATTTGGAGTTAAGCTCTCCCTGCTCTCAAGGAGAGCAAAATTTTCAGGTTTTAATTAACAAATTACTTTCTAACTTGTCAAGGTCTATTGTGAAAACACCACAGGAGAAGAAGGCGTCATGAAGGGAGATAACGCTTCTGAGGGAAAAGGGAAGTAGGAGAGGAGGGATTTTCCAACGAGAGGGGCTTACAGAGGGCCCCTTGGGAGCCTGCGGGTTGATCCTGGAGAAGCAGTCTAGAAGGCTTTAGGCCATTGCTCAAGAGAAGCAGGGTGAGCGGGAAGGACTACCAAGAGGGTTGCTGTCTGAAGGCCCAATAGTCGTAAAACTCAGAACCCCTGATTTCACTGGAAAAGCCCCTTGTCTAGGAGCAGGGACCAAACCAGCCACTGTCTCTGTCTGCACTCTGTACTGCCCAGTGAGTGGAGCCCACTCAGGCTTACCCAAGGGGACCGCCCTCCGCTCTTGTGAAGACACCGAATACCCATACATCCGAGAGAGAAGGGCAAAAGCTCCACTCTTAGTTGGCATGGGGGGAAAGGGCAGGTTCCCCCATACTTGGTTAAGGGTGGAACCAAAGAAGTTAAAAATCAGCCTGGGCTCAGATAATAACTGATCTCACCAGTACCTGTCTGCTTTCCCCCAGGCCGTCTAAGCTGTGAGTACCCACACACTCATTTGCCACTGACACCTTTTCAGTCCTTATGGCAAGCCATTCTGTGAAAACTACCAATGTCAATTAATATTCTAGAAAAAAATTCAGGAAAAAACACTTATTTCTTTCCCTTTATCCAGCCCTCTACTACATTTGATTCCACCTTGCTTATATTCTTCCTTTTTTCTGAACTTGACCTTCATACTAGACCCCAGATTTGGCGCTCCTAATACTTTTGGTTCTTTGGAATTTGGCTATCGTGCATGATTTTGAATTTCCTTCAAGGAGAGCTCAATTTTCCTGCTCCTACAGCCTCCATGTCTCCTGCCCTACATGGAGCCCTGGTCAACTTCTGCCCCTTGACCATTGCCCTAATCAGGCTATGTTCTCCCCTCACTAAATGGAAGGGAGAGATTCAGACCCTGTTCCTGAGCCTTAGGACAAAGTCCAGGTTATTGTTACCACAGCCCTGTTTCCAGTTAAGCTTACCTGTAAGGTCCTCCTATTAGGTTCCTTTGAGGTACCACACAAATGTGTTTCCTGAACCATAGTAGCTTTCTGGCAATTTCAGAAAAAAAACTTCTATTCTGTTCTAAAGGTGGAAAGAACTTGTATTCTGCTCTAGAAAACTTGTATTCTGCTCTAAAACCAGGCCCTGGGTAAGCCTCTGCATCAGGTAACTATGAGAGCTCAGATTTGTGGGCATAAGACACACCTTTACTTGTCCCTTTGAGCACCTGATATGGTTTGAAAGGAACCCTTTGCATATCCTGAAATGTCTCATCCAACCAATGGGAAGGGGGTTTCCATCACCCACACGAGGTTAAATTACAGATTAACTTGTTTAAAGCTAAATAGAAAATTGAGTTACCATATCTGGGCAAGATCAGAAGTTCCTGCTGGGACAACATGGCAATTTCTTTCAGCTTCCTGGGTCCCTACAAAATGCAAGTCCGCAAAAGGGACATGGTACCCACTTTCTTATCTTGAAACTAAACTATAACACACAGATCCTGCCCATCAATTCCAGAAGAGTCTGCCTGGCTTTATCCCACTGCGCTGCTCACAGGATTTTAATTCTCTGACCACATCTGCCTCCCAAGGCCTGGAAAGACAAACTCCATCAATTAATCCCACTCTACATACATAATAATAATAATAACTATTCATTGAATGATTGCTTTGGGCTAGGTAAGCCTTACAATTATTCTACAAAGAAAGTGTTATTATTCGTATTTTATGTATGAAGGATCTAAGTCTTAGAGAGATGGAGTCCACACACATGAAGTGATAGCGGTGGGATTCCATCCATAGCATGTTGGGTCCCAAAGTCTGTGCTTTAATGTTTTCACCACTGTTGGATGAGTGCACAGCTTCACTGGACCAATTTTTTCCCAGTGAAAAAACTTCTATTTAAAAAATTTTTTTATTATTTATTTCTTTATTTGGCTGTGTCGGGTCTTAGTTGCAGTGCGTGGGCTTCTCTCTAGTTGTGGCGTGTGGGGTTTCTCTTCTCCAGTTGTGGTGCTCAGGCTCCAGGGCTCATGGACTCTGTAGTTTGTGGAATGCAGGCTCTCTTGTTCAGGCGCGCGAGCTCCGTAGTCGTGGCATGGGGGCTTAGTTGCCCCACGGCATGTGGGATCTTAGTTCCCTAACCAGGGATCGAACCCATGTCCCCTGCCTTAGAAGGTGGATTCTATACCACTGGACCATCAGGGAAGTCCCAGAACTGTTTGATAATAAAAAATTGGAGAGAATAAAAAAGCTACAATAAACATCTAGCTTGAAACATTTAGCTTACTTTATGAGGCATAAAGACAGATATATAACATATATCCTAAGACAATAATATATAAATTATAAAATAACAGAGTAAATTATTTACTTAACTTAGTGTTATGAAAGTTATTTAAATAGTGTAGATTCACTGGGTGCATATAATGAATTAAATGTTACCACACAACAAATTCGGTGTGTTTTCAGAAGTACATGTCATTTGGCAGTGGCTTATTAGAAAATTACGAGCCTGAAATAAAACTGATGCAAAGATATAATGATACACACTAAATTAACAATGATGTACTTAATTAAGTCATTTATAATGAATCATAAACATACTTAATCATACACTTATGATAATTAAAAAGCAGACTAACAGTAACTGAAAACAAGAATCATCACAAGGTAACGCTGATGCCTCACTGTTAAGAAAGTGGCCTTCCTAATATGTCCAAATTCTAGTGCTTCGCCTGTGGAAATACAAGTAGGTGCTTTGAAACATAGTATGGCGACCATTATTCTTTCTAATCTCAAATTTTACCACGGTGATGGCTGCCTACCCCGTGTGTACGTAAGGCCTCTCTACCTTTAATTGGTTTGAAAATAATAGTTGAAAATAAAAGCTACATTTAGCAAGCTATTAGAGCCTCTCTACTCATGGGGGGATAGAAAAACAGCTACAAACAGAAGCTTCTGAAGATCATTGCAAAGTACCGAAAGAGAGCATTTGATAAGGGACTTACACAATCTCAGCTCAGGAATTAATCTTGTAGATATTTCCCCAACAGAGGAAATGGTTCTAAATATCAGACCAAAAAACCCTGTTAGGGGAAAGAGAAACCTATCAATTCATAGTCGGTACTAGATAAACACTTTTTAAAAAAAATATATACATATATATTTTTTTAAATAAATATTTAATAAATGTTTGTTTAATGGTTATAATTACCAATGACAAAAATAACTGAAGTGACAAAATATTAGTATTAAAGTCTTGCCTGACTATAACATTACCACTCATCTTTCTTTTCTCTCATAAGCTTTGAATTCCTATCAATGTGCCAGGAATTAGTTAACCTCTAGGATAATCCCCATTGTTTTGTCTTTATTTCTGTGATTATTAAAGCTACTTTGTGAAAACCGATCTGATTTTGCAAATACAGCAATCCATTTGTAAATTGTGCATGCCCCTCGGTGGATAACTAATCTAACTTTTTGTACAGTGACAGTTCTTACTGTGTAATAATACTGATGTTTCAAAGACAATCTTCTACATACTTGGTTACTATTAGCCATTCTTCCTGCTATGTGTCATAGCTGGAGGAGCACCCTGAAGCCACCTACCTATTCAGAAGAGAAACCCATGTAGACACATCTGGATTTTGAATTTTTAAATTAAAATCTAAATGTTTGAGTGATATAACCTATCAAACTCAATCAAACTTTGTAAGCCCATGGAACTAATTAGCTATTTTAAGGAAATCTGTGGCAATAAAAACCATGTTCTGAGATCCTAAGAAATCAGTGAAAAGATTGGAATTAATTCTAGAAGAAAAAATCTCCATTTATCAGAGAATTCTTATGGCTTATTTAGAACATACCAAATAGGTTTTTTTTTGGCTGCACCACGCTGCTTGTGGGATCTTAGTTCTCTGACCAGGGATCAAAACCGTGCCCCCTGTAATGGAAGCGCAGACCCCTAACCACTGGACCCCAGGGAATTCCCCCAACTGTTAAGACCAAGAAAGAAGAAAATGTGGTATATGTGCCTTCCCAGCAAATTTTTGTTGTTTTATTCCTTAATTAAACATATAGAACAACTGCTAAAAAGACTTAAAGATTTACTCTTGTAGATAGATCTTTTCAACTTATGTTGACAAAACATCAAACTATGTTTCTCCTCTCTTTCTCTGAGGAGTTAAAAATATGTACTGTGAATACATACTGATAACTGATAGTTAACAGGTAGCTTTTATAAAGAATTTTACATGCAATTAATAATATTTAAAATTCACATCATGTTAGCCAAGATACGGGAGCAACCTAAGTGTCCATCAACACATGAATGGATAAAGAAGATGTAGTATAGATATACAATGGATTATTGCTCAGTCAAAAAAAAGAATGAGGGACTTCCCTGGTGGCGCAGTGGTTAAGAATCCACCTGCCAATGCAGGGGACACGGGTTCGAGCCCTGGTTCAGGAGGATCCCACATGCCGCGGAGCAACTAAGCCCATGTGCCACAACTACTGAACCCATGCACCACAACTACTGAAGCCCACGTGCTCTAGGGCCCATGTGCCGCAACTACTGAGGCCATGTGCTGCAACTACTGAAGCCCGCATGCTTAGAGCCTGTGCTCTGCAACAAGAGAAGCCACCGTAATGAGAAGCCCACGCACCACAACAAAGAGTAGTCCTTGCTCGCCACAACTAGAGAAAGCCCATGCGCAGCAACAAAGTCCCAAGGCAGCCAAAAAAAAAAAGAAAAAAGAATGAAATTCTGCCATCTGCAACAATGTGGATGGACCTAGAGGGTATTACGCTCAGTGAAATAAATCAAACAGAGAAAGACAAATACTCTACGTTATCACTCGTATGTGGAATCTAAAAAATAAAACAAACTAATATATGTAAAAAAACAGAAACAGACGGATATAGAGAACAAACTAGTGGTTACCAGTGGGGAGAGGGAAGGGGGGAGGGGCAAGAGGGGTAGGGGATTAAAGGGTACAAACTACTATGTATAAAATAAAATGTATATGTATAAATAAGCAACAAGGATATACTGTGCAGCACAGGGAAATGTAGCCCATCATTTTGAAATAACTTTAAATGGAGTATAATCTATAAAATACTGAATCACTATGTTGTACACCTGAAACTAATATAATGTTGTAAATCAACTATACTTCAATTAAAATAAATAAATAATTTTAAAAATTCACATCACATTGGAAATGATAATATCAATGAAACTTTCATTGTCGTGATTGCTTGCCACTCTATCCCATTAAAAATGCATTCAATTAACTTTTGCATGTTTTAGTGGCTTATTTCAATTGTATATGGTCCAGAGGCGTTGATACTGAGGGCAGAGGTACATTAATCTCACATTAAAAAGGCAATGGAAATAGAACATAAATGCTAGTAATTATATGTATTCACTACATACTAATTTTTTTTTTTTATATTACCTCTTCCCTAGAAACTTGTTTAAATTTTGGTGAAGGTGAAAAAGATATTCAGTCTACAATGACTAAGGTATTTGGTGTACACATCTAATCTTTCATTTTAATAGCCCTGAGAGGAGTCAAGAGGTTAGAAAGTCAACCTTTAAGTCCATTCAACTAAACAATTGTTGAGAGCCCACTCCCTGCCAGGCATGGTGCCAAGCTTTGCAAAGGATACAAAATGAATAAGACACTGTCCACCCTCAAGAGCTTTAGCGTCTACTAAGAGGAAATGACTATGGCACAAGTTCCATACAAATTTACATAACTGTATTATTCAGAACAATATACCATAGCAACTTTTGCCTCCCTAAGAGAGTTGTTGTTACTCACATCACTGAGAAAACAAATGGCTGTACACTTACTTTCATTCATAGGGATTAGTAAGTGGTAGAGAGAGACAAAAAAAGAAAAAGAAAAAAGAAGAAAGAAAAAGGCAAATTCTAAAGCTTCTGCCAGGTCTTCCAAGCTGTTCAAGGGTCAGAGAGGAAGGTTTTTTTTTCAGCAGAGCACATTAGTGAGACTTTGGAGTTTGGACCGGAAAGCTAAACTGCTCTGCACAATAGGGAGCGAACTAGAGGTTCTGGGGCCGGAGAAGGGCCTTAGGAAGCAGCTGGGAGATGTGAGGACAGCCCCGGCAGCAGACGGGGAGGCTGGAGCAATGGAGAGGGGGGCCAGCGAGCAATTCCAGAGGCAGGGCAGTGAGGGGACTTGTAAACGAGACTTTTGTATTCCATTATAAACTGCTTGCTTCGCTTTAATGTACCTTCCCTTCATCCTTAAACCTTTGGTAAAGCCTGACATTCATCACAAATGCCAAAGGTTAGTTTTGGGGAGGAGGGTGGAAGGAGTTAGTGTGAAGGGTGAATAAAGAAAGGAAGCTTTTCCATGTCTGCTTCGGGTAGAATGGCTAAACATTCACGAAGTGTGAGATGTAATTAGGATTAGAGAACTCAGAACCAGTGGAAAGCAGAACGTACAACCTGAGAATTGCAAAAATAGAAGAGCATTGGACTTCCTAGAGGATTAAAGTAGTAAACTTGAATTAATTTTATTAAATTTCAAAGATGATGGTGATATTTGCATTTCATAAGGTGACATGATATAACTGTCCTAGAAGATGTCCAAAGTGCTGGAGGACTCCCAAGAAAGGCATATGACACATTGGGGACAGAGGAGAATGGAGTGAAGGAGAAGACACAGGGCTGGGCACGTTGCTATATTAATTCATTTCCCAAGTTTTTTTGCAAAGAGGAAGGATGCTTCAAAAAGACACCCAATTTTGGGCTTCCCTGGTGGCGCAGTGGTTAAGAATCTGCCTGCCAATGCAGGGAACACGGGTTCGAGCCATGGTCCGGGAAGATCCCACATGCCACGGAGCAACTAAGTCCGTATGCCACAACTACTGAGCCTGCGCTCTAGAGCCCTTGAGCCACAACTACGGAGTCCGCGTGCTACAACTACTGAAGCCCGCATACCTAGAGCCCGTGCTCCGCAACAAGAGAAGCCACTGCAATGAGAAGCCCGCGCACTGCAAGGAAGAGTAGCCCCCCCTCGCCACACCTAGAGAGAGCCCGCGCACAGCAATGAAGACCCAATGCAGCCAAAAATAAATAAATAAAATAATTTAAAAAAAAAAGAGACCCAATTTTATTTACTCATTACAACAACCCTGCCAGTAGGTTTTAGGATCACTAATTTTTAGATTAGAAAACTGAGACTTGTAGAGGTTAATACCTTTCCTAAGGACATACACAGACAGGACTGGAGCCACACTGGGTGCCTGGGTAACCTCTGCCTTATAGGTAACACGTGGGGCTTGGTGAAAGAGCCGGCAGTCGGCTTTGGCCTTGGATTTCAGTAGGCAAAGACGTGGCGGGAAAGAAGGACTCACCAGGCAGAGGAAAAAAAGGCAAAGGCAAAAAAGTGGGGATTTGGTTGGTACAGATGAACCAGTTTGCAGGGCAGAAATAGAGACACAGATGTAGAGAACAAAAGTATGGACACTAAGGGAGGAAATTGGCAGGGGGTCGGGTGGTGGTGGGATGAATTGGGAGATTGGGATTGACATATATACATTAATATGTATAAAATAGATAACTAATAAAAACCTGCTGTATAAAAAGTAAATTAAATAAAATTTAAAAAAAAGAAAAGAAAGTGGGGATTTTGTGATTTCAGGCCCAGGAGAAAGAAGGTACAGGTTGTATGCTGAGCACACAGAAAGTGCTAACTAAACTTTTACAGAACAAAACTGATCTCCACCTCTTCCCCATACTCTGGACCAGGTGAAGGAAGAAGATGGAGTTCAATTTGACTGACTCATGGTTTTTACAGATGGTTTTGGGGGGTCAGGAATCTGGAAGGTAGTAGGGGTTGTAGAAGGTTTTAAAAGGCATGGTAAAAAGTATATACTTTATTTAATGGACCATGAGGAAACCCTGAAGATTTTGAGTAAGGGTGTGTGAAAAAAAACAAAATTCAACTGAGTAAATTTTAAAGATCTAATTGGTTTCACTGAATGATTTATTGAATGATTCATGAATCAGGTATCATCCCATCTAGCAAGTAGAAAGGAGCTCCAAGGAGTTGTACAAAATGGAGGGCTTTTATAGGCAGAAGGGGGAAAAGCGTGGATTGTTTCAGGCTTAGGTAACCTACCTATGGGGGATGGAAGGAGGCAGATTACCTCATTGGAGCTGACCAGAAAATTCCATACTGACCAGTTAAGACTACATTCCTGGGAGAGGTTGTAACTGCAATTAGGTTAAGTATTAAGCCTTGGTTTGCCGATGTGGGGCTTAGCACAGGTGACTCCATTTGGGGCCTGTTGTTTCTTTTTTAACATGTGTGACATGATTAAAGCTGTACTCAGAAAATTAACCTGACAGTAAGGTGAAGGATAGCCCAGAGCAGTGCATCTCAGACTTGAATGTAATGCCAACTCTGTTTCAGCGAGTCTGTGATTCTGCATTTTTAACAAGCTCTCTGCCTTAAAGATTCTGACCCAGGGAGGCTAGGGTGGGTTCAGGGATCTGAGAACTCTGTATAGAGAAGCATTGGCAGGATGGACCAGAGGGAAAGTGGCAAGTTTCAAGCTGGGAACTCTTCCTTTGTTTAGAGTCTCAGGAGAGGAAAAGGATTTAGAGAAGGAAGAAATGGCAATGGGAGAAGCCTGGAGCATCCTTGATACAGGAAAAGGTCTGAGTTGGTGAACTGCTCTGTCCCTTCCCAACCTTTCCGTGCATACATGCGAGTGTTTTCTTGTCGTCCCACTCCTCTCCCACAGCTGATTAAAGGAACTTGAGGCTGTCTGACTCCAGCTTCTCCCAGAGTCCCCTCCGCAGGGGAAGGTGCCCATCAGCATGGCAGTATTCACCAACATTCTGCCGAGAGCTTTAGGGTATGCACGTTGGGGGGTCTGACCCCTGATTTCCTCTGCCTGAGCCCTGGCTTCTGGCTGTAATTCCTCCCCTCCATCCCCAGTCTTGGACCCAGTGGCAAGATCGGCTTCTGTTTCTGCATCGGGTCCAGGCTATAGTGAGGGGATGTGGTGAAGATCACTTCTGTTGTGTAAACGGTTATTTAGTATTTTCTGTGCTAGGCATACAGCCTTATATCTTCTCTCTTGGACCTGAAACTTCCACATCAGAACTCCAACTCTGAACTGCTTTCGACGTGCTTCTTTTGAACTCAGCCTTAGAATATCACTTTCCTCCCAAGAGACTGTAGTTGACCCTATTGCCTGCATTCCCCTGCCTCCTGTTTGCACCCTCAAATCCACTCTGAGGATCCCACTTCTTTCGGATCTCCAGCAGCCTAGAGCCACTTACTCTCCCTTACTGTGTAATGATCACGACTAAGGGGATGGGTGACAATGCCAAGTGCTATGGAGAGCTGCAGGACAGCGAGAACTGGGGACAGGTAAATGTGTCTGCCAATCGTGAGTCATTAGTGACCTTAGACTAGAGAGGATACTTTTAGCAAAAAGGTGAAGGCAAAAGCCATATTATAAGTCGTGAAATACATAGCGGGTGGTGAGGGCTAGAAGCAGCAAATTTAAAGTGTTCTTTGAAGAAATATGTTGAGAAAAAGAGAAAACAGAAGCTCAGCAAGCAGCAGGATTGAGGGAAAGAATTGTGAATAAAGCAGAGGATGTATCAGGATTGTAGAAAGAGACAAATGCTCCTACAGAGACCTGAGAAAAAGGAAATCCTCTGTTGGCTACTTCTAGGGACATTTGTATTTTGGAAAGGGACTTTTCCATCCTGCAGACAAGTTTCATTTTGCCTGGACAGTGTGTTAAAAGCATTTCAGTGAATTGCTTTATTTTTTAAAAAATGGGAGATAGATATATATATATATATTTACAAATCCAGGTTTCTGTCATCTCTTGAAAAATGGTAAGAGCAACATTGGGTAAACATTCCTACAGCTGTCATTTATTATTTGCCTGTCTCTAAAAGCATTTGAATTTGCAATGTCTGTTTTAAAGCAATCTATATGGATTGATATTTCAGGCATAAATTATGATGGTAGAGGAGCTATTTGGGGGAAAATAGACTTTCCTAAGCACTCCTCAAATCTGATAATGTTGCTGGGTCCCTACCTTGCCCTAGGGATCAGATTGTCCTCTGTTCATCTTGGGAAAGTGTCCCTACCAGAGACACCCTGAGTGAGGGAGCCTGGGCAGAGACCAGAGCAGACCCTTTATACGCTGTGGGATGGACTAAGAAGACATCAATGAACTATTGTAGCTGAAAAGCAGCCGAAGTCCCTTGGAATTCCTTGGAGCAAGTGCTGCCCCAAGCGTTCCCTGGCAGCTGGCTTCAAAGCTTGCCCGAACCAGTGGTTCTTAACCTCGACTGAACATTAGAATTACTTTGGGACCTTAAAACACAGATGTCCCAGAGATTATGATTTAATTGGTTTTGGTGGGTCCTGGGCACTGTGTCTTAGAGGTTAGCAGGTGATTCTAATGTGTAGCCTGATTAACTTGAACTGTCATGCTCTGTGGCATTAACCCCTTCCACTCCAGGCCTTCTGTCACCCCCAGACAACAGCTTGGATATTTGGACTAGAAATTGTATTTCTTAGTGCCCACTTTGACACCTGTCTCCCCCGTGATCATCACAGCTGCCTGCCTAGCTGCTCTTTGCGTGTAGCATTTAGCCCCTCGTTCGGGTAAGAATTTAGATTGCTTGCCAGAAAAGTAGGGGGCCTAGAACAGAGGTGATTTGTAAATTTTTTTGGTTGGTGGGTTGGGAGTGGGGGAAGAAATGCAAAAACTAAATACTAGTTATCTTATTAAGGTTCTTAATAATTTTCCAGATTTTGTTGATTTTTTTTAACCACCTCTAACAGCTCTGTCCAAGAGAACTTTCTGAGGAAATAGAAATATTCTGTGTTGTCCAATACAGTAGCCATTAACCACTTGTAGCAATTGAGCATTTGAATTGAGCCTACCTTGACTAAGGATCTGAAGTTTTAACGCTATTTCATTTCAATTAATTTAAATGAAAATGAAAATATCTGTAGGGGTTTAGTAGTTACTTACTGTACAAGGCTTTATTTTTATTGTACTATAGAGTTGCTATTGTCTATGGTAGACATATTATGGGGTGATTCATCTCCCACACATCCTTTGTAGAGAAAGGGCAACCCTATGTATTGGACACAGCAGATTTAACTCTGGAATAATAATCGATCCAAACTGGCCCAATTGGATTTTCTCTTTCAAGAATCTGGAATCGACATACTGAAAGCCTGCATCCATTTGGTAGTGGTGAGCTGAGCAAGTAGGGTTGGCGCTAGAGCCTGTGCCTTGGACTCTCAAAGCTTTGTGCAACCCGAAGTTATGTTGGGGTGGAGACTAGAAACTCTGTAGTGAAGGTGGGGGAGGGGAGGAAAAGAGGGAATAAATCACTTCAGATGAGTGATGGACATACTACCTGAGCTTTGTTGAACTCCATCATTTCTAATTTGCATGTTAGAGAAGAGAAGAGAAAAAAGAAAGAAAGAAAGATATGGAGGAAGGGGAAAAAAAGAGAAAAAAATAAAATAAGAAAAATATCTTAATGTAAGTCCTGGAAATAATGGTGATATATATTGTCTAATAAACCAGTTTAGAAAAGTCCTGTTCTTCAGTTGACAAAGAATGGTTCTCTTTCACATGGGAAGTTTGTTCTCTTTGACTGCTCTCTGAGAAAAAGACATGTAAATCTTAGCCCATAACGGTTTTCAATAAATATTTGTTGAATGAATGAATGAATGAATAAATGAGCAATGGGAAAAGGCAGCATCTTCCCAGGGCAGTCTATCAACCCTTTTGTGCAACAGGTTTTTTTCAGCCAAAGCATCTTCATTTGTTCTCTTTTTTGTTTTGTTTTGTTTTGTTTTTTGTCTGTGCCTTGCGGCTTGCAGGATCTTAGTTCCCCGACCAGGGATTGAACCTGTACCCCCTGCAATGGAAGCATGGAGTCCTAACCACTGGATGGCCAGGGAATTCCCTGGTTTGTTTTAAAATTATTAATTGTTTATTAGTCTTGTCTTTCCATTGTTTCTTTTTCAAAAAATGTTTTAATTGAAATATAATTCACATACCATTAAATTTGCCATTTTAAAGTGTACAATTCAGAGGTTTTTAGTGTATTCACATGATTGTGTGATCTTCTTCACTCTCTAATTCCAGAGTATTTTTCATCGTTAAAAAGGAACGCCATGCTCATTAGCCCTCTTTCCTTCCTCTCCCTAGTCTCTAGCCACCAATAATCCATTTGCTTTTTACTGTGGATTTGTCTGCTCTGGACATACAACTCCTGGCTATGGAACTAGGAGTAGAATGCTGAGTCAAAGAATTTAAAAGGTATTTTTAATTTTTTGAGGAACTGCTAAACTGTTTTCCGCAAAGGATGCACCATTCATTTTACACTCCCACCAGCATTGTCTGAGGGTTGTTTTCCCTGCATCCTCACTAACACTTGTTATTTTCCTTTTTTTAAAATTATAGCCATCCTACTGGGTGTGAAGTGGTATTTTACTGTACTTTTGATTTGCATTTCCCTGGTGACAAATGATGTGGAGCATCTTTTCATGTGCTTATTGGTCATTTGTATATCTCCTTTAAAGAAATATCTATTCAAATTCTTTGCCCAGTTTTAAATTAGATTATTAGTCTTTTCATAGTTCAGTTGTAAGAGTTCTTTACATTTTCTGGACATGAGATCTTTGTCAGACATGATTTGCAAAAATTTTCTTCCATTCTGTGGGTTGCTTTTCACTTTCTGGATGGTGTCCTTTAAAGCACTGACATTTTAATTTTGGTGAAACCCAGTTTATTTTTTCTTTGACTGCTTGTGCTTTTGGTGTCACATCTAAGAAAATGTTACTTAGTCCAAGATGATAAAGATTTACACTTATGTCTTCTTCTAAGAGTTTTATAGTTTCTGCTCTTACATTTAGGTCTTTGATCCATTTTAAGTTTTTGTGTATGATGTGAGATAGGGATCCAATTAGCTATTTTCCTGTGGTTAACCAGTGTCCCAGCACCATTTGTTAAAAATATCA
This sequence comes from Balaenoptera borealis, assembly GCF_965194805.1. Lineage (NCBI taxonomy): Eukaryota > Metazoa > Chordata > Mammalia > Artiodactyla > Balaenopteridae > Balaenoptera > Balaenoptera borealis. The sequence goes on along the minus strand of NC_138873.1, from coordinate 25,092,931 downwards.
TTCTTGGGACTTCCCTGGTGGTCCAGTGGTTGAGACTCCAAGCTTCTACTATAGGGAGCATGGGTTTGATCCCTGGTCAGGGAACTAAGATCCCACATGCTGCACGGCGTGGCCAAAAAGCAAAAACAAAAACAAACAGACAAAAAACCATTCTCTGCCCATTGAATGGCCTTGGTTCTCATGTCAAAAATCAATTGACCATAGATGAGTGGGTTTATTACTGGACTGTCAATTCTATTCCATTTTCTATATGTCTATCCTTATGCTAGTACCATTTACTGTAGCTTTGTAGTAAGCTTTGAAATCAGGGAATATGAATACTCCAACTTTATTCTTTTTCAAGATTATTTTGGTTATTCTGAATCCCTTTCATTTCCATATGAATTTTAGGATCAGTTTGTCAATTTCTGCAAAAACGATGTTAGAAATTTGATAGGTACTGCATTGAATCTGTCGATGATTTGGTGGAGTATTGCCATCTACACAATATTAAGCCTTCCAGTCTATGAATGTGGGATGTCTTTCCATTTATTTGGGTTTAAAATTTTTTTTCTTTCAATACTATTTTGTACAAGTGTATGCACCTCTTTAGTTAAACTTATTCCTAAGTATTTTATTCTTTTGATCTTGTTATAAGTAGAATCAGTTTCTTAGTTTCAATTTCAGATTGTTCATTGCTAGTATATAGAAAAAATAGAAATATAACTGATTTTTGTATATTGATATTATATCCTGCAACCTCGCTGAACTGGCTTATTGATTCTGTTAGCTTTTTTTGTGTATTCCTTAGCAGACATCCTTGTTTTGTTCCTGATCTTAGGGGGAATGCTTTCAGTCTTTCATCATTGAGTGTGGTGTTAGCTATGAGTTTTTTGTATGTGCTCATTGTTACGTTGGGGAAAATCCCTTCTATTCCTAGTTTGTTGAGTGTCTTTAATCATGACAGGGTATTGGATTTTGTCAAATGCTTTTTCTGCATCTGTTGAGATGATGATGTGGATTTTTCCCTTTATTCTATTAATATAGTGTATTACATTGATTACTTTCCATTTGTTTAACCAACTTTGCATTCCTCAAATAAATCTCACTTACTCATGGTATATAATTCTTTTTCCATTATTTCTTGAGGGCACAGATTTTACTTTTACTTCTTTATATCACCCAAAGCACTCAAACAGTACTATACTTGGATCCAAAATTAGTGCCCAAAATATGCAATAATCATTATTATTACCATAATAACCAACATTAACATGAGCACAAGGTGATGACAGTCTGAACTAGAATGATAGATCCAAATGATAAACCTCATTTAAAGAATAAGATAAAAATCAGACTATTGGCCATAGGGAATTATAAAATTTCCTAATATTGTTGAATAATCCTTATATTCCTGGAATAAGCCTTGTTTGGTCAAGATCCTCTCTTCTTTATTTTTAAGAAAATGTTATTAAAAAGAACATAGCCACAGGAAGAAAAAATTTATCTTAACTGGCCAGCTTGTTGAAGAGTCAAAGTAAAACACGCGTGTAACCAGTAGACGGATCAAGAAGCAGAATATTGTCAGCGCTCCATAAGGCCCCCCTCATGCCCCATCTCAATTACTATCCCCCACCACCCAACAAAGATAACCACTATCCTAACTTCTAACACCACTGATTAGTTTTGCCTGCTTTTAAACCTTTATGTAAAATGAATAATTGGCTATTTCACTCCACACTGTATTTGTGAGATTCAACCATACCCTTCCATGTAGTTGTTGGTTGTTCCTTCTCCTTGGTGGATAATTTCCATTTTTTGAATATGCTACAATTTATTAATCCATTCTAATGTTACTGGGCATCTGGGCGGCTCTAGTTTAGAAATATTATAAATAGTGCTGCCATGAATACTCAGTGAACATTTTGTACATGTCTCTTGGTGGATCTAGGTACCTTTTCTATTGGTATATACTCAGGATAGAATTGCTGTCCTGAAGGTCCTTCACAAAGATTTTTTTCTATTCATTACAAGAGAGACAATTATATTTTTAAAAATTAACCTTTCAATATAGTGTTATTATTTTCCTCATTCCAGGAACATGTAATTTATTAAGTAAATTTATTAGCCTATATGTCATGCTTTATTCTGGAATTATCTGTAACTACACGAACCAATACAGTAATCATTAACCATATAAAGTTATTGAGCATCTGACATGCACTCTAAGAGTAAAATACACAATAACTTTGAAGGCTTAGTACAAAACAAAGTTTATAATGTCTCATTAATAATCTAAAAATATTCACTACAAGTTGTAATGGTAGTATTTTAGATATACTGGGTTAAAGAAAACATTATATAAAAGTATATTATTAAAATTAATTTCACATGTTTCTTTTTTTAATGTGGCTCCTAGAAAATTTTAAATTACAGAAGTGGCTCCCAATTATATTTCTATCAAACAGTGCTGGTCTATACTATGTAATTAAATAAATGGATAAGGATTGTCTTAAAATTTTATATGTACATCGCTGAAACTTCTTTTTGACAAAGATCATGCTTTAGGCTACTTTGTACCCTCCAGTTTTGGCACATTGTTGCTGGTACATGCTTGATAGTTAATAAGTACTTCTTAACTGTTAAACTTTATTTTCTGTTTTTTAGGTTAAAATTCCACATTGCTTAGCTACATGATGATAATTTTTGTAAAAGAACAAGAAAAGATAATGGCAAAAATCTGCATGGAAACTGAAAGAGTAGGAATTAGGTATGAAAAATGTTACTTGGCAAGATTTTGATATTTCTTTCACTCAAAACAACTTTCTTGAATTGTAATTCTTTGTAGATTACATGAAGTTTATGTTATGCTTAGTGCAACATGTATAAACAAAGTATTTTAAAAGAGTGAATCCATTTTTATAGTAACAGGGACTTTTACTTGCTAAAAGTAATCGATTTCTCCCTCTCTCTCTCTCTCTTCTGTTTTCTCCCCATTGGCAAAGTACTGTGAAACACTACCTAGTTATAAAGAAGTGGCACAACTACAGACTGATTATTCATTTCACTGGATATTCTCCGAATGAAGAATTGTGGTCACTGCCACAAGCCAAAGTAGCCAGGTCCTGCTTAGAGAATTGCTAAATATGATCGTTTCTTGAATTATAATTTTTGCATTATGTAGACTTTGAAAGATATAAAATACTACCTCTCAGCTTTCTTCTAGTGAGAAAAAATTAGTCCTCAAACGTATGGTGGGATCACCTTAAACTTCATGTAACATGAGAAACCTTGACGAATCAGACCTTTGTTGAAGAGTAATCTTTTGGTGGTAGGGAACAGAGACTCATTCGAAGTCACACCCAAAGTCATAGGTGTTTATTGTGAAAGGGTAACTAGAACGCTCTTTGGGAAGTGGCGGGATCCAGTGCAGCCCTAGGGACCTGGATACTCATATCTTCCTGGGGAGCAGGTCTTTGTTGTTCTTAATATACCACTGGGTGTCAGCTTCCCATAGAGGCACTTCTACCACTTCCACCCCCATCCACCTTCTACTTCATCTTTGGTTTTTGCTTACTCCAGTGTTTGCTTTGTGGCGGCCCATTTTCCCTACTTCTGCCTCAGGCCCTCTCAGCTTCAGCCTTCCTGTCAGATAGCTCATTCTCTGTATTCTCCCCTTTCCGTTTCCAAGGGAGAATCTGATTGGCTTATCTAATGATCCGAGTCCTGGTTTGGTGAGGACTGTTTGTTCCAGGTCACCTCTTAGGGTGATGGCCAGTTTATGGACTGTGTCTCTTGGGTCACATGACCACTCTTAATCCAATCAGCTACGGCGGGGCGGGGCGGGGCGGGGCGGGGCGGGGGGGGGAGAAATTTGGGGGCAGTTATTTGTGCAACCTTTGTCCTAGGAATAGTTTGGGTCAGTTCTCTCAGCAGGGGCTCGGTTTCCTTTTTGAAGGGACGCCAGGTACAGCAAACATGTCACACGCATACACACACACAAACACACACTGATTAAAACAACAGTTACTAAAATAAAGGATGCATGAATAAAATGATTGAATTATGCGGTTACATGTAGGAAATAATAAAGAGGGGAAGAAATCTATATTGACCGGGACCAAGAATTAGCTTTGTCCACGTAAAGTTTCTTCGCAGTAGAACAAATTGGTTTTCAAACATGAATTTTCTTTTGCAAAACTGACCATCCTGTTGTCACGTCTGTAGCTTTCTGAAGGCTCCTGCTCCTGGCTTAACGTTCCTCCTAGGAGACCTCAGCATTCAGCACGTTGGGGACGCTTTGTTTCCTAAGTTAAGAGAGAGATCCTGGCAGGAAGTCAACGTCCAGGATCAGATGCTGGGTTTGGAGATTCCTGGCTCCGAGCGGCGCGTGGGGAAAGGCGGCGGTAATCGAAGCTGTGGGCGCGTTTTCCTAGAAGCCTCCAGCGCTCCGCCACCTGTCTGGAGTCTGCCCCCGTCTCGGGCATCTCCTCTCCTGAGTTTCCTCCTCATAGGCTCGTCCCTGGGAGTGTGGGCGGCCGCATTCCTGAGCACCGAAACTCTCACCCCCCTCCCCCCGCTAGCCTTCCTCCTCCTGCACACCAGCCTTTCTTTTCTGCCTCAGTCACTTCCTTCCTCAGCTTCTTCCTCCCCAGTGTGTTGAAGAAGATAACCAGCCCGCGCCGACGCAGCCCCAGTTTTCTCGGAAAAGAAAAGGAGGCGGAGAGGTGAGTGATTGCCCTGGGAAGATGTGGCCAGGTAGGTATGAAGGATGGACGGGGGTAGCCGGTGGAGGCCAAGCAGCCGGGGGGGTCGTGGGCTGCGGGTGGAGAGCCGGGACCGGGAGGGGGCTAAGACGCCCGGAGGGTATAACTGACCTTGGGCTGAGCGGGTGCGGGGGACCGGGTGGGCGCGCCCCTGCGCCCCCCAACTCTCCAGCGGACTTCCGCCCTCGGCTCACGTGACATTTTGCCGACCGGGGGCGGACAGGGCAGGGAGACCCGCAGCGCTTAAAGATTTTTACCGCGGAGCAACGTGTCCGCTTTGCGCTTGGGGAGCCAGTTCCGCAGAGCTGAGCGGGGACGGGCTGGGAGTGAGGGGACAGGTTCCCCCGAGGAATCTGGTGGCTTCAGGGCAGTGGACTCTGCGGCGCCGGCGGCGGGTGCGGATCTGTACGCTCCCGATTCTGTGTGCGGCGTGGGTGGTAGTGAGGGGACACCAGCGGCTCGGGGAGCCCCGGGCTGGGTCCGTTTGCGTCGCTCGGTTTGCGCGCTCGCTCTCGGGGCGCGCCGGGGGCGCACCGACAGCCGCGGAGCGCGGGCAGGCGGCGCTGGCGCGAGACTCTCGGAGACAAAGGCTTCCGGAATGCGGTTCTTCCTGGGGAGGTCGCCCGGGAGCCAGCCGTGCGCCCCGGAGCAGGGGGCCGAACCCCGCGCTCCCCAGCTCTGCACTGGTACCGGTGGTGACCGTGTGATGGCCCGCTGGGGACAGGGTTTTGGGACCCCTTCCGGGCCAGCTCCCAAACTTGGTACAGGGATGACCAAATATGGAGTGTGTGCGCGCCTGCGAGGGGCAGGAAGGAACCCAGTCATTCTTTGACCGGCACCAGCTGCTCGTCACGGATTGTGAAGGAGGGCTGGGAAACGGTGGCCAGCCCCAGTGTGGAGAGGTGGCTCCTGATTCCAAGATGTCCCCACCCCAGTAGGCTTATTCCCTGACATTAGAAAATGTCTAGGTATTGCCTCCAAACTTAAAAAAAAAAAAAACCCAACAAAACAAAACAAAAAAGGAACCAACCGCCCAAAGAAAAAAGCTATGAGAGTCCTTAAATATATTCTTAAGCGCATATTGATGGTGGAGCATTTCAGCATATGGCCCAGATGGCCCAGTGCTCCCACATTCCGCTTTCTTTGTGATTCCCACGCACAGTGCCTAATTGGATTCTGTCTCAATTAGAGGGCCCGACTAGCATCTGCCATCGCCTTCCCCTGAGCCTCCCACTGAGGGGCTCTTTCTTTCCCTTAGACTTGCTCTGCCCATGGCCTCTCATTGTTCTTGATCTTGCAGCTTAACACCAGTCCCAGGCTTCTGTCCTTATAAAATGTCATGGGCCTTCCAAGGATTGTGCAACAGAGTATTTTTTACTCCTTTGTCCTCATTAAATAATCAAATAAAGACGTAAACCATGCCAAATTATGTATGCTAGCAATAGTTTCTAAGCCTGTTTATTTTCCTACTCTGAAGGGTCAGTGCAGGGAACCTTTCTCACTTTGTAAGTGTCTGCCTTAGTAAGTACTTAGCATGTAATATTTCACACAAATACAACCCACTGTTATATTTAGTGCAGTTGGCATAATAACCAGCAAAAAAATAAAAAATAAAAAAATAAAAAAAAAAGGAGAAGAGCCAGAATGATGCAGTAGAAACGGCATTTAATTGTGGGAAAAGCCCCTCGGAGTCAGTTTCATCATCCATAAAATGGGGATAAATAATATTACTTCGTAAGGTTCTTAGGTTTACATGAATTAATGCAGATAAGGAGCCTCAAGTGTAATTAATTACAAAGAAATTCTGGTTGCCTTCCTGTCTTAAAATTGGATGAACATACATCTATCTGCTTAATGTGATCCAGGAATTCACACTACTTAAGGGCGGGATTTCCTCTTTGAGTCTCATTATTTTAGGAGAATTAGGTCTGAAGTGTGTGGCTGGTGTGGGGTGGAAGGAGTGGAAAACGATGTTAAAGAGATAAATATTCAGGTTGGGAGGAAATCAAAGCATCTGAGAATTGGAAAGGACTGTAATCCCCTTGGACATTTCCCTTTCTATTTTGTCCAGTGTGGGCTGATTTCTTCATCAACCCTCACAGATCCATACTACTACTGCAAACTTTATTCACTGTTAGACCGTTTTGATTGTTAGAGAAATTTTGTCTCATATGGCTTTCAAATCTGCCTTTCTGTTCCATCTATCCATCCTACCCAATAGAGCAACACAAAATAAGACTATTCACATAAGTACATAAAAGGAGCTTTAATTTTTAAAAAATAGAAGCAGGTCTTCTCTAGGCTAACTTTAAAAGTCAAGATTCTTTAGAGTGCAAGTGACAGAAACTTAAGCAAACCAGCACAAGCCAAACCGGGAAAGATTGGTTCATGTAACTGGAAAGTCCAAGGTCATATACAGACTCAATCATTGTTATGTGGCTGGATTTTTCTTTCTGTCAGCTTTATTCCTGGCAGGCTCTTTTCACATGGTAGCCATTTATATAAGGGATGTGAACTTATACCTTAAAACCCAGTAGGAAAGTGTCTTTTTATTAGTAGTTCTGGCAAAATTCATGGGCTGAACACATTGTTCAGGATGGGACCTATCCTATGTCCCAAACCAATTATTCTGACTTTGAACCACTCCTGGAGTCCAGGGTGAGGCTCTACCCAAGATACTTGGGTTTAGAGTAAGGAAGGAAAGGCTCTATCCAAACTAACATTAGACTGCTGGTGCCAGAAGGCGGAATGGGTGCTGAGCAGGGAAATATAACAGCTGTCCACCACACTGACATTAACAGGTTTTTTTCTTACCATTATTCTCATGGCATGTCTTTCAGTTGTGTCCTCTGGGTATGTTTTAGCTTTTTAGTGTCTCTCTTAAACTATCTTGAATTGAATATAATGTTATAATTTCACCAACACAAAGTTCCCACATTTGGACACTATAATTTTTGATATTCAGTTTTATGTAGATGCATTAACCTAAGATGTTGCATTTTATTGCAGTGTAGGCTTCTTAAATTATAAGATTTACATGAAAGTGTAGCAGTGTAGCAGTGTAGTGGTGCTTTTATTATTAGCTGATAGAAAATCTGGGGTCTCGATCAATATCATTTAAACATAGATGTCATTCTTGTTTTTTCAAAGCTACCAAGAATTAGTTACAATCTGTCTGAATAAAGTTGTTTCTTCCAAATCATCACCCCAGCGTAAACCATTCACACAATCCCACTCTTTTATTTGATTTGGAAAACTTATGATTTGCAAACAGACTGAATTGATTCCTCTTTTGCCCAGCTGCTCATACTTTCCAACCCTCATGTTGCTGTTTTCACTGTAAATTACTGCCTTCCTATAGAAACTCATTCTTCTTCCTTTACTTCTATACTTTACTTCTTTGATCCAACAAGGTTGGGTTTCTCTCCTCCAGCTCTACCTGCACCTTCCTATTTCTTGCTGTGTTTGTCTCCTCCCACTTTCTGTAGGTGTTTGCCACGCCCCTTTACCTTTTCTGTCTGAGTGCACTTCCTCCCTCTCAGAGCTCCTCTCTGTTCCTCACATAAATCAGCAGCTCCATGGTGACAACACCCACAGGTGTGGTTCCATCCCTTCTCATGTCTTTGCTCATTTTCCAGTCTGCAAACCAGTTATTTATTGAACTCCTGCTGTTGGTGCCAGACGTGGTCCAGCAGTGAGCATGACAGTCAGATCCCCGCATAGAGGAGCTCACTGTCTAGTGATAAAAACTGAGAAGCTGGTCATTCCAATCAAGTGAAATGAAGAGGGCACACATGCTGAGGGAACACACACGGGAGAGCTCTCCTACCCCAGGGATTCAGGGAGGGCTTCCTGCAGGAAGTTATATCTCAGCTGGGACTGGACGTATGGAAGTTAGCCCCAAGAAAGAGGAATAGCCAGAGTCCGGGTTGAAGAAGAAACAGGATATGTGAAGGCTGGAGGTGTGAGAGTGAGGGGCATTTGAGGAATAAAAAGAAGCCCCATGAAACTGCAGCCTGGATTCAAGGGGGTAGATTTGAGGCAGCTGGAATGGTGGAATGGTGGGCAGAGCCCAGCCCGTGGAGGACCTCATGAGCCCAGGGGATTCTCACAGCCGCTGTTAGTCCTGACCTCCTTATCCAAAGATGAATGGTTTTCATCACAGGCTCTCCATTACTGTCAGGTTGCACTGGGCACTGCTGGAGGAAGGGACCCAGAAGTCATCATTGCGCTGACCCCATGGTATTAAAATTGCCTTAGATCCACCTGGATCCGCCTTCCTTACTGGACCGCAGGCTCCCCGAGGGGATGGATTGTGTTGGTTTATCCTGGTACCACCAGCTTCTAGCTTAGGGCCTGCCCCAAATGTGCTGCGGTTTTGTTTTGTTTTTTGCTTCTGTGCTTTTGTATATACTCGTCCCTGTGCCTAGAACATTCTTTCCCAACTGTCTACAGGCCACTCCTCCCCAGTGACGAAAACTTCTGTGGCTTCCTCCTTTGTGTTCCCTTAATGCCTTGGACCCACCACTAAAAGAGTGCTTTCTTGTCACTTTGCTATTCATTCCAGGCCTCTCTCTGCTTCTGGATGGTGAGTTCCCTGAGGGCAGGTCCTGTGTCACTCACCTTTGTATTTTTGGTGCCCAGAGCCTGGGCTTAGAGTTCATAGTGGGTGCAAGGAGAATGGCTTCATTCTGCCCAGTAGACTGTGTAGAAGAAGAGTGAGATCAGCCCAGCGGGGCAGTTATAAAATTGGGGAAATGGAGATACTCTAGGGCCGGGTACATCATGCAAGTATTTTTAGGAAGAGGGCCACAGTAAATTAATAGCTACAAATGCTATATGAAAAAAAGAAAGGGCCCTTGAATTTTGCAAGGTGTGTTTAATGGAATGTAGAAACTGTAGTAATACACATGTATTTTTTTCTCCCTCAGGCAGCAATGAATGTGGATCACGAAGTTAACCTCTTAGTGGAGGAAATTCATCGTCTGGGTTCAAAAAGTAAGCATTATAACATGGATACAGTATTTCTTCTGAGTTTGTGTTACAGCAGGTAGGACTAACTTTTAGAGGCATATGAAGGGATCACCTAGGGATTCAGGACACAGTTATGGCAGCTCTTCTGTCAGCCTCAGGTGATAACTGCTCTCCGCCCTGAAGTGATTTCTGGAGACACAGAGCCACTGGGGTATTGTGTTTCTTATACAAAGAATGGTTGAGATATTTCATTATCCTTTGAATGGAAAGAAAATTGCTGTGCTTCCGTAACCTAGCTGCATTGAAATCTTGTAATTAAATCGTGTTCAAATTTTTATTTGTCACACCATTAAAATTCATTTTTTTCTGCTTTACCCTGCCACCATTTTGCAAATTGCCAAATGACTAGGGACTCGGATTGAAATTTTAATAAATTGTCTTTATTTTCTCCAAGTTTTTGAGTTTTGTCTAATCAGGTGTTTATGTGTATATAACTAAAAGAACCCATCCTTTAGGTAGTTTTCTTTTAAAGTTAGCTTTCCCCCTAGCAGCATATAAACAGCTATTGTGAAATTTGTGACATGTAAAATTGGTAGTATTAGTGTTCTTTTCCTAAGTTGTAATGAAAGCAAGTGTTATGCTTGTAGCTGTAAGTATTTTGTGCATCTCAGACCAGACATACAAGAGTTCGGGGAGCATTTCGAAGATTGTAAGAGCAATAGATACATTCAGCAACAACTGGGATAATGGAACCCAAAACCCAATTACATCATATAAGTGAAAAACAACTTTAAAAAGTACCTTGAAAGAGTTGCTTGTCATTATAGCTTGATTCTTCTTACTTATAGCTCTGTCTACTTATGAATCACGAATCATTTGAAATAACAAGAGGTACCTTGAAAATTCCATTAAGCCATTAGTATCAAATGTCCCCTGTATTTTTCTGTTGCTGATGTAACAGTACTATAAACTTTGTGACATGAAGCAACACATTTAATATCTTTTTTAAAAAATATATTTTATTGAAGTGTAGTTGATTTACAACATTGTATTAATTTCTTCTGTACAGCAAAGTGATTCAGTTATATATATGTATATATATTCTTTTTCATATTCTTTTCCATTATGGTTTATCACAGGATATTGAAATAGTTCCCTGTGCTATACAGTACGACCTTGTTGTTTACCCATTCTATACACAATAGTTTGCATCTGCTAACCCCAAACTCCCAATCCATTCCTCCCCCATATACCCTCCCACTTGGCAACCACAAGTCTGTTCTCTATGTTTGTGAGTCTGTTTCTGTTTTGTAAATAAGTTCATTTGTGTCATATTTTAGATTCTACATATAAGTGATATCATATGGTATTTGTCTTTCTCTTTCTGACTTACTTCACTTAGTATGATAATCTCTAGGTCCATCCATGTTGTTGCAAATGGCATTATCTCATTCTTTTTTTATGGCCGAGTAGTATTCCATTGTATATATGTTCCACATCTTCTTTATCCATTCACCTGTCGATAGACATTTTGGTTGCTTCCATGTCTTGGCTATTGTGAATAGTGCTGCTATGATCATAGAGGTGCATGTATCCTTTTGAATTATAGTTTTGTCCACATTTAATATTTTAGTGGTCATGTAGGTTGGGAGTCTGTCTCAGTCTGTTTGGGCTGCTGTAACAAAATACCCTGGACTGGGTGACTTATAAACAGCAGAAATTAATTGCTCATAGTGCTGAAAGCTGGAGGTCCGAGATCAGGGTGCCGGCATGGTCAGCTTGGAGTCCTCTTCCAGGTCTCAGACTTCTTATATCTTCTCATGGTGAAAGAGACTAGGGATCTCTTTGCAGCCTTTTTATCTATCTATCTATATCTATCTATCTATCTATCCATCTATCTATCATTGTGGTAACATTGGTTTATAAGATTGTGTAAGTTTCATGTGATACAACACAGCATGCTCTTCTGTTTGGTTTGGTTTGTTCATTTATTTTGGGGGTTTTGTTTGTTTTTTATATTCCACATACGAGTGAAATCATATGGCATTTGTCTTTCTCTGTCTGACTTACTTCACTTAGCATAATACCCTCAAGGTGCATCCATGTTGTCACAAATGGCAAGGTTTAATCTTTTTTTTTATGGCTGATGAAATCTTGCAGCCTCTTTTATAAGACATTAATCCTTATGACTCATGACTTTACACCCTGACACCCCCCCATGACTTTGGCACCTCCCAAAGGCCCCATCTACTAATATCATTACCTTGTGGGGTTAGGATTTCCACATATGAATTTTGGAAGAATACAGCCATTCAGACCACAGCAGAGTCTGATAAAGGTCACCTGGGCTAAAATCAAGGTGTTGGCAGGGTGCATCCCTTTCTGGAAGCTCTAGAGAATCTGTTTCCTAGCCTTTTTTCTAGCTTCCAGAGGCAGTCTGCCTTCCTCGGCTCATGGTTCCCTTTCTCCATCCTCAGCTTGCTAAGTTCTCACATTGCATCACTCTAATCAAACACATGAACAATCTTTCCTAATCCCATTCTTCTCCCACCCACTTCACCATATTCACTCGATGGAAGTTCAGTGAGTCTTTTTATTTATTTATTTGTTTGTTTATCTATTTTTGGCTGCATTGGGTCTTCATTGCTGGGCGCGGGCTTTCTCTAGTTGTGCTGAGAGGGGGCTACTCTTCTCTGTGGTGAGCGAGCTTCTCATTGCAGTGGCTTCTCTTGTTGCGGAGCACGGGCTCTAGGCGCTCAGGCTTCAGTAGTTGTGGCACGTGGGCTCAGTAGTTGTGGCTTGTGGGCTCTAGAGCACAGGCTCAGTAGTTGTGGCCCACGGGCTTAGTTGCTCCACGGCATGTGGGATCTTTCTGGACCAGGGATCAAACCCATGTCCCCTGAATTGGCAGGTGGATTCTTAACCACTGTGCCACCAGGGAAGTCCCTCAGTGAGTCTTATTTTCGATAGTGATGCCCCTACCTGTGTTCCTCATTTCTACATTCTCAGTTTCTCCTGAGCTCTGTGACGAGCTCTGTCACTCTTGGAAGTAGTACTATTGTTTGGATTGTTAAAGATACTAAAGATGTATTTCCAAAGATTTGTTGGATTTTCTTATTAGATCTTTCTCCATGTCAGCTTAGTGTTTATTGGTCACATTCAATTGCATTTAAAAGTCTAACCTCTATATCCCTAGCACAGTGTTATTATTTGCTAAGGCAAACTGAACCTGCACTTCAAAATGAGCAGCTTTACAAACTAGATGACTACAAAGTAATTATCCTAACTTCTACAAGGATGAAAATATTTTGAACATTGCAACTTCACTAGGCCTCCTTGACTTACCTGTTCCTGGTAATAGATGACTTTTAAGTTGGAAAGCATCTATGGAGATATGTTATCTACTGACAGGTTATGGTTATTTATGTTGTGTCTGGAATAATTTTGACTAACCTATGATTTAGATTAATCATATTTAGACTAATCTAAATATGATGTATTAGCCGAAGTTGGAGATTGATGAATTTAGTTTTACCTGTTTCTTTTAAAATAAAGTTCTTTAAAGTCTCTCATTTTTCATCCTGTAGAAAAGAATTAAGTGGATAAAGATTATTTGGAGATTTAAACTCCTGCGTTTAACAAATATTTCTTGAGTGCTGCCTTTGTGCTCAAGTGCTGGAGATGGGAAAATAAACAAAATTCCATCTCAGCCCTTGCGGACCTCTTTAGGTATCGAGAAGACAGATAAACTGGAAACGTGTATTGAGAAGTGGTTAAGAGTGTGTGCTCTGGGGGACTTCCCTGGTGGCTCAGTGGTTAAGAATCCACCTGTCAATGCAGGGGACACGGGTTCAAGCCCTGATGCGGGAAGATCCCACATGTCGTGGAGCAACTAAGCCCGTGAGCCGCAACTACTGAGTCTGCACTCTAGAGCCCGCGAGCCACAACTACTGAAGCCTGCATGCCTAGAGCCCGTGCTCCACAACAAGAGAAGCCACCGCAATGAGAAGCCCGTGCACCACAACGAAGAGTAGCCCTCGCTCACCGCAACTAGAGAAAGCCCGCGCCCAGCAATGAAGACCCAATGCAGCCAAAAATAAATAAATAAATAAATTTATTTTAAAAAAAGGAGTGTGTGCTCTGGAGTCAGACTCTGGGAATGAATCCTAGCTCTTCCGTATTCTTGCTGTGTGACCTTGGGCACATTTCTAAACTTTTCTGACTACTACTCTTTCAATGAGTATTGAAGACATTTGTTTCTCACACTTTAAAATCTCTAAAATAAGGACGTATTTTGTGATGCATGGTGTGCTATTGTTAAATTGGAAGTTTAATTGGAACATAAAGTAATAGTGCTGTCTTGCAATCAATTGTGTCTTATCTTTGACAAAATGGTTAAGTGAGTTTTAATGATTGTAAAATGCATTGAACGGTTCAATAAATGCATTCAATGTTACTCAGTAAATGTTAGCTATTATTACTGTAATTGATGGTGAATGCTTTGACTGATATATACTCAATTTTATAAGAAGAGCTTTAATAGCTCGACTGAAGTAATCATGGATGACTTCTCAGAGAAGGTGACGTTTGAGTCCATTTTTGAAGAAAAAAGAATTTAGCTAAAAAAGAGGGTCTAGGATGCTGGGTAGATGGCTCAATATGGGCAAAGTTACCAGGGGAGGTGACTCCTGTCACCTTGGGTAACACCAACGTGCTAATTTTGACTGTATCACAAGGTGCATGGAACATTATGGCAGGAATCAGGTGAGAGATGAGTGCAAGGGCCAGAGGATGGAGAGTCTTAATTGTGAGGCCATGGTCTTCACTTCAGTTTGAAGGTGATAGGGAGCTATTGAAAGATTAGAGTAGAAGAATATCAATTTAAGTTTGCATCATACAAAGTTTCTTCCACATTTTAAATTCTGCATCAATGTAGAGGGTGTATTTGGGGTAAACATGGAGAAGGGGAAACTGATAAGGAGTCTTGCAGTTAGCCACATGAGAATCAGTTTGGGCCTGAACCAAGGAATTAATGAAGAGGAGAGGCTAGAGCAACAGAAGATACAAAGAAGGTGGCATCACCTGGACATTTGTCAGATTGAGGGGTGAGTGGGCAGGAGAACTCTGAGATTACAGCCAGGTTTCTGCCTTTGGTACCTTTAAAAACTTAACCTAAATTGAGAATTTACCATAGGCTGGCACTCTATAAAAGACTTTACCTATATTCCATCTTTTAATCTTTGCAATAACCCTGTGAGGGGTATTTTTACCCTCATAACTGCAACTCAGATTGCTTGAAGGACCTGCCAGGTTACCAGCAGCTGCACTGATTCCTGTAATCAGTGAAAGATTCTCATTGCAAACAGAGGGTTGTGCAGCTAGAAGTTAAGAAATCAAACAGGTGCAGGAATTCCTTGCGGGCCAGTGGTTAGAACTCTGAGCTTTCACTGCCGAGGGCGCAGGTTCAATCCCTGGTCGGGGAACTAAGATCCCGCAAGCCACGAGGCGCGGCCAAAAAAAAAAAAAGGGAAATCAAACAGGTGCATCTTTGCTTTCCAGGCCAAGCATTCTCTGTTTTCCTTTACAAACTTATTTCCTTCTTCTCCTCTTAGATGGTTTACTTGCAGTGAGTAAATCAGCCACTCTAATTACTGTTCTCCTAGACACTTACTTGTTTCACCTGTACCTAATGGCACATACCCCATTTCTCTCATTCGTAACTGAACCAATGTTAACTGATGAATGGATAAATAAAATGTATTATATCCATAAAAAAAATAATTGAACCAATAATGATCATTGATCAGGTGCTTAGCATGTGCTGGGCACTGTGCTTTGTGCTTTAGAACTGTGTCCCCAACCTCACAGTGTGGGAGGTATTAAGATCCCCTTTATACAGATGAGGAAACTGAGGCTTAGGGAGCTTACATAAAAGTTCTCAAGGCCAAGCAACTAGCAGATGGCCAGGATTTCAACTGAGGACTGTCAAGTTTTTTTAAAAAGCTCTGTGTTATACTCCCTTTAAAGTCCAGAACAGGTACTGCCCATCATGAAGTCTTCCCTTCCCATTCTAGCCCAGTCATCTTGTTCTTGACATCCAATCACGTACTGCTTTGTGCTGTTGTTTTACTGTATGTTTATTTCCTTGTGGGAATGGAAGCCATTTCTTTGATAGCTAGAAAGTGATTCTATACTTCCTTCTCTCTGCCTCTAGTGCCCAGCACAGGGCTGCACCCACAGTAGGAGTTTACTAAGCTGCAGGCTATAAGCTCTAGCAGGGGAGCGCAGGAACTCAAGAACCCTTCTCACTGTGATGGCCATCTACTTGACAGGGGGCGCAGCTTTGGGAGGGAAGAACTTGGAGCAGTGCAGTAGGATGGGACTGGGTCAAGGGTTCAGCCAGGTAGATCAAAGGATACAGCCAACAGTTGGAAGGTGTCCTAGATTACCCTTTAAGACTTCAGTTGATTGACTTTTAGCCAAAGATCCACCTTTTGTTTACCTTAATTTAAAAAAAAAACTTTTTTTTAGAACAGTTTTAGATTTGCAATAAAATTGAGAGGAAGGTGTAGAGATTTTCCATATACCCTCTGACCCCCGCACATACATAGTCTCCCCCATTATCAACATCCCCCACCAGAGGGGTACCTTTGTTACAGTTGATGACTCTACATTGACATATCATTATCACCCAGAGTCCATGGTTTACATCACATTTCACTCTTGGTATTGTACATTCTGTGGGTTGACTAATGCTTAAGGACGTGTCTCCATCATTATAGTATCATAGAGTATCTTCACTGCTTTAAAAATTCTCTGTGCTCTGCCTGTTCATCTCTCCCGTATCCTAACCACTGAAAACCACTGATCTTTTTACTTAGTTTTCTCTTTTTCCATAGTTTTGCCTTTTCCAGGATATCCCATAGTTGGAATCATAGAGCATGTAGCTTTTTCAGATCGCTTTCTTTCACTAAGTAATACATATTTAAGGTTCCTCCATGTTTTTCATGACTTGATAGCTCATTTCTTTTTAGTGTTTACCTTAACTTTTAACATCTATATTAAAAACTGGCCTTCAAACTAGATAATCTAGGGATTCTGGTAAGTAAAGATTTCTTCATTTTTAAGGTCACCACTCCTTCCCTGGGGCTTCTGTGCATGTTCAGAACACACTTAGAGAAACACTCCTCCTGAGCCGGGGTTTCTCTTGTACTTGTTATTTTTATCGATTCAACAACTAACATTAAAAAATCGAAATTTAGACAGAGAGGAATTGTCCACTGTAGTGCTGTAACACATTCACTTTTTTTTTTTTGCCATACCGTGTGGCATGCTGGATCTTAGTTCCCCGGCTAGGGAGACCAGGGATTGAACCTGTGTCCCCTGCAGTAGAAGCACGGAATCTTAACCACTGGACCTCCAGGGAAGTCCCACACATTCACTTTTTGTTACTGTTTCTTAGTTCTCTTCCACTCTCTATCCAGATGATACTGAAGCTAGGAGATGTAGCACACATTGCATTTATTCTATCACTTTTTGAATCTGGCAAGAGGTTTCACTGAATTTTTGACTGTTGACTGTTAAACTGTAATCTTGGTTAACCTTCAGTTAGATGTTTATGAAAGATTATGTGTATCTGCCACACATGGTGGCAAGAAACAGACTTTGCACCGGCTAACCTTGTGTTTTCTCAAACTAGATGCTGATGGAAAATTAAGTGTGAAATTTGGGGTCCTCTTCCGAGATGACAAATGTGCCAATCTCTTTGAAGCACTGGTAGGAACTCTCAAAGCTGCAAAAAGAAGGAAGATGATTACGTACCCAGGAGAGCTACTTTTGCAAGGTGTTCATGATGATGTTGACATTATATTGCTGCAAGATTAATGTGGCTTGCATAGCTTTGTTTATTGTGTTTTTTGTTTGTTTGTTTCTGGTAAACTGGAATATTACATCAAAGGACAAACATATTAGCATACTTAATGTATTTTTATAGAACTTTATAAACAAAAGGAGACTCATTTTAGAAGCCTGTCCTTTTTTATATCTTGAAAGCAAATTTATGTATTACACTGTAAAATAAACAAAACCTATTATTTTTCTCAGGAATCTGGCTGGAAAATGTAGGCAATGAGGCTCTTTTGGTGGGGATGCAAGAGTGTTTGTTTCATAAATCATTCTTAGATAATTTCTACAGACATTTGACATTCTTTGAAATCAAGAAGCAAACTTGAAGACCAGCTCCCACAATGAATGTAATGTTTATGTAATAAAAGCATGTAACTCTCTTAAAATTGCCTTATTGCCTTATTTTGTCATTTGAGATTTATGTATCTCTCAGAATCAAGTTTTTGCATCAAGATTAGGTAACTGCAGTAAAAGTTATCTTAATTTGAAGAAAAATTCTCTTAAAACTACAGAATTTAAAAAGTAGGGATGGTTAGTGTTATGATTTGGCCCTATAAAAAATATTAATTTTGATGCCTATATTGTGCTTGCCACTGGGTTAGGGGACATGCCCCCAAAAATGTAACCTAAAAACTTCACTTTCTAATTGGATTAGTTAGACCAACCTGAAATAATACAGGATTATCCGTGATTGCATGTTGCAGCTTGTAGCACAGAGCTGAAAATGATACAGAATCTCAAGGAGGATAAGATCAGTGAAAGGCATGATGGTTGGAAGAGGTATAGAGGAGGTGGAATTTGCAGGATTGGAGCTGATTATATCCAGAGGGAAAAAGATGGGATGGATGAGGGTGATGACTCAAGGTAAGGCAGAGGGACGTGAATTAGCAAGGCATGATCTTGTGAAAGGTAGGATGTCAGGTTGACTGGAATGTTAGGAAGAGAGGTGATTCAGTTTGGCTAATTAAGGTGGAACCTGGGAAGCCAGGGAGAGGAGTCTGGGGAAAAATTGGAGCAGGGAAGTTCCATGATGAAAGTGATGTTTAGTGAAGGTAGCTCTGCCACTGGTAACTAGGGTGGACTGTGGAGAGTGCAGAGGTAGTCAGACAAGCCAGCAAAAACATTGCTCAAGAATCTCATGGCGGTGGTGATAATGGGAAGGCAGAGGAAGGATGGAGTCCAAGCACATTTTAAAGGAAATTGAAACTTTGTCACCAGTACCTTTTCTTTTGTGACAGGACCCTAATTCAAACTAGACTAAAGAACAACAGAATTCACTGGTACTTCATAGTCACTGCTAACATTTATCAGGCATTTATTATGCTAATCCTCATATAACCCTGTGAGGTAGGTATTATAGATGAGGTAAGAGAGATACGGAAGAGTTAAGAGCTTCTCCAAGTTTACCTAGCCAGAAAGTGGGCAAGTCAGGATTTTGAAGTTTGACTCATCTAACTGGCAAGTCCAGGGATGGGATGGACTTCAGGCATGGCTGGCTCCAGGGACTCAAACACCATTGTTTAAACACTCTGACTTTCCATATTGGCTCTGATGACTTCTTTGGTTTATTCTCATTCTCTTTCTACTCTAAATATGTCTCCTGCATATAGATGCCTGCAGGTAGTTGCAAATTCGTCTACTCCTAGATTAGCAACTCTAGCAGAGAGAGAATTATATATTAATTATGAATTCAAAGAAAGGAACTCTGACTGGCTCCACTTGCAGCATAAATCTACCCCTCTGATCAATAACATTTGCCAGAGGGATGAGATATCTTGAATGACCTGGGTCATATGCTTGTTTCTGAGTGAGGATTGGGTAGGAGACTGTGCTTCACAGCCTCACCTCAAATAGGAGAGTTCCCCAAAGGGAAGGATGCTAAGTAATATGGGAACAACACAGGTTGAATATAGATACAAGAGATCTTTTGAGGATGAATCCATAAAATATATATGTGGCAGAAAACAAAGATAAATGAGAAGAAATGGTCAAAAGCTCCTACTCGTGTGGCCTTAGTAACTGAGAGAATAACGTGTTAGCAGAGATAGGGAAATTGAGTGGAGCAGGAGGGCTGGTTTTAGGGAGAGTTACATTTGGACATGGTGAACTTGGAGTGTTTGGACCGGAAATGTGTAGTAAGCAAGTGAGGATTTGGTTCTGGAACTCAGGTGAAGGTTCAGGAATATCGATAGAGACCTGAGAATTATGGTTCAGGATTGATTTCCATCTCAATTTTGAAATGTATAGATAATCATAATTCTGCCCCTATTATTATCTTTAAGTTGAAATTTTAATTATTAGGCATTTAGAAAACACAAAAGACATACAATCTACAGGCTTTGTAAAAGGCTGGGCTGAGAAACTGAAGCAATTTTTAAAGGAAAGCAATCTGGGAAACTCACAAGTCTGATGGCATTTTTTTGAGAGCAGGTTGACCTCATAGTCAAAGACTTCCTTAAAAAATCTTCAGAAGTTGAAATAGTTACTTAGTTTGTCACTTTGTTAAGTATCTCCTTGGTGAGTATCCAATGAAGTTTCGAAGTTTCAAACCCATAATGATTTAGAATTTGAGAAATATATTCCAGAAAAAATATATCCATGGGGTTATTTAGTTATTTTGAGAAAATTCATAGAACAGCATTCCTATCTACTCCTGACATCCATAATATAGTTTTATGTATTTTCCTTTAGATTCAAGATGGTCCATTCCTTTGTAACGATTTAATATATGGATAGTTCTTATTTGGATCATGGTCTTAAAATTCATAATCATAAATTTGATTTCTTTTGATCCAGAATCACAGTGCAAATACTTTTTCTTGGCCATAAACTGCATTCCACTTAATCATCTCACTAATGAGTGTCATTGGCTATAGGTGGATGGGAATTAGAAATTATAAACAATTATACACAAACATTTCTTCATTCTTGCAACAAAAATGTACAGGATCTACTTTGTTCAAGTCACTGTGCTAGGCATTAGGGGTTATTATTATTCTCAAAGAGAAGCAAATAATTTGCACAATATATATTAAATATAGAAGAAGCTTTGGGTAAATGATAGAGGGATACAGGTGCAAAAATGATGAATTGTTACAGGGTGGACTGGGGTGAAGTGAAGTTTGCCTTAAAGCAGGAGAATGATCCAAAGGACTTTACTGGTGGAGTTGTTTCTGCCTACAAAGGTAGAGAAAGGCAGGTAACTTAAGGTAAGGAAGGAAAGGGGAGTATTGGGAGCTGAGGCTGGAAAGGATTGGGACATTAGTTTGAACCCTTAAGACAGAAGAAATAATTCTAAGTGTATGTCTTAATAATAGTGAATTACAAAGAACTGTAAAAAAAAACTTATATGAAATAATTTGATAAGTACCACTCATTATGAAGTAACTGGAAAGGATTGGGACATTAGTTTGAACCCTTAAGACAGAAGGAACAATTCTAAGTGTATGTCTTAATAATAGTGAATTACAAAGAACTGTGAAAAAAAAAACTTATATGAAATAATTTGATAAGTGCCACTCATTATGAAGTAACTTTAATTTGTAAGATCTGTAACAGTGCTATTTTGTATACTGAGATTATACAAAACAATCTATAATTATAGCTTGTCTTCAGAGTGAATGACTGTTAATTGAAAAATTGATTAATGTTACCACTTGTGCAAACTCAAATTTCCTTAAGTTCCCGTCATAGAAATTCCAAGCACTCCTTCGTGTGCTGGAGGCACAATTTAAAAATGTTACAGAAATGTTGATTTGAGGAATTGGTCTTAAGTGAACACTCACATCCCAGATTTCCCTGGTTTCTGAGCTGCTTCCTACGGTTCCAGACAATAAGGGAAAAAAAGGCCTATGGACGGACAGACAAAATACAAACATATGTGATGGCAAAGGAACAAGCCTGCTTTTCTGTGTGGCACGCGGGGTTGACCTCATTAATTTATAGCCTCGTATATCTAGAAAAAGTCAAGAGAAAGGCATGTACCTTTAATTTATTTGTCGTCGGATAATCTTGGAGTTTCCTTTTCCTTAACAAAAGATATAAATAACTCTTCAAAGAAAACTCACTCCTCAGGAGCCTTTTATGATAAGAAATCAGAAAAGACCACATTTTTTACGGAAGATGATTTTGTACGAAAAGTCCTCTCTTGTAGCTTTTGTGTATCTCTAGCAGCCTCAACAAAAGGGTTCTTAAATTTTTTTACCCCTGTAGTTCTCCTTTTAGTGACTGTTGTAGTGAGACACTTTTGGCTGGAAGGAATGGAGGCTCTTCGCTGGGTAACGGGGATTAACCGTGAGCATGCATACAGGGCAATTAGGAAGATAAAGTAACGCACCGAAATAGGAGACTGGAAAATGCACCCCAGCAGGGCTTCTGGGGGGTGAGGGACTCCTAACCAGAGGGCATCAGAATGGCTTTTGTAGCTTTTTCAGCATCTAAATATTCCGGAGATTCTGAGTGAATAAATCGGGGTGGGGCCCCAAGCATTTCCACGAAGTAGCATCTCCCAGTCCGATTCTAATGGACAGCTGTGGGAAAGAATCACTCCTGGCTGCCTAAGAGCTTCTCTGTCAACACCACTCAGCTGTGTTCCTGGATCCACTTCGTTCCATTTGATTCTCCTGCTTGTAATCAGCTTCCTCATCCTCTATCTTTTCTCTATTGGTAGCCTCTACTTAAGGGTTAGTTTGCTCCCTCATTACCTTGATCTACTAGTGTCAATTCTTGCTGCTAGCCGTCTCATATGCTGAATGTCTGTAAGTCTAAATGAAAATGCTTAATATAAAAGAGTAGCACAGTTTGTCCTTATGGTGCCAGACCACCCCATAGGTCATTGGCCAGTTTAAGGATTGATTGGGTCAGCTGCCCACCCCTGGTCCAATCAGCTGTGCTGCAAATGCAGGCAGGGAAGGCACATTGCCTGGAGCTGCTGCGACAGGGTCTGTGAGCTGAGCTGCCTTAGATGTGCCTGTGGATCAGGTAGGCAGTGTGTCTACATTCTAACCATTTCCTCAGAGATTCTCTGTGATTTATAGTAGAATACGAAAGCAGTAACTTTCAATTTGGAAGATATGACCACCCCTTTTAAGCATAAAAAATGTTTCCTCCACAGGTTAGTTGTACTTTTAGTATTCATGATTAAGAAAATACATAATACAAAATGCGTAATACAAAAGATATAAAATACAAAAAGCTACAATTTCAGCAAAGATTTTTAAATGAGTTTGCATTTTATTACTTTTAAGAACAGTACTTATACTTTAAAGATAATAATACGGTTATTTATGTATATAAGACACATCATTTATCCACAGAAAATGCTTGGTGCGCATATAGTTTCCTGGACTCCTTGAAATAACTCTGTGGCTCCTAAGGGGTGTTCTGTCCACAGGTTATGAATGAGTTTGTGGTACACTAAGCACAGGTCCTATATCAGGAAAGGCTGCATTTGAGCCTCAGGGTTTACTACTCACTAACTTCAGTTCTTAGAGCCAGGGGTAGTTCTGCTTTTCCTCCCCTGGAATCTAGGCAGGCTTATGACTGCTTCAGCAAATAGAATGCTGTGGAAATGATGCTAGTGGTTTCTGAGGCTAGGTCTGAATGACCATAGAGCAGCTACCTGTCAAGAGTAAAGAAATGTTGAGAGGGAGGCAGGGCTTCAGGGATAGCTTGATCAAGTAACTCAGTGATGTCACCAAGATCCTGTTTTTTTTCTGTTTTTCCACTCTACCTTCTGTGATGTCAGTTTCATAGATTTCATTCTAAGTATGACTTCCTTCCTGGTCAAAAAAATAGCTGCCAGCAACTTCTGGGGTGACATGGCTCCTTGGAGAGAGAGAGAGACAGAGGGAGACAGAGATGGAGAAAGAGAGAGAGAGAGGTATCTGAGAGAGTAAGAAAGAGAGGAGCTCCATGGTAGAAAAGTAGCATCAGTAGGTTGTCAACTAGCTTCTAGTTCTGCTGTGGAGAAGTCAGATGAGATTCTAATTTCTTATCTTTTTTATGTGACTTTTTTTATTGTGAAAACTTTTAGGATCTTTAAGTTTTGCCATATTGCACCTTAGTATGGATAATTTTTTAACCTTTTAATTTGGGCATTGTACTGATTCTTTCAATCTGGAAACTTATGTTCTTTAATTTGGGGAAATTTCCTTGCATTTTTTCTTTGATAATTTCTTTACTTCCATTTTGTGCGTGGGTGTGTGTGTCTCCCCTGCCTCTGTGAACTCTTGTTAGTTAGATGTTAGTACTTCTGAATTGATATTCTAATTAAAAAGCTTTTCCCTTCCATCTTTTGTCTCTTTTCATTTTTCTAAGGGATTTACTTTGGTTTATGGTTTAAAATTAATAGTTAAAATTCTATTTTCATATTTTAATTTCCAATACTTTTATTAAAGGTAGCATTCTGTTTCCATTTGTTGATACAATATCTCGTATCTCATCTCTCTGAGGATATTAATTATGGTTTCACTGACGTTTTCTTCTACTTCCTGCACTGTCTCTTTCAACTGAGGTCCTGTTTTCAATTTGTTTGTATCTCTATTTTTGTGTGTTTTTGCTGGAGTATTTCCTCAAATACCTAGAGATCTTTGGCTTTCCATTAATATTCAATAGTGAGTCACTAAAAAATTGATAGGCTCTGGATTGGGAGTAGATTTTGCCAACTTGTACTAGTGAGATTTGCTGTGTGGTAATCAGATGGAAAGCAAGATTCTCATTGTGAAAATCCCAAACATCAACACTGTAGGTTGTTTAATTCCCTCTGAAGCCATTCAGTCTCCTGAGAGGAATTCAGCTATTTTTTGCCTGGGTGTATCTCATGGCTGCTGGCACTTGGAAGCAGAGTAGGAGAAGAGACTGGCAGGTCCTACTCTTTAATCAGCAAACTTTACTCCTGTTTTCAGCTCTGCCCATCACCCTTTCTCTCCACCATAACTGGGGTTCTCTGGTATGGAACTACTTCCTCTCCATTTTCCCATGTGTCTCTGTGTAGTGGGGAGTAGGGGGAGTTGTCTGGATTTATGGGAGGGGAGATGGGACCTGGGGAACGTCTACCCCTCAGTGTACGGATGGTCAGCCAGTCCCCCTAATTCCAGTCACGGATCTCATTCCTGCCTTAAGGGTCCCCTGGAAGTGCCATGTTCTGAGCCTCTCTGGGGCCCTGTGCGGGGGGGATGGCTCAGTCCCTATCGTAGATGCTTAGGTAGCACCTTTCTCAAGTCTATTATCATTCCTCCATCTGCTTTCCAAACTCAAGAAGATTACTCACGTTGCCCATCAGTTTTGTCTCCTCTCACATTCTCTTTATCCTTGTGAATATGTGACTTTATTTGCTGCAGTTAAGAACAGATTCAGGAGTAAAAGAATATTAAAAAGGTGATTGATTCACCATTGTTTAGGTGGTAAATCTCTCCCTTTCTTTTATTACTAAACTTTTCTCTAATATTTTTGCTCTAAGACTCCCAGATCGCAAATGTAAGAAATTGAGAGTTCATTTTTAGCTCTACTTTGCATCATCTGTGTTGGAGGTCACTGTTGTGTTGATTCCCCAGCCTATGCTACATCTGTAGCCCTGTCAAAACAAGCTTTGCCAGATTCTTCCTTTCTTTGACTCCTTCAGCCTCCAGGTCATCCAGACAGAGGATCAGGAAAGTCAGTGTGGTGTACCAGGAAGAAGCCCAGAAAGATCTTATCCCTGGGGAATGTAGGATTTAGGCCATTGGGGAATACAATCTAGACTCATCATATTTTATTTCATGTGAGTGTGTTCTGAAGAAATAGAAGAAGAGGAAGTGGGAGAAGAACTAGCACATCATATCAGGAAATGGTAGATCCTGCAAAATTACAAAATGGGAGTAGAATGAGATTATTTGGGGGCGGATTACAAAATTTACTGGAACAACTTTATCTAATTGCTGTACAATTCAATAACAATTATGTGTCTGATTAAATAGGTGCCAAATTAACTTTGTAGAGTGCACTATTTGATTAGAATAGTAAACAGTCTATACATATATTCAATATTTACTGTGTGTTGATGTTGCAATCAGCAGAGAAGGAGCTTGCTGACAACTGGCTGCAGGGAGAGGCAAAGGGTATTAGCACCTAGAGCCCGTGATAATGGTGAGGTGTTTTTGGAGCTGGGATCTACCCCTGAGTTCAGGACTCTACCACTGCAACCAAGAGCGGTTCAGCAAATCAAAGACCTGGATCCTTGGCTTAGGCTGGTGGGAAAACATAATAACCTTCAAGTCTTGGTCTCTCCTCCTCTGTAAAATGGGAGGAATAATAATAATGTCTAACTATACAGTACAAATCTTCCTCCACTTATAGGGTTACCTCTGATAAACCCATCATAGATTGAAAATATCCTAAGTTGAAAATGCATTTAATACACCTAACTGACTGAACACCATAGCTTATGTGCTCAGAATAGTTACGTTAGCCTACAGTCGGGCAAAATCATCTAAAACAAAGCCTATTTTGTAATAAAGTACTGAGTATCTCATGTAACTTATTGACTACTGAAAATGAAAAATGGAATGGTTGTGTGGATACAGATGGTTGTAACTGTTTCGGTTGTTGACCTTCATGATTGTGTGGCTGGCTGGGAGCTGCAGCTCACTGCCGACGCCCAGCGTCACGAGACAGGGTCGTACCACTTACCGCTAGCCTGGGAAAAGATCAAAATTGAAAGTATGGTTTGCACTGAATGTGTATCGCTTTCATGACATTGTAAAGTCAAATAACTGAAAATCAAACCATCATAAGTCAGGGACCGTTTGTAATTGCTCATTAAATGTTAGTTGTTGCTATTATTGTCTTGGTAGGGACTTTGTTGTTAGCGCTGTAATTGTTGTCATCATTTGTTTTATGCAGTGTTGAAAATCACCTGAGCATCAAGTGTGACTCTGGCAAACAGGAAGTGGTCGTGGTCAAGGTTTCACTGCATCAGAAATCAAGGGGAGGAAACGAGGCTTACTGAAAGGCATAGGACTAAATCCAGAGACAAATTTACAAATGATGGTTTTTCTTTGGTGGATTTTTGTTTGAAAGCCAAATCTCCACCTCTCATCACTCACCATACTGTCATCCATCCTATGGAGACTTTGTCTTTTTGTTCACTGGTGAATCTCTAGTACTAGAACATTGCTAGCTCATAATAGGCGCTTAATAAATAGTTGTTAAATGAATGGATGAGTGAAAGAATGATGGATGGATGGATGGATGAATAAGTTTAGCAGAAGAGCTTGGCTGCTGTTCTGAGCATCAGAAGTGTGCTCATGTATCATGGTCACTTACAGCTTAAAATAATAAGAAAGAATATGGGTTGGCAGTTACGGTTCTTTCATTTGGCGGTGTGCTATAGCTTTTTTAAGTCAGTATTCTGGCAGCTTTTATTATACAGTGTTTGGATGATAAATGAGTACTTTCTTACAGAAAGGTAACACATGGCTCCTGTGTTTTATGAAATTACAAACCCTTCATTTCACTGCCAGATTTTTAGACTATGTTTCATAATTAGAGAAATTAAAATGAGCCTTCACCAGATTGTGCCAAAATTGAAAAGTTTGGGGATGGATACAGAACAATCCAGTCTTAGGTTTGTGCCTATTTGGGAACTAGAGTCTTATGTACACAAGAGCTTGTGATGCAGGGGCAGAGAGGATGGCAGCTGTTCTCCCAGAGACCTGTGGCCAATAGAAGCTTCCACTATAAACAGGCCTGGCTGGTGAGGCTGCTGTTGCCTGTAACATTCCAAAGATAATCAACAGGAGTAGGAAATGGTAGATTCGGATAAAGGCTTGGCGAGCCTTTACTTTTGAATGACAAAAGGTTTGAAGGTTTGGAGAGGCCTCAAGCTCTGGGTTGAGAGAGAGGGAATGAACAAAGTTCAGAGTATATAGTAGAATAAGAAAGAGGAGCTTCTGTAGCAGAGATGGGGCAGAGACACCAAAAGAGGAGGAAGAGGGCAGCAAATGGCCTAAAGAAGCAGTTGTTTGCATATTCTAGGTTAGCACCATGATTTTCAAAATGGGGTTCATTGCAGGGTCCACTTGGGAGCCCCAAACTGATTTAAACATGCCAGGTATTTCTTTGGTGCTTAGGGGCAAGTGACTTTCACTTTACATAGGGCTAAGAGATGCTTCCTAGTAAGTAACCTACGAAGAAAGCTGAGGGTTGCTAAACTTAGCTATTTGTAAACTAAAATTAATATCCTAGTAGAGTTGAAAAACCACCTAACTCAGTAGACTACTGACAAGACTGGTTGGAACTCAGTAGTACCCATGTTGTAAAACTTGTATTGCATATGCATATGATGATGGTTAGAATTCCCATACTTTTTTGAAGAGGGTGTTTTGTTTAATGTTTATCATCAGTGTTTTATTGAGTTAATCGTGATTTTCAATTGTTACCATTCTGGCAACTTTATGACTATGAATTTAGCGCTATTATTAAAAATTTGTTCGTTGTTTGATTAGAGCATTTGCATGTGGTAACACATGTTTGAGGCAATGGCATTTTGGCCTATAATTTTCCCTAAAACTAGACTTTGAGATATAAATAACCCATACTCAATTGCTAGGGTAATACATAAAACCTACAATCTGTGCTTATAGAGCAATAGTTTATTTTTATCAGTTCTTTCTCCTACTGGAAAAGGAGACTATTTGGTGACACTTGGGCTCATTTTTCTTACTTAATTGGACTATGATCCCAAAAGTCTGAGATACAGTGTTCAGACAGATAGCTTGATAAAACTTTTCACAAAGGTCAGCTACTTATTGTATGCTGGTGACATTGAGGAAAATAAACTTTCCATGAAAATTATTTGGTTATGGTAAAAGAGAAACCGAGGGCAGTCATCAGTTAGATCCCTCAAACTATAACTTGCTTAATAAATAATATCCTGTAAACTGCCAAGCTTGCTGACCAGGCTTGCTTTAATTGTTCTTGCAAATTACATACCCTCCAAGCTTCATGTAGTTTAGACAATATATCACAAGACTCCTTTAACCACCTCCTATAGATAATACCTCTGACCGATGGGTCACTATACTAATGGCTGCTTAAGCTGTTATTAAGAAACATGGAGCTAATCTTGCCCAGTTCAAACTGGCTGAGGCCACCAACCATTCAGTTGGGCTTGTGTGAGTGTCTGATGGATGACCTTTTGACATCAAAGGGACAAAAACTCCACCCTCAGTTCATGCCAATGCTGCCATTTTCTGAACATGCATCCCATGAAGAAGCATGTAACTCAGATACCCCTGCACAGAGCATTGGTTACCTCACCTTTTTCCAGCCTCTAATCACCTTCCCCTGCACATTATACTCTTCACCATAAATATCCCAAGGCCCTCACCTTCAGGCAGGTGGATCTGAGGTTTGTTCTCCTGTCTCCTCGTTTGGCTGCCTTGTGAATAAACTGCTTCTCTGCCACAAACCTCAGCGTCTCAACATTTGGCTTGTTGGATGTCAGGCCAACGAATCTAGTTCTGTAACAAAAGTCTTAACCTCACTTTATTATCAAATACTTGTAAGTCTATGTGTCAGGATTCAGCAAGATTTGATTGCAAAGCATGTTGATAGACCAGTGTCAAGTAGAAGGAAAAAGAAGCAAGCAGGGAGCTGGTAAACCTGAGGCTAAGGAAGCATATACTTCGGTAGCTCCGGGTTTCTAAGACATGGTCCCCGTAGCTGAGTATGTGCGAAACTCCAAGTTGACCCAATTAGGTTGAAGGTACCAATCTCTAAAACTCCGAGATGCTGATACTGGGAGTTCTTGAATCCAGAATTCTAGTCCAAAATCCTAGATCTTCAACTAGGCAGAAACATAGGTGCCTCTTAATTACAGTTGATCCTTTAACAATGAGGGGATTGGGGTGCCAACACTCCACG
This sequence comes from Balaenoptera borealis, assembly GCF_965194805.1. Classification (NCBI taxonomy): domain Eukaryota; kingdom Metazoa; phylum Chordata; class Mammalia; order Artiodactyla; family Balaenopteridae; genus Balaenoptera; species Balaenoptera borealis. The sequence goes on along the minus strand of NC_138873.1, from coordinate 25,063,403 downwards.
CAGTCGAAAATCCAAGTGTAATTTATCCATGTCAGCCCTCTATATCCACTGTTCCTCTGTATCTGAGCTTCCACATGGGCCAATTCAACCTATCGTGGACTGTGTAATACTGTAGTGTTTCTATTAAAAACATCTGCACGTAAGTGGACCTGTGCAGTTCAAACCCCTGTTGTTCAAGGGTCAACTGTAGTTATATTTCAGGCCTGCCTACTCTCTGTTCTGTTAGAATGTCTTCAAGGCTCAACTTAACCCAAATCTAAATGGGACATGAGAAAGGAGGGACAAGTAGGCTGAGAATGAAGGTCTGAGGCCCACAGTGATTCTCTGAACAGGTTCAGGTGTTGTCAGTGGCCTTTCAGGCGGTGACTTATGAAGCGGACAGAAGAGGGCGAGAAAGGGAAAGAATAGAAAAAGGCTCCTCAAAGCAATTTACTCATGTCTCTTTTAGGATCTGCCAAAGTCCAAGAGGACTCTCCATTTTGGGTTAAATTACGGGTTTATCTTAAGTACAATAAGACAAAAACTGAAGAATACCAAAAGGCAAAGAACCGTGAATGGGTTTCTCTTCTTTTCATTCACCACCAAATCAAATGATAAATGTTCAGGTATACCCTACATGGCTTTCAGCCCTCAGCCCAAAGTGAAATGATGAAGGTGATAGTAATAGCTACGATTTATTACAGTTTTACTCAGTATTTAACAGTGTACTAAGCACCTCACATACATTATTTTGTTTAATCTTTACAACACCCATGAAATAAGTATTAATAACAATATTATTATTATTCTCACTTTATATTCTGATGCTAAGGGAATCTAGTAGCTTCCTAAGGTTACTCAGCCAGGAAGTAACATAACTGGGGGTCGGAGCTCTCTGTCCACTGTTCTACACTGTCCTCAAGAAGTTCACAATCTAGTCAGGAAGATAAAATAAATGCACGTGAAATAGTCTAATAGTTGTCTCTATCAGTGCTTCTATGTTCCATTCAGGGCATATGAATCACCTGGAGACTTTGGTAAAATGCAGATAGCGTTTCAGTAGGTCTGGAGTGAGGCACAAGAGACTGAAGATCTGATAAGCTCCCAGGTGATACCAATACTGCTGGCCACAGACTATGCTTTGAGAAATGGGGGCCTGTCTCCCCCCCCACCCCTCCCCAGGCACTGCTGTTGCTAGAGGGCCTTGTGGTGCAGGGCAGTATTTCTCAAGTATCTTTTATGAAGTGAATCCCGCCTTCTTGGTTCTTACAATATCCATGGAACGCTGGAACTACTCTTAATTCAGGAATTTTGACTAAGTAGATTCACTTTTAAAAAATGGAAATACATTAATTTGTTGTAAATTTTATTTCTAGAATAAATGATAAAGTGCACAAATCTTGTGTATAGCTCCATGAATTTTTACACACACACATACACACACACACAGACACACAGATAACTACCACCCATATTAAGATATAAAACTTTTCCAACCCTAGAAGGGTCCCTCTTGCCCCTTCCCAGTGAATATTGCTCCCTCAGGTAACCACTGTTTTGACGTCTATCCCCATAGATCAGTTTTGCCTATTTTTGAACTCATACACATGGAATTGTTTAGCACGCGTTTTTTTGTGTGTTTGCCATCTTTGCTCATCATGGCGTCTGAGAGATTCATCCATGTTATTGCATGTAGTAGTAGTTTGTTCTTTTTTTATCAGTGTGTAGCATTCCATTATATGAATATTCCACAACTTATTTATCCATTTTAATGTTGATAGAAATTTAGGCTGTTTACATTTTGACTATTAAGAATAAAACTTGTACTTACCTTTTGGTGGGTATATACATAGAAGTACTGGATCGTAGAATAGGCATCTATCTAGCTTTTGAACTATATTTATAGAAAGGAACTTCTATTATGGGCTTGAGGAGCTAGTTATTTTTTCCAAATGCACAGTAAATATTTATATTAATATTAATAATACAATAAAATATTAATAACATAATTATTACTGTTTACCCATGTGCCACTTACAATTATTTCACATATGTTATTTTGGAAAACACTGATAAAGCAGGAAAAAAGCGGTGGGCTTTGGAATGAGACACTCCTGGGCTGGACTCTCGGCTCTGCTGCTTTCTGTAGCTGTGTGCTCTTGGTCAAATAATTTATATGATTTAAGTGATAGTTTACAATCTCTGAGTCTCATGTTAATAAACTGTAACTATATATTAATGGCATGGATGAATCTTACAGAGATAGACGCTGAGGAAATGAAGCTGGAGCCCAAAGAGTATACATTTGTACGATTCCATTTTTATAGAGTACAAAAATAAGCAAAATGTATCTTTGCCATTGGAAGTCAGGATAGCGGTTACCTTTGAAAGGAAGTAATGATTGGAAGAGGGCTCAAAGGGAGCCTTCTGGGGTGCTAGAAAAGTTTTATATCTTGATCTGGATAGTGGTTACAACCCCTCCCCCATGCACATATACATTCATATACATGCAAACATATTTATATATACATATACAACATAATACTTGGGGTGCTTTTGGGGTGCTGGTCAAGTTCTGTTTCTTGATCTAGGTGCTGGCTACACAGGTGTGCTCAGATTGTGAAAATTCATCAGGCTACATGTATGACATGTACTCTACAGATACTTTCCCTCTCTGTAAAAATGAGGATAATAATAAAAATAATGCCTACTTCAGAAGTTTGTTGAATGATGTATAAAAAGTGTCTGCCCAGTAAATATTAGTTCCTTTGCTCTTTTTTCCCCATAGACTAAGAGGTGCAGCTAAAGGAAGAATTAGAACTTACGATGCAACATGAAAACATCCACATTACAAAGTATTAACTTTATAATATTTATTACATTTTACTGAAAAAACAAAAAAGCTTTAGGGTAGAACTGATGAACAGGTGAGAGGGACTGACTGGAAGAAGTGTACTTTCCAGACTCATAGATGGGTATCTTATCAGTCAGCGTGCTCTAGAAAAACAGAATCAATATGATATATATCCATGCACATATAGAGAGATTTATTTCAATGAATTGGCTTATGTGATTGTGGGGACTGGTAAGTCTGAAATTTGTAGGGCAGGCCAGCAGTCTGGAAACTCAGGCAGGTTTTCTGTGTTGCAGTCTTGAAACAGAATTCCTTCTCTGGATAATCAGTCTTTGCTTTTAAGGCCTTCAACTGACTGGATGAGGCCCACCCACATCATGGAGGATAATCTCCTTTACTTAAAGGAAACTGATTAGAAATGTTTATCACATCTAAAAAATACCTCCACAGCAACATCTACACTAGTGTTTGTGTACCATAGCCCGGCCAGGTGACACATAAAATTAACCATCACAGCATCTATAAATCCTGTTTAAAATTAAAAGTCAGTTATGTACTCTGCTTAAATGGCCCTGACTAAATATTTAGTCAGAGCACATTAATCTTCTTGTAGATATTTATATCCATTCCAAGTGATATATGATCTTATTGTTTAATGTTGCATGGGCCACAGGCAATGATGCTAATCTTGGCTGAAATATCTGAGTTATATAGGAGATTAGATATCTATGTTACAGCAAGAACATCAGATAGCTAGCTAAGTCTTCAGGAATTCTCCAAAATCTTGTCAGATGATATCATAGAAAACCCTCTCTCACTAAAATACTGGATATAATGGCATCCTTCAACCAATGAAGGGGTGGAGTTCCAAAAACTTATTGCTTTTTTGTTGTTGTTGTTGGAACTTGAAACATGTTCTTCCCCAAAATAATGTTATAAATGGTGGCTATTATGTTCCCTGGCTCCCAGAAAAACCTAGATAGATAGTATCTCCATTTGTGTAATTTTAACAGTTCCTTTAGGTAATTAACTTCACGATTAATTTCCAGTTCACCTTTCTCAGACCTCCTGAAAGTGTCAGAAATGAGTGATCAGGTGCTCCTGCCAGAAAGGTCCAGGGAGAAGTTCAACAAACAGAAAAAAATGTTTAACTGACAAATGGGCCTTGGGGTTACATCTGCCCCACAGAAGTATTTCATTTTGATCCATATGTTTAAAAACAATTAGAAGCAGTTATTGACATTTAAAAATCAGGAGATTTCTCAAAAAACCAGACTCCTGGATTCTCTTGAAAGATAAAACAAAACAGGAGATCTGATAATACTAGGTCAAGATTATGACACAGCAAACATTGGTGGGAACAAAGTAACAGTGGCCCCTGACGTCTGCTCACCAGTCACCAGAGTCCTCCCCGGCTGACTTCACTGCTAAGAAACCAGCACGGCCCTGTAGGCATCTGAGTTGTGACCTCTGTCCTAGAGACACTCTGTGACCCCTTGCTGGGGGCTCTGTCACAGATCCAGCATCTGTCAGTTGGGCTTTATGACCTCTATTTCTCGCCTCCTGTCTGCCAAGTAGATACACCGCACTAGGAGCCCTGTCCCGTGGGACGCCTGCTGCCCAAATGCTTCTCCACATCTGGAGGAAGAGGCTTAAATCCTTAAACCCTGGGGGGGCTGGGTGGGTGGGTAGAGTTGAGAGGGGAGGCTCTCTAGCCTTCCTTCCCTTCCTTACCCATCTGCCTGCTTTTATCTCTTGTCTCCATTTCTTCCTTCTGCCTTTCTTCTCCCCCTTTGCTTTGTCCTCCCTCCTTCCCTACTTTCTCTCTTTCTCTCAATCTCTCTCTCTCCTTCTCTCTCTCTCTCCTACTGTCATCCTAGCAGCAAGTTTTCTCCCCAACAGCTCCATGAGCGCAGGTCCTCCCTGCCTGCATCTGCTGGGGAGGGTCTCATGCTTGGGACCGGGGTGGGGACAAGGTTGCCACCGTTTAGGTAGAGCAAGGCTGGGGCCAGGGCTGTGGGTCCGAGTTAAGAGCAGGGGCCCCGGTGCTACAGGCTGATGGCCGTGGGTGGAAGAGGTGAGCCAGGACCATTTTCCCCTCCTTTTCCAGCCCTTCTCTTTGGGAGTCACTTCTCTTCTCAAAGGTGACTGGGAAGGAGGCTTTAGCCAGAGAAGTTTCTCTCTTTTGACTCCTTCCTGACCTCTCCGCCTGATCTAGCCATTCCTTTCTACTTCCCGCTCCAAACAGTCCTGAGCACCTGCCCCCGGCAGGCACCTGGTCCGGATTCAAAGCAGGGGGCTGTGCTTGGTGCAGAGAATGAATAGCGGCCCAGGGCACACACTGAGCTGTGGCATATCTGGAAGGAAGAGGGCGGAAAGGGACGTTCTGCGTAACCCTGGAAGGGAGAGCTCTTTCTGAAGCAACTTCGCCAGACTCAGTTTCCCACTGTGCACTGAGGGGTAAAGGGAGAGGCTTTTACTTTATGTATTTACCCCACATTCCTGGAGCGTTGTGCCCTGTCACCCGGTGCAGGTGTGTTTCAATTAAGTAGATTATATGATCATTAAAAATAAATGCTCAACAAAGCTAAGGAAAGAGTTTCTCAAGTCCAATCTTCTTTCTTTCTGTGCATATCATGCCAGGGTTTCCAGCATTGTAGAAGGGGCCTTTAAAAATAGTTACTAATCGCTGCATATTACAGGGAAACAAAGACTGGCCAGATGTTTCAAACACAGGGTTTATTTTAATATAATCAAAATAAATCTGGGCACCATTATCTCTTCTCAACTGTGAGTACGTAATCAACACATGCTGCGTGATGGCGCCTGTATTATGGTGATTAAATGGACAATCCACATTGTTAGTATTCAGTTAGCACCCCCAAATGTTTATTAAATGCTGACATATTGATGGAGCCGTGATTAGACTCTACATAAAACAAATTAATCAGACAGGTAACCACCCAGGCTATTCAAAGTAAACAATAATACTAAGACAACACATAAAATAATGACCTTAGTCTGATAGGCATGGCATTTTCAGAAATGACTGGGCTCATTCCATTTTACCACTAGTTTCTGTGGAAATATTAACTACATTAAAGCTACATCAGCTATAACAGGATTGGATTTTTACATATATTTGTGTAAAAATACATATATATCCAAGCATTTTCTACATTCTCATAGAGATTGTAGCATTTTAAATTTCCATTTCTCAGAAAAGGATAAAATAAATGTTAAATCAAGTTTCATGAATCCCCTAATGCTCTTTCTTTATGTATTTCAGTAAGGGAGGGGTGGAATCAGGAAAGCCTTCAAGAGGGATACAAGTTGAGTGTTAAAAGAAGAGTAGATGTCTGCTATGATGACATGAAGGATGGAGGTTTTTTTAGGGGAAAGAGGAGAGAGAGAAAAGGTCTAAAAACAACAGACAACTTAGTGTAGCTCAGTTTGTCTGGAGTGCAGGATGGGAGAAACATGGTCAGAAATGAATCTAGCAAGGCAAGTGTCAGATCATATTCTAGGACTTAATGTTTCATTTGAAGATGCTGGTGCTTCATTCTACAGCCAACAAAGGCCATTTAAATCTTCAGTGGCAAGGTGAGACTCTAATAAGAAAACATTGCTAACAGAGAAATGGACAAACCAAAAGGCAAGGGCTCAAACTATGGCAGTCATTGTAGGGGTGAAGAAAATGGAAATGACAGAGATGTTAGGGAGATAAAATAATTAGGGCTTCGGCACCATGTGGACATGGGGAGTGAGAGAAAAGGAACCTTGGAGAATGATCCAAGTTTCTGGGTCGGTTAAGGTGTCAGGATTGTGCTTGGCTGGGAAAGCTGGCGATGCAGTCTACTGCTGTTCTGCAGATTGTGGTGTGGGCAGGGTCATAGGCTCCTCCTAGCTTTCTACTCAGCTTTCTTTAGTGTGGGCCTTTATCCTTGTGTTGTCATCTTGCTATTGTGAGAAGCATATGCTATCACATCTGTGGTCCAGGCTGGATGGAGAAGACTGCCCAAGGAGAAAAGGCTGAGTCTGCCCCATTTAAAAGAGTTTTCCTGGATGTCCCATCCCTGTCATTATAATATGCATTAGCCAGACCTAGTTTGTATAGCCACCCTTAGTTGCAAGAAAGTTTTTAAAATGCGTATATTGCCTCTCTGAACTAAATAGTTGTTCTGTTAGTGAAGAATGGATTTTGGGTGAACAACAGAAGCATTTTCTACAGGTGATCAGGTAGACGTTGGTTTCATGCTCTGAGGCAGGAAATATAGGATGAGTAGCAGGCCTGAGGGGAAAGACAATGAGTTCAGTTATGGATGTGCTGTGCTTGAGGGACTGTGAGTCATCAGGTGTGATATTCACCTGGCAGCTGAAAATCATGAAAAAGCACACGTGATGATAGTTTTGGGAATCCTTAGCCTATAAATGGCAACTGACCTTTCTCAGCATAATAATAATTGTTACTAATTATATGTCTGGTTCCTTTAGGTGTCAAAGCAGATTGTTTATTTGTTTCCTAATAGCAGTAGTCTTCAAACTGGGTACTCCTGGGCATAGAAGACTTTCCAAGGGGCATCCGAGCATACGTGGTTTTAAGGGAATCAACTTCTAGGTTCTCAATACCCGTACATACTCTTACTTGAAATTGATCAGCCTGAGAACTGGCTGCCATGTTTATGAAGGTTCTTCATTCTGATATCCCCTTTCCCAGAAGTCCTCTTCCCCCCTGGAAGGGAAAAACATGCTTCCACTCAGCTGGAATTTCATATTACGTCACGTAATTGCAGATTTATTATAAGAAATACCATTATTTTCTTCTTTCATGATTTATTGTTAAAAATGAAAAAAGTTAATTTTATTACCTCTGCATAATTTAAATCTTGACTTTACTGCTCTTAGCAATCTGTTTTATAAGATGTGCTTCATAATTTATTTCTCAATAGTTTTCATAATATTTCTTAAAATATGTATTAATAGATTGAATTGAAAATTGAAGACAGAATTATTCTGAAGAGAGTAATTCTGATATGACAGCTTGTACCAAGTCAGTTAAATGGTGAACATTTTCCACAAATTCAGTGACCTAAATCTGTTGTTTTAGCTCATCAAAGTTTTGACAAAAAATATATAGTTAAAACATGTGATGAGATAAAAATAATTTTATTAAAAACTATGACTGTGCAAAGTTATATTAAAGAATTTTTATTTTATCAACCCCTTTTGAATATATCTTATGATAGAAAGTACCTCTAAGTCAAAAGTAGCATGTATAATTAATAGTCATTTGATAAGTCTTGGCAAAGCTTTCCTGATGAAAGACCTAATAACTGGATAAAAATTCTGTTACAAGCCAGGTGGTTTCCAATTCTTTTCTTCTAACAAAAATTGAAGGCAAACCTAATCAAGTTGTCATTTGATAGAACACAAAAAAGAATTTTATAACAAATCACTAGGTGCTTTTGACATAGAATGAGTTCAAAGAATTGAATGACTGTGTTTCAGCAAAATCTTTTTTATTCCCAGTATATTTATTTATCTCAACAAGATTTCTTAGTCCCTACATTTATAAAAATCAAAAATAGGATAAAAACAATGCCAAGTCTTTATCATATTAGTAATAATAATATTCATGGATGGATATATGAACTAACTCTAGAAACACACCCTCATTCATCTCATTAAGAGATGCAGTTCCAACAAAAAATTTTTTAGGTTTAATAATTATCTACTTAAAGTGTCAGCATATTGATTTTTTTGATCAACTGTGTAATTGTAATGATAGAAAATTTTAACATTTAAAGCATCATGGGCACATAAAGCAAAAAAATTTCAGTTTATATACACATTTGCCTTGCAGATAATATGATGATCTAGAAAAGACTCGAACATAGAATAATATTACATTTGGATAAATTTATGTGGAAGAGGTTGAATGGACTTAGCAAGGAACAAAGTAAAATTTCTGACTGCTAAATGGAATTTCTTGTTCAGCTCTTTTAAAAACAGACATGTGTGGGTATCAAATCGCTAGGATATTTAGATTCCATTGGCTACTTTTAAAAGACTGAGGTAACAGTTGTAATAATGCATCAATATTTAATGCACACTGGAAATGATATTCTTTGCAACCATTAAACCTTATGATAACCAGTACTCATGGAATCAGGTTTTAGAATATGTGAAGAGGTACACAGTTTTGCAAAGTCTTTATGCAACACATAAGCTTTTTAGGTTGTGGAGCAAACTGTAATTTGAAGATCACTAATATATCCTATTGTCATTCATGGAAAGCTGGTCCTTCAGACTCTCCTGGGTTCCAGGCCCCGTGTAGGCTGGCCATGCACAACACACATCTGTTTTCTGTGCCCCACCCCTCCTCCAGAGCCCAGTTTTTCTAGGATGAGATATTATTGTGATGAGCTCTTTTGGGGCTCCTTGAAAGCTGATCCTGGGAGGCAATCTGAGGCTAAAGAGTGGTCAAAGAAGAGAAGCCAGGATAGACCTGGACACCACACCTAAATGAGGTCTAGAGGTCTAAGTCTTCTGGCGAAATTGAAGTCCGTGTTACGTTCAAGAGCAAGAGAACGGGTGAGGAAGAGCATGTACAGGTGGCCACGGAAGGAAATCAGGGGCTCTGAGAATGGACCCTGGCAGCCACCTCTCGAGTCTTTGAGGTCTGAATAAGCACAATAACACTGTTTGGCATAACTGATTTCTTAAAAAGAGAAAGAAATGGGTTTTTCAGTATTTACTCTAACATTTATTTTATTGAAGTATAGTTGATTTACAATGTTGTGTTAATTTCTGCTGTACAGCAAAGTGATTTAGTTATACATGTATATACATTCTTTTTCATATTCTTTTCCATTATGGTTTATCACAGGTTATTGAGTATAGTTCCCTGTGCTATACAGTAGGAACTTGTTTATCCATTCTACATACATAGTTTGCATCTGCTAATCCCAGACTCCCAATCCATCCCAACCACCCCACCTCCTTGGCAACCACAAATCTGTTCTCTATGTCTGTGTCTGTTTCTGTCTTGTAGATAAGTTCATTTGTGTCGTATTTTAGACTCCACATATAAGTGATATCATATGGTATTTGTCGAGAAAGGAATGCTTTTAATGTATAAGAAGATATGAAGAAAAAAAAAAGAAGACATGAAGAATATTATGAGAAGAGTCCACATTCAACTTACCAAAAGTAAATGTTACCACTTTATTATATTTGCTCCAGCTTTTTCCCAATTAATTCTAACTCTATCAGCAATATAGTGTGAGTTTTTTAGCTTAGGAAAACTTGATACTTTGATGTGAAATAGATTTTAAATAAGAAATACGTGGGTTGCTCCTTGTATCCTTGAAACATTTTTTACAGTAAATTTCTAGTCCTTGATTGTGTGGGATTCATAATAATATCTAATTGAACTCTTCTGTTTTCTCACTATAACTAAGTGATCCTTGAAGTCCTTGAAGTAATATGAGTGTGCTCAAGAAACTCCTTTCTAGGTTACTAGTTCAAATCCAGCTTCAGATCACTAGAGTGGCTGCAGAACAATTACTATTCATGATGTTCACTGACACTGTAAAAACCATCATCAAAGTAATTTAAAATATTGTCTGATTCCAAAATTTTATGATAAGCTCCACTCGCCAATCCAGACAATGATATTTTTATTGTCAAATTAAGAGTGAGAGTGGGTGTTTTGTTGAGTGTTTGTTCTGAGCTACATATAACCCAGTTCTCATCTCTACTTTGCACCCTCCTAGGACTGGTGTGTTCACTATGTGTTGTGCTATTTTGCCAGGTTTCACAAGGGAATGTTATGCCCCCTTCAACTAGAATCAGAGAATTTAGTATTTGTGGTCATGACCCATACGAAATACATTTTTTACTGACCCCAGTACACACACACATACACATTAGTACACAAATATATACATATGTATCCTACTGGGTTGAATAGTGTCCCCCTAAATTCATGTTCACCTGGAATTTCAGAATGTGACCTGATTTGGAAATAGGATTGTCACAGATGTAATAAGTTAAGATGAGGTCATACTGCATTAGGCTGGGCCCTTAATGTGATATGACTGGTGTCCTTGTAGGAAGAGAAAAGACACAGAGACACATACACAGGAAGAAGGCCATGTGAAGGTGGGGACAGAGATTGGAAGATATACAGGTACAAGTCGAGGAAGACCAAGGATTGCCAGCAACCAGCAGAAGTTAGGAAGAGGCAAGGAGGAATTCTCCCCTGGAAGCTTCAGAGGGAACATAGCTGTGCCAATACCACCCGGTCTGTGGTGTTTTGTTATACTAGGAAACTCTATTTATCTATCTATTGATCTATCCATCTATGTTTTCACAAAATAATGCTCACCTATATTATTTGCAATGCACTCTGATATTTTTTTGTATACTCTTATTATATTTTGTTTAATTGTTGGCTATGATTATGTTGATTTCATTAGGATGCCATGCTCTTTTCAGTAAATCTACAGGATGGCAAGAACTGAACTAGATACTCCTAAAGGAGAGTGCTTGATATATTGGAAAATGTCTGGAGTGTTTAATAATTAATGCAAGAAAGAAAGCCACCATGGTCACTTGCATTATAATGGTATCATTATTACATTAATTAAAAGTCCCCAAAGGAGTTGAAAGTTTAGTGTGCTTCCAGAAGTGTGTGGATATTTCTGTGCCATGGTTCATTCAATGGCTCCACAGAGAACACAAATAGGAAATCCACTCTTCTGCCCAACTCAAAGACACCTGAAACTACACTAAAGAGCTGGGTATAACTGTACACCTTTACATTTTAAAGTGAGAGGGACAGATTTTCAGCCAGATCTCACCAGTCAATAGATAAGTGACTTTAGGAGAAGTTAATAAATATCTCTGAACCACACTTTTCTCATCTGAGAGGAAAGGAGGATAATACCGTCTACCTCACACCATGTATAGTGTCAGGCATAGAGAAAGTGCTCAATATATGTGAGTTGTCGTCTATTCCCTACTTATTTCATACTAATGGGTTCAGAGAAAGGGTCAGTGGAGAGATCACAAGGACATCAGAACCTGAAAAGGGAGAGGAGGAGATGCCTTAGGAAATAGAACTACCATACTACCCAGCAATCCCACTACTGGGCATATACCCTGAGAAAACCATAGTTCAAAAAGAGTCATGTTCATTGCAGCTCTATTTACAATAGCCAGGACATGGAAGCAACCTAAGTGTCCATCAAGAGATGAATGGATAAAGAAGATGTGGCACATATATACAATGGAATATTACTCAGCCATAAAAAGAAATGAAATTGAGTTATTTGTAGTGAGGTGGATGGACCTAGAGTCTTTCATACAGAGTGAAGTAAGTCAGAAAGAGAAAAACAAATACCATATGCTAACAAATATATATGGAATCTAAAAAAAAAAAAAAAAGGTTCTGAAGAACCTAGGGGCAGGACAGGAATAAAGACACAGACATAGGGAATGGACTTGAGGACATGGGGAGGGGGAAGGGTAAGCTGGGACGAAGTGAGAGAGTGGCATGGACGTATATACACTACCAAATGCAAAATAGATAGCTAGTGGGAAGCAGCTGCATAGCACAGGGAGATCAGCTCGGTGCTTTGTGTCCACCTAGAGGAGTGGGATAGGGAAGGTGGGAGGGAGACGCATAAGGGAGGAGATATGGGGAGATATATATATATATATATATATATATATATATATATATATATATATATATATATATATATATGTGATTCACTTTGTTATAAAGCAGAAACTAACACACCATTGTAAAGCAATTATACTCCAATAAAGATGTTAAAAAAAAAAAAAAAGATGCCTTAGGGATCACCACAGATGTCACAGAAAAGCAAGGTCCCAGGAGTAATGGTAACAACTGGTAATTCTTTTTTTTTTTTTTTTTTGGGCCATGCCACAGGGCATGCGGGATCTTAGTTCCCTGACCAGGGATCAAACCCGTTCCCCCTGCAGTGGAAGTGTGGAGTCTTAACCACTGGACCACCAGGGAAGTCCCAACAACTGGTAATTATTATATGTGGTTCTAATTTCTAGTCTGGCTAGATTTTGCCATGTTCAACTAGTCATTAAGTTTTGCATTTGTTTCTGCATTAGTCTAGTAAACTGCAAATATTAGGATACAAGATGGGCTCTTATAACAAAGCAGTGGCTCGAATAAGACAACAGTATAAATCTGTCACGTAACAGTCCAGAATTAATCAGGTCAAGGTCAGTGGGAGGCTCTGTCATCCTCAATAAGCGTCTTCTCCTTCCCAAAGCTCCTCATTTACCACACAGCAGAAAGGGGGACAGAGCAGGAGAGCACACATACCTTGCTTTTGGGGGACACCGCTCTGAAGAGACATAAATCACTTTTATCCACCTCCCATTGGCCAGAATTTAGTAATATGAGGACACCAAACTGTAAGGGCTGCTGAGAGATATATTGTATGCCTTGGCAATCATATGGCCCCTAGAACTTAGGAGTTCTAGCATTAAAGGGAAAAATGGATTTGGTGGACATTAGGTCTGTGCCATGGTTCTCCTCTGTTGCCTTCCACATATGCATATTCTTCTTCCCATACACTGAACACCTTCACTCCCCTAAAGGAGGCAATTCAAACTCCCTTCCAGATATTACAACCAACTCCAAGTCCAAGAGCTCTGGGTGATGTGCCGTGTACGTTAGTTGCGCTGGCAATGGAGCATTTGGTTTGTTGGCCCATAAATATATAGAAAGTGTTCTTCCCTCCACCTATGCTCAAAATACAATGGAGAAGTAGAAACAACGTAACTTCAATAAATAATATCATTTGGAAAAGAGGACAGGAAGCACGTGGTGAGGTCATTAGTCAACGGGAGTTATAAATTCTTCTTGCTAGGTGGGAGCTGTGAAAACTTGGGTGATGAAGTAAGGTCCTTGATTAGACCCTGGATCTTCTCTTTTAGGAGCACCTCTGTCCATCACCCCTCATGGTCTCTGGCTTTCCTCCCTTGGTCCATTAAGCCCTCTGACTGCATCTGAGGGGGGGCACTGGAGAGTGTGCCTTCCCTGGGGCAGACAGCTTTTACAGTTGTATCTGTGGGTACAGGATTGAAGGCCTGGGTTGCTTTAAGGGTCCAAGAATGATAATGGATCTGACACCCGGGGGAGGTATTCTTCCTGAGACTGCCACTAGAGTCATGAATTCAAGACCGCAGCTTTTCCGCTGTGTTCCAGTGGCCAGGAAACTGGAATCAAGGCATCATCTTTGCTGCTTCAACTGTTCATGACACTTAGGAAGCTGAGAACAGGCCCTTGAACGTTACTGCATAAAAAAATGACCAGAACATGGCAGGAATATGGCCTCTGCCTCATTTCTGCCTCCTATTCCTCACAAGATTGTATGCACTTGACAGAATACAACTCATATCCAGAACCCCAGCTGCAAGGGAGTTTTGGAAAGATGATTCTTAGATTTCTGATTGTTCCATCCAGAATGAGCTGGGTTGCATGTTGAGTTAACCAACCCACAGTATCCATCACAAGGGTTATAACAGAGTGCATTTACTTAGATTAGGGAGTTCTCTATGACTCTCACTGATGTTAATTTAGGAGATCTCATTGCACAGTTAGAAGTCCTTAAGCCCTATAACTTGGAGTGTGTGTGTGTTGGAAAATTCCAGAGTCTTTTTATGCACTGGAAAGGAATTTTTGTGAATGTCAGCGTGCAGTGGAAGGTGCTCCCAAGACCTCCGACAAGATAAGGCCATACAGACTGAGCCCACACAGTTCTCAAGGGCCAGCACCGGATCCATGAAATGGGAGAGGGGTTAAAGAGGTCCCATCATTTTACCATTGGACTAAGGACAAATTAGGGCTTCTTGGACCTACTCTGGCATGGAACAGGAGTCATTTGCTTCTTCCCAGATAAATGGCAGGATGACAAGATAGATGTGCCATGTTCTGGTTTCGTAGCCTTAATAATAGCATCTCCATGCAACAAATATAATATCAAGATTGCTATTGCTGCTGCCGCCACTAGGATGACTCACTATTGATGCTATTATTAACACTACAACCCTCTCTACAATGAAATCTGGGCAAAGTGGCTGCCTGATTGTCACTCTAAAGTGGCAATACACCAAGTGGTAATTTTGTAGGCTGCAAGGTGGAAAAACTGAATTCAACTTTGTGGGTACCTTACCATGAACATGTGATTTGGATTTAAAGGATTACCTGAAAAAAAGAAAAGGATTATCTGGCTCATTTGCTCTTTTGTTTCTCATGGACCACATTTAAATAATCAAGACAGATCTGATTATTAGTACTGTATCTTAAGGATTTTTCTTGTAACCTGATAAAACTACATAAATGATAGGCTATAGATAACAAAAAGGCCAGCCTGTTTTTAAGCCTGTGATGTCCCAGCAAACAAAATTGCACAAATCATGCTTACTTTTCATATATTGAGGTCCACCTGTAGATTTGAATCTGAGTACATTTGTGATTTGAAAATGCAGGTTATGAGTAAAGGAAGTTTTGAGGAGATTGCTTCATGAGAGTACAAAAGACAAGTTCCTTCCAGTGGTCAGAAAAAAGAAAGGTGTCCCTTCTGTTATCATGATAACTAAATGGAATGTTCTAAGTCTTAGCGGTAGTCCCATTATTGTTCACAGTGGAGGATCTATGTAGGGGAATGTGATGGGGTAGGAGGGTCTGAGATGAAGAAGGACTTCTTCCTCTACATATTTCTCTATTTCTCCCTACCACCTCCCTTCACACCCCCTACCCCCCGCCCCCTGGTTCTCTATTTCTGTCTCTGTCTCTCTCTCACATCCAGACACATGAAACACACTTTTTTATCTTTACCTGGTTTTGGGAGACAATGCCACTCGATAGCTAAGTTTGGACTTTGCAGTCAAGCTCCGCTGTGGCCTAGTTCTGGGACTCTGCTAGAGCTATTTAACTCGTCTGACCTTCAGTTAACTCATTGGGAATCATTACGATCATCCCAGCCTCTGAGTGTTGTTGAGGGACTAAATGAGGTAACGTCTGTGAGATGCTTAGTGCAAAGCATGGCACATAGTAACTTCTCATTAAGTAGAAGCTATTTCTTTTATTCTCAGAGAACAATTACAGACCACATTGTGAAATTGTAATGGACAGGAATTATGTTTAAATTTTTATAAGGTTCATTTTTGGAGGAAATAGCATTAAGAATAAGCATATACCGATATGTTATTATCAGAGCACTTATAAATATCTCATGGTAAAATAACAAGAAAATGGTGTTTACTATCAGCCCTGAAGTTCAAGTCTACATTTGGCAGTTAACCTTAATTCTTAAGAAGTAGCAGCAGCTCCTTTAGTCCACTGTAATGATGTTAAATATATTAAAAGATACATTAGTTTATAATGTTGTGATAAAAATGTATAACCCATATGCAAGGGGGTAGAGCATGAAAAAGTAAAAGAATTTTTTAAGCATGGAAAAGGGCTCTCCGCAGGGATGGTGGTTGGAGGGCTCGTTGCAAGGTCTGCATATTAAGTAAAGATCTTTTTGTTTCTTGCACTGAAGCTGTGGAAGAAGAGAGATCTTTTCAAAGGAGATCCAGGAAGCAACTATAGAGAAAGGAGTCATCTATTCCTAAGGAACTTAATCCTCCCCACCAAAAATGACAGGGATGGTAGAAGTCGCTCTTCCCAGGAAGGTGTGAGCAGGGACCCAAGATTCTGGAAGACACAGGAGCATTTGGAGCTGAGAAGTCGAGTGAGCCATAGCAGCACCCAGGGAAAGAGCAAAGGCTTACTGAGGCTGGTGGGAAGAGTGGACCAGAGGGTGAGGAGGGCCAGAAAGAGGTTATTGATCTTGAGGTCTTGCAACCAAGACATGTCCTCTTGGGAGATTGTCTTTGGGGGCTTGTGAGCAGAGAGAAATCACAGTTTTGAGAAGGCAGAGCGAAGGATAAAGAATCACAGATCAAACCAGGAGTCCTAGCTTTGGGACCTCACCGAGAGTCTGGCTCTCAGGGATGGGTTTGGTATTGTTGTGAATGGACATGAATTCCACAGTGATAGCGGGTACAAGATAAAAACATTGAAGTAACCGTGGTCACCTGAGAAAAGGCAAAAGGCCTAAGGATATTTGAGGAAAATCCTGCAAAGTCCTGACTACTGCCAAAGACAGAATTATCTGGCCAGGTCAAGCCTAGAATACAGGAGAGGGCAAGGCTGAGGACCTTGACTAGGACTGAGGCGGTGTCCATACCTATCTGTATCTGGACACACTCACCAGTCCTTTGATGAGAAAGTATGTGGTGATCACATGGAAACCATGCCTGTGTATTACTCCTTATTGGTAACAGAACACAAATATATGTCCACGTTAAAAACTTGGCACATCTATAGTGTAGCCTGGATTCCTCTCAATTAATCTCTGTATGTTCTCAATTCTCAAGATAAAGAATCCTGTTCAGATGTTTCAATAACATCTGATGTTTCAGTAACATCAGTTGCATTCAGAGGAAGCTGAATCAAAGTAAACAACTAAACTTCAGTGGATCCAGATGACTGTTGACTTGGAAAGTACCATGGTGCAATTGTAATCATAATAAGAGCGTATATTTTGGAGTCAGCCAGATCCAGGTCTGAAACCCATCTCTAGCACTACTTAGAGCTGTGGACATATTTTTAACCTGTGCTGGCATTAATTCCTCATGAGAAAAATAGGGACTCTGATGGTAACCTTGCAGGGTGGTTTGTTTTATAAGATTAAATGACCTTACACATGGAAAGTATTTGGAACAAGGTAGGTGCCCAGTAAATGTTAATCCCTTTTCTCATGATTTTAACATTGCCAAGAAACACAGACCCAGATACAGTTCTGACAGTCACCCTGAAAGTTGACCCCTGGGCCAAGATTTACCAAGTTGTGCAGGCTTCCAAAGGGGCCCTAAGGTCTCTGGAGTCAGACTGACTGGGCTCAGAACCACTCAGTAGTGGTATGAATGTGGAGGAATTGCTTATTCTCTCTATGACTTAGATTTCTTACATGTCAATTAAGATGGTCATACCTCACAGGGTTGTTTTGAGTGCTAAATGAAATAATTCACATAAGGCACTTGGAATGATCTAAGAAAGGCAGACTGAGGTGAAGTCCGTAGAGACAGATTTTCCAGAATGTCAAGATCTGATGTAGCAGTCTCCAGAGTTGCCTGGTTAAGCCTTGATCGAAGGAGCACTGGAGGGTAGCATGTTGATTGCAAGGCCCCTACTAGTTCCTGTAGATGATTCTCAATAGGCCACAGTAGCTCTCCAGGGAGACATTTTGGCATAGGTACAGAACCTGGGAATGGCCAACTTAATAGAGTCAATCTCTGTGGCACTCTAATCCCTTAGAGCCAACTGTGGATGGGTAGCCTTTTCTCAAAGTTCTGTGCTATGTTTATTTTCTTATTTGCTTATTTTCTCTTCTCCCCACTTAAATGTAAGCCTTCTGAGAACAGGGACATTGAATTACACACTTCTGTATTCCCAGTGCTTAGAACTGAACCTGGCAAGAAGTAGATGAGCAGAGGCTCCATAATATTTGCTGAATGAATGTATAAGCATTCCTCTGCTGATCACACTAGATTATTTCTGAGACTTGTATCCAAGGTGCCATAATTAGTCAAGTCTCTTTTGGTGAAAGTGACAGGAACCCCACACCAAAGAGCTTAAGTAAACAGGAAATTTATTAGCTTATATAACCAAGAAGTCCAAGGGTTGGATCCATGGCCTTGAACATGGTAATCAGGATCCTATAATCCTATACTAGGATCCTATATGCTTTCCTCTGTGTTAGTGTCATGCATTGGAGATAAATATTTGTATGCAGAGAGTTTATTGGGGAGTGCTCTTGGTATCATGTGTGAGGAAAGTGAAGAAAGTAGGCTTGGGCAGAGGGAGGCAGCTGATTCTGTGGGGAGCTCTGGAACTGGAAAACCCTTCACGGTTCTTTCGTTTGACCCATTATTCAGTCATTGGGTCAGGTGGCTCTGTCTGGCTGATGGCAACTCATGGAGAGCAACTCATCTGAGAGCCACCAGCTGCCAATATTCCAAGCCACTAGGAAAATGAGTGCTCCAGTTCTGAAGGTGTGATCTTCATGCATCCAGTTGGTGGACCTCAGATTCAGTATTGGCTTAGGAATGTGAATTTTAAAGTCTACATAAGGCCAAAGATATCCTTGGCTATCTGTTTTGTGCATGGATCTGTCATTTGGTAAGGGATAACTTCTCTCTCATTTCTTCCTCTAGAGAAAGACTCCCATAAGCCCCAAGAACTGCTGACATCATTTGTTGTCCTGACTCTCCAACTAGGATTTTGGTATGTTTTCTGGCATCACAAAATTCATTTTTTCCCCACTTATTTGAGTTTATACAATTTCATATTTAGTTTTTTTTAGCTTAGTCTAAAAACTTTTTTCATTATTAACAACTCTTGGGAACATCATTGTAATGATTTAGTAGCATATGTTCTATGAATATATCAATAGTTATTTAAAATAATTTCTCCATAATTTGGACATTTAAGTTATTTTCAATTTTTATGCTTACAAATAAATAACACTATAATAACATCCTGTGCATGTCTGTTTGCATTTCAAATTATTTCTCACGATAGATTCCTACCAGTAAAGTAACTGGATCATAGAATATGAACATTTTTATCCTCATTATTTTTTAAAAATTGCAAATGTAATGATTGCTTACTATAAAGTATGCATGAAATACAGGGGATTTAGCTCATAATTTTCTATTAAGAAGTAATTAATATACATAGCTTCCCTCCCAAACAAATAAACCATCTCTTATTGCAAACACCTGGACTTCTGTTTCCTGATGATCATTATTATGCTTCTATTATCTTAGAAATTCTTTCTTAGTAATTGCTTTGAACTTTGAAGTCACATTGTCGACAATCATTTCAACTTAACTGTAAGTTTTACAAATTTCTCTGCACCCAGTTTTACTTCTTGCTTTTCTGGGAATATCTCCTCTTTACTTGCTCAATCCACAAGGTCACAGTGGGAGCAGCCATATTCTTATACATGACTTTGTCACTCAAGCTATAGTTGATTGTGGACCTCTGGTGGACCTCTGACCCAAATTGAGATATAAGCTCCATTCCCTGAGAAAGTTAGAGTTGAATTAGGAGGTTCAAGACTCAGTTTGGCTGTTGTCTTCCCTCTTGAGTGAAGAGGTTATAAATTCACTTCTCACCATGTAGAATGAATTCAGATAAATAACATTTTTAATGCTTTCTTGTGTTTACAAGGAAGAATGAGAAATTCCTAAATGCCAAAGACTTAAATTAGTAAAAGCACAAGGTAAAACTATGACAGCCCCAGACTGAGGTATTATCAGATTCAGTATCAGCTTAATAACTTGGATTTTAATGTCTGCTTAATGACCAGAGACATTCTTGATAAATTATTTTGTACATTGATCTCTCATGGTCTATTTATTCTTGTGATGAAGCAAGTATAATTAGACATATTTTAATAGCTGGAAAGTCTAATTTCTTCATATTACCATTGATTTTCATTTTTAAAAGTTAAACTCTTTCTCTAGCTAAAAATCAGAATCATTTTAAGATCCTACTCCAAATTCCATTACCATGGAGATTGGGATGGCAATAAATTTTATACATTAATTTAGAATTATTGATACTTTATAATAAGTGCCTTCCTACCTAGTTATAAGATGTGTCCCTTTTAGTTATTTATTTGCTTGTTTCATTTTTTGGAAACTTAGGTTCAGAGAGTTGACTTAAACATACTTCTCATCATCTTCGGTTTGTTCAAGGCTATTCTCTCATGTATTTTCAATTGCCCTTGATTTCTGAGAAAGTCCATTTGTAGCCAAAGAGAATAAAGCTGACCTACAGAGAGAAGAAAAAGAGAAATGGTAACAGGGGCAGTGATGCTCCTCCTGGGTCCCAGGCACTGTTTCTAGTCTGTTGCAGAGGTCCAACTACATCCCTACTGCTGGACTCTGTATCAGACAACCTCTAAAGCGCACTTCAGATCCTTTCAGCCCCGCCTGTCTCTGGAGTCTTTGAACAATTGTTTATACCAATAAGCAAGTAGCTCTGGGTGAGCTCTGACTTCACTTAGGCACAATCAGACAGGGCCTGCTGCATGTCTGCACTGCTTGACTCTCACTTTCTTCCTCTTACCTCCTTCCTGGGGCTTCCCTTTTGGACCTGCAGCATGGGAAATTTCAGGATCTGTGTCGTGCCCATTTATGACGGTACCACCCGGAAGTGCAGAGAAGTCACCTCCTTGTGGGGCAAACCATTGTCCAGTGGAGTCAGGAGCTGTTGAATAGACTGTTCTGATATTCAATCATCCACATAGCCTCCTGGAAAATAGATACTCCTGCTAGATCACTCTTTAGACACCAAGAGACGACCAGCTTAGTAACGTACCCTCGTTTGGCTCTCCTTCCTTCCCTTATGGCTTCCTTTCCCCTCACTCCTCCCAGGCTTGCATGCTCTAATTAAATAGAAGCGCATAAGCTTTTGCATCAGGCTTTGGTTTCTAGGGGACTCAGTCTAAGATAGATTTTGAAAAATAGTTTTGCATTCTTTTTTTTTTTTTAATTTTCATCAGTTTTTTGTTTTTTTTTTTTTTATTTATTTTTGGCTGTGTTGGGTCTTCGTTTCTGTGCCAGGGCTTTCTCTAGTTGCGGCAAGTGGGGGCCACTCCTCATCGCGGTGCGCGGGCCTCTCACTGTCGCGGCCTCTCTTGTTGCGGAGCACAGGCTCCAGACGCGCAGGCTCAGTAGTTGCGGCTCACGGGCCTAGTCGCTCCGCGGCATGTGGGATCCTCCCAGACCAGGGCTCAAATCCGTGTCCCCTGCATTGGCAGGCAGACTCTCAACCACTGCGCCACCAGGGAAGCCCTGCATTCTTATAATAACTTCCTCTTTTGCCTAAGCTAGTTCACATAGATTCCTGTTACTTGTAAACAAAATAGATTTAAGTAATAACACCCTTCTATTATTATTTATTTTAAATTTTCTCTGGATAAAAATCTTTAAGAATTTTTTTTCAAAACTTGTATGTGGAAGGCAAGCTTTTTGATTTTATGGATGTGTATCATTTTCCCCTTTGGATCATATAGTTTGAATATAAAGCTATGGTATAGCCATAAAATCTGTTATCCTTAAAAGTTTGTGGAAAGTGGTTTATTACTTAACACCCTGTCTAGCAGCTGATAAGTCTGACGCCATATGATTTTCATTCTTCTGTTTTCTAATATGTTTTTGGAATTAAAAAAATTTAAGGTCAGAAATTTCATGATTGATCAACATGGCAGTGTAGAAGGACGTGCTCTCACTCCCTCTTGCGAGAGCACCAGAATCACAACTAACTGCTGAACAATCATCGAAAGGAGGACACTGGAACTCACCAAAAAAGATGCCCGACGTTCAAGGACAGGGGAGAAGCCACAATGAGACGGTAGGAGGGGTGCAATCACAATAAAATCAAATCCCATGGTCGCTGGGTTGGTGACTCGCAAACTGGAGAACACTTATACCACAGGGGTCCACCCACTGGAGTGAAGGTTCTGAGCCCCATGTCAGGCTTCCCAACCTTGAGGTCTGGCAACAGGAGGAGGAATTCCTGGAGAATCAGACTTTGAAGTCTGGCAGAATTTGATTATGAGATTTCAACAGGACTGCAGGAAGTGGAGACTCCACTCTTGCAGGGAACGAACAAAGTAGTGTGCGCATCAGGACACAGGGGAGGGAGTGGTGACCCCATGGGAGACTGAACCGGACATACCTGCTAGTGTTGGAGGGTCTCCTGCAGAGGCAGGGGGTGGCTCACGACAGGGACAAGGACACTGGCAGCAGAAATTCTGGGAAGTACTCCTTGGCATGAGCCCTCCTGGAGTTGGCCATTAGCCCCACCAGAGACCCTGTAGGCTCTGGTGTTGGTTTGCCTCAGGCCAAAAAACCAACAGGGAGGGAACCCAGCCCCACCCATCAGTAGACAAGAGGATTAAAGTTTTACTGAGCTCTGCTCACCGGAGCAACACCCAGCTCTACCCACCACCAATCCCCCACATCAGGAAGCTTGCACAAACCTCTTAGATAGCCTCATCCACCACAGGGCAGACAGCAGCAGCAAGAAAAACTACAGTCCTGCAGCTTGTGGAACGAAAACCACATTCACAGAAAGATAGACAAAATGAAAAGGCAGAAGGCTATGTACCAGATGAAAGAACAAGATAAAACCACAGAAAAACAACTAAATGAAGTGGAGATAGATAGGCAACCTTCCAGAAAAAGAACTCAAAATAATGATAGTGAAGATGATCCAGGACCTCAGAAAAAGAATGGAGGCAAAGATGGAGAAGATGCAAGGAATGTTTAACAAAGACTTAGAAGAATTAAAGAAAAAACACCTAGAAGAATTAAAGGACAAACAAACAGAGATGAACAATGCAATAACTGAAATGAAAAATACACTAGAAGGAATCAATAGCAGAATAACTGAGGTAGAAGAACGGATAAGTGACCTGCAAGACAGAATGGTGGAATTCACTGCCATGGAACAGAATAAAGAAAAAGAATGAAAAGAAATGAAGACAGCCTAAGAGACTTATGGGACAACATTAAATGCACAAATATTTGCATTATAGGGATCCCAGAGGAGAAGAGAGACAGAAAGGACCCAAGAAAATATTTGAAGAGATTATAATCGAAAACTTCCTTAACATGGGAAAGGAAATAGTCACCCAAGTCCAGGAAGTGCGCAGAGTCCCAGGTAGGATAAATGCAAGGAGAAACACACCGAGACACATAATAAACAAATTGACAAAAATTAAAGACAAAGAAAAATTATTGAAAGCAGCAAGGGAAAAACGACAAATAACATAAAAGGGAACTCCCATAAGGTTAACAGATGATTTCACAGCAGCAGCTCTATAAGCCAGAAGGGAGTGGCATGATATATTTAAAGTGATGAAAGGGAAGAATCTACAACTAAGATTACTCTACCCAGCAAGGATCTCATTCAGATTTGATGGAGAAATCAAAAGCTTTAGAGACAAGCAAAAGCTAAGAGAATTCAGCACCACCAAACCAGCTCTACAACAAATGCTAAAGGAACTTCTCTAAGTGGGAAACACAAGAGAAGAAAATGACCTACAAAAACAAACCCAAAACAATTAAGAAAATGGTAACAGGAACATACATATCGATAATTACCTCAAATGTGAATGGATTAAATGCTCCAACCCAAAGACACAGGCTCGCTGAATGGATACAAAAGCAAGACCTATCTATATGCTGTCTACAAGAGACCCACTTCAGACCTAGGGACACATACAGACTGAAAGTGAGGGGATGGAAAAAGATATTCCATGCAAATGGAAATCAGAAGAAAGCTGGAGTAGCAATACTCATATCAGAATAAAATAGACTTTAAAATAGAGAATGTTACAAGAGATAAGGAAGGACACTGCATAATGATCAAGGGATCAATCCAAGAAGAAGTTATAACAATTATAAATATATATGCACCCAACATAGGAGCACCTCAATACATAAGGCAATTGCTAACAGTTATAAAAGAGGAAATCGACAGTAACACAATAATAGTGGGGGACTTTAACACCTCACTTACACCAATGGACAGATCATCCAAACAGAAAATTAATAAGGAAACACAGGCTTTAAATGACACAATAGACCAGATAGATTTAACTGATATTTATAGGACATTCCACCCCAAAGCAGCAGATTACACTTTCTTCTCAAGTGCGCATGGAACATTCTCCAGGATAGATCACATCTTGGGTCACAAATCAAGCTTTGATATTTTTAAGAAAAATGAAATCATACCAAGCATCTTTTCCGACCACAATGCTATGAGATTAGAAATGAATTACAGGGAAAAAACCGTAAAAAACACAAACACATGGAGGTTAAACAGTACGTTACTAAATAACCAAGAGATCACTGAAGAAATCAAAGACGAAATCAAAAAATACCTAGAGACAAATGACAATGAAAACACGACCATCCAAAACCTATGGGATGCAGCAAAAGCAGTTCTAAGAGGGAAGTTTATAGCAATACAATCCTACCTCAAGAAACAAGAAAAATCTCAAAAAAACAACCTAACCTTACACCTAAAGGAACTAGAGAAAGAAGAACAAACAAAACCCAAAGTTAGTAGAAGGAAAGAAATCATAAAGATCAGAGCAGAAATAAATGAAATAGAAACAAAGAAAACAATAGCAAAGATCAATAAAACTAAAAGCTAGTTCTTTGAGAAGATAAACATAATTGAGAAACCTTTAGCCAGACTCATCAAGAAAAAGAGGGAGGGGACTCAAATCAATAAAATTAGAAATGAAAAAGGAGAAGTTACAACAGACACCACAGAATACAAAGCATCCTAAGAGACTACTACAAGTAACTCTATGCCAATAAAATGGACAACCTAGAAGAAATGGACAGATTCTTAGAAAAGTATAAGCTTCCAAGACGGAACCAGGAAGAGATAGAAAATATGAACAGACCAATCACAAGTAATGAAACTGTGATTAAAAATCTTCCAACAAACAAAAGTCCAGGACCAGATGGCTTCACAGGTGATTTCTATCAAACATTTGGAGAACAGCTAACACCCATCCTTCTCAAACTCTTCCAAAAAATTGCAGAGGAAGGAACACTGCCAAACTCATTCTACGAGGTCACCATCACCCTGATACCAAAAGCAGACAAAGATACTACAAAAAAAAGAAAATTACAGACCAATATCACTGATGTATATAGATGCAAAAATCCTCAACAAAATACTAGCAAACAGAATCCAACAACACTTTAAAAGGATCAAACACATGATCAAGTGGGATTTATCCCAGGGATGCAAGGATTCTTCAATATAGGCAAATCAATCAATGTGATGCACCATATTAACAAATTGAAGAATAAAAACCATATGATCATCTCAATAGATGCAGAAAAAACTTTTGACAAAATTAACACCCATTTATGATAAAAACCCTCCAGAAATTGGGCATAGAGGGAACCTACCTCAACATAATAAAGACCATATACGACAAACCCACAGCAAACATCATTCTCAATGGTGAAAAACTGAAAGCATTTCCTCTAACATCAGGGAGAAGACAAGGCTGTCCACTCTTGCCACTATTATTCAACATAGTTTTGGAAGTCCTAGCCATGGCAATCAGAGAAGAAAAAGAAATAAAAGGAATCCAAATCAGAAAAGAAGAAGTAAAACTGTCACTGTTCACAGATGACATGATACTATACATAGAGAATCCTAAAGATGCCACCAGAAAACTACTAGAGCTAATCAATGAATTTGGTAAAGTTGCAGGATACAAAATTAATGCACAGAAACCTCTTGCATTCCTATACACTAACAATGAATGATCAGAAAGAGAAATTAAGGAAACAATCCCATTCACCATTGCAACAAAAAGAATAAAATACCTAGGAATAAACCTACCTAAGGAGGTAAAAGACCTGTACTCAGGAAACTATAAGACACTGATGAAAGAAATCAAAGATTACACAAACAGATGGAGAGATATACCATGGTCTTGGATTAGAATAATCAATATTGTGAAAATGACTATAGTATCCAAAGCAATCTACAGATTCAATGCAATCCCTATCAAATTACCAGTGGCATTTTTTACAGAACTAGAACAAAAAATCTTAAAATTTGTATGGAGACAAAAAAGACCCCAAATATCCAAAGCAATCTTGAGGGAAAAACATGGAGCTGGAGGAATCAGACTCCCTGACTTCACACTATACCACAAAGCTACAGTAATCAAGACAATACAGCACTGGCACAAAAACAGAAATATAGATCAATGAAACAGGATAGAAAGCCCAGAGGTAAACCCATGCACCTATGGTCAACTAATCTATGACAAAGGAGGCAAGGACATACAGTGGAGAAAAGACAGTCACTTCAGTAAGTGGTGCTGGGAAAACTGGACAGCTACATGTAAGAGAATGAAATTAGAACACTCCCTAACACCATACAGAGAAGTGAACTCAAAATGGATTAAAAACCTAAATGCAAGACTGACCACTATAAAACTCTTAGAGGAAAACATAGGAAGAACACTCTTTGACATAAATCACAGCAAGATCTTTTTTGACCCACCTCCTAGAGTAATGGAAATAAAAACAAAAATAAACAAATGGGACCTAATGAAACTTAAAAGCTTTTGGACAGCAAAGGAAACTCTAAACAAGATGTAAAGACAATACTCAGAATGGGAGCAAATGTTTGCAAATGAATCCACAGACAAAGGATTAATCTCCAAAATATATAAACAGTTCATGCAGTTCAATATTAAGAAAACAAGCAACCCAATCAAAAAATGGGCAGAAGACCTAAATAGATATCTCTTGAAAGAAGACATACAAATGACCAAGAGGCACATGAAAAGCTGCTCAACATCACTAATTATTAGAGAAATGCAAATCAAAACTACAGTGTGAGGTATCACCTCACACTGGTTAGAATGGGCATCATCAGAAAATCTACAAACAACAAATGCTGGAGAGGGTGTGGAGAAAAGGGAACCCTCTTGCACTGTTGGTGGGAAGGTAAATTGGTACAGCCACTATAGAGAACAGTATGGAGGTTCCTTAAAAAACTAAAAATAGAATTACCATATGACCCAGCAATCCCACTACTGGGCATATACCCAGAGAAAATCATAATTCAAAAAGACACATGCACCCCAATGTTCATTGCAGCAGTATTTACAATAGCCAGGTCATGGAAGCAACCTAAATGCCCATCGACAGACGAATGGATAAAGAAGATTTGGAACATATATACAATGGAATATTACTCAGCCATAAAAAGAAACAAAATTGGGTCATTTACAGAGATGTGGATGGACCTAGAGACTGTCATACAGAATGAAGTAAGTCAGAAAGAGAAAAACAAATATCATATATTAACGCATATATGTGGAATCTAGAAAAATGGTACAGATGAACCAGTTTGTAAGGCGGAAATAGAGACACAGATGTAGAGAACAAATGTATGGACACCAAGGGGGGAAAGTGGGGGGATGGTGGTGGTGGTGGGATGAATTGGGAGATTGGGATTGACATGTATACAGTAATATGTATAAAATAGATAGCTAATAAAAACCTGCTGTATAAAAAATAAATAAATAAAATTAAATTTAAAAAAGATAAATTACTCATTATTTAATATTTACTCTGTATTGACACCTTACTAAACTATTTTATTGTCTCTATTTTTAAGTGAGTCTTTTTAATTGCCCAGTTATTTGATCATATTATGTAAATGATGATACTTTTATCTCTTAGTTTACATTATTACATCACTGATAATTTTTTCTTACTGCCAAAACAAAGTAACAGTAGCAAGGATGAACATCCTTTCTGAGTCTTGATTTTTGAGAAAATGCCCTTGATATTTTTATTTGTTCAATATATTTGCTATTGTTTTCTAATAAACACTCTTTACTATATTTAGGAAAAAAAGTAAAATTAAAAAAAAGAAAAAGAAATTTCATGATCAGTTGTGTAGCTTTTTCAGTTGTGTCCTCTGAGAAACAGACCTGAGAAAGTGTTTTTTTGTTTTTGTTTGATTTTTTGTTTAAAAATTTTCTTTTAAATTGAAGTATAGTTGATTTACAATGTTTTGTTAGTTTCTGGTGTACAGAAAAGTGATTCAGTTTATATACATATATACATGTATATATATATATATATATATATATATATATACATATATATATATATTCTTTTCAGATTCTTTTCCATTATAGTTTATTACAAGATATTGAATATAGTTCCCTGTGCTATACATAGGACTTTGTTGTTTATCTCTTTTGTATATAGTAGTATGTATCTGCTAACCCCAAACTCCTAATTTATCCCCCCTCTTCCACATTCAGTAACTGTGAATTTGTGAGTCTGTTTCTGTTTTGTAAATAAGTTTATTTGTGTCATTTTTTAGATTCCACATATAAGTGATATCATATATTTGTCTTTCTCTTTCTGACTTACTTCACTTACTATGATCATCTCTTGGTCCATCGATGTTGGTGCAAATGGCATTATTTCATTCTTTTCTATGGCTGAGTAGTGTTCCATTGTATATATGTGCCACATCTTCTTTATCCATTCATCTGTCAATGGACATTTAGGTTGCTTCCATGTCTTGGCTACTGTAAATAGTGCTGCTATGAACATTGGGGTGCATGTATCTTTGTGAATTAGAGTTTTCTCCAGATATATGCCCAGAAGCTGAGAAAGTGTTTTGAGTATAAGAGACTCATTAGGGTATAATGCTTGGGAAAAATAAAATGAGGAGGAAGAAGAATTGGTCAAGGAGAACATTTGGATCACGATACAGATCTGATCCTTATGAAACTAAAGGAGTGAGATTGTCATCTGACAGGTTGAACCAAGTCTTGGCCAACCCAGCAAGGAGCTCTGAAACAAAGGTGTCTGTTAGGGACTTCCCTGGTGGTCCAGTGGCTAAGACTCTGCACTTCTACTGCAGGGGGCAAAGGTTTGATCCCTGGTTGGGGAACTAAGATCTCCCATGCCACATGGTGGAGCCAAAAAAAAAAAAAAAAATTGTGCTATGTGCAATCATTGGCTGGGGACTACTTGGGAAAGGCAAAGGCTCTGCTCGAAAGCTAAAAAATAGATCCTAAAGGCTCCACCAGCTGGAGGCTGTCAGCTAACTGCACTCCAGGCAGCTGAACAGCCCGTTCTTTCCTGATGAAAGAATGCAGCAGCTGGCTACCTCCCTGTGTCTTTTTTCATTTACCCTGCTTGATACTTAGTGGCCCTTTTGACATGATGCTTCCATATTTCAGTTCAGGGAAATCATTTTATATTTAATCTCTTACACATTTCTTTCTACTCTTTTTTTTTTTTTTTACAGTTTTTTTGCCTTTTTTTTTTTTTTTTTTTTTTTTATTTATGGCTGCGTTGGGTCCTCGTTTCCGCACGAGGGCCTTCCCCAGTTGTGGCAAGTGGGGGCCACTCCTCATCGCGGTGCGTGGGCCTCCCATCATCGCGGCCTCTCCCGCTGTGGAGCACAGGCTCCAGACGCGCAGGCTCAGTAATTGTGGCCCACGGGCCTAGCCACTCCGCGGCACATGGGATCCCCCCAGACCAGGGCTCGAACCCGCACCCCCCGCACCGGTAGGCAGACCCTCAACCACTGCGCCACCAGGGAAGCCCTCTTTCTACTCTTGATGTTTGTTACTTCTGAAACACCTCTCACTCAGCTAGATATATTATCTATGTTGCTTAACTTTTCTATCATCTTCATCAATCTTTTAATTCTATATTGAAAAAGGTGTCCTCAACCTTATCTTCTTTTTCCTATATTACCTTGGGTTCTTCTGGGATAAGCTTTCTGTTTTTTCATTTTGACCTATCCTTTACATGCCTCAAATGTCTGGTGATTTCCATTTATGTTTATAATAAGGAACATGGTTGATCATTCAGGGTGTCTGCTTGTGTTTGCCTAGCAACTGTGAATCTCTTTCCATAGCGGACAGTCCCCCAAATAGAAGGGCTGATTGTAGGTTTCTCTGTAGGTTATACCAATGCTAGCCTTCTCTTCATGAATCATAAGAGCCTTTGGAGGGACTCAGGCAGTTGGACTTAGAACAATATCAACTGTCAGATGAAGCAAATTTCATTTAGGGGCCAAGATAGTGTGGGAAGTGTTCAGTGAATTTCTCTCCTGGGTGTGAAAGTCTTCCATATGAGTCATATGGGTTCAAAGCAGGCTTATTCTATGTTTCTCTTTGGCCCATGAGACAAAATCTTACTTATTTTAAAGAGTCATTATTCTAGGGCCAAATATTCCAGGGAAGAGGATTAAAAGAGGAAGAGAGGTACATGTAGAGAAAGCTGGCCTAGATATTCCAAGTTTTTAAGTAATTATCATGATGATTGCCCCATGATTTATTCTAGCTCACTACCTTTTCTTACTCTAAGCTTGGAGTTCTATTAGTTTTCCACTAGGTTCTCAGAGAGTAGCATACTTCTCCAATCCAATTTCTATTTTGTTACATGTCCTTAATTCTAGTTTCTTTGTCAGTTTGATTTTATACTCTCTTTCAGTTCTTTAAACTTTCTAGACAGCTAGTTGCACTCTTTCATGTGTTCTTTTCCATATATCTTTTATACAATTCAGTGGGATATGGGATAAAATGATGATAAAAATGCACTCAGTCTGCCATCTTAACCTAAAAGTTTAAGTACACAAGAGCTTTCTAAGTCTGTGTGTGTATGCATATATATATATGCATATATATATTTATAAAAACATATATTATACATAGATATCTACATATAACTGCTTTCCATGAAGGTTTTACAAACTTATATTTTCATTTGCTGAGTATCAGTGTAATATTCCACCATAGCACCTCCACAAATGGATTTTATTAAACAAATAAACAAACAAAACTTATCCAATTTCATAGATATGGCATCTGTGTTAAAAATGTGCAGTCATTTTTAGTAAGGTGAAACTTTTATTTTAACTTTATACTATGGAAAAATTGTAAACATATACAAAAGTAGAGAGAATTGTGCAAGGACATATATATGTGTTTAATAACCCATGTATATACTCATATTTATACATATTTCTATATGTAACCATCTACATCTATATGAAGTTAAACATAAATTTATACTGTCTCCGGCTTTAATCCATTAGCACGTGCATTATTCTAGGTACCTCTCCTTGCTTATCTGTAATCTCTCTCTCCATCAGTGAGAAATCAGGCTCCCACCCCCCGCCATCCTTTTACTTATTTGTTTAAATTCAGTATACATGTATAGCAGTAGCAGAATTGTTAAATCAAATTTTGTGGGAAACAGCTTTAACAGCTAGAGTACAGTGTCTATGTACAGTTTCTTTTGCCTTTAGTTTTACAGACTCCACTCATTTCCAAAGTTTGAGGTCAGTGCCTCCTTCCACTTCTGGCCCCAACCTCCTTCAGTGAGGTTGTTTCATATATTTGTAATATAGTTAGATTGTTTTGTCATAGTCTGCATTCCATTCTGGTCTATGCCCCCACGTACCTCCTAGATAGTTTTATTTTAATTTGCAATCATTCTTGCACTCTTTGTGTTTCCAGGGCTACTTTAAAAAAATTAATTATTTTCTTCACATCTAATTTGTAAGGCTTTCTTTATCATTTATTACATTCTATGTCTACTATTATCTGCTTCTTTGCTCACCATCTGTATGGTACATGAACCTCCTAATCTAGAACTTAACATAAAAATTGATCTCCTGTCAGAGCAGAGAAAAACACAAAACATCCTTGGAGACACTGACCTACAACCCAGGCTGGATGGGATTCCCACAGGATAAAACCCAGTAAAACAAGGTCACTAACATACACAGAATGTCACAAAACAAACAGAGAGATGATCTACCATGAGTGAGAGTCAGCAGATACAACAAACATGCCCTCAGGAATTTGAAATGCAAGATGAAAAATGAAATGAAATATGAAAAAGATTATAAAATAAGTCTGAAAAACAAATAATAACATCTATTTATGGAGTTAAAAACAAGGTAAAACTAAATTCTAGAAAATAGTTGTAAGTGAGATAGACAGGAGGATTTTTTTAGAGTGTTGTATTCTAAGTCCTGGTACTTAGACTTTGTTAAGTATCCAGGCAGATTAGTTCTGCTGAGGACTGATTCTAGGTCTTGATGAAAGTGAGCACTTTGACAAATAAATTGTGTACCAGGTACATTTTACTGTGATAAGCTCTAAGCATAACAGAGAACATGAGACAGGAAGATACATTCAGTGAGCGTGGCTTCTTGAGTCTTCCCAAAGGCTTCACAGACAGGCTTGAACTGGGTAATAGCATTCTGCCTGTTTAAGGTAAAGCAATGTTTATCAAGCTTCTTGTACCCCCAGTTTTTCAAATTTCAACATAATTAGCTATTACGGTTTCAAAAGCTGCCTTTATATAGGTATGTCATTGAACATCTGGTTCTAGGTACAGAAGTTGTGTAATAATGTGTAGGCTATGCAATAAATTGTCTCCTGGGTTTCAAAGTTGAAGAACAATTAGGTACAGCAAGCTTGACCAGAACCTGCCATAGCATGTTAACATTTAAGAAAAAGTAAAGTGAAAGTAAAGTAATAGGAATGTAAAGTAATAGGAATATAAAGTAAGACTTCCAAACTAGTTGAAGAATAAAAGACAATGTATAAAACTAAATTCATTCAAAATAAAGCAGGGAATGAGAAAGAGATAGACAAACAGACACACACACAAACAGAAAGAGAATCAGCAGTTTAAAAAACCCTGCCTAGAAGACCTAAATAGACATTTCTCCAAAGAAGACATACAGATGGCCAAGAAGCAAATGAAAAGCTGCTCAACATCACTAATTATTAGAGAAATGCAAATCAAAACTACAATGAGGTATCACCTCACACCAGTTGGAACAGGCATCATCAGAAAATCTACAAACAACAAATGCTGGAGAGGGTGTGGAGAAAAGGGAACCCTCTTGCACTGTTGGTGGGAATGTAAGTTGATACAGCCACTATGGAGAACAGTATGGAGATTCTTTAAAAAACTAAAAATAGAATTACCATATGATCCAGCAATCCCACTACTGGGCATATACCCAGAGAAAACCATAATTCAAAAAGACACATGCACCCCAATGTTCATTGCAGCACTATTTACAATAGCCAGGTCATGGAAGCAACCTAAATGCCCATCGACAGACAAATGGATAAAGAAGATGTGGTACATATATACAATGGACTATTACTCAGCCATAAAAAGGAACGAAATTGGGTCATTTGTTGAGACGTGGATGGATCTAGAGACTGTCATACAGAGTGAAGTAAGTCAGAAAGAGAAAAACAAATATCGTATATTAACGCATGTATGTGGAACCTAGAAAAATGGTACAGATGAACCGGTTTGCAGGGCAGAAGTTGAGACACAGATGTAGAGAACAAACGTATGGACACCAAGGGGGGAAAGCTGTGGGGGGGTGGGGATGGTGGTGTGATGAATTTGGCGATTGGGATTGACATGTATACACTGATGTGTATAAAATTGATGACTAATACGAACCTGCTGTATAAAAATAAATAAATAAAATAAAATTCAAAAATTAAAAAAAAATTTTTTTAAATTAAAAAACCTGCCTATAAACAAAACTAAACATCATAAGGCCAAAATGGTTTTATAAGCAAGTTTACTGAATCTTCAAGCAACAGAACAGATAATTTTCATCTTATACATAATATTCCAAAGAATAGTTAAGTAGGGACAATCTTCCAATTCATGTTATGAGAATAATGTAACCTTGAATATAAGGACTGAACAAGAAAGGATAATTATTGGCTAATTTTACCTGGAGACACAGGTACAAGTATGCAGCTGGATGAGAGTAGTTTGAACATATCATTGACTCTTCCAGCAGGGGGAGCCCACTGACAGTATCCATCCTCATGGTAGCTTCTTCCCAATGGTTGAGTAGTTGATCCTGCGGGATCAGGTCCTGAACTGAGAACCTTACTGATAGACACTTTTTTGTCTCTCACAGTATAGAGAGCCGGGTTGATACCTGTTATGGGTTGAATTACGTCCTTTATCCAAAATATGTTGAAATCCTAATTTCCAGTACATGTGAATATGACCTTATTTGGAAATGGGGTCTTTGCAGAAGATCAAGTTAAGATGAGGTCATGGCCGAATATGACTGGTGTTCATATTACAGTTCTTACGACTTGGGGAAATTTGGACACAGACACAATCACACAGAGAGAATGCCACATGAAGAGAGAGGGTTGGAGGGATGTATCTACAAGCTTCATACTACCAGAAGGTAGGAGAGCAGCATGGAACAGATTCTCCCTCAGAGACCTCAGAAAGAACAAGTTCTGCCAACACCTTGATTTTGGACATCTAGCCTCCAGAACTGTGAGACAATATATTTATGTTGTTTTAAGCCACCTGGTTTGTGGTACTTTGTTATGACCACCCCCCAACCCCCCGCCATGCCCAGGAAGCTAATACATTACCTATAACTTTAGTTCCAAGACAAGATGAAATTCTGTCACTCCATAACATATTAGGATTGGGGCCAAGATGGTATAAAGATCTTCCTGGTCTCCATGCCTGGTCTTCCTGGTTCCCATTCCTCTGTTAAGTTGGTGGTTTCCCAGATATTCATGCCTAAGGATGGAAATAGTTGTCCAGCCCCCAGTTGGGGGCATTGTATAGCATTCTACTATCTCCCCCCAATATTATATCTTGGTGGAGATCTCCTCTGGGGTTGAGAAGGGGTCTGGCTGGCACCCAGGCCTTCCCTCCCTACTCCTATATATTGGGTTGGCCAAAAATTTTGTTTGGTTTTTTCTGTAAGATGGCTCTAGTCACACTTAGTTGTCTTTAACTTCATTTGAAACAATTCTGTTAGATTGTATGTGACAGCTGTCATATCAGCGTGCATTTTAAAAAACACATCAAAATTGGTGAATTTTTGTGTAGCCATTTTAATACTGAAGATGGAAGAAAAAAAGCAACATCTTTGGCATACTATGCTTTATTATTTTAAGAAAGGTAAAAATGCAACTGAAACACAAAAAAAGATTTCTACAGTGTATGGCGAAGGTGCTGTGAATGATTGAACATGTCAAAAGTGGTTTGCGAAGTTTCATGCTGGAGATTTCTCTCTGGACAATGTTCAACTGGGTAGACCAGTTGAAGTTGATAGCGATCAAATCGAGACATTTACTGAGAACAATCAACGTTATTGCACGTGGGAGACAGCTGACAAACTCAAAATATCCAAATCAAGCATTGAAAATCATTTGCACCAGCTTGGTTATGTTCATCGCTTTGATGTTTGGGTTCCACATAAGTTAAGCGAAAAAGACTTTCTTGACCGTATTTCTGCATATGATTCTCTACTTAAATGTAATGAAAATATTCCATTTTTAAAACAAATTGTGGCAGGCAATGAAAAGTGGATACTGTACAATAATGCGGAACGGAAGTGATCGTGGGGCAAGTGAAATGAACCACCACCAACCACACCAAAGGCTGGTCTTCATCCAAAGAAGGTGATGCTGTTTGTATGGTGGGATTGGAAGGGAGTCCTCTACTATGAACTCCTTCCGGAAAACCAAACTATTAATTCCAACAAGTACTGCTCCCAATTAGACCAACTGAAAGCAGCACTCAACAAAAAGCGTCCAGAATTAGTCAACAGACAACGCATAACCTTCCATCAGGATAAGGCAAGACCACACGTCTCTTTGATGACCAGGCAAAAACTGTTACAGCTTGGCTGGGACGTTCTGATTCATCTGCCGCATTCATCAGACGTTACACCTTTGGATTTCCATTTATTTTGGTCTTTACAAAATTCTCTTAATGGAAAAAGTTTTAATTCCCTGGAAGACTGTAAAAGGCACCTGGAACAATTCTTTGCTCAAAAAGATAAAAAGTTTTCGCAAGATGGAATTGTGAAGTTGCCTGAAAAATGGCAGAAGGTAGTGGAACAAAAGGGTGAATATGTTGTTCAATAAAGTTGTTGGTGAAAATGAAAAATGTGTCTTTTATTTTTACTTAAAAACCGGAGGCACTTTTTGGCCCACCCAATAATTCAGAGAAGCTAGAACAGTGATTCTCAGCTGTGCAGTGTGAAGGTGGGATACATACTCTCTTACCATGATGAATATCAGAATTTCCAGGAATGGGTGGGCTATGATACATATTTTTGAAAAGCATGTCAGCAAGTTAGGGAGCAGCTCATGGGAACCTATGTAAAAAGTCAGTTGTGGTGGCTACACCCTTTAGCTTTGAAGTTTTGAAACTTTTAAACCCAACATCTACTTCTGATAAACCTATACACATTCCTACAAGTCTATCTGAAATTTCAAAATAAATGGAAAAGTAACTTCCTATGAATCTATAATTATTTAAAAATAAAGAGGTAAATAATGGAAAATCTTGTGTATTAGTTTTGCTAAGGCTGCCATAACAAAGTATTACAAACTGGGTTGCTTAAAACAACAGAAATTCATTGTCTTGCAGTTCTAGAGGCTAGAAGTCCAAGATCAAGGTGTCAGCAGGCTTGGCTGTTTTGAGGGAGAACCTGTTCTGTATCTCATGTGGTTTCTAATGGTTTGCTGGTGATCTTTGGCATTTCTGGACTTGTAGCTGCATCACCCTGATTTCTGCCTTCATCTTCATATGGCGTTCACCCTGTGTGACTGTGTCTGTGTCCAAATTTCCCCTTTTTATGAAGATATAGTCATATTAGATTAGGGCCCACCCTAATGACCTCATCTTGATCATCTGCAAATACCCCATTTCCAAATAAGGTCACATTTGCAGATACTGGGTATTAGGAATTCAACATATTTTTGGGGGGTGGGGTGGAGGGGACATAATTCACTCCATAACAGAGTATATGAGCTTTTTATATTTATCAAAAGTAGATATTAGGTTCAAATGGTTGAGAACATCAAAGCTAAATGGTGTAGCCATCACAACTGACCTTTTACATCGGTTCCCTTGAGATTCTCCCTAACTTGCTGACATGCGTCACAGCCTTTTAAGCTCTTGTTATAGCACTCCTATTCCCTGCCCCACCCCAAATCACCCCCCAAACTCAGCAAATTAGAGGATTCAGAGGTCTCACTGGGGTAGCTTTCTCACTGTCAGTAAGTTTGGGCTCCCCAGATGAGCAGTACTCAACAGTAATTGCCCATGTAGTTTTCTTGAAAAATTAAGTTTATAACTGTGGGAGAAAAAAAATAATTAACTTTATTTCAAAACCTGAATTATGCTAGCAACATCTCCCCCAACACATACACACACAGCACAGACACACACAGACACACACACACACACACACACACGTATGTGTGTATGCACAATACAAGGCTGAATCTACCGCAGAATAGTTTTCACAAAGTAGACAGTAAGGCATCGACTCGGTTTGGATCCTGCAGAAGGTGTTCTTGGGCAGCAGAGAGGATCCGGGCTGAATAGAAAAGAGGTCCCGTACAACCTGGCCTTGAGCTCCTTACCATCCAGCCTCATCTAGAATCTTCTCTCTGCTCAAATCCCTTCTGACTGTGTGCAGGGCTGGTGCCCTCTCATTTGTCTCTTACATTACCCACTGTTTATTGCCTTCACGATATTTATTTTTCAATTTCTAATTATAATTTTAAATCTGCTTACTTGTTTATTGACAGTTTTCCCCCACGAAACCCTGTGAGAGCAGAGAGTAGCCTGGCCTATTCAGCGTCTTGCACATAGTGCAGTCTCAGTATTTGCTGAATGAATGAATGGGTGAATGAATAAATTTATGATTGAGGGGTAGTGGCCTCAAAGACAGCCTGTGACTCTTTCAATATTTTGCAAGGTCAGATATTACACCATTCCCACAGATCCTATTAATGTCCAGCATACCTTATGCCATGTTTCCACCTGAAGACGATAAGGATGCTTTGTTTAATCCTGCCATGTCTTGCTACCTGTTGATGACAGCTGCTGCTGTGTTTGCTCTTGGAGCTACAGGTACTGATCTTTAAGCGTTGATGGCATGGTCCTCAAGAAAAGATGGTACAGGAAGGTCATGTTGGATTTTCAAGCAAGTCTCATTAAAATTTCACTCTCGATTAATTAGCCAGTGAATAGTTTCTTTATATACCTCACAAACTATCCTTATTTGGCCTTACTCTCTCTTGGAAACAAAAGTAATATTTAAAACAGGATGAGAAATATTTTACAATTTTTAAAAAGGAACTAGGTATAACTCTAATGGTATTATTAGATTCTAAAGTTCAGAGGAAATGTTTTATTGAAATATTAATGTAATCCATTTTCCCCCATGGTCATGAGACCATCATCATAGGACCTTAAGAGCTACCCACTATGGTTGGGATAATGGGAAATTTTATAGTATCTCCGAATTATCTTTAATTGAATGGGGTCAGGGTAACATTTGGTCTGCTGAAAGTAAGGAGGCGATGTTACTATGAGTATGCATTTCCATTCAAATAAAGGTAATATGCGGTAGGAAGGGAGAGTGAAGAGAATGATCCTTGGGTCATAATATTTCTAAATCTCTGAGAGCAGACCCAGGATTAAACGGACACAGGGACACAGTGATAAATATAGAACTTAATCTGAGCCACTTAATGATCTTCCATTAAGATTACTTCAATTCAATTACAATGAAATTTAATTACTATTTACTGAGTTCCTAGAAGAAACAAAGTTTTGATCATGGGTTTCTTGGCATTCCTTAATTGTTCTCAGTTAAAAGCTCTGTTCCAGCTCTGAACATAATTCACTCTTACACGTCTAACTCCCTGACCTAATCTTGGCTCCTCTATTCTCATAGTAAAATTACACTCTGTTCTCTTTCAAAATTCTGCTTAAGCCTCATCTCCTTTAAAAGCCTTCCAAGACTAATACCAGTGGATGCCTCTTGTGGTATTTATCACCACAATCGCTTTAATACAAGCAGAAATGTTGACTCTCAAGAAGAGAAAGCATGAACTGTCCTCTGCCTGGCTTCCATTCTCCGAATTCCCCACAGACACTGTCCTGGCTGCACATTAGAATGACCCAGGCACCTTTAAAGAAGTTCTTTTTAAGAAGTTTAAGAAAAACTTTTAATTTGGGAGCTCTTTGCCAGGCTAATTAAATCATAATCTCTGAGGGTGAGGCTCTCACAGTTTATTTTTTGAAATTTCCAGGTCATTTTAATGTTTGTCTAAGGGTGAGACTCTGTCTTGCATAAAGCAGGATTCTCACATACCCTAATTTGTCTATTTAAGTATATGTTTGTTTCTTGCTTTGATGTGTATCTGTGTGTGTGTGTGTGTGTGTAATCTCATAGAATTACTATTTTATTTATTTATTTTTTGGCCATGCCGTGCGGCCTGCGGGATCTTAGTTTCCCAATCAGGGATTGAACTTGTGCCCCCTGCAGTGGAAGCTTGGAGTCTTAACCACTGGACTGCCAGGGAAGTCCCTAGAATTACTAGTTTTAAGACTAAAACTTGTCTTATAGTTCATCTGTTCCAATGTATTTTTTATTTTTGGAAATCTCCTGCAAAGGACCTGGCTTACTCAGTCCATGAATGAAGAATCATTTGAAAAATTTCAAGATTTACTAAGCTAAAGATGTTTGGAAGATAGCTGTTTAGAAAGCAAATGCAAGGGTCTTTTTTATTTGGGATAGCAGACCAAAGTGAACCGCAAATCAGTAGAACAGTGATGCGGTAGTGGACACACTTGGGCTCTGATGTCATGAGACGCCAAGTTTGGCTCCTGGGATGTTGAGGCTGTCTCAGCTCTTCCTTCCTCACTTGCAAACATGTGGAAAGTACTGCCTCCTGGCTTGTTTTTAAGGCTAAACTGGATAAATATTTATGAAAGTAGATGTTATATAGTTCAATTTTTTTTAACAGTTGTAAAATTGTGAGAACTTTCTTTCACTGACCTTAAAAAGGTAAAGAGAAAAAGAATTATTTTGCATTTAAATAGGTATTTCTTTATTCTGTCAATTCTAATGATTTTTAAATATCTCAGATTCCCAGCATAATCTGGCTTAATTTGGCCATTTGGTTTAAAAAATGTATCCATTTCTAGAAAGCACTCCTGCTTTCTAGAACTCAGTCTGCTATATTCTTTGAAGCATATGATAGAAATATATGCTCCGTTGTTGTTCAAAAGGAATTCAGCATATTAGTAACCTATAAGAGAACTAATCTACAGTGTTGAAAATATATCCCTTTCGAAATTTGTTTAGAGGAAGAAAATGTTAATTACTTGAAGTGAACAAATCTCTTTTATGAAGTTATGGTTATAAAAACCCAAAGCAGAGGACATGGTGATTTATCCATCACAAATGAGGAAGGAAAGTTAGAAATGCATAGACTAATGCTGTGTGTGCCCGTGCGCGTGCGTGTGTATGTGTGAGTGAGACTGTATTTTCCTGATGGTCTTCTTTTAGTTTGAGCCTGGAGGAAAGCAAATATCAAAGCACTTTTCTACTGTGCCCAGGGCAGCCTATCAGAGGAAGAAAAACAACAGAAGATAAGATCTTAACTAGAGTAATGAGGGCAAGTACTTGCTTTTAACCTCAGAAGCAGGGGAAGTGGTAGAGTTTCAAGGTGTTGTTTGCGAAGTCTGTAGTTTTGCCTGAAGCTGGAGTGATGCAGATGTCTCCCAAGGCCTCTCTGTTTATATGTGACAAATTTTAACATCAAGTTTATTGGGCTAAAAATTAAACAAAAAGAAATGCCATTCCCTAATATTTTCAGGGAAAAAAATTCTTGGAAAAGTTATTTCCCTATGTCTCTCATTCCCAAAGCCTTTCACCTGCTTGATTTTAGGCTAGGGAGATCACAGAAATTGGAACAATATAAGCAATTGAGGGATGACGGTTGAGTCTAGTTAGAGAAGGTATCACATTGTACTTGGGGGTGACATGCCTTTAAATCTTAACTATATACACTACGTACTGTGAATGTAAGTTGGAATAATGGGTTATGCTATTTACTTTGATCCAAAGGCATTGTTGGATATATAAGTATGTATCTTATTTCACCTCACTTAATTCTCTACTCTTCAGACCTAGGATATCTTAAATTGTCACTTTATCTACTCAAGGGTTTCTCCACAAATTATAACATAGAATCTTCCAGAGAGCAAAACTATGATCAATCGAGAGAAATTATAAGGAAGCAAGATTCACCTTAACATATACAAAGGAACTTTCTGGGAAACAAAAATCTCCAATAATGTAGTAGCCTGCCTTAGCTCACTGTCATGGGAGGAGTTCAAGTTAAGGCTAAATGATGAAGCAAGTTTAGAGTCAGTCTAAGGCTAAATGATCATCTGCTTCAGGACTTGGTAGAAGGAATTCCAGGGCTCAAGAGGAGGTCAGATTGCAAGGTCTCTTCCCAATGTAAGATTGTATGACTTTGGATAAAATAAATCTGACACAGAATACTTTGGTTCCTGCCACCTTTCTGATTTTAGATGATAAGTATTTGTGAATGATGATGATCAAGTATTTATGAATAAGGCACTAACTTAAAAGTGACAGAATGGAGAGTATGGCCTATTTGCAAGCTGGAGCCCCTCTTGCTATTTTGGGGGCTCCTTAGAGAACTTTGTTAGTAGTTTTAAAAACTGAAATATCACCTATCTTTAGTGTCTTGTCTCCCTTTTACGAGTATTCCCTTGGTCCTCTTACATATTACCTGCCAATGTGTTCTTCTGTTTCATGTTTTACCTGTTCATTATGTTCAATTATACCCGATTACAGGGTCCTTTCATGGAGGATTGATTTCCATGGCAGACTCGAGTGAAATCACATACATCATTTCACCAATCATTTCACAGCAGACATTAGGGTCTATCATTGGCGCTTTAGGTGAAAAATATATTGCATAAAACAAAATTTATTTCTTTTAACTTATTAGAAGCTATTTCAAAACTGATAGCAAAGTTTATTCCTTACCAAAAAAGGGGAGGCTGCAGATAAAATAGAGTCCTCCTCCCCAGGGCCTGGGCATTGCACATGTTAAGACAACAGCTGGCCTGGGGTATATTAATAAACAGCCATTGTCCTTGCACCTGGCTGGGGATCAGTCTGAGACTATAACCAGTGCAGCTGCAGAGGTTCTTGTCAGATTTCTCTGAGCCAGAGAAATGAGAAAAATAATCATTTTAGAAATATGTAACATATTGGCCCTCATGAAATACCTCTGATACTCAGGAAGGATAAATGAAGTATATAGTAGAATAAAATTATTTAGAACAGCCTCCAAACTTTTTAGTCTATTTTTCTACTATCTTAAGAATAAAGAACATTGATTGTAAAGAAAATCAAAGTAGAAGAGGTATTAGGGTAAGAGGGAAATGTGGGGCTAAGCACTGCTATTTGAATGTGTATAAATGCTGTGTGAGTCACCTATTCCAAATAAAATAGGGATGCGGTTATGAAAAAAGAAAAAGTATGGAAAAGATTATTTTGAGAAGAAACAAAATTAAACTTGTACGGAAGACCTATTACATACCCCGGATAAAAAGATGTTACTGAATTTCTTCCACTCCCTTCCTTCTCTCCCCTTTCATTTTACTCCATCTCTTTCTACTTCCCTTTTCATTCCCTTTCCCTTCCCTCTCCTTTGCTTTCACAAAGATTTCCTAAACACTATTGGTCAAATCTATAAAGTTGAGGAGAACGCAGCTCTCATATAGCTGCCGCTGTACTCAGAGAGTCAGTGTCTGCGTAAATATCAATAATTCAAAATACAAGTGAGAACAGATCCAAGGCGGAAGTGAATTACAGAAAAGGGTGGCGGGTATTGAGGGCTGGGAGAGATTGAGCCCTGCCAGAAGTCAGGGAAGGTCATACAGG
Source organism: Balaenoptera borealis (assembly GCF_965194805.1). Classification (NCBI taxonomy): domain Eukaryota; kingdom Metazoa; phylum Chordata; class Mammalia; order Artiodactyla; family Balaenopteridae; genus Balaenoptera; species Balaenoptera borealis. The sequence goes on along the minus strand of NC_138873.1, from coordinate 25,020,003 downwards.
GGAAATGGTGGTGGGAATAGAAAGGAAGGAGGTCTACTTGTGAGAGACCGGAGAGGCGGAATCTACAGGATCTGGACACTCAGTGGATGAAGCGGGGAGAGTGAGGTGGAGACAAAGATGGCTGCAGGCTTTCAATGATTTTTATTGGTTCGCCACAGAGTTAGGAAAATACACAGGATGGATGCGCCTGCCATCTCAGGGCCGCCTCTATTCTCGCCCCACTCCAGCTGTGAAGTAGGATCAAACACGACTTTTGGTTCCCCCAAAGAAAATCCACCCCAGAAGCCAGTGTTGAGAGGCTGGTATTTTACATGAGGTTTTATATTGTGATATATGCGTATATGGAGACTGGGGCGGTTGGTTACAGGGCAAAACATTTCCTTGAAGAGGCGAGTCTCCTTCCTCAAATCTCTTTTCTCCCCCAGATCTCTCCCTCTCCCTCCCGCCAGCTGAGGCTCGCTAGCTCCCGTGTTTCCTCTTCCCTCCCTTTCATAACACCTCCAGCTTCCTCCCCTTCTAGTTTCCTTCCCCGCCCACCTTTCCCCTCTCTCTGCTTAGAAATATATCTCACGCCCACGGCTCCTCACCCATCACTTAATACTGTCTCCAAGTGTCGGTAGTACCGAGGATGACTTCATTTGTGCTCAGCAGACAAAAGATTCTTAAGCTGAATGATCCACCCTCTTTACAGGGTGGCAGATGGATTTGAAATACTCGGTTTTTATTTCTGTCACGCACAAAATGTTGTCAACCTTAGTATCTAAAGCACTGCTGGGTGAAGATCTTAAATATTGTTTTGTAATCTCAGCAGCTAATCACAGGTACTGAGAGATAGAGAATCAATGCAAATGGTTCTCAGTGCTCTTTGACTGGTGGTGGGCAAGTAGATTTCTCCTCTGTGCCAATCATTTTCGTTTTGTGCATTTTTATCTGCGGAGATTTAACATTATCCTTTGTTATCTGGTGTTAGTCTCAATCACCGTGCTATGGAGACCCTTCTGTCACTCTCTTGGCTGGTTCACCCAGGCTGCCCTGTACCTGTTGATGAGGAAGCTGGTCGTGGTACAAAGAGCTGGAAAATGCCACTTCCCTTTCACACCTGTTTGAATACTGAAGAAAAATACTGCCTTCATAAAACCAACCATAGAAGCATTTACATTCTTTTTGCTTTTCTTTCCCTTCGAGACAAATCTTGTCACCCCTTTTCATTGACTGGATTAGCAATTTAAGACTCTTTGATACCAGATGTGTGAATTATGTTGACAACCTCTTTTTCTGTTTGCTCTTTCTTTTTCTATTATCAGGTAGAAATCTAACTCCTGACCATATCATTTTTTTAAAATGCAGTTTAACATGGAATCAGAACTCATCTCCCAAGAACTCCCTTTGTTTTGTGGTCTTGGGTTTGCGGGGGAGCCTACTATAAACTTGATATAAGTCTAACCTCTCATCGATTCTATGGGCACCCACCCCTCAGGTTAGTAGACTCTGTTTTTCCCTCAATTTATTATTCATTATATTTAATCTTAAAGGTGAGCTGAGATATGAACACTGTACATGTAGAGAAAACGAGAATCTTTCAATTGAAAGTGTCTTTTGATTTTTTAATGTGAATTTTGCCATGGTGAGAATGCCCTTTTAAAACAATATTGCATCCATAATAAAAATTCGAGTTTTAAGAAGGTTAGGTGTTTGCAACAAAACTTGCATATTTCCTTTGGAAATTGAATAGAAGTTCCCAGAATCTCTCCTCAATGATGACATCTGCTCCAGCAGATTTTTTTTGTTTTTTTGGTTTTTTTTTTATTTGGTTGCACCAGGTCTTAGTTTCGGCAGCGGGACTCCTTAGGAGCGGCATGGGGGCTCCTTAGTTGTGGCGTGAGGGCTCCTTAGTTGTGGCATGCTAACTCTTAGTTGCGGCATGCATGTAGGATCTAGTTTCCTGACCAGGGATCAAACCCTGGCCCCCTGCATTAGGAGCACAGAGTCTTATCCACTGCGCCACCAGGGAAGTCCCATTCTCCAACAGTTTGAACAAGAAATTGCAGTTGTGTCCCCTCTGTTCTCCCACAGAACTTTATGCATATTTCTATCACATTATAATGAATTTTTCTGCTTAAGCAAACCCATGTAAAATTGCTTTTACTGAACTGGACTTTGATGATAAGACATCAGCTCACACTGAGATGTGCTATAAGAAATAGCCCCACTCCTTCGCTATAAGGATATTATTGAGGATGCTCTTCAGGATATCAATAGTATTGCATTTGTAGGATCCTTGGGGGTTTGTTTGTTTGGCCTTATATCAGGACTAGCTATATTTTTCTTGAGCAGTTGGTCCGCTTTTATCTGGTGGAACCTGTGGATTGTGTAACTGACCATGTTTCTTCTTTTACAGAGATTGCTAAAAAGCTTAGAGCCAAATTCCTAGTGGATCCTTAGCAAATACATGTAGGCCTTCATTGTATTTATTTTGTGTATTAGTCCACCTCTATTGTATGATCCCATCATTGCTTTCCCTTTGCCTTATCTTTCTCATTTTCTTCTAATATACTTCATTTTCTTATGTTACACATCTCTTTGCTCTCTGTAAGTCCTTTTGAAGAAAGACATGAGAATAAGGATGTTATCTGTGGCTTTCTCTCACCAGGCTCTGAACTCCATGAGAGTGGACGGGGTTTGTTTCTTCATCACTGCAGTTGGATCTGGCACATACCTTCATTATATGCTCAGTAAATATTTTGAAAATAAACCAAATGCAGTTGTCATTATAAAATAGAAAAGAATCAGCTGGTAATTTGATCCACGCCTGTTTTCTCTTCTGTGGTAAGACAAAGGGAAAAGACTGTAAATCAAATTGTCACCTATAGACAAGAAGTCAGAAGATATCCCATATGTGAGTTAAAGGTAAATAGATGGAGCAAATCTGAAGTTCCTCCTGTTTAACCTGTTCATGCTATGGTCATGACACCTTCGTGACTTATAAATGAATGGTTCTTGCTATCCATCTATTACAGAGCTTTGCATAAAATTGGTACCAGAAAAATACATGTTGAGTAGTTAAATCTACTTCTTTGGATACTAGGTTGGGAAATAGAGTCACCTAGAAGGCTGGGCAGGAAATGTCTGGCACTTGTTTCATCTCAGACTGAAACCTAAAAATGTCTTGAGAAACCATTGAACCCAGGATTGTTGGCTTAATCCAGAGTTGGTACAAAAGACATCTAGCTCACTGGGCAGCATCTTTTAATGGCAAAATGCCCAGTGTTAACTAGAGCTTTCAAATCTTGATTAATAGTAAATTAATTTTGTTCTTTAAAAGCAAACAAACCAATAGGGTAAATATTGGGTTCTTTTTTACCCTTATGGGCTTTTCCAGAATAGAATGTGCTACCAATTTATTTGTGGGTATTGAAATTCATGGTATCCATCTAAACCAAATAAAATATTGATGAGATTGCCTTTCTTTAAGGTTAAAGATTTTTGTCTTTAGGGCCTATGATTTCTTCCTTCAAAATGTCTATCACGTACATCCTTTCCTCTGGTTTCCCTGTTGACCTCCTAATCCCAAACTCTCATGATCTCATCCCCAAAATGATACATTAGATTTTCTGCTGGCTTCCGAGTCACCACTTTTTCTATCCTATCAGTCCTGAATGTTACTGTCAGACTATTCTTCCAAAAATACTGTTTTCATTGCATTATTTTTTAATCTAGTAACTTGCAATAACTTCTTATACCCACACAAATCAACTTCAAACTCTTGGGCAAAGAAAGCATTGCTTCTTATAATCTTCTCCCGTTCTGGCTTCCAGCTGTGTACACCAGAGTGCACTCTGTTGCAATCTTTGCATCCGCGTGTGTCCCTGGTTTTGACTGTCTCTTTAAGGTACCCGTATTTGCACACAACAGGAAGTAGAGTGTGGTTTGTTCTTGGATGAGACTAAAGTTGTGTGCTGAAAACAGTTTATCCTTGACCTAGAACCAGCACTGCTTTTAGAAAAAAAAACTTGTTTACAGTTAAGAAAGTAGAATGTTAAATAGCATTTACAGTTAAAAGGAGGGCCTTTGAGTAGCAACAGTGAATATAAACTTCAAATGCTCCTGCTAATAAAAATAATAGCTATTGTTTATTGAGAGCTTACTATGTGCTAGGCACTACACAAAAATTATCTGTCTTAACTCTGAAATAGATACCATTATGATCCCTATTTCACAAATATGTTGCCGAAGGTCACACAGCTAGTAAGCCAAGCCTGAAACCCAGGAAGTTTGGCTCTGTGCATAGTCTCCTAACCACACAGCTATAATAACACTTAATAGAACCTAAATCCAGTGTCCACCCTGAAACCTGAAGAATGGGTGCTCTAGGAAATAACAAAGAATGTTTTGGGCTTATGTGCTAGAAGAAATTCCATCTATCTGGAAAACAATTTTTTTTTTTTTCTGGGGAGTTCCCTGGTGGTCCAGTGGTTAGGACCGCTCTTTGACTGCCAGGGGCCAGGGTTCAACCCCTGGTCAGGGAACTAAGATCCTGCAAGCCAAGTGGCCAAAAAATAATTTTTTTTTCTGAACAAAAGCATGCCTTAGCATGGGCCCAAAGCCGGCCTAGGTGGTTGTCTCCCCACCCCTGCTTCCACTTTGGCCTGGATCCTCTAGTTATTGTTCAGAAGTTACATTTCACAGTTTAGGGAGAGCAATGTTTTGTTCCGAATCAGACCACTCACCTCAGGACTACAGATTTGAGAGTGCTGCGGCGTTACTTTGGAGTGGAGTCCATGCTGTGATCCTCTGTGGGAGCCTCTTGACTAAACCCAGTTTGACAGTTTTAATGGTGTAAAAAATGGCGCAAGCCAAAAGGACTGGAATCAATGTCTCGGCATTTAAAGAAGCTTCTGATAGAAATGTGATCACAGACAGTATATAAGTAGAGACCCCTGACTAGTTGGTCAGTGGAACACGGGAAAGCCCCTGCCTAGAATTCAGATATAAAAGGACGTTTTACATGTGTTGCCTCAGTTGCCTATGACAGTGTAACCAAGTCCTACTGATTCACAGAGCCAACTGTCACACCTCTTTGTAGCCTTGTGTTCAGTGGCTTATGTTGGTAGCCTAAACTTGGCCATGGTAGGAGCATTTATCTTGGGCAGGTGCAAACACTGCAAGTCAGGATTCCTTCCCTTCCCCTCCTCAGTGGTTTAACAAGAGCATAGCATTGAAACTACCCCAAGAGTTGCTTAGAACAGCAGCTATGTACTATTTCTCACAATTCTGTGGGTTGACTGGGCTCATCTGGATGATCTGCTCTATATGGTGAAGCTGTGGTGCCTCATATGGCTGCATTCAGCTAGGATAGGATTTCTCAACCTTGGCACTACGTTTGGGGCTGGGATAATTCTTTGTTGTGGAGGCTCTCCTGTGCATTGCAGGATTAGCCACATCCTTGGCCTCTATCTACCAGATGCTAGAAGTGACAACCAAAAATGCCCCCGGGGGCAAAACTGCTCAGGCTGAGAACCATTGAGCTAGGAGCTTGGCTGAGGCTGGAAGACAGCTTCTTATCTTCCAGCTGTCCAAGATCCTTTGTTAAGGAAAAGTGTATTCCTGAAACTTGTTTAAGATGGTTAGGCGGACTTTCTTCAGGGGGACTACTACAAGGGGAGAGAGATTGGGCTCAACTCCAAACACAACAAGAAAAACTAGGAATTTATAGCCGCAGAGCTGGGTGGTGGCCAGTGGATGGAAAATTACTGAGAGAAAACATCAGGGGTAGCGAGAGTCTGGCTAAACCAACTCGATAGGATTCTTGCTGAGGGCAGGCCAGGGCAATGAGATACCAAGGGTGGGATATTTTTGATAAACTGACTCAGCAGGATTCTTACTAAAACTGGACTAAGCTGACCAAGGACAGAGCCCAAGATTAGGGCCTAATCAACAAGAGGACTCTGAGGAGTCTGATTCAAGTTTGGTCAAGCAGAGCGTCTTTGTCACTTCCTCCACTGGACTCTCATCATTCCACATTCCAGCTCAAGCTCCTTCACAGCATAATGTCTGGCTTGAAGAGAGTATGAGCAGACGCTGGGATGGGAACTGGAGTAACATCAGTTTTGCTACATATTTAATTGGTCAAAGCAAGTCACAAGGCCAAGTCAGACTCAAGGGGAGGGGAAATAGACTTCGCCCCTTGAAGAGAGGAGTAGCAAACTTGTGGTCATCTTCAATACATGCAGTACCATTCTACATTCAAGTACTCAGAATGAATATTCTGCAGAAGGAAAGGAAATCTTGAGAGAGAATTCTGTTCACTATCAAGCAAAATTAACTACAGAAACATACATAACAACCCTTATAACTGGACTAAAGGTGAAACCGATTCTTCATGTGATGGCAAAGAAAAGAACTGTTATCATACTCAGAGGGTACAGGAGATTTATTTTCAGATTCTAGAGTATTTATTAGAGCAAAAGTTCTGAACAAAAGTTGGACGCTACTTCTGGTTGTAATATTGGTAAAGATGTCTTCCCATTGGAAAAAAAAGTAGTCCTTAGTAGGTTGTGGACACTAATTTTTTTGTTCTTCGATGGAATAATGATAGCATAAATACATTTCTGAAAATGGAAGCAGTATCGTGAATGTTCAGCTGTTTTACATAATTTAGAATTAGTACTTAATGCATCCTTATCATTATAACAGCTGGAGTTTATAGAGTTTTTAAAGATCTTTCCCAAGACATTTTCCAAAGAACTGGTTGCATACAAGAGGGATCCATTGTCTACCTTTCATTTCAATTTTCACCATTGTATCTATTCGCTTGAACGCTAATGCTAGAAGTAGGTATTTTTTGCTCAAAGGCACTGTTTTCCCAAAAAACTATTTAGTAGAACTCTAGTTTTACAGGATGTTAATGGTATTACATGTAAAGGAATTTATAGGTTGTATAAACTTGGGAAATTCTAAGTTAGGAGTAAGCAGGTTTCTTTACTGCTGGACTTCTTAGGGTCTTTACTATAGTAATGTATATCATGACTCATAAAATATGCAGTGTTTCTTAGACTTATTTAACCATAGAAATAGAGGCACATCTTACGTAAGCACTGTTCATCAGGATACCCTTGGTAGAAATTGTTCTAAGTGGAAATAAAGGAGGAAGAGGAATCTTGAGAGAGAATTCTATTTCAGATCAATCAAAATTAACTCTGGAAACAGGCACGCAGTGACCTTAGCACTTAAAAAAGTTGTGTCCTTGAAGCAGGCATTCGGATCCAATAATGTACTATCCTGTGTGTTTGTTCTAAACATCAGTAGTGTTTTGAATAAGATGACTGAAACAGTTTAAACAAAAATCATTTTGCAAAAGTTTTAAATTTGTGAAATTTAGTCATCAAAGATTGATTAGTTGAAACAGTAATTTAAAAAGAAAGAACCAGAACAAGTCTGTACCTTTTCTCACTCTTATTGTCATATTGCAAATAAAAATTGTTTATATTTACAGTGTACAGAGACCGATGTTTGGATATACGTATACATTATGAAGTGATTACCACAATCCACCCCTCTTGTCTTATAAACTAAACTTGAAGCCCTTAGGAATTAGAATTTGGATTGCAAGCAATATATTAACATACTTGTGGGCAACTTCTCAGATGGTTTTCAATGATCCCCATCTCCTGGTATTCATGTCCGTGTGTGATCCTCTCCCCCTGAGTGTGGGCTGAACCTGGGACTTGCTTTTAAGGAACAGAGTGCAGCAAAGATGATGGATGTTACTTCTGAGATTAAGTTGCAGGAGACTGGCTTCTGTCTTGCTTACTCTCTCCTGCTGTCTCACTTGCTCACTCGGATGAAGCCGCTGCCCTCTGTGGGGACTCACATGACAAGGAAATGAGGGAGGCCTCGGGCCAGCAGCCTTGAGGAATTGAATCCTGCCAACAACCTCAGGAGCGATCCTCCCCGCAGATGAGATTTGACTTGACAGGACTGCATCCCCGCTGATACCTGGACTGGAGCCTCGTGAGAGACTCTGAGCCTGAGGACCCAGCTAAGCCATGCCTAGATTCCTGATGCAGAAACTGTGAAATAATGCATGCTGCTTGTTCTGAGCTGCTAAATTGTGGGGTAATTTGGTAGGCAGCAATAGAACTAGTGCAGTATTAAAAGAGGTATTTAGAGAAGACCAATGCTGTATTATTTAAGTCAAACCTTGTAGACAGTTGAAGGAAAGACAAAAGCATAGTGGTGAAATCGTGCTTTAGAGTGGCAGTGTAGAAAAATACCGATTTAATTGGGAAGAAACATAGAGGATCTTGAAGATGAAATCTAGGTGATGAAAGAGTCTTGGAATTTTCAGTGCCAGTTTGGGAGGAGATATAAGGTGTAGAAAGTGATATTAGCATGGTCACTGCAGTTGCTGAAGAAGATATGGCTGTCATAGGGCTCCTTGTTATACAAAGCTAGTCTCCTTTGGATTAAATATTACACTAGCTATGGGAGAAGGATGTTATGTCTACCAAGAACATAGTAATATGGTTTTAGAAGGCTCTTTCTTCCCCCCCTTGACCTCTGGTTTGAACTATTCTTTTCTGGTGTTCTTCTATATGTTCTTTTATTCCACAAATATGTGTCGAACACTTACTATCCGCGGGGCACTGTTTTAGGCACTGAGGATTCAACAGAGAAATCCTCACCCTCTTGAAATCTACATTCTAGTGAGGAAAGACAGTAAACAAAGTAAATAAACATTAAAATATATCATAAAGTAATAAAAATAAAAAATATGTAGTATGGTAATTAAGTACTATTGGGGAAAAAGAAAACAAGGAAAGGAAAGAGGGAGGGTGAGTTCTAGCTTTCTTAGCAGTTATCAAGGTCTGGACCACAACCAGCTGTGTGTCCACTGCTGCACTGGGCCCACTGTGATCTGAGTGTTCCAGCTCCACCTGACGGACACTAGAGTGTCTACAGCTTCCTCTCCCCTTTGTATGCTCCATACTTATTCTTGCTTTCATGGCTTTTTAAAAGTCTGCTCTTCAAGGCTTTCCCATGAAGCCTTCTTTGACAATGCTAGCCTCTGCTAACCTATCTCCTGGGGACCTGAGGGGACCACTGTATGAGAAAAGAAGTGTTTCCGTTCAGGTTAATAGGTGATTAATTTTTTTTTGTTTCATATGTGTTTATTGTACTTGCAAGCAAAGCACTCTTGATGGTAGGCTTATCGGAGGAAATATAAAAGATGAGATATGGTGCCTATCTTCAGAGAATTTAAAATATAATGGGAGAGAGAAAATGCTCTCCCTGTGGTGAGAAGACCTTGGAAAGAGAGCCTGTATAAAATCAGATACTTCATGGTATGGTATAGCAAGTGACTTTCAGACTTTTTTGTTGTCATTGTTCATTTGTCTGCACCCACAATGAGAAATGGACTTTACATCATGACTCAGTATATATATATATATATATATTTGTTTGGGTTTGTGTGTGTGTGAAACTAAATTTTACAAAATAATATGTATGTTTTACAAAACAATACTTAATTTCTAAATGCAATGCATTCTGATATTTTCTATTCTATTCCAATTTACAAAAAATCCTGATAGAAACCCTCTGAATCGATTTTGAAACCTGTCAGGAGAATATGACCCACAGTTTGGAAAACATTGGTGGAGCCAGGTGGTAGGCACACAGAGGTGGAAAATGAGAGTATGGGGTGGTATGAGTCCACGGGAATCTGTCTTGCAAAAGATTATACTTGATCTATTCCTTGAAAGGAGCATGCTGTTTAGATTATTGGGGTCCAAGACAGTGTTAATGCTGAGTTGGGACAACAGTATGAGCAAAGAAGTCACTGAAGTGGAGTAAGCAACCAGTACAGGGGTCACTGAGAGCAGAATCCTGATCTTTCATGTGACTGTTTTTGTATATTATGGAAATAATGTAAAAGTCAAACTAAAGGCCTGAACAGAGATTTTGAGGGTACATATTTGAGAAAAAATTACTGTTGATAATTGGGAATGATGTAATAGAGCAGATCTATGGCATTTAATAATCCATATTATTATTTATATTAGTATTCCATTTTTGTCAAAGTTCTTTGTAATCACAATCATCATTATTCCTCAAAGTAAACCTGTGGGCAAGGGAGAAGCTATTTTCAGAGGAAGAAACTGGTGCAAAGAGATAATATACATTGTTCAAGGTATATTTACTTAAAGTGATGTTAGCAGATCAAGCTAACTCTGGCCCAGATGAGTTAGTTCACTCTGAGAGTTCAGAAGACAGGGACAAATTTCAAACAAAAAAACCAAACAGAACAAGAACATTGAAACAATGACCACTTATTCTCATCCAGCCCTGAAGATTAGCTTGTTCCTTTTCTCCAGGGTGTAAATTGTTTACTTTCGGTGACCTTAATTTGTTGCCGTGTTTTATTTAATTTTGCAAAGACCTGGGTGATGGAGCGAGTGATGGTGTTTGGAGAAAGGAAACCTTGGGTAGAGGTACGATTTTTCTGAAGTTTATTTCAGAGCACATGAGTTGATCAGGGAAATTAAAGAAAGAGAAGCCAAGTGTGGCTCTACAGAGCTCAGTGACTTCCTCGGTTTTCCTAGAGTTCTTCCCCTGGAAGCATCTGAGGGGAGGGCTTTGTGTCATCTCTGCCATCTTGTGCTTTTTAGCCTGGTTCTCTCTTTCTTTTCTTTCTTTCCTTCCTCTGTCCCTCTCTCCCTCCTCCCTCTCTTTCTCCTTCAGAAATGGTGGGGAAAAGGGAAAGATAAAAGAGCTAGAACAGTAGGATTCCTGTGAAATTCCACATGTTGTATGCAAAGTAGAAAATGGAATCCTTTAACTGTACCTAAGTTTTGTTTTTAACATCTTGAATTTAGTACACTTTTTTTGTTGTTGCAATAAAATCAGAACTATTGCCTGTGTGTCAAATTTGACTAAGGCTAAAAATAGACTAGCAAGGTTGGGCATGGAAGAAGTGGCCCGCTTCTCCTTCCTCCTTTTCATTTTGTTTCAGTTTGAATGAGAAGGAGGTGGCTCACACAATGAACAAGAACAGCAACTGGCTGGGTGTCTGTGTGCTTTGAGCCAGTTATGATATTTTTGTGGGAAAGTTTCCAATTCTGAAGTCTCAGTTATGTAGAGGTGGGAGGCAGCTGGTGGGAATGGCTGTCTGCAGGGTACATGCACGATTACTCTGATTCAATATGGCATGACAGCAACGCGCTTATTCAAGAAAAGAATTATCTCAATTTTCCTGTACTTTAAAGCTTCTTCATCCTCACCATTAAAGAAAAAACCCAAAACTCAAAACACTTAAAGAAAAAAAAAGTCAAAGCCAAAGTTACCAAAATATTTTGAGATCTCTCAGCCATGTCTAGTGAGGGATATCAGTAATGAAATTAATCTAAGTCCAGTGGCCCACATTAACTCACTACCTTCCTCCACAGCACCAATACCCTCCCCTTGAAGTCTTCCTTTCATTAACTACCATCATCCTTTCCTCCAGTATTCAGAATTTCTTAACTCTCTCCTTCATCCCTCACGTCCAAGTGGCCACTAAATCCTGCTGCATCTACCTTCAAAGCATTTGTCCATTTACTTATTCATGTATTTGTCATGCATTTATTAAATGCCTACTGTGTACCATGCACCGCATTAGGTACCATGGATACAGTGACAACTAAGACAGACAGCTTCTGCCATCACAGAGCTTATAGTCTAGTGGGGGCCCAGACAAGAGACAAGTAAATAGGCAATTTCAATACTGTGTGTGCAAGCTCTTGTGGTGGGCGAGGTACAGGGAGCACATGGGGATGAATCTAACTTTGGGGTATCAGAGAAGGCTTCCTAGAGAATTGATGATTTAGCTGAGACTTTAAGGTTCAGAATAATGTATCCAGAAGAAGAATGCTTTAGGCATCCTCCATTCAACAAAATTTTATTGAACACTAACTGTGGGTCAGGCTTTATGCTAGACTCGGCAGAATTAGAAAGATAGACAATCCCGGCTCTCCTAGTGCTTAGGGGAGTTGGGGTGGGGGAGAAATAGACATGAAAGTATAGGCACAAAATATCTATTTTAACTATGAGGTGGCCCTCTAAAGAGTCACTTTCCTCAAACAAAATTAGGGAATTAAAAGATTCATCACTTGCCTAATGAAAAGTCCAACCACCAATTGCTCCTGGGTATCCAGTGCTCTTTCCTGTAGCTCCAGGCTCTGGAACAGACTCTGCTATATATGCCCAGAGTTCCCAGTCAGAGTCTCCCCATTAGGTGGGCACAGGGCGGGTACCTCGCTGTCTACCTCTTTATGCTTCAGAACACAGCCGAAGATTCTTTACTGGAGAGCTGGGTCAATTAAAGAAGATCACACTATATAGGAAGGGAGAACTGTAAACTGTCAGCTAACATAGTTTTCGCTCCATAGTTTATGGGGAAAGTACTTAATTTATACACTCAACAAATATATGCTAGCTGTCCCCTGAGGTGCCCAAGACACATAAAATCTCCTACCTATGGAGCTTTCATTTGAGAAGCAGATAGACAGGAAATAATTAAACTTATACTTTGACAACATAATTAGAGATGGATGAGGTGATACTTCTGATAGCTCTTCTGGGGAGGTGTGTCAGTTATATCATCATGAAGGAAGTGATATGTTTGAGCTGAGACCTGAGGGTTGGGAAAGAGCTGGTTGTCCATAAAGCAGAAAAAGAGTTGCAGAAAAAGAGACCATGTGAAACTCTTCCCAGGGTCCCCTGCCCCTTAAGTCACTACCTTATCACAGGTGTCACCTTCTAATCTCCACCTGCTCACAACAGTGGCCACCTATCTTTCAGGACAACTCAGTCCTATCCAAGGGGATTGGGTTTCCCCTCCAGGCACTACCTGCTTCTTGGTCCCAGGCGATGTTTAGTAACATCCCTGAATGGTGGGTCCTGTCTGCGTGAGCGGTTTCACCACTAGGCTGTGACGGCCTTCCATTCACGGACTCCGCTGTCCTTTCCCATTGTCTAGGAACTCAACTCTATTTCTTTAATTTCTGAATCTACGATTGTTTCTGAATTGCAAAGCCTTTCGATGGATGATTAATTAGAAAACCTCTGTTTTCCATTCCTGTTCTGGTCGCCCGCCTATTTTTCCCAGACCATATTGTTCTAAGCCTCAATTGCATGAAGGTCAGAAGGCCCGCGACTAACTCCAGATGCCATTGAATTGGCGTTCGGGGCCATTTCAGGAAGATCGGTCCGCAGGCGCCGGGGTGCAGCAGGGGCCCGGGAGTGAGGGCGCCCCGATGACGTCACTCCAAGGTGGCCGGCTCAGCGCGGGGCGTGACGTCACGCGGGCGGGCCGGGCTACCGTGAGGTCACCTGGTGGGCGCGGCCAGGCTGAATCCCCAGTGTCGTCACGGGAGGGGGCGGGGCCAGAGCGTGTCAGCGAAGCCGAATCAAAACAAGCCCGAGACCCGCCTTTTCCCTCCGGCTCGGGAGCGTCTAGCTTGCGCCCCGAGCCCGCGGCGCCCGCGCGGCTGCGAGCCTCGGGTGGCCGCGCGCCGGCTCCAGGAAGCCGGGGAGGGCGCGGCGGCCGGGATGGCGCGGCGCGGGCCGCGCGGCTAGACGGGCGCCAGAGGAGCCGCCGGCCCGCGCCCTCCGTTCTCGGCCTCCCGGACCGGGCGCCGCGCCGCTGGGAGCCGCCTTCGCCGACGCGGGGCACCTGGACACTCGCGAGATGCCCAACCCCAAAAACAGTAAAGGCGGCCGCAAAAACAAGCGCGCCAACAGCAGCGGGGACGAGCAGGAAAATGGAGCCGGCGCCCTGGCAGCGGCGGGCGCGGCGGGCGCGGCGGCCGGGGGGGCCCTGGCGGCGGCGGCCGGCTGCGGAGCGGCGGCGGCGGGCGTGCCGGGCACCGGGGGCGCGGCGGGCGCGGGAGGCGCGGGGCCCGGCGCCGCGGCCGCCGCGGCCGCCGCGGGGGCTGCAGCCGCTGGCGACGCCAAGAACGGTAAGACGGGGCCGGAGTGGCGAGCGCCAACTTCCTCGCCGACGGGGACGGCGCGTCGGCGGGGCCCTGGGTGGCGCGGGCGATGCGTGGACAATGCGAGAGTCAGGAAGTGCTCACCCCGCCCCTCCGCCCCGCCGCGGCTGCCCCTTCCCGGTCCCCACGCCCGGCGGCGGCGATCGATCGGCGGCCCCGGCTCGGTGTCTGCGCGGCGCACAGGTCGCGCGCCCCGTGCAGCCTGCTCCCCAGACTCCGAGGGGCTCCTGGGTGCCCGGCTGCGGCGGCGCTCCGCTCGGGCCCTGCCCGTCGTGCCCGCGCTGGCAAAGCCGAGCGTGTGCCCCGGACCGGGGAGAGGAAGGAAGGAAGGAAGGAAGGAAGGGAGGAAGAAAAAAAAGAGCTGCCCAAGTTGAGAAGAATGGTCCGATTGAAAACTTAGGCACCAGTTCCTTCTTGCCTCTGCTCCCCTCACCCACCCGCCTTCCCCTCCCCAGAGTGAAGGAGAGCCTCAAATCCCAGAAAACCAAGGCTTGCTGTGTCGATTGCCACAGGTGAAGAGGCCCCAAGACATTTTTACTGTAGGGTGTGTGTGTGTGTGTGTGTGTGTGGGTGTGTGTGTGTGTGTGTGTGTGTGTGTGTGTCGCTGGGGGCGGGAGTGTGATCTTTAATTCTCTTGCTCGCTTGAGGAAGGAAGAGAATCTGAACTTGACTTCCGTTCTCAGCCAGGAGTTAAAAAAAAAAAAATCATCCTCTATTTAATTCTGCTTCACATTTTTAGAAGGAAGCCTAATAATCTTAGGTAGTGCCTGAATACACCTTTTGAGGGTGCATTTAAGGAATAGTGAAGATGTGACAGGAATGCCGTTGTCACTGCAGAGACATAATTTTAGTTATAGGGCAAACACTTTTTCGGGCAAACACTTTTTCGGACTTGGACTGTTCTTTGAATTCCTCTGGTCAGGCAGTTTTTCAGGACAGGGAATATAGGTGTATTTTAATGAAGGGAGATTAGGTTCTTTATATCTGGCTTTTAACTTGTAGGTTTCAGCTTTTGAAGCCATTCTTTACGTAGATCACTCACTTTTTAAACAGGTTACCTGCACTTAGAAGAACCTGACAGTGATCTGAACAGAGGAGATTAAAGGTAGCCTATTAGGAACAGAACCTTAGGCCCCATTGGCTGTGTCTCTGCAATTTTGAAATAGGAAGTTTTTGTGTTTTTTTCCCCCAGGAACAAACATCCCATTTGTGAATGTTTGAAAATACAACTTTTGGCCAGACTGTCTTCTCCATGTTCTTTTGTTTTCCTCGCTCTAAACTTCATTTTGGTATTGATGTGGCAAAAGGAAAGAAGACAGACTCCTGGCTCAGCCATTTAGAGTTTTGTCATCTTGGGAAGGACAGCTTTTCTGAGCCTCAATGTCCTCACCTGTAAAATTGGGAAGAAGAATTATATACTGATTGCATTGGCTCCCTCATAAGGTTATTGTGAGGCTCAGAGTGTCCCTTCCCTACCCAGTCCCCAGTACTTGTTTTAAAGGCTTGTTACATTTGTAACAAGCTTAGTGAAGTTTCTCAAGAAAAGTAAGTGATCAGTGAATGATAGCTATCGTTCACTCATTCAAAAGATATTAAACATTTACTGTGTTACAAGTGCTGTGTTAAGCATTAAAGGAGAGGTGGCAATCAAGAGAGGACATCTGCATGGGACATCTGCATTATCAGTGAATGATAGCTATCGTTCACTCATTCAAAAGATATTAAACATTTACTGTGTTACAAGTGCTGTGTTAAGCATTAAAGGAGAGGTGGCAATCAAGAGAGGACATCTGCATGGGTCTGGTATTCCCAGGGTGTTTCTGGCTTACCCTGCTATTTTATTGTCCGAGTGGAAGCTTCAGGTTGACTGTTTCCTCTTCTTCTTTCTCCAAAAGATTAGGCCACTCTAAGGTGGTGTGAGGAAATGTTTTTCTCGGGCTGGTGGTATCTCCTCATTTGTAAACATTAAGCTACGGTTATGGTGTCCCTATTACTGCTCTCCTCTGAAGTGGCAATCTAAGGTATATTTAGCAGTTCTGTATATATCTGTGTGAAGGTATGTATTTCTGATTTGGAGCTTGTTTTATTAAATGAATGGGGGGGGGGGAGGAAGAAATGGGGCAAACACTGCAGTAATTACAGTTAGAGAAGGTACAAACTTGAGTTATGTTAGAGCAGTGAGTTGAATTTTATGTTGCCAAATTCTTGGTTCTGACCTGGTGTGAAGTCTCAGTGAATGATGCACCTTAATTTGAAGAACCTCTCACTGCAGTTGATAATTGAACATGGATGCTGAGGCCTCCTGTGTGCAAAATTGGTAAATAAGGAAATTATAAATGCTTTTTTCTGTTGTTTGTTTTTTTTTTTTGCCATTTAAAGATGTGCTTTACAATGTAGGGGTGGGAGAGGTGCCATTGGTGAATTTTTAAAGGAAGGGGCAACTGATATGTGCAAACTCTCAGAATCAGCTGATAAGGCCCACTTATTTTTAAATTTAAAAATGACATTAATCAACTATTATGGTATTTCTAAGTATATTTCAATTTTTTATTTAGCTGTGATATTAGATTTTGGGATTATAAATATTACAAATCAAACAGTTATTCCAAGGGTGTAGTAAATCTACACTCTATTAATCTTTTAAACGGTTTGTTCTCACTGTTCGAGTCAGTTGTGATCTACATCTGCAAACATGCAAACTTAATGACTTCACCTGAAGTTAATAGTGTTTGTTTGTAGTTGTATGGAGTTTATAGAGTGGTTTTATGTCTTGTGGTTCTTGGGCAGCATGAACACCAGGGTAGGATAATATTAGTTCTTAGTTTTTCACTGTTAGTCAGTAGTTATAAATAACTACTGATTCTATAAAAAAAAAGGTTTGCTAGTTAGGGAAAGCTTGGGGAAGCCAGGGCGAGGTTGTAGTTGAAGGAGTTGAACTAGTTGCAGTTGTGCTTCTTGGGTAAGTTGCATGTCAATTGTAGGGACTTTATAGCCCTAAAAAGAAATTTATTAGTATTTTTAGAAATGAAGCTTTATTTTAGATATGCAGGTTTATTTTATTTTGAGATATGAAGGTTTATGAAGATTTCTGTGGGGACTGGAGTAAAAGCGCTGTCCTCTTCCTATATAGTAAACATCTGTCTGCACATATTGCAACATTTTGATTGTAGGTGGACAAGATTTGCCAGTCATTATTTTTAGGATCTAGTAATCATGCAGTGGGTTATACCCACGTACTTTCATTCTGGAATTCTGGTTCCATTAGGCCACTGCTTTTTTGCTTGAGGCCTAAAAATATATGAATCTTGGTCATAGTATCTACTTTTTAATGGGACTGGATCCCAAGTCCTTTTATAAATTCCTGTTTTATGGATGACCATGGTTCACCACTCCACTCATTCCTGACTGCCACCAGAACCCCTGGGCTGCTGAGTTTGCCTTCATTCATTCAACAGTTCTTTGTAGTAGATGGAATTAGTTTACCCGGTGATTGACCTTGCATTCAGTAGACTTGGCTCCTCAAATTACTTGCTCTGTGATCTGGGGCAAGTCATTTGACTTCTCTGAGCCTCCGTTTCTGCATATTTAAAATGGGATTATAGTACCTACCCATACATATATAATAAGATATCTATATCTATTATGTATTATTTATATATACATATATATATATATACACACACATATATATACATATATACACACATATATATACACACACACACAGTGACTGACTTATATGATATGAGCTTACTAAGGGTTAGCCACTTGTCTTAGATTCTGGAAATAGTGTTTGAGACAAAGATTTACCTGCCAGAGGTTTACTGAACGTGCTCTTGGAATCGTTACTAGTGGGGGAGTGAGGGAAGCAGGACTGGGCAGAGGGAGGGGTTGAACTGTGATGCAGTGATTACAGGTAGCTCTGGAGCTAGGATGGTCCTGCAGAGTTACCTTACCTTGAGGCATGAGGGCGGGACCTCCTCCCCCTCCCCCACCATTGACTGGTGAGTGACCTGGGGGTTGGCATCTCTTAGCTGGAGAAGAGGGAGTGACCTGGGGGTTGGCCTCCGTGCAGAGGGAGCTGAGAGCCCTCAGCTGTGAGTGAAGGAGAGCTGCTGGTCATATGAGATTCTTCACTCAGACCACTAGTGCCGTTCACCTAAAATGCAGGCGTGGGATAAATAGTTCTCAGGAATGACTAAATCTTCGCAGAACAGGCCAGGAGGTAACCATCATAATACAGTAACATTGTTTTGATGGAAAAATGTGTTCTGAATTTCATACGTCTGCTTACAAATAGATTTTTGGAGTGCCACCTCTTCCCCGTCAACACGAATTGTATTTTTCTCATACTTAGGCCACCAAACACACTTTTATAGTCCTAGGTTTGTATTATATTTTAAATAGTTTCTCTTTTTAGGTGTTTACTTAAATGTTTACTACATTTATTTATTTTTAAAGTTTATTTATTTTATTTATTTACTTATGGCTGCGTCGGGTCTTCGTTGCTGCGCGCGGGCTTTCTCTAGTTGCAGCGAGCCGGGGCTACTCTTCGTTGTGGGTTGTGGTGCGCGGGCTTCTCATTGCCGTGGCTTCTCTTGTTTCAGAGCACGGGCTCTAGGCGCGAGGGTTTTAGTAGTTGTGGTGTGCCAGCTCAGTAGTTGTGGCGCATGGGCTTAGTTGCTCCGCGGCATGTGGGATCTTCCTGGACCAGGGCTCAAACCCGTGTCCCCTGCGTTGGCAGGCGGATTCTTAACCAGGGAAGTCCCTCTTTACTACATTTAAATTACCTATATCCATCAGAAGGAAAATGCAGAATGTTTGCTTGCTGTTTATTTTAAAATCAAGGAATATTTATTTGAGGGTCTAAGGTATGTAGAACACCATTGTCCTCTTGGAATTTTCTTACCTTATTTAAAAGTTACTTTTTTATGTCTTTAAAAATGTCTGCTGGTTTTAGACCTTGTCTTTTGAAATCCACCTTTGTAATGGAGATTGGTAGAAAATATTGCCTCATCCATCAAAGCTTCATGTTGTGTACTTTGTATATTATAGTAAGAACCATTCCGTGCTCTGCTAATGGTGTCTTATGCACAGTCCTTACTCTTTCTCTTTTTACTTGTTGCAGGACCTGAGCCTTAAATTCTAGAGCCCAAACCTTCAATGTCAGCTTTCCTATAAGTCCAAGAATATATATCATTCCATAGAGAACTGAAAACAGGAGATAAAGTGGGAAATATCTTGCAGCTTAATCCTCCTATGAACTTACTCCAGGCTGTTAGCTATGTACAATTTAAAGAGTTTGAAGGTATCAAAAGGAAGACTTCAGGGAAAAAGGTCTGTCTTGATTGATTTTGATCACCAACTCCTTGGAATTTTTAAGGAGTTGATTTAATTAAAAATATTTCGTTATTTTATTATTTTGCCAGTAATAGAATAGGTGTAGTGGAAAAAAATTTTTTTAAAAATAGAGAAGGTAGGCAAAGTTCTCTTTGACTTTCTAGTCAAGCATGTAATCCTACCACTTAGATCACCATTGTGATACATATTCTTATAGCCTTTAAAATTTTTTTCTTACAGACTTTTAAAAGTACATATACAGTTTTCAGGAAAAAAAAAAGAAGATCAGATCATATATTTTATGATCTGCTTTTAACATGTATAATATTTTGTGGACATTTTAGCAGAGCGGTAAATACAGGTGCATCACTATTTTTAATGATTGCCTAATATGCCATCTTATGTCTGCATCTTGGATAAACTGATCATTCTGCTGTTGTTTGATCTTTAAGTTCTTAGTTGTACATCTCTGGGCATTATTCAGTTACTTCTTTAAGATAAATTCTTACCTGTAGACTTGCTATGTCAAAGAATATGCACATTTTTATGACTTTTAATAAATACATGCTTACAGATTGCCCTATGGAAAGGTTGTGGCGAGAGTGCCCTTTCCCCACAGCCTCTTCAGTTCCTAGTTCTTATTGTTTTAAAGGCATGCTGGAGAATTGCTGATACTCCCAAATGTATCAGCAGTAGGAAGGCCCCATTTGGATCAAGAGCCTGGAGCAGATGCTGCCACGCTTTTCTAAGGCCGCATTTATTTCCCCTGTGCTCTTTAGTGATTTGCTGGCTCACAAGGATTCAACAAAATACCTAATAATGGTGAATGCCATTTTAGCAACTGGTGATAGTGAAGGTGAAAGCATAAGCCTTTGAAATTCTGTCTGCACCATTATTCTAATCTTAAGAAGTAAGGCCTAGAATTTTTAAAGTTTTAGTCAAAAAGCATGCTGTTTGGGCTTCCCTGTTGGCGCAGTGGTTGAGAGTCTGCCTGCCAATGCAGGGGACACGGGTTCGAGCCCTGGTCTGGGAAGATCCCACATGCCGCAGAGCAACTGGGCCCGTGAGCCACAATTACTGAGCCTGCGCGTCTGGAGCCTGTGCTCCGCAACAAGAGAGGCCGTGATAGTGAAGGGCCCGCGCACCGCGATGAAGAGGGGCCCCCGCTTGCCGCAACTAGAGAAAGCCCTCGCACAGAAACGAAGACCCAACACAGCCAAAAAATAAAAATTAAATAAAAATTAAAAAAAAAATAATAGTACCTACTGCAGGGGTGGTTCTGAGGGTCAAATGAGTTAAAAATGTAAAATACTTAGAACAGGATGATAATAACCATCCGCACTCAGTTAGTGTGTTAGGAAATGATTTAAAAAAAAAAAAAAAAAAGCATGCTGTTTGAATAGACCTAGGTGTAGCCCAAGGTGCCACAATTTACTGGCAGAGTGACTTTCGGGCAAGTGACTTAACCTCTCAGCCTCCATTTTCTAAATGCAACCCTTTGGAATGTTTTTGCAGATTAAGAAAAACAGTGTATATGAAAGATCTTGGCATAGGGTCTGGCAGATATGGACACTATCAACAATATCTTTTATAAGTTTTGTGATTTGTTCAGCCTTATCCAATTACAAAGCTTGTTAAACTATTCTGTTGAAAACAGACACTGAGAGACAGTAAGATGGTTTCTGTATTAATATAGAAAAAGACTGTGGTATCATACAGGTTCTTATTCAGGCATTGATTTGACTATACAGGGTTTTCTCTTCTTCCCTCATCATCTCTCTCTGATCATAGTTTACCTTGAAAAATCAGATGATTTAGCCAAAAGAAAAAAGTTAAAAACATAGTGTGAAAACATAGTTTCCTCTTCCTTTCTTCATTCATTTATTTATCCATCTCATATGTTTTGAGCGCCTGCTATTTGTCAGGCACTGTGTCAGGCTCTGGCATTACAAGGACAGAAGAATTGGGCCCGGGGGCTTACCGTCTAGTTGGGAGTCTTTATGGAAATAAGTGCAAGTAGGTTATTGTGTGTACTACACAAGGGCAGCTGTGGAATAAAGAACAGGAGCTTGTGAGGTGGTCACATATTGGATTAAAGCTGGGGATTGTGTCTGAGGACAGGGGCAAGTGAACTGAGCACGTGGACGTGAAGGGTAGCTCAGAGGAGGCGAGGCACTGAGGGTGTTCTTTTGGGATGAGCCGGGGCTTAATATTATTGAGAAGTGAACAAAAGACCCTCCTCTCTCCCCAGGTAACAACTTGAAAGTTCATTCATTAGCTTGTGCTTTCGTTTGCTCATTCACTATTTTGTTCATCTACGCACTCATGCATTTACTAAATATTTATTATGTGCCTACTGTCTTCTATGACTGAAAGTGTAACGTCGAATTATACTTGGAGGCCTCAGAATCTGCACCCCCCTGGGCTTATGGTGGAGCTGGGACAGAGACATACAAACATTGGGAGGCGTGATAATGTGCTATGGGTGCCCAGTGGAAGAAAGGATTCGTTTCCTGGAAGAGGGGACATTTGAGCTGAGTGCTGCAGGAAGAGACGCAGTTAGCTCTGAAAGCAGAGGAAGGGTGTTTCAGCAGGAGGTGGTGGGAAAGAGCCTTGAGTTCTGGTTGCTGCCAGGAGTCTGTGGCTGGTTTGAGGTACGGTGGTAGGACACGGGACTGGAAAGGGAGTGGGGCCAGACAGTCAAATCTGGATGTTTCGTCACCAGTGCAGAACCAATCCCTGAGGTTTATAAGCAAAGGCATGGTCAGCTGAGCCTGCGAAGGGGGATAATCATACGTTGTTGGCAAGCTTGTAAAGTTATTGTATATTTTAACAGAATGGGTATCTTTTGGCAATCTTTCTTTTAATACAGCTAATCAAGGTTTGGTGGTACAACCTGTTGCGGACTGTTGATTGTGATTTTTCAGTAAAGTAGTGGGCACACTGCACACACTGCCTTTCTGCATAGCAAATGAAAGTGTCACAGCACTCAAGGCTGCTGTTTGGAAAGTCTGTCTTAATTTGTGGGCACCAGCATCCTGATGCTTTGCGAGCCATGGGAGGTTAGCTAATTGAGGTGAACTTCAGAGAACCTAACGCCAAGGGAGGGCTTGGGGCCATCTGAACAGAAGGACTTTCTCTGGAGGGAGGGGTTGTCCCTATAGTTTATTTTTCATATCTTGGTAGAAAAGTATCTGTCTCTGGTCCAGGTTCGACTAATTATCTTTGTCATTTTATTTTTATCCTCATCGAATCAGTTTTAAAACGATAAACTCTGGTGAGGGGGGATGTCATTGTTTTCTACAAAGTGACTATGTGTTTTAAATCTGTGTGTTTCAGAAGGCTTCCAGTTCTCAGTGGTTGGTGAAATAGTAGCTTGCTTTATTTAATCAACAGGATGCTTTAGCTTGATTGTATTTGAGAGGTTTTTATAAGCTGGCAAAAAATAAGTAGCATTTCTAATACTTAATAATTATATGTTCTGATTTATCAGAAGTAGAAAGGAAAAACAAATTATTTCTGCTAAATTATACTTAGGAGGATAATACTTGAAAACAATCTAAGAGTTAGAAACGAAAGATATTAAGAGGAAATTTAAAGAAAAGTGAAGGAAGAGGAAAACTTAAAAAGGAAGTGTTAACTGTTAATCTTATAACTGTTTAGAATAATTAATAAGAACGTTAGCGTGGTTCTCATATGCACACATAGTGCAGTGTATTTCACTGATTTAAATTGTGAGGGAGGAAAAACTTTTCCTCTACCCTCTTAGGTTTATGGATTTGGGGCCTGCAAATTAAACTGACAGAAGACAGAGCAGCAAGAGAAAAGACAGATTTACTCACAGAAGAAATGTGACTCAAAGGGGTGGTTATAATTTGTGGCTTATATACCGTCTTAATAGGTGAAGGGGAGGGGAGAAGGGCACTTCTAGGAAAATGAGTGGCTTCTTAGTAAGAGTAGGAGAGGGGGAGAAAGGACACTTATAGAAAACAAATGACTTTTTGAAAAGATAAATGGGCCCTAAGAGAATAGATGGGCGATGATAGTTTTGTGACAATGTCTTTTTAGGTGTGGTGTGGAGAGTTATCTCTGGTGGTAAAAGTCAGTCTTCCCAGGTCGCTTTTTGGGAGGGGATTTATGACAATTGAGTTCTTTTGAGAGGCTCTGCTTTTAGGCAGATAAGAGATTTCAGGAACTCAAATGCCTTAAGCTCAAAATAATTTTTAGGCCACACTGGTATATTCTGGACCCCTTCAAAATTTGTTGCAGTTCAGTATCACCCCTGTAATAGCAGTTACAGATAGTCAGGTAGCAAAAGATAGTGTCATAAATCCGGATTTCTATTTTTCATTTTATTGGAAATTATTAGAAATAGATGGTTTTAAGGCATATGCCTTTATAAAACTGATAGAATGACTGTAGGCAAAAGTTAGCAGGGTATCAAGTTGCTCCTATAAGTGAGGGAGACATTTGTCAAATTTAAAATGGATGTTTTTCCCAGGGGTTAACATAGGTTTGATATCTTAGATCATGTCCCTTCAAGTTATAAAAGCATCTCAGGAGAGTCTTTTGACGCTAGTGTTGAAACTAAATCACAAACTGTTTTAGGTTTCTAAATGAGCACTCCTGAATGTGATGATTATGTCAATATAATATTTAGTAGAACTGTAGTATTACAACATAACTTCTTATTAAAGTGACATATTACTTGTTATGCCTGACAAACCTCAGTGTCTGGGCAGAAACGGAGACTGGGGAATGGGGGGAATCAAGGTCTGGCTATTTTTGATTGGCAGCAGGTGCAGTCTGTAATCTGAGAGGCTGAGCTGGGATGCCTGGTGACTGTTGTTAAGGAACAGACACAGTGCTGCCAGAAGCCATGGAGAGAGCCTGGCACTGGGAAACGGGAAGCATCCTTCCGTGGTAGAGGCAGAAGCGAGCACGTCTGATACACAGGGCAGCTCCAAGAATTCTTCTGTTTCCAACTCCTCAGATCTGTTCTTATTGGGCAGTGCTTACATGTTGGAGTTAACGTTAGCCCTATAATGATGTGGTTCCACTGTATTAGGCATTTAGTTTTACAAATGCCGACGATGTGTCGCAGTTCAGTAGGAAATTAGGTAAGGTACCTGGATGGTAGGTGTGTTGGGGCTGCAGAACCCATGGACCCATAGGAAGGAGGAGAAGCCGTTGCCAGCGGCAGGAACAGTGATGATGCTGACCCCCTTTATGGGGTGCTGACTGGAAGCCAAGCGGGACACCCAGCCGTCTGCGGTCTGCATTGGAGGATGGGGGCATTCAGCTCCACGGACAGCCTCCTGCCCTTTTTGCGGAAAAGGCACACTCGTGTCAGCGAGATGTGCCTGACCCCGCTGTGGCCGTTGGATCCTATGTGATACTGGCTCCATCTTGACTGATACGCAGACATGTGTATGAATGATGAACAAGTTTTTAAGTAGAGGGCTTAAATTTAGTATAAAAACATTAAGGAGGCACTAGGGCTATTTAAGTTACTTTTAGAAGGCCTCATGCTTATCGTTCTGGTACTTGAACTGAAACTAAATTTGTGAAACAAGAAAACACTTGACCAAGGAAGCACTTAGCTGACACGTCGTTCGCTCCTGTTAATCTGATCCTTCTCATGATGACACAAGGACTTCCTGGTCTTGGGATTGTGGCGATAGTGAACATTTGAACTGACACTTCCTGTTCTTAATGGATCACAGTTCATAGCGAGGATGCGATTATCTTCTTTAGGCTACAGTCCTAGAAGTGAGGTCACTGGTCAGCAGGCATGTGACTTTCAAGGCTTTGATACGTGTTGCCAAACCACTTTCCAGAAAGGGTTTCCCTGTTTCCACTAACGCTGGCCCTGCATGGAGTGCTTCTTTCTTCACACCCTTCCACAGGGATTTTGATAACCATTTTCACCTTTGCCAATCAGATAGATGAAAAATCACATCTCGCTGTACTTTTTATCTGCATTTATTGGATTGCCAGCTGAATGAATGTCTTTTTATATGTATGTGGTTCATTTGTATTTTTTCCGTTCGTGATTTTTGTCCATTTTACTAATGGGATAGTTGTATTCTCATTGATCTAAACAAGATCTTTTTATATTCAGGATACTTTTTGACATATGTTTCCCCTGGCTTATTGTTTATCTTTTTGCCTTGTTTAAGGTGTTGCTGGTTAGACATGTTACAATTTTGTATGATCACAGAACATCCACATAGAGATAGAACCTCAAGAGAAAGGGGAGAGTGGGGAAAGTTGTCTGTGAAATTACTTATCGGAAAAGCAGTTTGGGCCTGGCATCGGGGTAGTGACTGAGTTCATTTGGGTATCAGTGCACAGTAATGCTGTTACATTTGTGAGGGTCTGTTTCCTTTTTGTACGTAATTTGCAAAGCTCTGTTTCACGGAATTGATTACGGTTCCTGCCGCCCTCCTTGACCTTCTCCCTGACCACTCCTGTCTGGTTGACAGCTGAAGTTCCTGTGCTCAACACCTGTCATTTCCTGCGCATTCCTAAAATCCCCTGCGGTTTTTATTCGAGCCAGTTCCAAGGACTTTGAAACTTGTAGATAAAGGCTTGTTATTTACTTATCGCCTCTGCTACAAACTGAGGCCTCTTAAGGCTAAATTACCCATAACTTCCTTGTGATAATAAACTTAAATGCTGAATCATAGGAAAGTTCTCATTTTTGTCTTTCTGGCACTTGCGCTGAAATTACATTTCTGTGTTAATAAAATGAGAACATAGTACTGAATTGAACCAAGAGTTTATTTGCACCCTGTGTGTCACGCTGATCCAGTCTGCCCTGTGCTTCTCAAATGTCTGTGGCTTGGAAGAGGTTCCCAAATGCATTGCTTGTTTAAAGAGTGTGAGATTTGAGAGACACAGGTCATAGCTTGAGGTCTGCCATTTTGCAAGGCTGATGAACCTTTCTGACCCCAACTATTCTTATCTGTGGAAAACGAGGATAACATGTTATTGTTTGTGACTAACCCTTTGCAAAAAAACCATAGATCTGTTTGAAAAAGCAAACGGTTGTGTCATGATTTGGGGTTTTTTAGCGTTTTCTAGTTGGGTTTTTGGTTTTTAGTTTGTCATGTGGTGGTGTGCCTGCTTCCCTTAGTGATGAATGCACACTCCGATTTGTTGAAAGAACCCAGGGCCAACCTGGGCTTTGCCCCACAGAGTTTGCAGTGAATGTTACTCTTCTAAAATCCTTACTCTGCTTCCTTCGGGGAGCCTTTGGTTTCTCTACAAGTTCAGGTCTGGGAGCTCTCGCTATGTGGATTTTCCCAGTGAATATGCAGTGCTCACCTGCTGGGCTCAGGGCAAGCCCAACCCCTTGAGGGAGCTCCTTCTAGAGTTTGTGACCCCACTGTGGGGAAGGACTGTGGAGGCTGAAGCCTTGGGGAGGATGCTTTCACCAGCCTGAGGATAGCTGACTCGTGTATGGTTTTGTTGTAATCTGTGAATCATCTGTCCCCAGGTTTCATTTTAACCGCAGACTGTACTGTGATTTTAACCATTTGATTAACAGAGCCTTACTTTTGGCCTGTTGTACTTCATGATTTACACTGGTGTACCTGTATCTGTAATTACACTTTCTTTAGTTTGTATCTCCATTCACTTCAGGCCTTTCTGCTATTTATCTGCCTCTAGGGTCCTATGGAGTAGGAGTTTGTGTTGTAAAAGCATGTGGAATGCTTACTTACAACTTTCAGTTGTTTCCCTACCTCCCTTTCACATTTTGCATTTTAAATAAGTTTAAAGAATTGTGAATGTACCAAACCGTATTATGGATTTTATCAAAATAACTTCTACAGGCACATGATACTGGGTATGTATCTGTATCAGTGTGTTTATGTAAATGTATGGATGTGGTTTTTTAAATCATTGTTTTTCTTGAGATTTGGTTGATTAAAAACAAGCCTCATCTTTGAGATAGTCGGATTTGAAATTTTTGACTTTGTAATATATCAGTTTTCCTCATAATTTATTTTTTAATGTTCCATGAGATATGTGATCTAAAGATGACTTGGAAGAATTTTTAAAGAATTAATTTGAAATGTTTTTCTCTTGACAGACTTGGAAATACTGTTTAGAATTCATATGGAATATAATCATATATACATTTGTATATATTTATATATTTTAATAGAACAGTATTTAACTGGACAAATTCTCTTATGGCAAAAGACAAATTTCTGGATATTTTTGGTAACTATTTTATAAATCAGTTTAGAAATGAATAGTTTAGAAATGAATTTTTTTTTTTTTTATAAATTTATTTATTTTATTTTAGTTTTGGCTGCGTTGGGTCTTCGTTGCTGCGCGCAGGCTTTCTTTAGTTGCAGCGAGCTGGGGCTACTCTTTGTTGAGGTGCACGGGCTTCTCATTGAGGTGGCTTCTCTTGTTGCGGAGCACAGGCTCTAGACGCGTGGGCTCAGTAGTTGTGGCTTGCGGGCTCTAGAGTGCAGGCTCAGTAGTTGTGGTGCATGGGCTTAGTTGCTCCGTGGCATGTGGGATCTTCCCGGACCAGGGCTCGAACCTGTGTCCCCTGCCTTGGCAGGCGGATTCTTAACCACTGTACCACCAGGAAAGTGTAGAAATGAATAGTTTTGAGTCTTTGAAAATAGTCATACTATGAAATTGTATCTGTGTTCCACAAAAGTTAGTAATTGGAAAAGGAATGAATGTCTAGTTATAATGACATCATTGGCTTAATGTATCACTGGGCTCTAAACTTCTAGCTTCCTCTGCAGTGGGAACTTTTATGGCTTACTCTCCTGAAAACAAGTCATATTATAGCAGCTGTGTTGAGTGTGTACATGTGGTGAACTACTGGGCTTGGACATAGACATAATTTATTCTTGAGTCTCGTTTTCACTTTTACTGAGGTCTGTATAAGACTTAGACACGCCCTCTCCTTTGACAAGTCTTTCCTTGTTGCAACAGATTCTATAAGTTGCTTGTTGGTTGCTGATGCATCATTTCAGAAATAGGCTGAGTGGTGTGGCCCACAGGCAAAAGCTTTGTCTTTTCTCCCTAGATCCCAGCAGAGTGACGGCCAGGGTGGGAAGGATTGCTGTAAAGCAGGGGTCCCCAACCCCCGGGCCGCGGACTGGTGTCGGTCCCGGCCTGTTAGGAACCGGGCCGCGCAGCAGGAGGTGAGTGGTGGATGAGTGAGCGAAGCTTCACCTGCCACTCCCCATCGCTCCCCATCACTCGCATTATCTCCTGAACCATCCCCCCCACCGTCTATGGAAAAATTGTCTTCCAGGAAACTGGTCCCTGGTGCCAAAAAGGTTGGGGACCGCTGCTATAAAGTATTTTCCCAGGTTTATTTTGATGGGAAGGCAGGGGAGCTGAAAGAGTGTATCTTTCCGGGAGTTCAGCAGGACAGAAAAGGCACGTGGAAAACAAAGGAGTGTAAGGATTTAGTTTAGTTTAGGGTACAGATAGAGTACAGAAATGAATTTAACCATGTTGTGCTGGGGGTTTATTGATTTAAATACAGTAGTTACCCTAAAAATCTTCTTGGGGGTTGGCATGTTGACCCAAACAGGGGTCAGGAGAAGCAGGTTGAGCTTCTGTTTCTCAGCATCAGTGCTCTTTCTGCTGCCCTATTCGATAGTCTCCATACTAATAGAGTGCCGTTTCTTTACATTCTTTCCAAGAAAAGTTGCTTTATTCTCATTAAGAAACGAGTAAGCCTTTGCTCATGGCTTATTTATTTATTTATTTATTTTGAAATTAACAATTCTGTTAGCTAGAGTAGATTTACCTCTTTGTCTATCTTTGTTTTTAAGGAGTGCAAAGATTGGGAAACCTTTATATTGTAATTGGGTTTAAGCACTTGCTTTTTTTAATAAATGTATTTCATTTATTTTATTTTTGGCTGTGTTGGGTCTTCATTTCTGCATGTGGGCTTTCTCTAGTTGCGGCGAGCGGGGACTACTCTTCATTGCGGTGCACGGGCTTCTCATTGCCGTGGCTTCTCTTGTTGCGGAGCATGGGCTCTAGGCACGTGGGCTTCAGTAGTTGTGGCTCGTGGGCCCCAGAGCACAGGCTCAGTAGTTGTGGCGCATGGGCTTAGCTGCTCCACGGCATGTGGGATCTTCCCGGACCAGGGCTCGAACCCGTGTCCCCTGCATTGGCAGGCTGATTCTTAACCACTGTGCCACCAGGGAAGCCCTAAGCACTTGCTTCTTTAACTTGACTTTCTGTAGACCTAGTTTTTAAATAATTCTGAGGATTAATATGGACATTGACCATATGGAATAAACTTTTGTGTAACCAGATCATAGTAAGCAGTTCTATAATTTTGAATGAGACACTATTCCAAATTATAGAACTGCTTACTATGACCTGATTACACAAAGCTGTTGGTCACTGCCTCCTCTCCTTATAAACTGGCTCTGTGTTCTTTATTGATCTGTGTGCATTGTGGGTGGGAATGGAAGAGGGAAGGCCCCTTACCAGCTGAATGACTTGGGCAGATCACTAAAGGATCCTCTTTTGGGCTCAGGATGTGTTTGTAGAATCTGAACCAAGGGATTGTCTTATTTCTATTCTGATATTTTGGTATTTTTAAGAGACATTCAGGGAAAACTATGAAACCATTATCTTTATCCTGATATTCAGCCTAAACCAGACATATTTTGGGTCCATGTCCTTTTAGGTCTTGACATGGCCTTTGGTAGACAAGAAAAAATATGAATTTTCTACTTTAAAGTCACTATTTATACAGATTTCTTACTGATGTCAGAGTGTTGGGGCCAGAATGGAAATTAAAAAATGGGTAAAATAGAAGCCTGTAGCTTTCTATTTAGTTTGAACTTGAGGCTGGGTAGGCTTGTGAGTTTTAATTGAACGTAAGAAAAGAGTGAATCTAGGAGAATAAACCCAGTATATTAAGAGAATGTTAAAACCCCAAGTTGTTAAATATAGTTGAAGAGCACATTGTTGTTTTGTTTTTTGGTTGCGGGAGAATGTGAGGCTTCCATGTTTATTTGGATAGATTTGTCTGAGTTTGTCTGAGTGAAAAGCCTTGTGTTTAAATCCTACTCAAAGCATAAAAACATGTTTAACTGAATGTAATCTCCATGTACTCAACTTGCTACCCTCTTTGGAACAGTCTCACACACTAAAATAACATAAGGGAGGATAAACTAAATCAGAGGTTAAGACAGATATGCTTAAGTGAGCTTTACTATAGCTCCTATACTAATTAAAACAAGTTGACAAAATATTTTGAAAGTATTAGCTTCCCTTTTGTACAGGACTTAGTGTCTTTTAAAAATTTTTAGTAGAGAAAGATCTCAAAATATTTGAGAACATTTATTTTAAAACTTTTTTAGTTTTCACTTCAAAGAATACTCACCAGTTAGTCAAGAAATTATTTTTAACCCCCTGGTGAGTTTGAGGTGTGGTGTGGGCACAGTGGTCCGGGTCCACTCCTCCCCCTTCTGATCTGCACTCGGCACTGCCCCTCAGGGAGGGATGGCAGCTGAAGCAGAGGCTTGGGGCGAGGGCCTGGTGGGTGAGCAGGTGGGAGATCCAGCCTGGGGACCTAGTTGTGGAGCTCCTTGATCATAGCCAGAGGATATGGGGCTTCAGTCTGGGAGTTTCCGAGGTTCCTGAATGTGTGTATGATGTCGTCAAAGTGTAATTTTTATTTTTTTTATTTTATTTTTTTCACACACACACACACTGTATTTTATTTTTACAAGAGATAAATAGACTGACACCAAGCATCGTACATGGATGACCACAACAAAAGCAACAATGATTGCAATTACCAAACATGAAACACACTCATACTATGTCATAATATTGACATTCAGTCCAGTAATCCTCCACTGTAACAGCTCCTTTACTTTGCAGTGAAAATTGATTTGTATATTCTTTGCCTCTGAGTCCTTGCTGGATTTTTTTTTTTTTAATTCAGACAGAAAGTCACAAAAATTATACTCATCCTCATCAGTTCACTCAGTCCCATGTAATTAATTTTTTTTTTTTATCTTGATCTTTTGTTAGCACTTTTATGAGTTCATCAGTTTTTCATTAGAGTTCTGAAAATGCTTATTCAATCAGTTCAGCAGTACAGTCAGTTACCAGAAACCTGTACTTGTCAGAGTCTTTTCCATGAATTTCTTAAAGATGAAACCCTTTTATAGGAACATATTTGCAAAAGCATCAGAGTACACCCAGAACTGTCTGTAAATGACAAAAGACTTAAAAATGACCACAGTTAAAAATTTGATGAAAGTTCATAATAATGCAGTTGACAAGAAAATTAGTTATTTCTGAGATATACATTTTAAGGTAATAACTAGGATTATGACTTATAACATTATACCAGAACATAAAAGATTTTTAGAAATTTCATGTAATGTCTGAAACATTTATGTTAACATATTTCCATACAAATAACCCAATGAAAGTTTAGTATTAGTTGTTTTGTTTGTTTGTTTTTTTATACTGCAGGTTCTTATTAGGCATCAATTTTATACACATCAGTGTATACATGTCAATCCCAATTGCCCAATTCAGCACACCACCATCCCCACCCCACCGCAGTTTTCCCCCCTTGGTGTCCATATGTCCGTTCTCTACATCTGTGTCTCAACTTCTGCCCTGCAAATGCAGGAGAAGGCTGATTTGAAGGTGGTGATAAAACTTTTTTGCTTGTGTATCCTCTAAAAGAATTTGAGAAAACAAACTTTCTTTTGCATATTAATACTGTCACACCCAGTTTTTTTTAAAGGTTTAAGTAAATGCAGAGGATACAGTCTCTGGTTTGTTGTAAATGGTGTCATTTTAATGTATTTAAACAGAATCCAAATATCATAGTTTATTGTAAATGGTGTCATTTTAATGTATTTAAACAGAATCCAAATATCATAGTAACTTGCTAACCATTATCAGCCATTTAAAAGATAATGGTCAGAAATTTTACATTTTTTCTTTTTTTAAATAAATTTATTTATTTATTAATTTATTGGCTGCGTTGGGTCTTCGTTGCTGTGCGCGGGCTTTCTCTAGTTGTGGCAAGCGGGGGCTTGCAGAGCACGGGCTCTAGGCACACGGGCTTCAGTAGTTGCAGCACACGGGCTCAGTAGTTGTGGCTCACGGGCTCTAGAGCACAGGCTCAGTAGTTGTGGCACACAGGCTTAGTTGCTCTGCGACATGTAGGATTTTCCCAGGCCAGGGCTTGAACCCATGTCTCCTGCATTGGCAGGCGGATTCTTAACCACTGCACCACCAGGGAAGTCCCTACATTTTTTTCTTTATTTTTAAATTCTTACCCAGAATCTGTCTGATCTGAAGAAAGAGTATCGTCCTGCTTGAAACTCTCTTATTGATCATCTTATCATTTTTCTGTAACAAAATATGTATTTAAACTTAAATCTATATTAAGAAGCACTTCTGGAATGACAGAAGAAGGACATCTATAAATCTGCCTTTCCATAGAAACAATGAGAACACTGGCAAAAATGATCAAAATCAACTTTTCAAAATTCTAGAAATTAACTAAAGGCTTGCAATAATCCTAGGAGTGTTTATTCGGGGAAATGATTGAATTGTAGTAAGAACAGTGAATTTTGTTTTCTTTTAACTTGCTTTATTCCCATTCCTTCTCCCTAGCTCTGTGGTAGCTTTATTTTTTAAAATTTATATATATATTTGAAGTATAGTTGATTTACAATGTTGTTTTAGTTTCAGGTATACAGCAGAGTAATACCTGAATCACTCTGCTGTGTATATGTGTGTGTGTTTGTGTCTGTGTGTGTGTATATATATACACACACACACACACGTATGTATGTGTATATATGTATATACTTTTCAGATTCTTTTCCATTATAGGTTGTTACAAGATAGTGAATATAGTTCCCTGTGCTATTCAGTAGGACCTTGTTGTTTATTTTTTATATAGTAGTATGCGTGGTAGCTTTTTTTTTTTTTAAATATCTTTATTGGAGTATAATTGCTTTACAATGGTGTGTTAGTTTCTGCTTTACAACAAAGTGAATCAGTTATACATATACATATGTTCCCATATCTCTTCCCTCTTGCATCTCCCTCCCTCCCACCCTCCCTATCCCACCCCTCTAGGTGGTCACAAAGCACCGAGCTGATCTCCCTGTGCTATGCGGCTGCTTCCCACTAACTATCTATTTTATTTTATTTTATTTATTTTTTTTTTTTAAACATCTTTATTGAAGTATAATTGCCTTACAATAGTGTGTTAGCTTCTGCTTTATAACAAAGTGAATCAGTTATACATATACAATATGTTCCCATTTCTCTTCCCTCTTGCATCTCCCTCCCTCCCACCCTCCCCATCCCACCCCTCTAGGTGGTCACAAAGCACCGAGCTGATCTCCCTGTGCTATGCGGCTGCTTCCCACTAACTATCTATTTTACATTTGGTAGTGTATATATGTCCATGACACTCTCTCACCCTGTCACATCTCACCCCTCCCCCTCCCCATATCCTCAAGTCCATTCTCTAGTAGGTCTGTGTCTTTATTCCCGTCTTGCCACTAGGTTCTTCATGACCTTTTTTTTTTCCCTTAGATTCCATATATATGTGTTAGCATACTGTATTTGTTTTTCTCTTTCTGACTTACTTCACTCTGTATGACAGACTCTAACTCCATCCACCTCACTACAAATACCTCCATTTCATTTCTTTTTATGGCTGAGTAATATTCCATTGTATATATGTGCCACATCTTCTTTATCCATTCATCCGATGATGGACACTTAGGTTGCTTCCATGTCCTGGCTATTGTAAACAGAGCTGCAATGAACATTTTGGTACATGACTCTTTTTGAATTATGGTTTTCTCAGGGTATATGCCCAGTAGTGGGATTGCTGGGTCGTATGGTAGTTCTATTTTTAGTTTTTTAAGGAACCTCCATATTGTTCTCCATAGTGGCTGTATCAATTTACATTCCCACCAACGTGGTAGCTTTAAAACAAGCAACCTAGTAGTCACTAGAGGGGGAAGAACAGGTTTGGAGCTTCCCCAAAAGCCCTAGCCCCAGGGAACTCTCACCATTTGACCTGTCTGGAAGGTCCCTGGTAAAGCCTCATTCACAGGGCTGGTCTTTATTTGACCTGGCTCAGAGGTCACCCAGTGTTCGAAGCCCTCTTAGGATGTCTGCTGAAAACACTCAGCAGCAATTCTTTATCATTGCAACTGCCTGCAGCAGTGATACCAGTTGGAGCAAACAAGAAATGGGTCAAAAAACTTAAAGAGAATGTGTTGGAAGTAGGAGGTCCATAAGGGGCTTTGAGAAGCTCTGATGTATTCCTGGTGCTCTAGAAGACTGTGCACATGGCAGCGCTCAGAGCATGTCCAGGAAAGACCTGAGGAGGCCCTCATTCTCACCTCTGGCTGACCTTGAGGCTCTGAGTAAGCAGAGAGTAAAGGCTAAGTAAGGTTGTAAACTGTTGAAGCATTGAAGGCTTGCCCAACACACACACACAACCCCCTGGCGAAGGATGGGACACTTATTGGTTTAGGGCATTTAAGGAAGTCTCTGTCCAGTTTATTAGCTAGACCACTAAGCTAACTGAGCAGAAACTTCAGTGGCTACACGTGACGAAAAAATAGAGACTTTACAGAATTAAACATCACTAAACAAACAGCAGTAACAACAACAGAAGCGTATCCTGCAAGTAGAGAGAATCTGATTTTGAGTGCCACTTTATGTTATTTAAAGTGTCCAGTTTTCAACAAAAAAGTATAAGATACTCAAAGACATAGGAAAGTATGGCTTACAAATTTATTCAACACTTGCAGCCCCTATGTTAAGCTCTGAACTGGGCACATAACAGGTGTTCAAAAACGTTATTTGAATTGACTTGTAATTAGCTGATTTTCAGAGACCCCATGTATTTTCTTTCTTCTGTAGTAAGTGTTTAACCCTAAGACAAACCCTGGTGTTTTTATTACGTCTTCTAAAACAGGGTCTTTATTAAACGATAGCTATTAAAAGAAGCCATACATTTGCCCAAATGAGTGTTTATTAGTATCCTGGAAAATTTGAAGGCTCTTTCTTTAGGTAATTATGTATAATAAACCTGCTAAGAAAACTGATTTATTCAGAGACCAGATCACTTAGAAATATTTCCTATATGAAGTTTATCTGTATAGTTTGAGTTTTTACAGCATTTTGAGAATATAACTATTGTACTGTTTTGCAGATGTCCAGATCTCTAGAGACCTGTAGTCAAGTACTCATATTATCCTGTATTTGACTTCTTTATAGTAAAGATTCAGAAGATTTTAGCGTGTCAGACCTAGTAAACTGGTGTTAAGTCTACTTATCAGGATATGCTGATTAAAAAAATCTGGCCTCAAATCCATAATATTTGCAGATGATAAACCTTTACCATTTTCATGATCAATTGCGGTGATGGAAGAAATTCAGGGTTGTCATGCGCTGTATTGATGTTCCCTGATTCATTCCAGGAGCAGGAGGAAAGCGGAAATGCTGATGGCATCACATCTGTGCACAGAGTGGAACAATATATTCCTGGTTCCAAATACTCATTTGTGTATATTTTTCTATATTTTTCATCATTCTTTTTTATGCCAGTGTCTGTAAAAAAGATGAAGCAAACCTGCTGGACCCACAAGCTTCAAAACCCCGTGTCACTGCAAGGAGAAGATGCTCACTGAATTTGCTTTGATGCCAAGCAGGGGGGCAAGGGATGATTAATATCTTAGAGAATGTGGTCAGAATTCCAAAAGGTGATGACAGATTCCTGCCGTGGCTAATGCCAAGCTGGCCAGTATTCAAAGAGTGACATGAGAAAGGGCAACCCATAAAGCAAACAGTTGTTTACTGGCAATTGTAATTGCCAAAAGGATGGGTTTACAGTGGATCTCGAGGTTCAAATTTAACTGTTAAAGAACTTGGTTAGCAAAAGCAAGGGTCTTTTGTCGTTGTTCACTGTGGAAATAATATTGCATCTAGAGTAGACATGTGTGTGTGTACACGTGCATGTGTATGAAATTACATTGATGAGGTGATATCCAGTTATTCATAGATACACTCATGTACACATATATATGATCGCATGTGCCTTATTTCACTTGGCACCTGTTATAAACTTATTTTTTCTTATATTCTTATATATGAGTACATGTATCTATGATTAGTTTACCAATGAATATGACTTTTATTATTAAAAAAAGTTGTCATTATAATTGCTAATGCCATTAATAAAAGCGAGATGACTACAGTAATCTGCTATTCTTGCCATTAAGTTTTTACATTGGTGTTTTTTCAGTAGCCATCCTAGGAAGATGGAGTTGGTTGGATTCTTGTAGTTGTCAGTGGTGATGTGACCCTGCAGCAGGTTCAGATTGTGTGGCCACATCTGTAATACTTGCAACTTCTCAGTTCATTGCTCTTTTTTCTGCCTCTCCCCTTAGAGCTAGTCTCTGCAGTGAACATGGGATTCTCCTTTTCATATTTTCCAGAAATGAATTCCTGGGTTTGCTAGGTGAGGGGGGAGAAGGGGAGGAGGGGAGGTAAAGAGGCTGCTGTTGGGAAGAGCTAAGTGGAGACAAGACTGGGCCCACATGAGGATGACAATGCCCGCAAGAGTCTAGGCCTTGTGGGTTAGAGCCCAGGAGCGAGACCCCCCCCCACTCCACACACCCCCAGAAGAAGACAAGGCGGGGTGGAGTTGGGAGGAGTCTGAGCCCACTTCACCATGTCTAATTTCATCAGTGAGGCTGGGAGCAGGTGATGGGGGAGGCACCTGCACGGTCCAGGGTGGGGCAAGGAGGCCAGAGGGGCCAGGTTGGCTGGCAGAGCCGAGCGGCAGGAACCAGCCCGAGGTGTGTCTGAGAGAAGCCAGGTGGGCTGGGAACAGTAGAGGCCTGGGTATGAATAGCAGAGTGGGAAGCTGGGCCCAGGGGAAGTGGGTGAGAGGCGTGGGCTGTGGGATGGGGGAGAGGCACGGAGCGGGTGAGCAGAGCGGCTCCAGGACCCACCGCTTGTGCCACAGGCAAGGCAGAAGGGGGCAGCCTTTCCTGACGGCGCTGTGTCTGTGGGGCTCCCGGGGTCGTGGGTCAGCACCGGCCTCCCCTCTCACCTTGCACCCTGCTCTGGCCGACTTTGGAAAGTGAGAAGGGAGGGGAGCACCTGGGCCCCCGTCAAGTCCAAATTTTGATACGTATTAGGCAAAGCTGATTTGAAAGTTACGAGGAGAGGTGGGGAATGGATTTCTGTTTTGATCATTTATAGCCTCCTTCTTCTAAAAATAAAGTGGCTTTCAAAAATACATGTAATACTATAAGAAATAATAAATAAGTGAGAATATTAGTAATAGAGGTGATACTGTTGGGAAAAATAATGGACGTCTTGAGGCGTTACAAGAGGTAGGTCACAAACGTGGCTTTCGGATTTCCAGCACACAGAGGAAAGAGGCAGGCAGAAGAGGTGGCCTGCGCTACAGTGTCCATCAGATTAGCAAATGAAGCAAAACAAAAGCAGCGACTTATAAGATGTTATAAAATACTGAGCAATGTCCATGACAATGTCCTTTCATAAATAAATTTATTAGGCCTGCTCACGTCATTCAAAACAGCCTGTCCAGGGAATAAAACAATGTGGTCCAAGTAACCAACTCTGGGACACCTGGCTTAACTAAGCGATAGCTTCTATCTAGCACAGGACTCACACACCCAAATGCATCCAGGGTCCTGGCATATGAGTAGGTATATGAATGGGGCTGGAGTGGAGGCCTGGATGACCCAGAGAGGGCATGATACATCTAAAAGGCATTTACACTTCATAACAAAAAACGCTGTACTGGTTTAATAAGACACTGCAGGCCAGACCACCCCACTGGAACTCTGATCTAGAGGAATGTGTGGACATCATCTATGGACTCTTTCTTAAAAATTGTTTCTCTCAGTTGAGCTTTTGGCAGATATTGAACAGCAGTGAGTTAATGGATCGTATTCTTTGACAGGTACCTGGTCTGCAGGTAACCCATGTTGCCAGTTAATCATGCGGCCATATGTTTTACCCGTTGGACAGACTGGGGGGAGGTGAAGCCATTTGTCTTTTAAGCCGATGGCTTTGGGAATCCAGAGGCAAGGGGAGCGGCCAACTCCACCGTGGCCTTTGGTCTCCAGGCACCATTCTGGGGGCACCAAGAGAGAAGTAGGTCAACGTTTTGGGCACACTGTGCTTATAACTTAGGTGGTAAAATGGGAATTACATATGAAAAATATGATTTAGGAGTTTTGATTATGGCCATATTTTGAATATTTGTGCAGGTAAAGGGGAGGCCATTGACAAGGATAATCAAAATCATGTTCTAGAGTGTTTCAGAGAAGCAAGGAAAATGCTTTAAATTTGGATTATAGTACTCGAGGATGGCGTGAGGTCTTTTCTGGAGTCTTTAACAGTGGGATAGTTTAACAACTGGGCAGTCTCTTTGCAGTTATATATATGCACACATACAGGCACACATGCACACACTAGTGCACGTACACATATACTTAATCTGGAGTTCTGTTCCCATCCTACGGTATTGTGGTTTGGTTCCGAGAGCTCTTGGACCGACCTCTCCTTCAGGGTGAGTGCATGCAGTACATGAAATGCTAGGGTGCTGTGTAGTTCTCCGTGATACAGCGCCCTCAAGATCTAAATCTCCAAGCAGGAGAAAAGGCAGCCTGCTAATTTATTTCCTAGTACAGTGTGATCCCATTATATGCGAATTGAATTATGCAAATTTCAACTAATGACACATAAATAATAATAAAAGCTTCACATTATATGGAAAATTTCAACAGACACATTCCCCCAAGTTATGCATCAAGCCATCTCATATTTTCAAAGCCAGCAGGTCAACTGAATTATAAAAATGCTTTGTTACCCAATGTCATTACCTTTTCTTTTAAAGAGAAATACCTACTAACCCTTGGCAATATTATGTGAACTCTTGTTGTTTATAGAACTTTTTCATGGATTTTGGTGACATTTGTGTTATTATTTTAAAATTAACTTTATAATTTAAACCTTTATTATAGCTTTCAAAATACCCCAGTATGCTAATACTGGTACTGAAAAACATCCTGAAAATCTGTAACTTTGGAACAGAAATGTGATAAAACACTATGATATGCCATGCTGTCAATTTATGAGGTACAACTGAGAAATATTAGAGATAATGCTGATATTAAAAAGCACCAGTAAAGCAAAAATACAGCACAACGGCTGCAGATTTATGCATTCTGAGGATGCGTTTCCCCATACTCTACCCCCAGACTAGGGGATAATCAGTCTTGAGTTACGTAAGTTCTTTAGGAACACATCTCATGAATCAAACACAGCCATGCCTTTTATGAATCCCTGTTATCCAGGCTTGGAAAAGATTGTTTAGGTTGAAAAACACACATAGCAGGATACTTATTTGTCTGACACTGAGGAGAAAATCTTTAAGGGGTTAGAAGAAGTAAATTTTCCTTCTTCTTTAAAACGTGTCCGTAGATATTTAGTGAATTATTTTACGCACACCACCCTGCTTTGTTTGTTGTAGGGAAGCAGAACATTGCTTGCACTTCTTTACAGATGGAGAAAGGAGGACGGTCACTTGCTGGTTGTAGCTTTGCTCTAAACACATTCAGAGTCCTT
The DNA here is from genome assembly GCF_965194805.1 of Balaenoptera borealis. Lineage (NCBI taxonomy): Eukaryota > Metazoa > Chordata > Mammalia > Artiodactyla > Balaenopteridae > Balaenoptera > Balaenoptera borealis. The sequence goes on along the minus strand of NC_138873.1, from coordinate 24,979,930 downwards.
TGGTTTTGACATCAGGTAATATAAAGTGATAAAGCTTTTAATAATAATTGCTTATGTTTAAGTGGTGCTCATTATGTGCTGGACACTGTTCAGACTGCCTTCACACCTCCTTTGGTTTTCACGGCAACCCTTTCAGGTAGGTGCTCACTCTCATTTCTGCCGTTTTAACAGGTGAGAAGATAGAAGCGCAGGGAGGTTAAGTGACTAGTCCAGGGTCTTAAAACTACTAAGTTTGGAGCTGAGAGTCAGTGCAGGCTGGCTGGCTGGCTCCGGAGTCCGTACCCTCAGTCACCACGCTCTGGCCTCTCAGGAAGCTCAGCGATGAGGATCCTCTGGTCAGAACCGTCATAGCCCGAGGGGAACTTGCTCTGCAAACAAGGGGATGTGTTCCCACGTAAGAAGAATTACTGTACGGAACAGATCCCTGTCGTAAAATAGTTGTTCAGAAACCCTAAAGTTTGCCCTTGGTACCTGGATGCTGAAGGAGGGTAGAATAGATCATGGTAAGTCTGAGGAAGTGAGGGTGAGGGCCAGGCTCTGCCCCAGAGAGAATTCTGTGCTGAGTCTAGAAGGCCTGCTGCGACTCAGGGGCGGAGCAGTGGGCTGTGCTCCCCAGTGGCCACCTTCCTCCCCTCTCCCTCCTCCAGCACCCAGTCACTGCAGAGTCCTAAATCCGACCGGGCCGTACTTGCCTTCAACGAGACGTTTGTTAGGCACGATACAATCTTCACGGTAGTGGGTTTACAAGGATGAAAATGACCGAGTCCCTACCTTAGGCTTTGTCTAGAAAGCCTCATGTGACTTCAGAAGCCCCTCCTCGCCCCTCCACCCCGCCGAACTCCCCATCTTCTTGTGATGCCTGAAACTATTTTAAGAGTGGTGAAAACAGTAAATTTCACAATTAAGAAGCTGAAAATGGCAGTGTCTGGTTTGGGGGGTTCCTGTTAGCATGAATGAGTTTGTCAAGAGCTTTGGGTTTGTTGGGCAGCCAGTGTAAATGACTACAGTCAGGTCCTTCCCTTTTACTAGGTGGGGGAGGACCGAGGCCTGAGTGGGGAGGAAGGATACAGGATGAGAAAGAGAGTGACAGACTTTGCCCAAGTGACGTCAGCCTCATTATCTTACTGTCCAGAGTTGAAACTACTTGAGATTTTTGCCTAGAATGAGGTGAGCCGTGATTATTTTCACTTGGGCAGGGAGAAATAGAAGCTGATTACGGAATATTTGACAGTGAAGCCGTAGAAACAGGTACTGGAGTGTTCCTATACATTTTTTTAAAACCATGCTGACTTTGTATAAAGGAACCTTTTCTCATTTTGCTTGTTGGTCAAGCTGTCACAGCTCAGACTAATGTCCCAGGGGAGGTGTGTAACACAGGCCCTCACTGAATGTGGGATTCCCTTCTTTCCACTTCCCCCTTAAAGGTTTGGTTGTATCAGGTGTTTGTATTCCATTTATACCTTTGTGGGACTGCTATTCTTAAGAGCTAGGGATTTTGTAAATTTAGAAACAGCTTTCAGGAAACAATCAAATACATTTCTATAATATGGCTAATTTGTTATAGGTGTGGTTTTTGAATGCCACCAGTCCTGTTTTTTACAGTTAAAAAAATGTTTCCTATATGTTTCAGTAAATTGTAAGACTTAGGAATTTGAAAAAGAGGCATGACATTATTCATTTACTTACTTTCTAAACACCTAGTGTGTGAAATGTGAAAATACTTTTAAAAGAAATGTCAAGTCCGTCTCAGCATTTAAAATTTAAAATTTGGGTATCGTGAATGCAAGGGTACTGCTAGGTCATTCTTTAAATTTGATTTCCTTAGTCCTGGGTTAATATCACTTTGGTGATTGCCATTACATTACAGAGTCACTGCCTTTGAGGCTGTTCCTCTGAAGGATTAAAGATAAAAGCAACTGAACTTTGTTTAATTGACTGATTAACATTTTAAGATACTAAAGGTGTCTACATTTCAGGTGACTACAGTTAATTTACCCAGTATACATACCACTCTTCTACTTCTTTGCAGTGTGCTTCCCTACACTAGTCTTTCTGCCTAGGGTTACAGCCCTCTCTCTCCCTTCTGCTCTGCTTGTCATGTGTGGGTTTCATGTGCCAGTGTCTTTCCAATGCACCTTTATTCAGCACTGGATGTGTGCAAGGCATGAGCCCAGTGGTGCCAGGAGCATAAAGCTGAGTAATAGGCATCCTTTCCTGAGTCATCACCCGGTGGGGACCAACCACAGTGGGGACTCAAGTAAGGTTCAGTCCAGAACCTTCCTGGGGGTGGGGAGATCAGGATGCAAGGGAAGAGGGGAGTCCTGGCATCTAGAGATGGGCCTTGAAGAATGGGAGGAAGGGGAAGAAGTTTACTACGTGCCAGTCCCTGCTCTCAGCACCACCTGTGTATCAGTATATTTCATCCTTTTAAGAGCCATATAAGGTACGTTCAGTTGTTATCTGCATTTTATACAGAGGAAGCTGACACACAGAGAAGTAAAGTAACTTGTTCACGAGCACACAGCTCATCAGTGGTACTGCTGGGGTTCTAAGTGAGGTAGTCTGGTTGCAGAGTCCATGCTGTGAATTGCTACACTGGACGGTTGGGGTTTGGAGAAGTGAAGATTAAGCATTGTGACACCCGGGAGGTAGATGGGGAAGCCACGGTGATCATGGGGGTAGACAGTTCGGTTTGGGCCATTTTGCTAAGTTCCTGGAATCCGACACTGAAGGGGATGATTGTAACATAGCCATAGGCTTTGTGGGTCCCATCATCTCTGCCGCTTCGTTTGGTGGCATGTTGTATTACATGAGGCAAGTCTGTCTTCTTTTCTCTGTGACATTCAGGATAACCTAAATCCCGTGATAGTGTTTCGAGGGCCCTTTTGGAGCTACCATCTGAACTTGTTGGTTCAGAGCTCCGTCATATTTCCTAGTTCACTGGAGTGATTCATTTTTTTTGTTTGTTTTTATAAAGTGAATGGTGTGGGTTTTTAAAAAAATTTCATTTTATTTATTTTATTTTTGGCTGCACTGGGTCTTTGTTGCTGTGCACGGGCTTTTCTCTAGTTGTGGCGAGCGGGGGCTACTCTTCGTTGCGGTGCTCGGGCTTCTCATTGCGGTGGCTTCTCTTGTTGCGGAGCGCAGGCTCTAGGCGCACGGGCTCAGTAGTTATGGCGCACGGGCTTAGTTGCTCCACAGCATGTGGGATCTTCCCGGACCAGGGCTCGAACCCATGTTCCCTGCATTGGCAGGCGGAATCTTAACTGCTGCGCCACCAGGGAAGCCCCAGGAGTGATTCATTTTTAAAAGAACCCTGAAACTGCCTTTCGTTACACCCACGTCTCAGGAAGACCTCATACTACACTGTTACAAGTACTGACATACGGCTAATTGCACTGTGAAGGATTTGGACTTTTTGAAGCTTACTGGTATGTTTTTCAGCAGATAACGGATAATCAGAAAATAAATTCCCTTGGTACAACATCACACCAGAAGAAAATGGTGAATGTTTTCAAACCCTGTCTGGTGTTATTCCAGTAGTAGAAATCTCCACACCAGAAACCCCGTACCTTTGGCGTGAATGGGCTAAGGTGGGATGGTAGCTTTGATCTCACACTTGGCCGTGGGTTGGAATCCCACAGCCCGCTAGCTGACTTTCTCTCTCTCCCTCTCTCTGTGTTTCTCCCCAGAAGCCCCTTGTGCCACACCGCTGATCTGCAGCTTCGGGAGGCCGGTCGACCTGGAGAAGGACGACTACCAGAAGGTGGTGTGCAACAACGAGCACTGCCCTCACAGCACCTGGATGCACCTGCAGTGCTTCTACGCGTGGGAGAGCAGCATCCTGGTGCAGTTCAACTGCATCGGCCGGGCCCGCAGCTGGAACGAGAAGCAGTGCCGCCAGAACATGTGGACCAAGAAGGGCTACGACCTGGCCTTCCGCTTCTGCTCCTGCCGCTGCGGCCAGGGCCACTTGAAGAAGGACACGGACTGGTACCAGGTGAAGCGGATGCAGGATGAGAAAAAGAAGAAGTCGGGGTCGGAGAGGAACACCGGGAGGCCCCCCGGTGAGGCGGTGGAGGAGGCCAAGAAGTGCCGGCCGCCCACTAAGCCCCAGAAAGGCCTGAGCCACGACCTGCCCCGCCGGCACTCCATGGACCGGCAGAACTCCCAGGAGAAGGGCGGGGGCGCCGCAGCCTACGGGGCGCGCTCCCCCTGCGGCTCCCCGGGCCAGTCCCCGCCCACCGGCTACTCCATCCTCTCCCCCGCCCACTTCAGCGGCCCCCGCTCCTCCAGGTACCTCGGGGAGTTCCTGAAGAACGCCATCCACCTGGAACCTCACAAAAAGGCCCTGGCGGGGGGCCACGTGTTCCGAAACGCCCACTTTGACTACAGTCCGGCCGGGTTGTCAGTTCACAGGGGGGGCCACTTCGACGCGCCCGTGCAGTTCCTGCGGCGCCTGGACCTGTCCGAGCTCCTCACGCACATCCCCCGGCACAAGCTGAACACTTTCCACGTGCGGGTGGAGGACGACGCCCAGATGGGCCAGGGCGAGGATCTGCGGAAGTTCATCCTCGCGGCCCTCAGCGCCAGCCACAGGAACGTGGTGAACTGCGCCCTGTGCCACCGGGCGCTCCCGGTGTTCGAGCAGTTCCCGCTGGTGGACGGAACTCTGTTCTTAAGCCCCTCGAGGCACGATGAGATCGAATACGATGTTCCCTGTCACCTTCAAGGTACAGGTGTTCACTCACCTTGCCTGTTTTCTGTTTGTGAGAAGTGAAAAGCCAACAAGAAGGGATGGCTCTGTTCGGGCTTAATTTTAACCGATGATGTGTTTTTGTTCTAGTCAGGAGCTAGCTAACTTTTGAATATTTCAGCCCTGCCCAGTGAGGTGGTGGAGGTGGTGTCCTTTCCTCTGATGTCACACTATACCGAGTACAGTGGTCCTGGTGGGTAATTTTATGTTTCTGACTTGCTGTAATTTGAAGAGAGGATTCAGGTGTATAGTTTTTCGTAATTGGGAGGAACTTTAGAGAAGGAATTGCATAAAAATGTTTCACTTGCTATAAAATAGTTGCCTTTGAAACCTATGTTAATGTGCCCAGCAAGCTGTGTATTCTCTTTGATCCTTGTAAACGTAACACAGTGAGGGAAAGGTCAATGTGTTTTTAGATTAGTTGAATTAATCTTGAAATGTATGAAAGGTGAGACTTTCCTGATAGCAGCAAAAGGAAAATGAAAGCTCAGATATTACCCTGGTGGTGAGGCGTGGGGAGCTTCTTATTATTAGTGCTGTGGATGACATACAAAGACTGGGACATTTCAGCCAGAAAATGAATAACAGGGGGTGGGTCGGTTGACAGAGAAATCTGTCAATTCATGTAAAACTACTGAATTTATATAAATAGGGGATCCGTGACATATAACCCGTTTATAACTTTAAAAGTGTGCTTAAAAAAGCCTATAGTAAAAATGATATATCCCCACCTATCTTCTTCCCACCCACCCCTGCTGTCTCACTTCTCAGAGTGAGACACTTTCAAATCTTAACTGATTCGTCAGGTTTTTACCATCATAATTTTAAAACTGCTATCTTCATTCTCCGATTTTAGATATTACCTCTAGATTTACTTTTAAGGTGGATGATGGTTCATGCTTTCTTGCATCTTCCCCTTTCTCTCAGGATAATCCATCACAATTCTTAGTTAAATCCTTAATGATTTTGTTATTATGAGTATATAAATATTTAGTGCTGAGCCAAGAAGTATAGATGTAGTTCCTATTTAGAGAACTGTATGTTCTGGGACTCCTTTTGTTTTTATCAAAGTTAATAATTGCTTCACATTTTCATTTGCTTAGCCTTTTTTTTGAAGCTTTGGCTGGTGGTTCTAACTCTCCAGCAGCTCTACAAACCACCCTTCAAAAACATGTCCACATACCTGTCAAACGTTTTTTTTTTTTAAACATCTTTATTGGAGTATAATTGCTTTACAATGGTGTGTTAGTTTCTGCTTTATAACAAAGTGAATCAGTTATACATATACGTATGTTCCCATATCTCTTCCCTCTTGCATCTCCCTCCCTCCCACCCCTCTAGGTGGTCACAAAGCACCGAGCTGATCTCCCTGTGCTATGCGGCTGCTTCCCACTAGCTATCTATTTTACATTTGGTAGTGTATATATGTCCATGCCACTCTCTCACCCTGTCACATCTTACCCCCCCCCCCATATCCTCAAGTCCATTCTCTAGTAGGTCTGTGTCTTTATTCCCGTCTTGCCACTAGGTTCTTCATGACCTTTTTTTTTTTTCCCTTAGATTCCATATATATGTGTTAGCATACTGTATTTGTTTTTCTCTTTCTGACTTACTTCACTCTGTATGACAGACTCTAACTCCATCCACCTCACTACAAATACCTCCATTTCATTTCTTTTTATGGCTGAGTAATATTCCATTGTGTATATGTGCCACATCTTCTTTATCCATTCATCCGATGATGGACACTTAGGTTGCTTCTATGTCCTGGCTATTGTAAATAGAGCTGCAATAAATGTCAAACAATTTTATGAATTTTTTTCTAGAAATTTCCTTCATGGAGGCTTTCATCTTCCTACTCCTGTCTGTCCTGCTGCACTTAATGCCTGCTGTACTACATAGCTGTCCTTCTAGGAATTCTTTCATCTCTTTCCTATTTTTTATCTTCTGTTTCTTAGATCCCATACTTTGTTTTTTCTTGGTAAATTTCCTCAGTTTGTTAAGAAGCATCCCCTAGGAGCTTTCTGAGAAAGGAAGCATGGGAATGGATGTTTTGAGATTTTGAAAGTCTAGTAGTATCTTGATTCTATCTTCACACTTCCAAGTTATAATTATTTTCCCTTTGGAATAGTTTTCCCTTTGGAATATTTTCCCATAGTCTTCCAAGTTATAATTATTTTCCCTTTAGAATTTTGAAGGCATTACTTCACTGTCTCCTGTCTTCCAATGTTGCTACTGAGAAATCTAATATTATTCTTATTCCTGGCCCTTTATTTCCCCTTCCCATCCTCCAAAGGTTTTTAGATTTTCTCTAGTATTCTGAAGTTTCACCATGATGTCTTTTTTTCCATTTGTTGGGCAGGATGCTTTCTTGGCTTTTTGATTTTGTAAACTTATAGTCTTCAATTTGGGGAAATTTTCTTTTGATTTATTTCTTTGATGATTTCCTCCCATTTTCATTTTCTTTCTTTCTTTCTTTCTTTCTTTCTTCCTTCCTTCCCTCCCTCCCTCCTTTCTTTCTTTCTTTCTTTCTTTCTTTCTTTCTTTCTTTCTTTCTTTCTTTCTTTCTTTCTTTCTTTCGTTCTTTCCTTCTTTCTTTCTTTCTTTCTTTCTTTCTTCTCTGTAGAACAGTTAATCAGATGTTGGACCTCTTAGATTGATCCTTTTTTTGAGGAGGGGGGAGATCCTTTATTATGTATATTTTTGGCCCTGTTCATCTCTTCATCTTTATACTGCTTTCTGGAAGATTTCTCTGATTTTATATTCCAGTATTTTTACTGAGTTTAAGATTTTCTGTTGTCTATTATATTTGTAATTTCCAAAAGTTCTTTTTAATAGCATCCTGTTCTTGTTTCATGCATGCTATTTCTGTTTCATCTTTCTCAGCAGGGAAAGGGAGCTGAATTTGCGAGGAGTGTTCTCATTCATTTTCTAGAGTTTTGCCTACCGTCCTGTGTCTTTTAGCCTTCGTTATAGGGCAAGCCACTCTAAAACTTAGTGGTGTAAAACAGTGATGGTTTATAATTTCTCGCAATTCTATGAGTTGGTTGGTTAGGATGGCCTCTCACACATGTCTAGCAGTTGGCAGTCTGGTTGGCCTTGGGAACCTCAGCTAGAATGGCTTATCCCTGTTTATATATCCTTTCATCTGCCGGTAGACTAGCCTGGACTTTTTCACATGGTGTTCTCAGGATAGCATTAAAGATGGTGAGAATGGAGCTGCATGGCCTCTCTCTCTTGAGGCTTAAGCTTGGGACCGAGTAACATCACTTCCATCACATTCTATTCCTCAAAAAAATAAGTTGTAAGGCTATCCCAGATTCAGGGGATGATTCAACAGACTCTGCTTCTTGATGAAAAAAGTTGTATAGTTGTATAGTTCTAATGTGTGGTTATTTAGTAATTTGTTATACCCCGCTCTTTCCCTTTCAGCACCTCATCTCAACCTCCCCTGTGCTTCTTGTCCAGTTTCAGAGCTAAACCATTTATTATTTCTCCATCTAATTTCTGATCTCATATTCAGGGTTGCAAGCACCTCACAGTTTCATGGAAGATAGAATTTGTATTTTGTTCCTTGTACTTTATACTGTGTGGGGATAATTTTAGGGGGAAGTAGATGGAAACATCTTCACTTCACCATTTTATGACTGGAAATAATTCTTTATGAAGATGAATGAGGGTACAGGGGTACAGGGTACATGAGAGGAGAGTTGTCCTTTTTCTATTCATGATGGATAAATCCTTTTCATTTAATCTGTTCACCAACCAATCAAACTTATGAATTGCATACTTGTCCTGGGTACTATCAGTCCTTGCCACTCATCAGTCTATAATCTTAGGATATAAGATACATTTACAAAAGTGTAACTAACTTTACCAGGCCTAAGGCACTAGTACCACCTTTGGAACTGGTATCACCTGGATATTATGTACGTGAAGCAACCTATCATTTCCAAAGAGGAAGGGGACACTTTGGCCTGGGTAGTCAAAGGAGGTAATGTGAAGGCAGATGTCAAGAGGGGCATTGGACTTTGATAAGTACACGGTCTAACTACACTGGGGGTTTGTTGATAAGGAGTAATGTAAGCAAAGGAATAGTTGTTCATAAAAAGGTCAGGAGACAGTGAGAGAACCGAAGAGCACCATCTGGTTGGAGCAGAGGTTCTAGAGTAGGAAATGAGTAAGGTAGGTGGAGAACAGATTGTGGGTGTCCTTTCAAGCCATAACAGAGAGCTTTGCCATATTGATGAAGGGTTTAACAATTTTTTTTTTTAAATTTATTTATTTATTTATTCATGGCTGTGCTGGGTCTTCATTTCTGTGCGAGGGCTTTCTCCAGTTGCGGCAAGCGGGGGCCACTCTTCATCGCGGTGCGCGGGCCTCTCACCATCGCGGCCTCTCTTGTTGCAGAGCACAGGCTCCAGACGCACAGGCTCAGCAATTGTGGCTCACTGGCCCAGTTGCTCCGCGGCATGTGGGATCTTCCCAGACCAGGGCTCGAACCCGTGTCCCCTGCATTGGCAGGCAGACTCTCAACCACTGCGCCACCAGGGAAGCCCAACAATTTTTTTTTTTAAAGCCAACGGTTGCTTGGGGGAAAAGTTGTTTGAAAGGGGTGGAAGCTATACAGTTGAAACTTAAATCTGTATTCTAGATGCAAGGAGAAGAGAGACAGCTGGGTGGTGATGGTGGGGATTGAAAGGTGGGAACAGCTGTAAGAGATTATATTAAAGGAAAGATCACAGCTTTGGAGACAGCTTTACTGTACGGGATAAAGATGTGTCCTTGTTGGCTCACTTTGGCTCTAGACCAGGTAAACGGTATTGTCACGAACAGGAGTAGAGAATGTTGAGGAAGGGACCTGATCTTAGAGGAAAGAAGGTGGGGTACTTGTGTGTATTGGGTTTGAAGAGATGTTGGGACTTTTGTGTGGAGGTGTCTTTCACAGGCGCTATTAGAAATAAACATTTAGGATGAACACTGAAGCTTATTTTATAAAATTAGTGGCTAAAAGAGTGGAAGAGGCCTTGAATGGGGAGAAAAGAGAAAGAAAAGGAGGAGTATATGACAGAGCCCAGGACCAGATCTTAAGGGTACCCATCAGAGTGGATGGAGAAAGGTAAAAATTAGACAGGCCTAAGAATTCTGTGTATGTGTGTGTGTGTGTGTACACACCTAAGTACATACACACATTATCCAAATAGATAATGGATGCGTTAGGTGTGCACTACAGAAGTCTTGAGAAGTTTAACTGTTGATGATAAAGTCTGAGAATCTGGTTGTTGTATCAGCACCAGACAAGTCAATGCCATAAGTGGGGCCTTGTCGTATGTCCATGTTTTTATTGCCACATCTCGAAGTCCATGCCATCTTTTTTTATAACAAGCCAGTGCCAATAATTTCTTCCATCACGGAGTTCCAACCATGTATTCCTTAAAGCATTTTCAGTTCCAGTAGGAAGGCACGTTCCAGGCCACAGGATTCCAGGCTGCAGTTGATTATACGCTGCTGAAATAATGTGTAATTTCCAGTGGTGGACCGTGTGGCTTGTCATTCCCTTGCCCTGGGCCCTTTCCCCCTCAGTGCCCTCCCCAGCCTCCAGCTCCAGCCTCTCCTCCCTGATTTTTCCAGAAGAAGATGTTTTTGTTTGGTTTTAATAATCTATTAAGGTTGATTGAGTTAGGAATTTCTTTTGGTACAATAGTTCTTTACCACTTAGAACCATTGGTAATTATTCTCTCAGAAATCTGCTTTTTGTTTGAACTCACAACCCTAGAATTTAGAAATTTTAAATTCTTAGTATTTAGGACAATATATAATAGTAACTGAAACAAATTCCCAGCCAGGAATTCCCGTGATGTAGCCTGGAGATTAAGAGTCAGACAAGTCTGGACTTTGCTATTTATTATCTTTTTGAACTCGGGCAAGCTATTCCAGCTCTCTAAGCTTCAGTTCCTCCTATCTGAAGTGGGAATAACAGTAACGCCTACTTTAGAGGGTCGTTGTGAGGGTTAAATGAAATGATTCACATAGCCTCCTAGCAGAGTGTCAGATCCTTGGTAAGCACTCAGTGAAAGTTCCCTGTCAACTTCATCATCATGGTCATTGCTACCAACATGTGACTTCTCTGTCTGTCCCTGTCCCCACCCTTCCTAGCAGCCACCTTGATGTCTTTGAATGTTTGAGATCTGCAGTGTTTGAGAACTCCGTCTAGGATGGAGATTGGAAATGAAGCCTTTTCCAGTGGCTGCTAGATATTGAACTGACATCCTGAAATGCCCCAGGCCACTCTGAGTGTGAGATTGTTTTATTTTCAGTGCCCTACAGCAGAGGTGGGCAGTATTGCAGGAAGCTCTTGTCACCCTTCCCATTTTTTGGCATAGAGGCCTCCAAGGTTATAACGTCTTCGGCTGTTAATATATCCCATCCATTCATGTAACATACAATTATGGAGTGCTTTCTGCGTTCCAGATATTGTGCAAGACACTGAACCTTCAAGGAGGGCATAGTTCCTGCCCTCAAGGAGGGGGAGAGAGAGTCTTGTAAGTGAATCAAATGAAAGGTTTCCCTATAAGTACTGTATACCCCTTTCTAATGGGTAAGGAGCAGGCTGGTCCTTAACCACTGAAAATACGAAGAGCATGGTCTGGCTGATGGCAACCAGCAGCACATTCTGAATAAGAAGTCACTCAGGAGTATGTGTTCTGCTGCTGGTAGTTTTTTAGCACAGTGGAACCCCCGATCCCCACATAGAGAGCAGAATTATTGTTGTTACACATTGCCCAGACAGATGCTGGACATTCCCGCTCTTCCCCGATTTGAGCCTGAACCCTTCCATATCAACTAGGGTGACATCTTTCCTTTACAAGCATTAGATATTGATAAATAGTGGAGGAATGGGCTTATGACTTTCAAGAGCCCAGTAAATAACAAGACATTGAACTCCTTTGGAAAAAAAAAAAGCACAACTAAGATATAATTCTGGTTCCTAAATTGGATGTGGTGATGGATGAGCAATTTTGGAGACAAGAACAGTTAACATAGTAATTTTGACTATGGTATAATTCTGGGCTACCAATACCAAGACAGACTTTGGACTTTTTCATGATGGGACTTGTTGATGGATGAGAGCCCATGAACACAGACCAACATTGCTGGTTCAGCCTCCATAATCCACAGTAGATCTCTGAGCAGGAAGTCCTGCATGATCACAGGCTGCTTTTGAGCATCTGTGGCTTGGTCATTTTGAGTTTGGATGTCCGTATTATAAACCTGGCAGCACTTTTCGGAAAAATGAATTGAAGCCGGTATTTAATAAGATTGAACTTAAAGTATGTGTCCCATTGACAATAGTTAGTAATCCATCATTATTGTAAAAGGACAACTTGGGGATATATGATAAATATCATCTATTTCGCTTTTTATATTTATTCAAATGATAAAGTTTTGCTTATAACTGATAGATGAGCCATTGTTTTAATCCCCTTTGGTGACAAAAGGTGATTTCTTGGCCAGCCACTCTCAGCATCGTGTCTTCTGTGTACAGGGAGGCTCATGCATCTGTACGCAGTGTGCGTGGACTGCCTGGAAGGGGTTCACAAGATCATCTGCATCAAGTGTAAGTCGCGGTGGGATGGCAGCTGGCACCAGCTGGGCACCATGTACACCTATGACATCCTGGCCGCCTCTCCATGTTGTCAGGTTGGTATTTACCCCACAGAGCGAGTAGTGGGTGCTATCAGGCTTCTGTCCCCAAGTGAATGCAGAGGAGTTAGAGGCAGCTCTGCGGTTACGTTGGAGGAGGTGGGAGGGTGTGGAGAACGTGCTTCAGGCGTGAGCAGCCATGGGGCTCCCCGAAGTCCAGCAGTGATGGTTGATTTACTGCAGCGTGGTGCTGCTGTTACTGGAATACTAGGCAGTCATTAAAAGGGATCTTGTAATTATGTGGGAAATATTTTCAGTATTTTAAGTCAAAAAAGCCGCCTTTAAATGGCAGAATAATATGCTTCCATTTGTAAAAAGTGAACATGGAAAGGAACCTGCTAGCCTATTACCAGAGGTTGTCTCTGGGCGGTGGGATGCTGAGTGGTTCCTTTAGTTTTCTTTTTGCTTACTTATATTTTTTAATGTTTTATATGATTAACGTAGTTTCTAGTAAGAAAAAGTTGTCATTTAAAAGGAAAGAAGAAAGTTTCACTTTCTTTAATAGACAGGATTTTCTTTTTGTTTCGTTTCTGTGCGACAGTGCAATTATCCAGGAACTGCCTGCCCTGTCAGGTGTTTGAGGTTGACTTGAAAGATTTGTAGTCCTTAAAGCTCTGCTAAGGAGGGGCATATTCTGATGCTAAGAAAGCATCTGAACTTTAGCTGTCATGAGGAAAAGAGGGAAGTATTAACATTGGAAAATGCCTTACATAAGTCCATAGAAACACAGGAGACAAAACAAAATCCTTGGAAGTATCTTGATTTATTTCCAAGTGCTTTGGAAAAGAAAACACTTGCTGTATAATTCTTTGATATTCATGGATTGGAGAGATATTTTCCTTCCCTCTTAAGTGGCTAAGTCTTTAATATAAATAACTGATAAACATTTCATTAGTTTTATTACACAGTTTTATATCTTTAGCATTATGGTTTGACTTTTATAAAGAGAATATCCTTACCATTAGCAGTTTATTCAGAAGATAAGCTGCGTTGGTTGAATTAAAAGGTTGGCACAGTTGGTGTTTCAGCTATGCTGTGTATGTACTAGTGATCTTAGAAGAGAAGTATGGTCGTGAGAGACCTGAATGGCCATCTGTAGCCTGTCGTTTGATTCCAGATAGGGTTGACTCCTTTTACGCTATTCTCATACATGGACCACATTTCCATTTAAAACTTAGCCTTGGAAGTGAGATATCATTGTCTTTTAGTTATTCACTGTAGCATTTTATAATACCCACTGTTCCTTGATGCCAGCTCTTGAAATGAGGGGAACAAAAGGAAGGGACTCCTCTCTCCCACACACACCAGACAGGGTTATCTTTTAAAGAAATAAGGAAGTGAAAGAATGTGTGGGCCTATAACTCATAGAGTGTTAGCACTGGAAAAGACTCTTATTTTCCACATACAGTGGAGGCCTAAACAATTAGAATGTTTCTCCCAGGTCTACCCGCACGTGTCCCAGCCATGGCCACAACCTCTGTCACTCCCAGTCTGGTGCTCTTTCTACTCCCACCACTGAAAGGCACTGGGGTTATTTCCTCATCTTCAGGGAGAAAAGCAGAATGGCATCCTGCCACACCCAGCCTGCTGTTCCTCACTGTATATTTCTTCCTTAAAACAATTTAAGCCCAAACACTTCTTTTCTGGCCCCTTACTGAAATGGAAAACAGGTTTGATTACTTTTGGCTTAAAAAAAATCAATTAACTATATTCACTGAGAAGGTACAAGTGTTAAACACTATTAAGGCATCAAGGAGTGTCTTCCAATAAGACTTCGAGGCCAAAATAAGCAGGAATTCATTATTAGAAAGGAATAATAGGTTAAAGAGACTGGTTAAAGAGAGAGGTTTGCTTAGAATCTCACTTTTAATATTGTTCAGAGAGATTAGTCAGTTAAAAGGGAGTTTATCTCAGGTTACAGAAAGGTAGTCCATGTAATGGCTAAGAGGGTAGGCTCTGGAGTAAGCTACTGTGGTTCAGATCTCAGCCTTTCTGCTTTATCACCATGTGCCTCAGTTCCATCATCTAAAATTCATGTACTACTACCTACCTACAGGAGCATTTCGAGGACAAAATGAGATTATACTTCTCTATTACCTTTTTAGAATGAGTCTGAATTGAAAGTCTGTTATAATTTCTGGTTATTCACTGAAGTCCTTGGACCTGTTGCTGAGAGCTTGGGTCTTGTGCTGTTAGAGGGAGGCTGGGGCATGAAGAAAGGTACAGTGTGCTTGCAGGTTCCAGAAGCCTCAGGGTAAGCGTGGCCCTTATTCCTGGATCCTCAATTTTACTGAAGTATTTCAGGGAAATTTTATTTTTACCCCAAAGAAAACAGAAATGTAGTAACGAGTAGAATGAAAACTGTCTATGGATTTTAAAAATAAACAAAAAAAGTCTTCAAAGAAATTTTATGCAGTTTGGATGAGGGAAGTTGGTTTCAGTCACTTCTTAAAATCCAGGGGGCAGAGATTTCCAATTGTTAGGGGAACTTTACCAGAGAAGTTTAGGCAGTACAAGTTGAGAATTTTCTTCCCACCAGTAGGAGTAATTACTAGCAGTGCTGCACGTTGGGAGAGAAGAGTCATTCATCTTTCAGGCTGATGGGTGAATATTTGAGTGTATATCTCATGCTTATCTGATGCTCTGCATACCCTGTTTTGGGTAAGAAAAGGGATGCTTTACTAAACTCTTGATCAGGTTCCCAGGTAGAGCAGTCTCACGTTTTGGTTGGTCTGACGTGGGCAGCGCTGTGAGGTGGAGGGGTACTGTGGCTCACGGCATCTTGTGTTCCCCCCCCAGGCCCGCCTGAACTGTAAGCATTGCGGGAAGCCAGTGATCGACGTGCGGATTGGGATGCAGTACTTCTCCGAGTACAGCAACGTCCAGCAGTGTCCACACTGTGGCAACCTGGACTACCATTTCGTGAAGCCATTTTCCTCCTTCAAAGTCCTCGAAGCTTATTGATGAAAGCTTTGCTTTAGTAATAGCTATTTTATTGACATTATTACTTTATTACATATCTTTTCTAGGGAAGCCTTCTGTGACATTCATTTCTTTTCTAATTGAAAGGAGAGTTCCTTTGTGTATGTGTGCCACTAAAAGGGGGGCTGCCCCTTGCCTTCTCTTGACTCCCAAGTGTTAGCCTGTGGTCACGACCAGAGCCCAGCCGGTACTCCTGTGAGCTTGGAGGAGCAGTTAACTATCACTAAGAGTCTCTCGGGCAGCTTTTAGGGTGGTGGGGAGGATGGGGTGAATTTAGGAAAGGGATTATGTGGTCATAAACTGAGAGCATGGTAGGAGTTGGGAAGAAACTCTTACTAAAATGTTAACTGTCTAAAGGCCCACTTTTAGATCTCCTCCGGGCCTTGGGAAAAACATGTGACAAGTGAATGTAATCTGTGCCTGGAGAGCTGCTGGTGTGTTTGTCCACCTTGGTTTGGCGTTCCGCAGTGCATGCTGGCCTGCAGTTTCCCCTCACTGACAGATCATTGGAAGGTGGACATGAGCCCTGATTCTATCCCTGTTGTAGTTTAACAGCCAGTTTTCATACTGAAAATAATATCCAAATTATAAGGCATATGAAAGTATATATTTTTAGGTAAGCTGACCTATAACAAAGAGAATATGCTAAATGAATTTGGAAATGATGCAGACTGACTCAAGAGGGCAAAAAGGCAGAACGCTGTCATTTGAACTGTGTCTTTGAAGTTGGTCAAACAAGCTCTTAAGGAGAATCCAAGAATAACATGATTTGAGCGGTACTGATTTATATGGGTTGCACTGTCGAAGTGCCATTTGATGTCAGATCCTTCACACAGGTAAATCTCACAGCCACAGACCCTAACTGGTGAGTTTCAGAACCAATTGCCACACTTGTCTTCCCCCCAAATTGCTTATGGCTGCATTTTACCCCTTTAATGCTGCGTTTCCCAAATCAAAGATTTTGCCCTAAGAAGAAAAGGAAAAAATTATTTGTGAGCCTTTGAGGAAAAGAATAATTTTAGTATTTCTTTTTAAAGTGTTTCATTTTGGAAAATCACTGATTATAATACATAACAATATGTTTGAAAATAGATTATTCTGAAGATCTCCATGATACCTTACCATTGGTGAAGAAGATGATAATTTACAGAACTTGATTGGTCAGAGCAATGAGCTTTCCAAAATCCCAGCCTTCTGTTTATTAGAGCTTTCTGATTTAAGTAGACTGACACCCCATACCTTTAGAGAACTGGAATTGGAATATAATTTCTCAAAAATGAATTTGATAATTTCAACTATAATACACATATATGCTAAAAGAATGTTGAAAATATGATCCTTTTATGGGTAGCTAAATTTGGGGTTATGTGAACATTTTCTATTATTTAGTTTATACCGTTTATTTTTTTCTCAGAAAAACAGTTTTTCCTCTCAGAAGTGTTTAGGCATCATTGCAAGTGAGTTTCAGCTCTGCTACATGGAATATTTGATGTTTTGTTTGAAAGAACACAGCTGACTGTGAGGGATTGACTAATATTCTTTATCTTTCGGTTTGCATGATTGTAATTCGGCTGACCACATCCAGTTTGATGTTTGATGATCTGAAGAATATCACAGT
Source organism: Balaenoptera borealis (assembly GCF_965194805.1). Lineage (NCBI taxonomy): Eukaryota > Metazoa > Chordata > Mammalia > Artiodactyla > Balaenopteridae > Balaenoptera > Balaenoptera borealis. Next base: position 24,962,870 of record NC_138873.1, on the reverse strand, counting down.
GAGGGGAAATGCTGAATGCCTGTAAGAAGCAGCAAATTGTCATTGGTCTCACAGTATTGGAGGCAGGGAAAAGAGGTCTATAGGACACATCCCTTGCAAATTTGTCTTTAATACACAAAGCTGTAACTGAACTAGCTGTTTCGCTCTTGATTCTCTCATGTACCCAGTTATAAAAATTGGTGAGTTTCTCTTGTCTTCAGAGTACCATTGGATTTTATTTCTGCATTTAAAATGAATAGTAAAATATTTGTAATGCTGTTCTTTAACCCACCAAAATTTCTGAAGAGAAACCTGCTTGTATTGTTGTTCTGAAGCTTCAAGTTTACATAGAGATCACATTCAGCAAGCTCCTCAGCCTAAAACTTCTGCACGTGTAGTGTCTGATGCATTCACTATTTTCTCCTTATATTGTTGTCTACTCCGAGAAATAAGTGTGAGGAAGTTTCACTGTAAGTGAGTAAAATTTGCTTTTGGCATTTATTTTGATGATTAAGTTAGGATTCTATGGATGCTGAATTGATATAAAAGGAGAGGCATAGGTATCATATCCGAGAGTATCTTTTGCCTTTAAGGCATTGCATTCTTGTCTAAAATGGAAAATTTGGCTGATTTGAGAATAAAATGTAATTGAGTATGCAACCATGTGAAGAATAAATTTTGGAATCTGCTGACCTTAATATTTTCTCCACACTTTCTCAAAGTACTTTGCTCTGAGTACCTTGATAGGAATTGGAATATATCAGAAAAGATGATTATTTTTGTTGTGGTTTGGATATTAAAGGATATTAGTCACCCAAGAGATCCACTTTCTGTTTTTCTGATAAATAGTGTTCAGTAACATGAACCTACTCGTAAGTGATTAATAAGTGATTTTTATCTACTTTAACTTGTTTTATTTTTAAGAGTTATACCTTGAACAAATAAAATTACCTGCTTTAGTTTAATGGGAAGACTGTTTCTGATCATCTCATCTTCTTCTCTTCAGGCCAGCTCAGTTCTTCACTCTCTTCTGGTTGCGCTTGAAGCAGTTGATATACTGGGTTTACACCTTAAAAGATAGACATCTGCTGTGAAGTTAGGGAGTGGGGTGAATTATCCCATTGTAGTTAAGAAAGAGCTTTCCCCAAACAGTCTTTAATTCCCAGTTTTTGTAAAAGAAGCTCATTCATTTTCTGAGTAAAAAGTATTTTCGAATCTGTCTGGGGGGAAATTAACTCATCAGGAAAATATTATTAGGTGTTTAAATCCTAAAACTAACAGATAAACTGATACGTAACTTATTAGATCACCCAAACTAACTTGCTGAAATCTTTTGTTTTGTCCTGTAAGATCAATGCTTAACATGCAGTCTCTCCTCCCGTGCCCAGGTCAGTAACTCCAGGTTGCTCTTCTCTTTAGTCTCATGGTAGCAGCTGTTGGGTAATTTTAGTCGGAGGTTGGGGAGGAGGTGAGGAGAAAGTGCTCTTGTTCAGTGTTTTGTTTCCTATAAAAGGATGCTGCCTAACCCAGCTCATCTCTGTGTCCTGTTGACTTTATTATTATTCCAGGTAATTGCAAGAAAATATAATGAATGGGCGTCATTAACACCAGCTCAAAAACATATTCTTATCAGTGAAGATTTCTTGTCAAATGTCTTGGATTGCACTTTTGTTGAGGGAAGACAGTGTAAATAGTTAAAGAATGTTGATAAAATTGAAACATTTGGTTATGGAATTGTGTGGTGTTAGAAGGTTTCTGTTTGTGAAATGTATGTATTAAAAATAATAAAATTTCAGAAACTAACATTGTATTCTCTCTTTAGTGTGTCACTTTATTTTTTGCTGGGATTCCAGGTTTTTGAACTTGGGATTGTTTGATAAGAAAAGATAGTAGAGAAGACATTCTGAGGGTTTGATCTCTATTCAGGTAGCCATTTCAAAGTCACTACTGCAGCTAATAAAAACTACGAACTTTTTATGCTGTTTGAAAGTGATGTACCACATGTAAATTCCCTTTGCAACAAAATAAGCATTCTGTATAACAAAGTTGGTTCCATGTGGATAATCCACAATTATTGTTCTGGTTATAGGGAATTCTATTGACTAAGTAGATAATCCTATTCTACAATTTGTTGTTGTTGCTTCTAGGCCTGTAACAATTTTCATAATGAAAAGACTGGATTATATCCTTCTTCATTATAAGAAAATGAGAACTGAGTTGCTGTTAAACTTCTTGCTGACTTGCACTGTGATCTAGTTAAGCTTATCTTTCAAATTTCCTCATCCCCTTCATTTCAGATATTATACTCAGCCAATGGATTGAAATCCACAGAGTCATAAGAACACAGGAAACGTGGGTGAAGAAAGAGTCTCCAGTGGATTCACAGCCTGTCTTACCATTATTTACTACAGACATCTGAGGCGTAAATTTTATTTCATTTAAAGCCATAATGACTTGGGATGTTACACTTGTGATAGTGTTATTTATATCAACAAAATTCCTTTGCAATTGAAAGGAAAATACAGTTCTTACTATAATAGAAAGAAAAAAACCAAAGTTAAACAGTGATTATTAAGAATTAAGTTTAATGGAAGAAAATCTTATTTGTTCTTAGTGGTTTCCATTTCTTTAAACCTTGCTTATATTGTTTTGACTTCAGTTTAGCAGCAATTAGATTGCTAATTATATAGGCTATTTCTCTAGTAAAGAGTTAAATTTTGGAAGAAAAAAAAGCTTTTCTTGAGCTTTTGTTCTTTTCATGTTCTTTCAGCTCTCTATACACAGGATAAATGTTATCTACTGAATGTGAAATATCTTTGAATATAGTAAAGTGTTGTATAGATGTACTAGAAATAATGTATTTTTAAAGAATACTTTTCTTCTAATGGCAGCCTTTAGCATTGTGATAATCACTTTATATAAGCTCGATTTGGTATTGCTAAGCCTCAGGGACAGCAAAAACATTGTAAAAATAAGCAAAGTACTTTGTCTCATGGTGTTCAGTAAAAACACTGATTACATTTGTCAGTGTCCAAATGGAATCTGCCCTTATAGCACTGTTTCCTGGTGATGGACACCATGCCAAGTGGTTCTGATACACTTGTTTGAAAGTTTAGATCATATCTTAAAGTCAAATTTGGAACTATCTAATTGCATTCCTCACAAGCCTCAAAGTATTATAGAAAACTCATAGCCATAAAGTCATAGAATTAGAGATACCAGAATTTAGAGCAGGGACTGTGGTTTTTGTCATATTCACATAGTGTGTGTGTGTGTGTGTGTATGTGTATATATATTTTTTTAATTGAAGTATAGTTGATTTATAGCATTATATTAGTTTCAGGTGTGCTTTATACTCCATTTAAAATTATTGTAAAATATTGGCTGTATTCCCTGTGCTATACCATATATCCTTGTAGTTTATATATTTTATACATAGTAGTTTGTACCTCTTAATCCCTTCCCCCATCTTGCCCCGCCCCCCTCCCTCTCCCCGCTGGTAACCACTAGTTTGTTCTCTGTTTTGTTACATTCATTTGTGTGTTTAAATCGTATTGACTATTGTACTCATTTTAGAGTTAAACTGAGGCCCAGAGAACTTAAATCTACATAAATAAGTCCGTGTAGTTCACGGCTGACTGGACATTAAGTCTGGATTCCTTCTCCTAGTCCTCAAAATGACATCAGTGGGTGGGTACTTTGTTTTTGGTTGAGAACTTTGGGTTTGTTTTTACAAGGCGCTGGATGTGAAAGGTACAGTAGCCCTTGCTTCAGCAGCCCAGGTGGAAGTAATTCTGAGAGGCCTTGCTGAGACCCTTGCATGAGGGTGACGAGCACATTTGAAAGCATCCCCTGTTTTTAGAAAGAAGAAAACAAATGGGAACACTTCTAACTTCTAAAAGGGAGAAATAATATTTGAAATTAATAGTTGTGTCTTTTACCTCATTTTTTGTGGCATTCATTTGTTGACTTCTGTTCCCTTTTGTTAAGATCAATCATTGCTTGAGGAGAACTGCGTCTGAGTGTAAGGTGACATTTTAACAGTCTACGCTAAGAATCCATCATTCTATTCACTTTGGGATCTGACTTTGAGATGTTTCTGGATTCAACCCCGTCAGGTGGTCGGATCTGACAGCTTTGGTCTACCCAATTGGGGCAGGGTTTTCCTTTTCAAACTTTTCAAACAGTTGCCCTTGGTGTGTTTCACTTTGAGTTTCTCTTCAGTACTCTTCTGTCTGAAGCTCTTGTATTTCAGACTTTGAGTTGCTAAACCTGGTCACTGTTTATTTGTAGTGCTGGTTACATGTCTGAGACAATTAAAATTTTTCATGGTGTAGGGGTTATCTCTTGAGATAATAATTAGTGATATTCCTAGTTATTGCAAAACCATGGGTTGGCAATCAGTGCCTTACACTTTCTTGTTATTTGCATCACATTAACGAATCACATATTTTTCTGAAACTCTGATGACACGGCAAGTGGTTGATGAAGAAAGTAAAGCCAGGGGAAGCCCCTAGGCTAGGGTTTGTCTGAAGCTCCAGAGCCTCATGGCTCTAAGAAGAAAGTAGTTTGGGCTGAGAGTGAGACGGTGGCAGTCCCGGGGGCTATTGTGAATAATTCAAAAAGCTTAACGGAGATCAGAACGTTGCCTGCCACAAGGCTGCACAGAATATCTAAAAGGTCAGTTTATTTTTGGCAGGAGTTGTAGCAACCTTGGTTATCTCATACTGCTCAGAAACACTGGCAGTAGTATATGCCTTTGATGAATAATATATGAGAACATAAATGAATTAATACCTAATAAATGTTGTTTATTTTACAGACATAACCTTTCAAAACAAGATAGAGTTATATTAGGTGGGGGTGGTCTTTGGTGATGGCAGAGTTGGGAAAAAGCCATTTTTTAAAAGTGTCTGCTTTTCCTAATCATTTTCCTTTTACCTGTTGTGTTATCTCTGTTTTATCTTTTTTGTACCTGCCCATCTCTCTTTCCTATCTTATCCTTTCTCCTGCCTCTCCTGTTGCATCAAGTTTCTTAACCATTGGAATACGATAAAAGCCACCTGACAAACCTAGACATGAGTTGGTCGGTAAATCAAAAAAGTTAGTTAGGGACTTCCCTGGCAATCCAGTGGTTAAGACTTCGCCTTCCAATGCAGGGGGTGCGGGTTTGATCACTGGTCGGGGAGCTGAGATCCCACGTGCCTTGGGGCCAAAAAAACCAAAACATAAAACAGAAGCAATATTGTAACAAATTCAATAAAGACTTTAAAAATGGTCCACATCAAAAAAAAAAAAACTTAAAAAAAAAAGTTAAAAAGAGTAGATTCCTCCAGTTGGCACAGACATAGACAAGTTGATCAATGGAAGGATAGAGTCCAGAAGTAAACCACACTTACATATATGGGTTAATTTTTGACAGAGGTGTAAAAAGAATTCGGTGAAGAGAGAATAATGTAACAAATGGAGCTGGAAAATTTGATAACCATATGTGAAAAACAAAACAACCAAACCTGGATCCATACTCATACCTTATTAAAAAAAATTAACTAAAAGTGGATCATAGATCTAAATGTAAAATCTAAAAAAATGGATAAATTGAATTTTATTAAAATTAAGAGCTTCTCCAAAGACATTGTTAGGAAAATAAAAAGACAAGCCACAGACTGGAAGAAAAGGACTTGTATCCAGAAAATAATGAAAAACTCCCCAAATGTAGTAACAAAACAATGACCCATTTTTAAAAAAGTGCAACATATTTGAACACTTTGCCAAAAAAATGAAGGTGACAAATGCATGATAAGGTACTCAACATCATTAGTTATTAGGGAAATGCAAGTTAAAACCACAATGAAATACCACTATACACCCATTGGAATGACTTTAAAAAAAATACCAATTGCTGGCAAAGATGTAAGCAAAGTAAGAAACACTCATACACTGCTGATGGAAAACAGTTTGGCAGTTTCTTAAAAAGTTAAACATATACCTATTTTGTGTCCCAGCTATTCCTCTTCTCTGTATTTACCCAAGAGAAGTGAAAGCATGTCCACAAAAAGACTTGTTTATGAATGTTTCTGGCAGCTTTATTTGTAATAGCCCCAAACAGAAACAACACAAATGTCTATCAACAGGAGAATGGATGAACAAAATATGGGATATCTATACTGTAGAATACTACTCAGCAATAAAAGGGAACAAACTATCGATACATGCAACAGGGATGAGTCACAAAATAATTACACTAAAGAGGAAGAAGCCAGGATGGGGGTAGGAAGTATATACTACATGATTCCATTTATGTGGAACTTTAGGAAAGGCAAATGAACCGTGTTGGCAGATCAGTTTTGCCTGGGGATGGGCAGAGGAATATTAATGGGGGCGGGGGGTAGAGAAAATGATTACAAAGGGGCATGAGGAAATTTTGGGGGTGAAAAATGTGTTCATAATCTTGATTATGATGATGGTTTCTTATATATATGTCAAAACTTACTGTATACTTTAAATATGTGTAGTTTATTACATTAATTATACCCCTCCATAAAGAAGTGCCACCCCCAATGACTTACGTACCATAAACATTTTATTTAAATCAGGAATACACATTCATTGGACAGATTTGGTTCTTTTGTTAGTTTTCATGTGTGATTCCTGCACTTGTAGGGCCATGCTGCCTTTCTTGCAAAATCTCCTTTTGTGATGCATTATCTAAGAAACCTCCCATCTCGTTCTCTTCAAAATGGAATAAGAACTTAAAGACATATGAGAAACAATGTAAATTTACCAACTCTCTAGACGTTGGGGATTTCTGTCCCCTAATCTTTTACTGTATTATCTCCTATGTTTAACGCAACAATGTTTTTGTGTGTATATGATTTGTCCTATCATTCCAAAGCATCCTACTGAGTTACTGAAATAGTATTTTCTTTATATAATTATATGTCAGTGGTTTATGTACTATTTTTATTAAATTACATTATTGCAGTGCCAAGTATAACTGGCATAAACAAGTTTGGGAACAAACATGACTAACTTTTGGTAAGCACACAGCTTTGCAGGGGGAAACTGTATGCAGACCCTGCCTAATAGAAGCTACCGGATGGTAGTATCCACTGTACTGAAAGCATTCATCACAGTGCAGTTTTACAAAATGAATTGGAGTCAGTGCATTTGCTGGATTGGCTAAGGAAAAGTTGGTTGAGGAAGATTCTACTGCTCAAGCATGCTAATGCTGACTTTCCTCAGCTGTAAATATTAAGAGTCTCTGCCCGGGGATAGGGGTATTATTAAGGTTTAAGTGAAGTAATGTAAATAAAGTGCTTAGTGCAATAAGGTCCTTAGCACTTATCCTGGCATGTAGTAAGTGCTAAAAATGTGCCTAATTTTGATCATGTATGTTATTTCAGAAAACATCTTTATAATATTAGGGCAGGAAGGACCTTAGAGATTGACTCAACCCGTTTATTTTACAGATGAGGAAAGTGGCTCAACAACACACACATTGGCAAGTAGGGCTGAAGGTCGCGCACATCACCAACAAGTTGATAATCTCAGGACGCTTCCCAGGAGGCTTCTTCCTAAGGGGCTCCTGAAAATCTAGAGAGTTCTCTAATACCAGGGGAGGAATTGCACGCTTTATGTCAGACTCATAAAAGAGCTTCTTTTGAGAGCAGCCTTACTTGTTCAGAAGGCAGATCATCTTCAATATCTGTGAACATCTTTTAAAAACATTTGCTGAATTCTACTTTTGAAGTGTCGGTATTCCTTCACACAGCTGAAATCAGTGGGTGTGTGAAGCGAGCTAAAACCAGGCATCAGTGAGCCGCGAAGGGAGTGAGGAGGTTGTGGGACTAATAAACAGATGAAATCTGATTTAATAAGGTGGGTTAGAAATTTCATGAAAGCCACGTTTGGTTTTTCCCACTTGGGTGTAGCTTCAAACTAAGACCTACGCTTTCTTGGGCTGGAAAATGATCCATTTTTTCCCCTTCCTTGTGAAAACAAACCGGCCTACCAGTTGTGCTATAGGGATTGTATTTTTCATCTGAAGTATGCCCATGGAGGCTGGCATCCACACTCCAGACTTGGTGCAGTGAACATCACTTGCAAATGCTAACACTTGGAATGTGACGGAAACAGATCATGGTCACCCTGTGCTGGCCAGGACGATGCCCTTCGGTATTGGTGTTTGCCTCTACTGGCCTGATCCAGCTTGAGGGATCAAAGTTGCAGTGCACCTGCTGAAAAGCTGCAGGGTCGTTAAACCCTGACAGGCATCTGAACTCACTCAGCCAACCAGGGCCAGTGACGTGGCTTCGGAGGCAGGAAGCCTGGGTTTAAATTGTGCCTCTTACACACTCAGGCACATCATTTAACCTTTCGAATTGTGCTTTCTGTTACAACAGGAAAACGTAAATACCAACTTTCTAACGTTCTTAGAGTGAGGTTTAATGAATTAATAGCTTCATGAATTTATAAACTCTTTAATGGGAAATAGACACGAGGTTATTAAAGTGAGCAAGTCAGTAATGACTCCATTTGCTTCTGCTTTAAAAAAAAAATGAAATTAGAACACTCCCTAACACCATACACAAAAATAAACTCAAAATGGATTAAAGACCTAAATGTAAGGCCAGACACTATAAAACTTATAGGAAAACATAGGCAGAACACTCTATGACATAAATCACAGCAAGATCCTTTTTGACCCACCTCCTAGAGAAATGGAAATAAACACAAAAATAAACAAATGGGACCTAATGAAACTTAAAACCTTTTGCACAGCAAAGGAAACCATAAACAAGATGAGAAAACAACCCTCAGAATGGGCGAAAATATTTGCAAATGAAGCAACTGACAAAGGATTAATCTCCAAAATTTACAAGCAGTTCAGGCAGCTCAATATCAAAAAAACAAACAACCCAATCCAAAAATGGGCAGAAAACCTAAATAGACATTTCTCCAAAGAAGATATACAGATTGCCAACAAACACATGAAAGAATGCTCAACATCACTAATCATTAGAGAAATGCAAATCAAAACTACAATGAGGTATCACCTCACACCAGTCAGTATGGCCATCATCAAAAAATCTACAAACAATAAATGCTGGAGAGGGTGTGGAGAAAAGGGAACCTTCCTGCACTGTTGGTGGGAATGTAAATTGATACAGCCACTACGGAGAACAGTATGGAGGTTCCTTAAAAAACTAAAAATAGAACTACCATATGACCCAGCAATCCCACTACTGGGCATATACCCTGAGAAAACCATCATTCAAAAAGAGTCATGTACCACAATGTTCATTGCAGCTCTATTTACAATAGCCAGGACATGGAAGCAACCTAAGTGTCCATCGACAGATGAATCGATGAAGAAGATGTGGCACACATGTACAATGGAATATTACTCAGCCATAAAAAGAAACAAAATTGCATTATTTGTAGTGAGGTGGACGGACCTAGAGTCTGTCATACAGAGTGAAGTAAGTCAGAAAGAGAAAAACAAATACCGTATGCTAACACATATATGGAACCAAAAAAAAAAAAAAAAAGGTCATGAAGAACCTAGGGGCAGGACAGGAGTAAAGACACAGATGTAGAGAATGGACTTGAGGACACGGGGAGGGGGAAGGGTAAGCTGGGACGAAGTGAGAGAGTGTCATGGACATATATACACTACCAAATGTAAAATAGATAGCTAGTGGGAAGCAGCTGCATAGCACATGGAGATCAGCTCAGTGTTTTGTGTCCACCCAGAGGGGTGGGTGGGAGACGCAAGAGGGAGGAGATATGGGGATATGTGTATATGTATAGGTGATTCACTTTGTTATAAAGTAGAAACTAACACACCATTGTAAAGCAATTATACTCCAATAAAGATGTCAAAAAAAAAAATAGCATCTGGGACTTTTCTGGTGGTCCAGTGGTTAAGACTCCGTGCTTCCACTTCAGGGGTGCAGGTTTGATCCCTGGTCAGGGAACTAATATCTCGGGTGCCGCGGGCCAAAAAAAAAAAAGCATCTATCCCTGCCTTTAATTTTTGGTGTTAAACATCTGTGACTTTCTCACTAAAATAAATCTTTCACATGTCATGCTTGACACGCTAAATGCTAGTCAATTCAGCATTTATTGAGCACATACTATGTGCAGGAGTAGGAGCCAAAAGGAGTCATGATTATTTGTTCAGAAGGCTGATCACCTTCAATAGCTGTGAACATCTTTTAAAAACTCTGCTGAATTCTACTTTTGAAATGGTGGCATTCTGTGAGAGGTGACAAGACTCCTCGAGGTATGTACAACTAAAATACATCTTGTTCAAAATTACTGTGTTCATCTGTGATTACCCTAACACCAAAATGAAACTGTAAATGTAGATCCTTTTTAAAATAATGAAGTTCTAACGAAGTGTTTGACTTACAAGGTTTGCATTTTTCAATTAAGAAGAATTTTATTAGATTGAAAAAATTCTGAAAGAGAAATTTCACTCCTGGCATGTCTCTCATTTACATTTTTGTCAGGTTTATTAATGCATATGTAGCACTTTGTGTGCAGGGAAGCAAGAGCTTTTTGAAGAATTGTGTTGGAATCGCAGTCATTTTCCAGATGTCTTTAATCTGGTGTCTGTGTAGGCGGGATATAGGCTCTGGTTCTTACTCTTTTGAAATTGGGATTTTAACATTAAGCATTTATATGATGCTTAGTGTAAGAAGTACTAATGTTTTATTATAGCTTTCGGGGTAAAAACATTGCAAAGTAGGTGACAGGCGTATTGTTTCTGTTGCTAAAAAGTTTATGATTTCTCTTAAAGCTGATGTGCATATTTGGATTTGCATTAGTTGAAAGTTTTAAGAAAATATCTCTAGCAAATCCTCTAAGCTATGGAAGAAAGTGTATTCAAAATTGCTAAAATTCAAAAGAGATGATTTTATCTAAGAAGAATGATGTTTAAGATAGTCAAGTTGAAGTTTTTTCTTTTAGAACTTCTATTTTGAGATTGGAACAAGTACTTTGGTACTACTAGTTTTCTTGGTTTACATATAATTTTAATTAACAAGATACTAATTATGAATGTAAAGATTTCAAAATTTATCAGTAAACCCCAAAGAAAGGAAATCAGAAATGTCTTGAAGTAAATGGTCTGCTTGTGGAGATGTGCTCATTTTGAAAGTATACACTTCCGGGTCAGATTTCTAATGTGGGCCAAGGAAGTAAGCTTTCAACTCTTCAAAAACAATACTGTCTCTGCAGCTGTCAGGGGGTGCAGGAGCGGGGACGGCAGAGCCAGATGAAAACAGAGCTTTATAGGATTGCAGGGTCAGCATTTAGCAAGGATGCTCTTATTGTTATGAAGTTGCCCAGATGTGGGGTACAGAGGTGGTGCTAGACTGTTGTGCTCTGGAAACCATGTGATAGGATTCCAGCAGATACCACTCTGATTATGCCCTGAGGGCCAGGCCTATGTTTTCAACATCTTGTATTCATAATGCCCAGGACAGAGCCTTACCCATCAGCTAAATGAACAGTTGAAGGTACTAGCAGCTCTGCATGCCAGAGACACGGAAGAGCTAGTTGTGGGAAAATTCAAAGAGTTTTTCTTTTCACATGTTATACCATAGCATACATTATCCTGTGTTCCCTGGTTTTGTGTTTTTGACGCCTGCTCCTTTGGGGATTCCTTTTAGAAAATCAAATATCAAAATATTAAAAGGAAAGAAATACCTAGGTCATAAGAACTGACATTTATTCTGGGGCATTGGTAAAAAGTCACTTCATCTCTCACATATTTAGAAGAAAGGTGATCATGTTTACGATTATTTAAGTAGTTAAGATTAAAAAATCAGAATTAGAGAATGTCAGAAATAGAAGTCACCTTAAAAATCCTCTTTGTCAATCCGCCTACTATAGAAAGGGAAACAGATACAAGCGTCACTTAGAATCGAGGGCTTCAGAGCCGTCCTATGCTGTCCAGTGGCCAAGAGCCACAAGTGGCCATTCTAATTAAATTTTAAAATATTTAAAATAAAAATCCCCTTCCCAAGTTACACTATTTTAAGTTCTCCATAGCCATGTGTGGCTAGTGGCTATCATACTGGTCTGGGCCAATTGTAAAACTTTTGCCTCATTGGAGAAAGTTCTGTTGGACCTTGCTGGACTAGACTTTTTCATCACAACTCTTTCCTCTCCACCATGAAAAACCTTAATGTACAGGTTCCCGATGATTGGCCCCTAGCACTGGATCATATATTTCAATAAAGAATTTAAGATTGGAAACCGTGTGTGAAATGATTCTGTTACTTATTATGCATTTTTGGTTCTCCTAGGAGGGAGGTGTACCCAGGAGCCCCATGGAGTGTGTGTGGTTCAGACATCAACAGTCTTGAATGAGCAATCACAGGGCATGTTCCTGAGCCAGAATGGAAACTGGCTGTTGGCCCTTGCCTGCCTCGTGTGAAACACCAAGGTTAATTTCAGGTCTGTGTCATGTGATCCTAATGCTGGTGTTCTTATTTAGCACATCTGCTTAACTAAGCCTCTTCTATGAGTAGCTAAACGTACAGGTAATTCAGGGTTTTTTTTTACATTTTTAATTAATTAATTAATTTATTTTTGGCTGCGTTGGGTCTTCGTTGCTGAGCGCGGGCTTTCTCTAGTTGAGAGCGGGGGCTACTCTTCGTTGCTGTGTGCGGGCTTCTCATTGCAGTGGCTTCTCTTGCTGTGGAGCACGGGCTCTAGGCACCCGGGCTTCAGTAGTTGTGGCACACAGGCTTAGCTGCTTTGCGACATATGGGATCCTCCCAGACCAGGGCTCCAACCCGTGTCCCTTGCATCAGCAGGTGGATTCTTAACCACTGCGCCACCAGGGAAGTCCCTGTAATTCAGTTTTTAATAATCTATTATTAATGGCTTTTTTTTTTTTGAGTTGATGATATCTTATGAACCTTCATCAGACTTAATCCAAGATGAGTTTTCTTTGTTGAGTGGTTCTGATAGATCACAGTACTAATTGGATTATTCTGAGTAACTGAAATAAGTGGAGGCTGAATCCTGGTTTTTACTCCTGGTTTATTTATTCAACTAATTAACATTTGGGGACTCCTCTAAAGTCACAGGTCTTGCAGATATACTTGATTATTTAATGTCAGCTGAGGGATGTAAACTAAGGACATTGAGGGAAATAAAATCTTGGAGTATAGTTTTAGCTCAGAAAGCTCTTTACAGCTATTAATCAAATGTCACCTTTACGAAGGTGACCACCCTATTTAAACAGCAATCCTCTGGCATCCCTGATTTCCCTTTTCCTGCACTATTTTTTAATAGCAGTCATCACCTTCTGTCTCATTTATTATGCTTATTGTTTATTGTGTGTGTCTCTCTCTAATAAAATCTAAGCCCCTTAAGGGCATGTATTTTTCTGGGGTGGGTGTGGGTGTCTGTTTCACTGGTATATGCCAAATGTCTAGAATAGTGCTTTGTCACAGAGTAGGTGCTCTGAGTAGTTATTGAATGAATGAATTAATAGGTGACCAGGATCACAAAGAGTAATGTTTTCATTTAATCACTCCATTAAGACTATTGCGAAGTTCATCAGTGACCTCCATATGTTAAAGCTAGTGGTCATTTCTCAGTCCTCACTGTACTTAAATTATGAGCATTTAATACAGCGATCACTCCCTTTGCCAGGGCACCATGCCACAGGTTCCAGTTTTTCCTTTTATCTTACTGGCTAGCTTCCTCTCAATCCCTCACCACCTGGCTCTTTTCATCTCCCCACTCACTTAACCGTGAAGTACCCAGTGGTCACTCTTCGACCCTCTTCTTTGTTCTATCTATACTCATGGTCTCTTCCTGTCTCCTGACTTTAAATGCTACCCATATAGTGAGGATACCTACATTACATATCTAGCCTAGACTTCTTCCCTAAACTCTAGGCTGCATTAGTTCAAAAACAAATGAACCCCGCAGCTCAGTGGCTTTTACACTGACACACATTATTTCTTGCTCATGGGTTTGTAGTTCAGCTGCATCTTAGCTCCAGGCTATAGGTTGGGTTCAGATTTTTCCCTTGTTCCATAGATGGATCTTCTCTGTCTTCTCATTCTAGGTACCAGTCTGAAGGCCCCACCTCTGTCTGGTCTGGGCTATTCTCTTGTAGCAGGGAGCAGGAATGAAAGGGTAGGTGGGGATTTTTGATGGCCAAGACCAAAGTCCATAAAATAGGGAAGTATACTCCATCAACTGAAAGGGAGAGGATGATGTCGAACAATACAATCTAGCAGAATGTCTATTAGACATTTCAGGTTTCACATGTCCCACACCGAGTTTCTGATCTTTCCCTCCAAAACTGCTCCTCCCATATCCCTCCCCGTTTTAGTTACTGGCAACTCCAATTGCTTAGACCAAGATCCTTGGGATCATGCTGGACTCTTCTTTTTCATATTCTATATCCAATATTTTAGAAAGTCCTGTCAACTCAGCCACTGAAATATGTTTAGAATCCAAACACTTCACACAGCCCAGTGCTGCTGCTTGGTCATTGTCAATGTCACTGTCAAGAGACAAAGTCATCGTCTCTTGCTCAGCTCGTTGCAGTAGCCCTCCTGTCCCTCTTATTGCTTCTGCCTTTTGCCCTCTCAGTGAATCTGCAGCATAACAGTCCCACTTGAAACTGTGTAATGCTTCCACCTTTCTCTTAGAGTGAAAGTCAAAATTCTTAGACTGGCCAACAAGAAACTACATGGTCTGGCCCCCAATTACTTCTCTAGTGCATATGTTACCACTCCTTCCCTTGTTTACTTTGTTTCAGTGATATTTCCTTGCTGTTTCTCTAACTTACCAATGTGTTTCCACTTGTATTAGTTTTCCATCACTGATACAACAAATGACCACAAACTTAGCATCTTCAAACAACATAAATTTATTATCTTACAGTTCTGTAGGTCTGAAGCCTGACACAGGTTTCGCTGGGCTAAAATCAAGGTGTTGGCTGGGCTGCATTCTTTTCTGGGGGCTCCAGAGGAGAATCTGTTTCCTTGCCCTTTCAGCTTCTAGAGGCTGTCCACATTCCTTGGCTCATGGCCCCCTCCCTCCATTTTCAAAGTCCACAATGGTGAGTTGAGTCCTCCTAATATTGCATCACTCCAACAACATTTTCTACCTCCCTCTTCCACTTTTAAGGACCTTTGTGAGTACATTGGGCCCACCCAATAATTCAGAATAATTTCCCTATTTTAAGGTCAGCTGGTTAGCAACATTGACTCCATCTGCATTACTCAGCACCCAGTTCTACAAGGGTTAAGTCATAACCAGCTGCAGTTGCTGACTGACAAGGCACCCTGAGAAGAAGTTAAGATGATGACAGGTTGAGGCCCTCTGTGCTTTGGACAAGAAGCCCCCTTAGACAGTTAGATGCATGTCTCAGGAAGAATTTTAATGACTCCACATCCTTGCATCTTCCCATACATAGAAAAGCACTAAAATCATTAACTTGAGGTATTGGTTCTTTGGGATTAGCAGTAGCCTTTTACCAAGACATATGCTTGACTACACGTATTCCCTTGCCAAAAATCATATAGAAACTGGCTCCTCTCTCGCCTCTTCAGAGCAGTTCCCTCAGAGCTACTGAAAGGCTATCTCCTGGGCTATAGTCCTCAGCAAGACCCAGAATAAAACTTAAACTTACAACTCTTAGGTTGTGTGTTTTTCTTTAAGCTGACAACTGGAATGATCACGAGGAGACATCTGTCAAAAATAAATGTAAAATATGCGCAGAGGTCCCAAAAGCCAGCTACATGTTATGACGGGGATGACATACTTATTGGGAACATTTGACTCAACATGGATCAGGATGTGATGCAGAAATGTGGAATCTAGAACTACACTCTCCACAAGGTATCCATTTAACAAACCGGGCTATGTAAAATAAAATTAGTTAAATAAAATAAAACACAAATTTTAGTTCTTTGGTTTCAGTAACCACATTTCAAGCACCTACTAGCCCAGGGAGGCTGGTAGTTACTGAGTGAGACAGTGCAGCTGTAGAACATTTCCATCATTGCAGAAAGTTGTGTTGGATGGTGCTAGTCTAGAGTGCAGGCAGTGGTCATGTCTTTCTACCATGCACTGGTCCTACCACATCAAGGATGTGGTTATGCTGGATCTGAGTAACACATTTCAGAGGGACATAGACCAAATAGAGCATTTTAGATTAGAGGGCCTGGAAAATGAGAGAAATGAAAATCATGCCCTACGAGGCACGTTGAAGGACCTGGGTAATTAGCTAGGAGAAGGGACAGTAACTCCTCTATGCTGAACGTCAAGGCTAACACGAGGAAGAGGAAGGAGATGCCCTCATGGCCCAAGGGGTAAACCAAAGACTAAATTAGTGGACGTTTAGAGGAAGCAGGAATCGTTATGCTATGCAAACTCAATAATTTAGAGGGGTTCTGGAGTCAGACAACCTGTGTTCAAATCCTGCACTGAATCTTCCTTTTTGGATGAATTTGGGCAGGTTATGTAACCTCTCTAAGCTCCATTTCTCTCATCTGTAGAATAGGATCATATTAGTATCTTCCTCACTGCATTATTGAGGAGAATAAAAAATATATACAAAATTGAATATCTAACAAGTTAACTAGTATTAGTATGTCATATTCTGGATGATATAAGGAAGACTCATCTAAACACTGAATGTGCTGCTCTGGGGTTATAAGTTCCCATCGCTGGAGATGTTTAATGTGATGACAACTTTTGGACAGGGAGTATGGAGGGCACTGAAGCTCTGAGTAAGGGGCTGAATTGGAGTATTAAGTTTCCTTCCTGTATAAGCATTCATGGTTATTTTGTTTTGTTTTGTTTCATTTTCTGTTTATTTTCACCAAGGCTGTCCCCAGGTCTCGAGCATTTTTGACTCGGTCAGGTGACAGTTCATAGTTTCTTGCTGACTTTGAGGGATGGAGCAGGAGGGAGAGGAAGGAAGGGAAGGAGGATGAATGAAGGCTGAGCCTCAGCCTCTGGGTCCTGCCCAGTACCTACCAGTCGGTACTCCTCAAAAAGAGACTAGAGAAGCATAAGGCCAATCCTCAGGCCAGTGCAGGTATTCTGGAAAGAACGAGGGCCAGAGCAGCCTTGGAGTTTTGTGGCAGGTTCTGAGAGAAGTCCAGAGTAGTGTATGCCTGTCCTCCCAGCAGCTCACCTAATGGCTAACTGTGGATTTGTAATAGCTGATAGTTGCTGTAAGTGCCCTGTCTAAACTGAATTGTAGAAATTAAGGAATAAGGCGTATAAGAAATTTTATCAGGTCAGCAGTCAAAATGATCGGATGGAAACATTTTCAAAACTACTTTGCATAGAACCTTGCCAAAAGAAGGGGGTTGGGATGGATGGAAAACATGATGATTGAATCTTTATGGGTAAAAATATGAGCTAACATAAATATTTAATACCTAATACCCAAGTTATTGCTCACCTGGACTGTATTCAAAAGTAAAATCATAGTAAAATACCAGAAACTTTAGCAGGGCCTCAGACACAATTCTCACACTAGTAGCTTAAGAAGTTTTAGTTTGTGAATATTAATTTCTCCCTTAAGTCTATGTATCTTGCATCCAACAGGGCACTTCTTTGCCCACTTCCTATCATTTGCGTTTACCTGGTCTCCTCCCAGAGGAGGCGGCTCACCTGTACAGCTTATTAGAATATGCCTGGATGATGGCTGTGCCTCATGGCTAAAACACCAGGATCTCTCTGTAGGGAAGGGGCCCCCCGGGGTGTTCAGCTTCTGCTGCCCACCTGCAAAAGTGTGACCGCATCACTGTGCGTTGGGGTCTTGATTTAATAGGGTGTTTATTTACTAACTAACCTAATGTCTGTCTGTCTGTCTGTATTTTAAGTAAGATTTCCTGATGTCATTAGGCACTAAAAATGTTTAAAAATGTATTTTACTAATCATTGTCAGAAATGTGCTATTAGCACATGTAGAGGAGTTTGTGAATACAGGGAAAGGATTTAGCACTTTGAGAGTTTTTCTGGCAAGATTTTCTGAAAGGCAGGCCAAGAGGATGGTTAGGGCATCTGCAAAACAGCTATTTTGAGAACAAAATTCCAAATATTTTATTTGTTAATTGGTAACTCAGAAAACAAACCAAAACAAAACAATAAAGAAGTCATCATGACTTCTTAATCTAAGCTTAGTGACAGTGGGGATAGACCACAGGGAAAGATGGGAAACCCGGATTCCCCCCAACTCCATACTTTAAGATATACTCTGTGGAGTGAATTGTGGCTGGGTTCCTCGAGTGGGTTTGTCAGTTGTGGAGTACAGATACAGCTTTATCATCTTTCTGTTGTTGGTCTAGTGTAGATCATTCATCCTTCTGTCCCTAGTGCCTCACCCAGCATCTGGTTCAGGGTGAGTCCTTAATAACTGTGGTCTATGTCAAACTCTGCCCTGGCTGGCTTGCCCACGGCTCACTTAAGTGGAATACAGCCTGGATCCCAACTGTAGTTTAGTTTCGTTTGTTCAGAGCAAAATAAACTTTCTTGAGACTTTTTCAGCCTAACCATGGTAAACAATCACTAACGCTGGCAGAAGACGAGGCCACCTTAGCCTCTGTATAAAGGTGGTTCAGGCCCGCTAGCCGCGATGCCGGCTACGTCTGCAGTGCTCAGTAGGTGGCGCTCGTGCTCTCTTTGTGCCGGAGCCGGTGGCAGCCAGCGCGGAGGCCGTGGGTTTGGTCCAGATGGTCAACTCAAAGCAGCTCCTTGGGCAAGCAGCTGCACAAACCCATGATCGGCGCGGTGGCAGCCGCTTCTGACTGTCCCTGCTCGCAGGCTGGTTCATAGTAAAGGTCTTTGGAATCTGTGAGGCTGGAGACAAGAAGCGAAGCCACTGCCTAAAATAAGCAGGAGTCTGCTCTCTGGTTCCCTGTAGAAGGGTCCGGGAGCAGCTTGGAGGCTGAGACCAGGCTACAGGGAGGCTCTTCCCTCCTGTAACTCTGTTCTGGAAAATCTCATCAATGTGGCCAACTCTCTAAAGCCCTGTCTTGGAACCATATTAGTGAAAATCAAGAACATCTTGAACCAGTGACAGAATTATATTTTTTATACCTATGTGCTGGCTTCTGGTCCATCCTAATTTCTAACATTCTGTCTTATTGCTAATATAAGAACATTAGCCCTCCTCAGACAGTGCCTCCCGCTGTTTGGGGTATAGAAAATGTGGTCACCATAATTACCCTCCATTTTCTGACAGCTGAGTCTCAAGCAATGTTACGGACTGAATGTTTGTGTTCCCCCCAAGTTCCTTTGTTGAAATCCTAATCCCCAATGTGATGGTATTTAGAGGTGGGGCCCTTGAGAGGTGATTAGGTCATAAGGGTGGAGCCCTCATGAATGGGATTAATGCCCTTGGAAAAGAGGCTCCAGAGAGCTTTCTCACCCCTTCCACCAGGTGAGGACACAGTGAGAAGATGGACATCTATCAACCAGGAAGCAGGCTCTCACCAGACACTGAATCTGGTGGCACCTTGATCTTGGGCTTCCCAGCCTCCAGAACTGTGAGAAATAAATTTATATTGTTTCTAAGCCACTCAATCTAAGGTATTTTGCTATAGTTGCCTGAATGAACTAAGACAACTGTATTCTATGTCAAACTCTGCAGTTGCTGGCTTGCCCCCTCTTCCTATCTAATTCAAACTTAAACTCTTATACAACTTGATGGGAAACCATGAGCCACTGGGATTTGGTTTTTGCTGGTCTCAGTTTATGGGATGAATACCTGCCATGCTAGCAAATCCTCGTCCACCTTGAAGAGAGAGGCAGTAGCTGTCTTTTAAAAATTTGAATGGATACAAAGCAACTTCTCAGAGAGATGAATCCACTTGTGGATCATCTCCTTTGTGTCTGACAAATGCCTGGCAAATATGCTGCCACCACTTCTCTCTAGGGTAGACATTATTAATTTATCATGGCACACTTTCCTGCTGGACCAGTTGTGGCCTCAGATGCTTTGGCACGTGGGAAAAAACTTGTCTGGTTTCAACTATGGTTGATCTTTAATATTTTCATTATATTAGATAATAATAAAAGTCAAAATATTAGCAGAAACAAAATAACAGATCCCTTAGAGTTGGTTCTTTAAAGAAACAGAAACTCTAAGGAAAGCCATAGGGAATCATTTAATTTTAGAGCTCAAAGGAAGTGTGATGAATTTCCAGAATCTCAAGATGATGAAGTTGATGCTCAGAAGACAAGCTGGGTGAGAATTCTGCTTCTGGTGAGGGTGGAATCACTTGTTGCAGGGTAACCTTCCCTCCAAGAACAACTAGCAAAGATGGAGAAAATGCATAGATTACCTGTGTGAAGGCACTGGAGTGCTACTCAGACAGCAAAAATTTGAAGGGACAAGGTCCTTAAGAAAAAGAAAAAAAAGAAATGAAGTGACATTCGGACTGGTTTTCTCCCTCAAGGCACTTGCAAATATCCAAGCTGTGGCTGAGAGGCAGAGAAGCTAAGCTACGCTTCCAATAGTTTTATGGGTCATGAAGAGCAAAAATTGGTGTTTAGGGTCAGCCAGTGATCTAGGGTCTTGGCACCGCTCAGGTTTTAGGTTGGGACCCTCAAATTACTATACCATAGGACACAGAAGACTCTTTAAAAAGTCAGAAGCCCAACTTCAAATCACTTCAATTTTTGATTGGGTAAGATAATCTGCTCCAAGTTAACTGCCTGTTGAAAGCAAAAATAAACTCCCTTCAGGAAGATAACACAATCTAGAGCTTTAAATTATCTCAAAAATTTTTAATAGAAAATGCCCTGCATTCAGACAAAAATTATCTAGTATACCTCAAGGGAAAATTACTGAAAACTGAGTGGGGAAACACTCAAGAGATTTGAATATTGCAATTATCAGGCATGGAAGTTAAAATAATTGTGATTAGTATGTTCAAGAATTGAAATGATGAGATAGAAATTGCACTGGAAACTATAAGAAATCAGATGGAATATCTAAACTTGAAAATTAATATCTAAAATTAAGATTTCAATGGATTCATTTCACAATGGCTTAGATATAGTTGAAGAGAGAGAACATAAACTGAAAGATGAATCAGGGGAAGGCAGAAAAGGATTAGATGGAGTTAAACTGGACTAAGGCCCTGCTTTGGCCAGAAGGTGGTAAATTTAATACTATTTATTAGACTTTAATAGTCAGAGATGAATGCTGAAATCTCTACGGTAACCACTAAATACATAATGCAATATTGTATAATTAAAAATAGCCAGGTAAAGAGGGAGAAATGGGATAATAAAAATAAGAAAAATTCATAGTCTAAAGGAAGACACAAGAAGAAAGGGAAAAAAGAAACATAAAGCAGAAGGAATGCATTTAAAACAAATAGCAAGATGGTGAGTTTGATTTTATATATATCACTTATTGTATGTAAATAAATAAAAATTCTAATTAAAAGAGAAAAAAAGTCAGAATGAATAAAACAAAATAAACAAACAAAAAAACAAATCAAAACAAAACCCATCTCTATGTTGTACACAAGTGCATGTTGCAAAGTATAAGAATCCAGGAAACTTGAAAGTAAAAGGATGGAAAATGACATAGCATGTAAATATTAACCAAAAGAAGCTCATTTACCTGTACTTATATCAGATAAAGTAGACTTTAAGGCAACAAGTGTTAATAAAGATAAAAAGGGACATTTCATAATAATAAAATGGTCATTCCAACATAAGAATATCACAGTTGTAAATTTATATACACCTGGTGATGTATAAGGTAATGCTTGGTAGAACAAAATGGAGAAGTATGAAAGTCTGCAATTATAGTAGGAGATTTTAATATACCTCTCTCAGTAACTGATAGAACCAGTGACCAAAAATCAATCAATCAGTCAACCAAGATAAAGAAGATTTGAACAACATGATTAACAAAATTGACCAAACTGGGACTTCCCTGGTGGCACAGTGGTTAAGAATCCACCTGCCAATGCAGGGGACATGGGTTCAAACCTTGGTCTGGGAAGATCCCATATGCCATAGAGCAACTAAGCCTGTGTGCCACAACTACTGAGCCTGTGCTCTACAGCCCGCAAGCCACAACTACTGAGCCCGCGTGCCACAACTACTGAAGCCTGCACGCCTAGAGCCCATGCTCCCCAACAAGAGAAGCCACCGCAATGAGAAGCCTGCGCACTGCAATGAAGAGTAGTCCCTGCTCGCCACAACTAGAGAAAGCCTGTGTGCAGCAATGAAGACCCAATGCAGCCAAAAATAAATAAATAAATTAATTAATAAAAAGAAAATTGACCAAACTGTTGTATACCGAATATATAGAACATTGCACTCAACAACTACACACAGAACATTTACCAAAATTGACCTATGCTGAGCTATAAAGAATTTCAACAAATTTCAAATGAATTAAATCCTACAGAATGTGGTTTATGACCATAACAGTATTAAACTATTAATTAAAAGCTTAAAAAAAGATAGACAATTTTCTGTTTAGAAATGAATCAATATACCTTTAAACATATGTCAAAGAAAAACTAGTGAAAATTAGAAAATATGTTGAATGATAATATAATAGATCAAAACTTGTGGAATGCAGTCAAAGATATTCTTAAGTAATCTTTAATTCATATGTTAGAAAAGAAGAAAGGAAGAAAATAATCTAAACATCTATCTCAAGAAGTTAGAAAAAGAACAGCAAATGAAACATCAAGAAATTAACACAAATTAATGAAACAAAACAAAGTGTGCAATTAAAAAAGATAAAATAGATGAAACCAAAAGCCAATAGTTGGTTCTGTGAACAATATAATTGGTAACCCTCTTATAAGACTTATAAAAGACATAGGGAGAAGGCATAAATTACCACTATCACAAGTGAAAAATACTACAGATATTACAAAATTTTTTAAAAATTTAAGAGGATATCATGAATAATTTGTGCCAATAAATTTGAATATTTAGGTGCAATGGATTAATTTCTTGAAAATATGGCATTCAGTAACTGATAGAAACAATGGGAAAATTTATTAAAGAAAATTAAATCCATAATTTAAATCCTTTTCCCAAAAAACTCCAGACCCAGATAACTTAACCCAAGAATTCTAATACTTGAAGAAAGAAGAACACTTAACATACACAAACTCTCCCTAAGAATAGACAAATAAGGAGCACTTCCCAACTCATGATGACAAGGACATTATAAGAAGAGAAAGTTAAAGCAATCTCTCTCATGAACATAGATGCAAACATCCTAAACAAAACATTAGCAAACCAAATCTACTAATGTAAAAAGGATATTACTTCAAGAGAGAGTTCAATTTATTCCAAAAATGTAAATTTAGCCTAACATTTGAAAATCAATCACTGTAATCTATCACATTAACAGAAGAAAACAAGAAAAATCATGATTGTCTGAACAGATACAGAAAGAACATTTTATAAAATTCATATCTATTTAAAATAAATATTCATAGCAAACTTGAAATAGAAGGGATCATACTTAATCTGATAGAAAATGTCTACAGAAGTCATAAGAGCAAACATCCTATTTAATAGTGAAATATTATGTGTTCCCTTGAGATCAGAAACTAAAGAAAGAAGACTGCCATCACCAGCCATATTCAAATTCTATCAGAGGTCCTTACCAATACAATAACTTAAGAAAAATGAGTAAAAGGTATAATGAGTGGAAAGTGAGAAATAAATGACATTATTTGTAGATAACATTATTGTGTGCTCAGAAAATCCAAAAGCATCTAAAAATGGCCTATTAGAATTAGCTAATGAATTTGATAAGTTGCTAGCTGCAAGGTCAATATGTAAAAAAAAATTATATTTCTATGTAAAATCAACAAACAATTAGAAAGTAAAACTTGGCTATGTCGTTTTCAATATCATCACAAAACACCAAACACCTAGAATTAAACCTAATGAAAAATGAGCAAAAACACCCCCAAAATGATAAATTGTTATTGGAAAATATTTAAAGAAAACTGAAATAAATGGAGGTACTTACCACATTCATGGACTGGAAAACTCAATATTGTAAAAATATAAATTCTCCCCAAATTGATTTATAGATTAAATCCAATCCCTATGAAAAATCCCTGTGTGTGTATATATGTGTGTGTGTAAATTGATAAGCTGATTCTAAATTACACATGGAAATAAAAAGGCTAAGAATAGCCAATACTACCTTGAAGAACAACAAAGTAGGAAGACGTAGATTATCAGCTATAAATACTTATTATAAAGCTACAGTAATTAAAACAATGTGGTGTTCGTGCCAGCATGAACAAATCAATCAGTGGAACAGAAGTCTAGAAAAAGACCCACCCACATATGGACTTTCAATTTATGACTAAGATAGCACTAAAGCAATGGAGAAAAATGTTTTGCTTAAATAAGTGGTGCTTGATGAATGGCCTATCTATGCAGAAAAAAATTGATCTGACCCCCTATGTCAGTATTTATTCAAAAATTCATTCTGGGTAGACTGGTAATTCTGGTAAACACCAGAGCTTCTGTAAGATAATATGAGAGAACATCTTCATTATTTTGGGGTTGACAAAGATTTCTTAAAGAAGACACACATGTATTTGTCAAAAGGTAAAATATTGATAAATTGAACAACATTAAAATCGAGAAATTCTGTTTATCAAAATATATCATTAAAAGAATAAAAATTCACAGAGCCACAGAATAGGAGAATTGGTTTGCAATTACAGTTATTAATAAAGCATTTCTTTCCAGAAATATGAGAAAGGTACAAATGAAAAAGAAAAAGACAGATGACCCAATAGGAAAAAAAGGGAAAAAAATCATGCATGTCAAAAAAAGAGGATATCCATCCACTTGGCCAGTAACTATAAGAAAAATGTTCAACCTCATTAGTCATCCAGGAAAGGCAAATTAAAATGACAATCAGATACTGTTACACACACCCAAATGGCTAAAATTAAACTGCCTGATGGTACCAAGAGGAGGGCATGGAGCAACGGCAGCTCTCATACACTGGTTGTTGAAATAATTGGTACAATCTCTTTGGAAAACGATTTGGTAGTGTCTCCTATAGCTGAAGAGGCACATGCCTTATAACCCAACAATTCCTCTCCTAAGTATATAGTTAGGAAATGTCACAGCAAAGTTATTTGTAGCAGCCAATAATTGGAAACAATTTACATGTCAGCCAGCATTAGAATGGATAAATAAATTGTGGAATAGTCATATAATAGATTACTGTATGACAATGAAAATGAATGAACTACTCCTACAATCATGGATGTGTAACATGGATGAATCTCACATGTGTAGTTTCGAACAGAAGACAGACACAGAAGAATACTTTTATAAAGTAAAAAACCCAAACAACAACAACAACAGCATACATACACATATATACACACAGAAGTAAAACAAATCCCTGTTGCTGTACATCAGGAAGGTTGCTCCCTCTGGAGGTGTGGAGGTGAGGGAACTTCTAGGACGCTCGGCTACGTTTTATTTCTTGACCTGGGTGGTAGGTTACACGAAAGAATTCTCGTACTAATTCAGTATTTTTGCAATAAATAGATTTTAAAGATATGTTGAGAAATTAAAGAGAAAAATAAGATTTTTAAAACATCTTGATGTAAGTTCAATGATTATCATTGTAAACTCTTCTTTTTGGTGTGCCGCACTTCAATTATTTCAGCTTTCTCCTCATCCTTCTTTCCCAGGGCTCTCTGAATGCAGATGGGCAGCAACCTGACTCACACCCTCTTAAACAAAAAGGGAAACGTTTGATCTGTGAAGGCCAACTGGATTCAGGGGCTCGAATATGGTTATCAGGATTATGTCCGTTCTCTCATCTTGCAACTCCACTCCCTTCCTCTTGACACTATTCTGCACAAAGACTCTCTTCACGTGGTAGACAGAATTCCAGCAGAAAGAACCAAGAGGTAGATTCCACTGGGCCCTTCTGGGTAAACTTAGGCACACTGAATTCAAGGGGCTTCAGTGCCCACAAACCCCAAGATAACATAAGAGTAAAAACAGTGTGGTTGCCATGAAGCAAATGCAACTTCATGACATGTCAAATAGCCTCCCGCCCCTCCTTACAGCACATTGAACCCCCTCCTCTGTGGAAATCCTGGAGCTGTTGCTGTCTGTGAACTAAATACCATATGGAGTGTGATACTGCTTCAGGCTGCCCCGGAGGCTAGGATGGGTGAGGGCGCTAAGGGTCTGTGATTGATGGCCGCACCTAGACTCTGTGTATCCAGGACACAGTGCTTCCTCCAAAGAAAGGATGTGGGCAGGCAAGAGCCATGTGTCTGCTCTTTGCTAAATAATTTTTACTTTTGCACATTAGAAAAAGTGTAACGCACACTGCCAAAATGCCCAAATGGACACGAAAAAGACAGACACCCAATACTGTACCCACAGGTTATGACTATTGGTTTGCTTCATCCTTGCTAATATTTGATATTATCAATATTGAAATTTTTGTCAGTCTAATGAGCAAAAGTGATAGCATCTCATTGTTTTACTTTTTATTGGCCTGATGTGTTTCGGTCGTTTGCATTTCTTCTTCTATGAACTGCCCATCCTATTCCACGCCGGTGGGGTACAAATGGGGGATGGGGCACACAGCAAGAGTGATCATCTCTGCCAGGGAGGGCAATTTTACCACTGATGCTATTCAGGATTGCTGTGCATGATGATGATAAAAAGAAGACTGGCCTGTAGTTGGTTTTATTACCATTTTAAAATTCTCTATAGACAATGCCCCCTCTCCCTCATCGCTGATGCCTGGGTGGGGGGCTCCTACTGTCTCTCCCATGTTCTTCTGAGTTGTTTGTCTTATTGCCTTGTATGATTTCTGTTTGTATTTTGTTTTCTTTTCTTTCTTTTTTTTCTGTTTGTAGTTTGGACATTAATGCTTTGTTGTATTTATTGTGACTATCTTCTCCCATTCTGTTCTTGTCTTTTAATTTTATTTATGGTTAGTTGTTTTGTTCCCTTTAACTTTTGAAGATCATCAGTTAACTTGTATGGCAGGCAATTAATTTGTTATAAAAACTCTCACTCTCCTTCCTTCGGGCGTTGCTTTAAATTACTCCCAGACTGAATTGGAGGACTTCTGGATCCGTTTTCTAATGGCTGGCAAGGGAGCAGCCAGATGGTCTAGCTATGACAGCATAGCTCGTCCATACTAGATATTTTGGGGAGATGAATTGTGTCAGAGCAAAAAATCTCTCTGCACAAAGGATGAGTCATGGGCATGACTGACTGGTGGCTAGCATCTGCAATCAGCTCTGGTTTGCTACCCTCTGACTCACTGATTAAAGCATAAATAGATTGGGCACGATCTTGGCTTTTAGTTCAGAGAAACATTCTTGATATTCAGGGGGTTGGTAGAGGAGATTATAACTCTGCCTCCAAGGATGCCGCCTTTGTTAGAAACAGTGACCATGTGAGAAATTGCTTTTGCATGTAGAAAGACAAGAATAAAGTTAGCCTTTCTGCTGCCACTGCCTATGTTCCTTGCTCAAGCTATGGCTGGTCTTTGTGAATTTCCCCAGACATACCCATAGCCTTGCCTGAGGATGGGACTTGTGAGTCAGTGGTGGCCGTCACCTTGGGCTGGTGGTGTATGCAAGCAAAAAAAGGATTAGCTGTGCAAACAGAAGTCTGCAACAAGACATGATCCTATGAAGAACAAGCTAGCCACATGCCTCAAACCTCATCTATAGTATTTCAGCTTTTCAGTTCCCAGCCTCATCGCGCACACACCATTAACTTGCACACGCCAGAAACTTGCACACAGCCACACACTTATGTAGGCTCATGTCAACCTATTATGCAGAAGTATAGTCACATACAATTATAAACATTCACACAGAACTACATTCATACCACACACCTGCACAAAACTACACACATACACTGATACATGTTGCACATGCATCCTCATACATGCCCTCACATACAGGTACGCACTCACACACATTATACATTCACACACAAATAACCACACACACATTTCATACAACCTTCCTTCTCTACCAGGAACACACACTTTCTCACCTGGAGATCTGGGTAGCATTTGTAAGAAAAACGCTCCTAGAAGTTTCCTTCCTGCTGTTTGGCTGCTGAAATTTGTGGGACAAGTAGTGGGAGGGACACTCAGGCCTGAGTCAGAGTCAAGGTGTGGGTGGTCCTGAAACCCTTGGTATAGCCTTGTAGCCACTGACATCCCAGGGGCGACCACAGAACCTCACACGTAGAAAGACTTCAATATTTATTGAGAAAAATCAAAGAATTTGTGATTTACCCCTTAACCTTTTCTTTGTCAAATTTTAAAATTAAAAACAACTTTTTATTAGAGTAATTTCTTGTCTCTTTCCCCTTGCCTAACTTCTAACAGACATGCCCAAGGTGATATGCAGATCTCTTATACTAAAACCCTCTCTGGAGAGTAGAAAACCCACATAACTTCCTAAGTCTTTTGAGAATTTAATCAGAGCTGTCAGAACCTTAGAGCTCATCTAATCCAAGGCTGTCATTTTATAGATGAGTGAACTGAGGCCCAGAGATATTGAGTGATTTCTCCAAAGTCACCCTGATGGTTGGTAGCAGAACAGGGACAAGGGACTCAACAGCCTGATTCCTGGACCATTGCTATCCTACACTTTTCACCTTGGACTTGACTGATTTTATTCCAGGGAATAACTTCTTCTTCTTTTTTTTTTTTTTAAATTTATTTATTTATTTATGGCTGCATCAGGTCTTCGTTGCGGTGCGTGGGCTTCTCATGGCGGTGGCTTCTCTTGTTGCGGAGCATGGGCTCTAGGCACGTGGGCTTCAGTAGTTGTGGCACATGGACTCAGTAGTTGTGGCTCGCGGGCTCCAGAGCGCAGGCTCAGCAGTCGTGGCACAGGGGCTTAGCTGCTCCGCAGCCTGTGGTATCTTCCCGGACCAGGGCTCGAACCCGTGTCCCCTGCATTGGCAGGCGGATTCTTAACCACTGCGCCACCAGGGAAGTCCAGGGAATAACTTCTTGATAAGACTATTAAGAAAATAAGTCTTACATATAATATACACTATATTACAATAGTCTATGAGGAATTATACTGGTTTGGGTAGAGCATTAGCTGTATTCTAATAAATCTTGCCTATACTATCACACTGCTAGTCCTCCAATCTAACATAAGTTTAACCTTGTGACTTTAGATGTGATGAAAGCATCCCTGTTGTACTATTTCTATAAATTTCAACTCTGCCTTTCTTAGTATATGGGATCCCTGAATATTCCATCGTTGGTTGCATCTGTCTGGTAGTTATTAGAGCAATCTCAGGTCACAACAGTTTTTAGCCTTGCCCTACTTAATAGATATGCTATAGCTAGTGATGGTGACCATCATTTCATTAGAGCAACAAAGCCACTAACTGTCTCATTAACTTTAAAGAGATTAGATTTGTTTTAGATCATTGACCTTTATTTAGCCAATGTAATGATTTATGGTATTATCATATGTTTCCTGTCACTTCGTAAACCGGAGTTCGACTTTTTTTTTGTTTTGTTATTTAAGGCATTTGTATTTCTCTAGAGTTGGTTTTTGATATTTCTATAATTTTTTGAGCTGTGTTAAGTTTAGACGTCTTACTCTAGCCCATGTCCAGTAGGTTTACTTGGAAATCTGTATATGTGCGGTGGAACGTTTAAGTGCATTGCATGGCATAACTTTTTCAAACAACATATAAGTGTGCCGTGTATTTGTATTTGCACAGTCATGCTTATTCTAAAAATAGTATAATATGCTTCCATGTAAGCATATAAAATTTGAATACACAGTGTGAACGCACAAAGCTGGCAGGTATTAACAGCTATTACTCTCACTTGAACTACTGCACCCTCCCCCAAAGACAAACTAACACAACGTTAAATTAAAAAGATAGGTAATTTAAAATACACTATGATAAGATTTCCCTGGTGGCGCAGTGGTTAAGAGTCCGCCTGCCAGTGCAGGGGACAAGGGTTCAAGCCCCGGTCCAGGAAGAGCCCACATGCCACGGAGCAACTAAGCCTGTGTGCCACAACTACTGAGCTGGCGCACCACAACTACTAAAACCCTCGTGCCTAGAGCCTGTGCTCCACAACAAGAGAAGCCACTGCAATAAGAAGCCCGCGCACCGCAACAAAGAGTAGCCCCCGCTCGCCGCAACTAGAGAAAGCCCGCACGCAGCAACAAACACCCAACGCAGCCAAAAATAACTAAATAAATAAATAAAATAAATTTATAATAAAATAAAATACACTGTTATATAGTGAATGCTGACAGTGGCTGTTAGGGTAATAGAGTATTGGGTAAATCTTCTCTTTTCTCTATTTTCTAAATGTTCTATAATTTTATTATTTTAATACTAAAAAGACCACATTTATTATTTTAAAAGAAAGGCAAACAAGAAGAAAGACAATAAAACAACAGCACTGAGAAACATGTTTGTAAAAAATTCCCCAAGTTGACATTATGGTGTGGAGGTGTGTGAGTGTCATTATGGTTCTTGCCCTTTATTATAATCCTGCTTTCACAAAAGGGACCACCAATTGATGTGCCACTTCCTTTATTGCTCTTAATAGTCTTAAAGTTTTATCTTTTTATTTTTTCTTTTATATAATAGCTCTCTCTCCTTCTTTTTTCCCCTCTCTTAACATATGTCTTCTTGCTTTGCTTGTTATGGTGGTTTTGTGTTATTTGTTATGTCATCCATTGACTGTCAGTTCTGAAATAATAAATCTGACACCTAGGTATGTTTTAATTATGATATGAGGTAATTGAACATTATGATATGCCACTTTTAAAAATTCAAAGTTAAAATATAAAATATAGCCAATATTTTATAGTAACTGTAAATGGAAAGTAACCTTTAAAAACTGTATAAAAAATTTAAAAAGTGGATTTAACTTAAAAATTAATCGGGGGTTAAAAAAAGAGTAAAAAGAATTTTAAATATAATAAACAGTTCATTCATTCATTCAAAAATGTTTGCATATATTGCAAATAAATAAATTAATTAAATGGGATCAACGTCGGTGTTAATAGAAAGTCTGAGGCTCTGATATCCAGCAGGAAGGACTTGCGTTCAGATTTTGCCAAGGTTGATTGTCCTGCTGAAGTGATTTATCTTGTTTCTTATCTCCTGATAGAGTGAAACAGCTTCTGTGAATAGTTTTTCTGCCATGGATCAATGAATTTGTAGGTTTCTTTTGCTAGTTAAATGTTTCTGTCAAATATCCTTATTCATGAAGAAAATGATTCCTTTTTATACTTTGTCCTTGTCAGGAAAAATGATAGTAGGTATCCTTTGAAAATACAGGTGTAAAGACTCACCTATAGGAACAGAATTAAATCCAAGTCAAATTTTATACATGTGTGTTGTGTGCATGTGTGTGTGTACATTCACACACATATGCATCAGTAACTAGCATTTGTGGAAATTCTATCAGGGGATACCACCAAGGAGACTCAACTTCAGGTATTGAGGATACAACTGAACAGTGTTGAGGAAAACCTTTATTGCTATCACTTATGAATGTTTCTATTCTCACGGAATGCTCTCATGGTTGATCCAATGATAACGTTAATTTTCAGGTTCAGAAACGGAAATTAGTTAAGCCTTGTGAAAATTTAACCTATATACTCTACTTGCCTACTTACTTCCTAAATCCTACTTGCCAGTTTATGATGGGAACAAATTTTAGAGACCAGAGTTATCATTTTTATTTCATATCTTCTTTTAGTGAATCCTTTACATTTTAATTACTTTCACTTTTTCTAAATACTGGATTTAACTACTGGTTAGAGCAGGGGCTAAGGAAATTTTCCTGAAATGATCTGTCTCCTCGCTATCTCTTAGTCTTATTGAAAAGCAGCTTCAGTTTTGCAACAAACACATAATACTTTCATTATTTAAAAAAAAAAGAGCTATTTTAAAAATGTGTATCTCCACCATATGAAAAAGGCAAGGTTTAATTTTTTTTTCATTCTAGCTAAGCAACCCTCTTCTCCAAGCATGCTAGGAAATGCTGCGTTCAAGAAGCCCCTCCCGGATCAAGATGGGTTGGGGAGAGGGAATAAGCAAAAGGCAGAACAGTGGGCCTCTTCCGGTCTTGTTAGAGAAAAGTCTTGAAGCAGGTAGAGAAAGGAAAATAAGCTGACACCTTCTACACTCCCTCCCTTACTCCTCAGAATATTTCTGAGAGGGCACATGCCAGAGAAGTTTGTGGAAACATGGTCTCACGGGAGACTGGAACTGAAGTGTGATAGGTCTGCAGCAGCAGATGGCCAGGCTGAGGAGGCTGGGTTCTGCTCCCTCATTAGGCCTGGGCCGTCACATTCTCTCTCTCTCTCTCCCTTCCTCCTTCCCTCTTTTCTCTCACCGACAGCACGCGTGCGCACACACCCACACCAAGATTTTCAAAGTGTTCATTCCATGTACATTCTACTCATAGACCAAAAATTCAACCAAGAGAATATAACCACAATCTTTGTTAGGTATTGTTGAAACATGGAAGTAACATAAGTAAAAATAAATATAAGTGAAAAATATTAAAATAAAACCACTACTGGAGCATTTGGGAAGAGAAGTGCCTTTTTAATAAATACATAAATTACAGTTATTTAATTTGGAAAACACCAATAACTTCAGTGTTTCTGGAAAGTAGACTTGGCATCTATAGAAATAGTTATATGACCTTGATAAAGAACAGAATTCATTACTCTTTTGGGTCTTATGAGTTATTGTTATAATTAGTAAGGCCAAAGGACTATAATAAAAACGTTCTTTGAATATTAAAATAATTCTCCCAAAGCCTATATTAAGGCTTGCAAATTTCAGGCAAGTTATTGTATCTGAAAATCTGCCCAAGATATACACCATAGTGAGTAATGTGTTGCTATGAAAGCTTTTGGATTAAAAAAAAAATGAACTTTGGGTATTAGAATATTTGATTTACTGGATTTTGGCTCCTCTCCTGCCTGTTTCTCTTGCTAAACATTCAGAGTGAGACTTTTCTATGATTATCTAATATTACCCCATTCTTGGAAGTTCAGCCTCTGTAAATAATGGGAAAGGAGACCCTCCTGGATTGTTGTAGTGCATATTTGGCTCTGAATTAAATGAATGTTTAAATAGCTAAGATTTTCAGTTAATGTTGAATTTGGCTGGATACCCTGTGGTTATAAAATTTTAAGCCTTTAAAAATACATGGGTTCTCAAATAGCATATGCTTTTTTCCTGATTTTTTTTTCCTGACTAGCATTTTGTTACTACCCTCACTGTCTGCTTCAAACAAATATTATGCAGTTTACAATTCTTATAGCATATGTTTCTGCCTACAAGCACTTTGTGTGCTTTAGCAGACAGCCACATGCAACATTGAAAAATGATTTCTTGGATGAGTAGTAGAGAATCTTGCTTTTAACCATTTTTCTACTTGAGTTCAACTTTTAAGGTAGGGTTGGGTTAGATCTGTTTTTTCCCTCCCTCCCTCTCTCTCCCTTTCCTCTACTTCCCTCTTTTCCCTCCTATTTCTTTGTTGCAGTCTCTCTTTACTCTAGATAAATTCATGCTGTCAGTATTATTAGAGGTCCTTGTCACGCAATAATAATGTAATACTCATGTAGACAACCCCAGGTGTTTCTAGCTTTTGCATCTCCTAAATCCTCACCTATTTTTCAAGTCATTTTGAGTAGGGACCCACTTGTCCTTTGCTTTGAACTTCTGGCTGTACAGAATTCATCAAAGCAGAAGATGTGTTGGTTTGCAAGCCTCATCACTCATATTTAGACCCTGTGTGGATTTGTTTTGGAAAAATAATAGCCTTTACTGAGCCATAATTGAGATGAGGGCTGAATGTAATTTCCTGCTGCCAAGGAGAGGGTTGGAAAGAAGGAGCAGAAGCTTTGAGAATATAGACTTAGGGCAGTGACAGCAGGAGGTGATGGGGAAACCCTCTGGAGAGAGTGGTAGACAACAGGGAGGCAACTGAAGAGTTGGCAGGGCCAGGTGAATATGCTCTCTCCAGACCTCTAGCTCAAAAGGCGAGGTACCAGAGCACAGACTCTCAGCCTGAGGGCCCTCAATCCCTCCATCCCCAGCTCCCTTTCCCACTTCCAACCCTTTCCTTGCAGGAAGCCGTGAGTGGGCTGCTTCACCACATGAGGGTGTTGCAAGGCAATGGGCCGAGTTGTGTAGGAGAAGCAGCTGCAAGAGGTGAGCAGTCTACTGCTGTGATTGTTCCCCCATTTTTTAGGGCCTCTTTTGGCCATCTTTGTGTCTATGTGCTCTGTATAGCCTTGCAATCTAACCCAATGCTGTTCTGTCATTTAATCCATTGGTTGAATTTATTGACCTACCATGGGGTTACTTATTTTTTTACTCAACATTATGTAGCCTAATATTTGTGTTCTGAACCTATTTCTAATTCACAGAGCATTAGTCTACTGTAGTCCCAAGTGCAAGTAAGAGATAAATTTTTTGATAAGCATCTAAATATTCTGCATGAGAGAAAGTCAAAAAGAGATGATGATAGAAATGTATGTGTAATATATATTTGCATACATGTGTATAAAATATACACGTGTATATAAGTGCATAAGCACATATATGTATATATTCATACATATACATATACACACACACACACAATGTATATAATGTTTAAATGGAACCTGGTCATCCATTACTTACTATGGCACTTATTAAACTCTATGGAAATAAAGCATCACATTTTCAGTATTTATATATTGTAATGGGAGTCTTTAAACACCAAATCTTACTGTTGATTAAGAAACTGAATTAAGTAACACCTTAATGGCAAATTAATTTAAATTTGCTACTCGTATGTTTTGTTGCCATTTGAGAAAATTATACTATCAGTGTTAAATAGAAAAGCTCCAAATCAGTTATAAATTGAGAACAAATAGCAAAGGCTGAAGGTACTCCGCATAACATTTTAAAATGTCTTGATTCTAAATAAGTCTCTTCCATTAGACGTCCCCAGCCCTTAATGCCTCTTTCGGGAGACAGTCTGTTAGGACGATGGAAAGTCGGGAAGAACAGCCTCAGAACGCAGAGGAGGCTTAGTCGGCTCCTTCCAGATCGGTGTCGGCCACTTCGGGCAGCGGGGGCCCAGCTGAGGCCCCTCCTGGGAGCCCCTCTGCTGCTGCTGCTGGGGGCTGCCTCCTGGGCTCACATCTAGACTCCCCAGCTGGCACGTGCTCTCCCGCTGCCGGCGGCGGGGCACGACCGTCGGCCTCCATCACCCATAGAAAGGCCTCTGCCGGAGGCTCCAGAGCCTGGCCGGAAGCTGCTGCCTCTGGCTTCCGGGGCTGCCCGTCGGCCTCCATCTCCCATAGAAACGCCTCTGCCGGAGGCTCCGGGGCCTGGCCGGAGAACGCTGCCTCTGGCTTCCGGGGCTGCCCGTCGGCCTCCATCTCCCATAGAAACGCCTCTGTCGGAGGCTCCGGGGCCTGGCTGGAAAATGCTGCCTCTGGCTTCCGGGGCTGCCCGTCGGCCTCCATCTCCCGTAGAAACGCCTCTGCCGGAGGCTCCGGGGCCTGGCTGGAAAATGCTGCCTCTGGCTTCCGGGGCTGCCCGTCGGCCTCCATCTCCCGTAGAAACGCCTCTGCCGGAGGCTCCGGGGCCTGGCTGGAAAACGCTGCCTCTGGCTTCCGGGGCTGCCCGTCGGCTTCCATCTCCCGTAGAAACGCCTCTGCCGGAGGCTCCGGGGCCTGGCCGGAAAACGCTGCCTCTGGCTTCCGGGGCTGCCCGTCGGCCTCCATCACCCGTAGAAACGCCTCTGCCGGAGGCTCCGGGGCCTGGCCCGAAAATGCTGCCTCTGGCTTCCGGGGCTGCCCGTCGGCTTCCATCTCCCGTAGAAACGCCTCTGCCGGAGGCTCCGGGGCCTGGCCGGAAAACGCTGCCTCTGGCTTCCGGGGCTGCCCGTCGGCCTCCATCACCCGTAGAAACGCCTCTGCCGGAGGCTCCGGGGCCTGGCCCGAAAATGCTGCCTCTGGCTTCCGGGGCTGCCCGTCGGCTTCCATCTCCCGTAGAAATGCCTCTGCCGGAGGCTCCGGGGCCTGGCCCGAAAATGCTGCCTCTGGCTTCCGTGGCTGCGGATCAGCCTGTGGTCCAGCAGGGGGACCATTGCCTTGGGCCTGTGCTCCTGACCCTGATCTGAGGGGAGGTTCTGCCTCGTTGCCTCCCTCCTCCTCAGCCTGAGGACTTGGGGGATGCAGGGGACTCCCTGAATGGCATGCTGGGCTCAGAGGGGCTTGTTCCAGCCCCTTGAGGGCCGTGCCGCCGCCCCCTTGAGGACTGCTGACTTCTGTTTGGATTTCTTTGGACGCATCGAGGGTTGACTCTGGACGATGGATGACCATGAAGGCCGCGGCCAGACTCTGCACAGCATTGTGAACACCCTTGGCTTCCTCCGCCTCTGCCTCTTCACCCACAGAGGTATTTGACTCTGGCTCGTCGTCATCAGAGGTGAGCTGACCTTGGGCATCCTTTTCAGGCATTTTTGCTTCTCTAATTTTTTTATAGAGTTCGTTTCTCTCCTCTTGTAAAGCTCGACAGAGGTTCTCTAGCCTTCCAATTTTCATCACGAAGCACTCATATTCTTTAGCTCTCAATGCTTTCTGTGATTTAAACAGACACACACACTCATAAAACGACATGAAAAGCAAAATTGCCAGGATGCTCTATGGAGACAAGCAAAACCATTTGTCCAGGAATTTGTCTGTGAGGCTCTGACCACAGGGTGGTGGCTGGACAGATACTTGGTCAGGGACATCACTTCTATTTTTGTACTGTGTTGGAGACTCCGGTAGAATTTTAATCCACGTATTCTTTTCTTTAGAAAAGAAAGATAGCAAAGCTTCTCTCTGCTTCAGTCTAGGGCTTTTAAAATCTTATAATAGATGAATTTTCTGCTTCTAAGACTTAGAAGGCATAAGTAGAAGCTTGTGGCAAAATGATTGAGAGGGACTGGGTCTTGGCCATCAGCAATGCCTTATCTGTTCTGTAGATAAACTGCTACATGCTAATCCAGCAACTGTTTGATTTATGTTTATGAATAATAAGCACATCTCTTTGGAATTGGTTGCAATTTGGGATGAATTGTTAGAACAGTAATTATATCCAGAGAAACTCACCACACACTCATTCATGATGCTGCGCGAACTGTTCAATTCTCCTTTTCTCTAGAAATGTTGGTGTGTTTGTGCACGAAATCATCTTACTCCTTCAGCCCCACCTTTGTGCTACTCTGTACCTTTTAAGATTTTTTTTTTTTTTTTAACCACTTCTTTACATGGAGAGGCCTTCACCTGAAAGCCCTGCCTCTCAGGTTAAGGACCATGTATCTTTGCCTTTATGGTCTCAGACTCTCCAGAGCCTGAAGTAATATCAGTATTTAAATACCTGTTGGAGGAATTAAGCAATATATCTCCGTACCTGTCTATAAAATAGCACATACCCTGGGTGCTTGGGCTAGTGTCTTCTCTCAGTTATGTTCAAATCAACTAATAAATTTATTCTGCGCCTGTTATGTGTCAGGCACCAGGGAAATTCAAGGGCAGGTAAAACACTCATCCTGCCTTTAAGGCATTCACAGTCCAGCAGGTGTGGTGCTGCTTTGGGGACAGCTTTGGCGTCAACAAGTAGGCGTGTGACTTAGGGTCACAACACTATGAGTCTGGACCTGAGACTAAATTACTAAATTGACGTTTGCTCTAATTATTTTTATTACAATATCATATACCACATCCCAGAAAAATTCAGCTCTTTTTCAAAAGTAATTATTTTGTGGTATTAGGCCATAATTATTTTCTGAGTATAAATATATTGACTGGACAAGGGAAGATGAGCAAGGGGAAAAACTTCCTCACCTCTTCAATCATGTCCAACAGAGCTTTGTTACAGTTCTCAAACCGAGCTTTCCATGTGGCTGTGTCCTTTTCCAGCTTCTTCATTTTCTTAGTGGTCTACAAAAATGAGTGTTTTAATGTTAATTCTGAAGAGTTAATGTATCAAAGAAACTGTCAGTTCCGTATGTGACTTCAAGAAAAGTCCTTTCGTTACCAGCTGCTGAAGCAAGCAAAAAATTCGATGTCAAGAAATGATGACTGAGTGGAGAGAGTCATGATTTATTTTTGAATCATCTAGGTCAGTGGTGAACAGACTTACTTGCACCAGACCCAATTAAGGAGAAAGGAAAACTACTTAGGGCCTTTCTGTTTTGTCATTGCTTTTTCTTTTGTTTAAAATAAAAATAGCTTTATTGAGTTCCAAGAATAAGCTTGAAATTTAGATTATTTACTGTACTGAATGGAAGACTATTAGTGAGAAAGTCGGCCTGGCTTTTCAGATGTTAAAATGTTGATAATATCTGGGCACATCTGAGAAGTAGCCACACAAAGGCAACTTTCTATTTTCTCAGCCTTCACATTTGTAGAGTGCAGTAGGATTCACAGAATGTGATTACATGCATTATTGCTTTCATCCTTGAGACAGTCCCCCAAGGAGGGTTCTATTTTCACCTCCACTTTATAAACGGGGAAACTAAGGTTCAGAGAGGTGGAGTGGTATTCAGATGAGTTAGCAGAAGAGTAGGGCTGGAGTTATTTCATTTAATGCAACATGTGCAGAGTGCATGCTAGTTGCCAGGCTGGGGCTGGGTGTAGGGCATCCAGAAGTTAATAAAATGCAGCCTGGCTTTTTCAGACCTGAAACTACTCACGTTCCTGGTTATAGGATCTCCTCTCTGCTTGCCTGAAGTGAAGGACAAGGCGTGTGTTCAGGTGCAGTTACCCTGGATGAACCACACCTGGGCACTGGCTGCTTCATGCTAACCTGCCTGAGGCTGGGTCCGCTTGGAGGCTAGAGGCTGGGCCCAGACATTTGGCCCCTGGGCCCTATAGAGATGCTACGTGAGCCTTGAGTGCTTTTTTATTTTGATCATTTCTTAACTGAGTTAAACTTTTAAAAGTCATCAGCCCCTTTAGGAATTTGATGAAATCCATGAGACCACACCTAAAGAAATGCAATATGCATATCAAATTTTTTTGCTAATTCTACGAAAAACCTATAAATGAACTCCAGATAGAAAACTCCTTGAATATTTATTCCAATCTTAAAACTATGTAATTCTGCAATAAATAACAGCATTTTTCCTACTCTAATATTTATTCCAAATTAAAACTCTGTAATTAAAAAATTTTTTTTAAATGGATGGATCCATCGTGGAGTGGGAAAGCTGTATTCATTGTATTTCACAATGAATTGTGAAATTTATCATATTAGTTTATGGAAATTTTTCAAAGAATGCTTTCTACACTTAAAGAGGGTTAATGCCAGTGCCTGTTCAGAAACACAATTCTGATGCTGATTTTATTTTGGGAAGACACTGAATTAAACAAAATGTAAACAGTATGTCCAATAATAATATTAGCACCTCGTATTTGTAAAAGACTTTAAAAAGGTTTAAGACCCTTAAAAATACATTAACTTATTTGAACTTCACAATCTTGTGAAGTAGGCAAGGGAAATCGTTTCTTAGTTTATAGATAAGGGGGAAGTTAAGTGAATTGTTCACTGCTACTTGATGAGTAAAAACACACCCAGACTTCATCTTCTCATTCAAGCCCCTGTCCTTTATATCTTATTACATATATTCTCTTCTGAGAAGGATCCTATGAAATGGTATTTTCTACTCTAACATTCTGCTTTTGCATATTTGTATGAAAGTTAATTTTTTTAATCTTTAAAAGATTAATTTTTAATTTCAGTATAAACAACATAATATTAAATTTCTAGCTCTTATCTTTTCTTTTTACCCTCTCCATGGCCTAGAAAAAGAAAATATTCTTCCTCAGAGTGAAAATGTATCCTAGTGTTTTCAGACTCTTCCTAAGACTAATTCACCAGATACTTACAAATAAAAAAATACAGTCCAAGTCTCATTTGCATGTATAAGTGTTTCATTACTTCATGAAATGCACTGAAATATCTTAGCAAGAGAAAAATGAACCCAAAGGAGTATTGCCTGTCGAACTAGAAGACGTCAGTATTTCGTGGGGGATGAGCAATACTCACTTTCTCCATTTCCTGTTTGAAGGTGGCAAACACCTCATTGCTTTTTGTCAGTGTGCTCTGAAACTCTTCAAACCTTCCAGAGTAGACAGTAAGCTGTAAAAAGGGGAAAGAGTAGATCTGTTTTAGGACTGCTTTCAGAATGCTTCCAGAACAAAACAACATGTCATTGTTTATTATTTGAGAAGAAAAATGATTTAAGGTAATTCTTAATACAATGTTAATGATATGTTCAATTCTTTTTATTACGAGATCAGCCTAGGTCAGTGAGTATGATTGAAGTACTTTAAAGAAAAATGAAATAATATGTCATCACCATTTCATTATAACTTTTACCAACAAACATTTTTTGAGCACTGAACATAAGCACTGACTCTGTGTACAAAAGCATTTAACCTGTAGTTCCTGTTTTTGAGGGACCTGCACTCCTGACAGGAGGATAATCCCAAAGACAGCTTGATTATAGGACAGTGAATACAAAGTACCAAGTCAGTTAAGTACTGATCAGATAAGGAGGTGAGTGTGGCAGGTGATCATTTGAGCCACATTTTTGTGGAGAAGGTGAGCCTTGAACTTGGTCTTGAGGGAAGCAAGAATGTAGACAAGTATGGGCCAGACATGGACTAGGGTTGCTGCCATTATGCAGGTTGTGCTATTATAAGCAATTGTCATTTCCCTTTTTGACATTGTGGTTTTGTGTATTTATGAATACAGTGTTATAGCCAACAGCAGTTAATTGTCCCTTTTCAACAAAATTAGTTTATTATACCAATTTTTTTATAGATGGAAATAATGAGTCTTGAGGAAGAAATGCCTTCTTCTAATTTGCACCAAAAAAACATCATACGGGTTAGCTTGGGAGTATGGAGAAGAGCCTTTGTACCTCCACATCCTTAATTCCGAGGCTTGTATTTGGGGTAGGAATAGGGCAGGATAGGGAAGGAGAGTGTATAAATACTTGATTGTTACAGTGATACAGTAATAAAATCTTGCTTTTGAAAATAATTTTAGGATAGCACGTTTTGAGTGAGTGGAGATTTAATATGGATGGTTCTTGTTTACTAACATGGAAAATTTCCATTTTCAAATGAGACTTTGGTACTCTTGAGTGTCTGGAACAGCCTCAAGTCCTCAGTTGGGCGCCAACTGGCTGATGGTACTTGTGAGACTGTCCTTTCAAAAGCAGAGAAGAGTGACTGACCGAAAGCCAGTAGGTTGGAGAGTTCCCAGTCTTGGGGATGGGAGTTAGAGGGAGTGTGTGGGAATCAAACAACCCCTAGAACCAAGAAAATTTGCTTATCTAGAATGGCTCATTCTCACATGATTCAGTAGAGCAGAGGTTTTACTGCAGTACACAAGAACAACAAAATAACGTAAAACTTTTCATAGGACACAGATTTTCCCAAGTCAAACAACAGCTGACCATCATTTTGAAATCAATCATCAGCACTGTGGGTATGTGATAAAACTTGAGGTAACTCTAGTGGCCTAAAATTTTTCTCATGATTCTTTGGCATACAGATTTAAAAAGACTGGGTAAAGTGTCAGAAGGGAATTCATGGCCAGGAAGGTACCCTAGGGTTTTACACACATAGTGCATAAGACAATACAGCTGACCCTTGAACAACTCAGGGGATTAGGGACACTGATCCTCCATGAAGTGCAAAATCTGCGTATAATTTATAGTCAGCCCTCTGTACTCCCGGGTGCTCATATCTGCAGTTCCCCATCTGCAGATTCAACCAACCTTGGATACTGCAGTACTGTAGTATTTACTATTGAAAAAAATTGACGTGTAATTAGATCAGCACAGTTCAAACTCATGTTGTTCAAGTGTCAACTGTACTTGCTCATTATGTGCAGTGCACTCTTGACATATTCTATTTAATTGTTTCATTTTTTCCCAAAGTACTGGCTGAGATCCACTGAATTGATTTCAGGGTGCATGAATAGGTCAAGTCCCTCAATTTGAGGGTAAGCTCCTGTGGGACTGGCTGCCTATACTGCCCGTGGTCTAGTGGTGTAGGGTGGGGACAGCTACCCCCAGCTGATGCTCTTCACCGATCACAAAATCCATTCATTTGTATTTTTGGCCAAGCCTCCTGTTGACTTCTTTTCCTT
Source organism: Balaenoptera borealis (assembly GCF_965194805.1). Lineage (NCBI taxonomy): Eukaryota > Metazoa > Chordata > Mammalia > Artiodactyla > Balaenopteridae > Balaenoptera > Balaenoptera borealis. The sequence goes on along the minus strand of NC_138873.1, from coordinate 24,920,603 downwards.
ACTTTCTCCTCTTTCTTTTTCCAGCTTTTTAGTAATTCCAGCAGAAGTACAGGGGGTTTGCAGATATGGTCTCCTGAGCTGGTCCTCCCAGACCCTCTCCTGCAGCCCTCTAGTTGTAGGCTGCAGACAGGAAGGGAAGGCGTGGGCACGTGTGCGGTCCATTTCACCTGCGCAACCTTGACAGGCTCAACGGGGGCAACCACACCCACCCCGGCCAGCTCTCTCCCCATTCTTTGGGCAAAATGTTCTTTTGGTGTATAAATTGGGCAGATTTTGTTTCCCTTCCCCACGTTTTCTTGTGGCATGGAGAAGACAGATATACCAGAGTTCCAAGGAGTAGTGTCTCACTTCATTACCACTTCTGGCTTTTTTCTGGTGACCATCAACTTCTCTCTTTTCATCTTTTAAATTGGGTAAAATACACATAACATAAGATTTGCCATCTTAACCATTTTAAGTGTATAGTTCAATATTGTTAAGTATATTCACATTGTTGTGCAAACCAATTTCCAGAACTTTTCATCATGCAAAACTGAAACTCTATACCTGTTAAACAATAGCTCTCCATTTCTTCCTTTTAGTGACTGTTTTTAATAGTCTGCTTTTCTTCCTATTTGACCTCTTTGTCATAGGTGGCAAAACCTGTATGGACTATACTTTTCTCAAGTAACCAACTCTGACACTCTTTATTGATACGAACTAAAATGCACACTTCCTGTTTACTTTATGGATATGTGTTTGGTCATATTTTCCCTCTCACTATTATGCTGACATGATGCATGTTTGATGCGTCATATTCCCTCTTTCACTTTGGTATTTCAGGGAAGCATGGAAGGAACATCCAGAGGTCTTCCTCAGTGTTTTTACCAGAGGCAGAAATAGAAACAAACTATTCTAGGGTTAGTAACAGCAACAGTTGCCCTGACATTTCACTTTTAAATGGGCGGAGCGACACACACATTCTTTTACCTGAGCACAAATTTTAATTACAAACATTCATAGCATATATGAAACAGAAATGTGTCCAGGAATTGTCTTAGCCAACTTGGGAGATTTCAATTATAATAGTAATTGCAGAGGAATCTCCTTTCATCTTATATAGATAAGGTGAGGCCTTTTGAGATTAAAGACTATGATTACCCATCTTTAACAGTTGACTCACTGATCTTTCCCCTGGGGTAGTATTTTGTGTCTGTGTTGCTGTGTTGTGTTGGTATTGCTGACTTCCCACATTTACTACCATCTTCATCCTTATTGATCCAATGAACACTCTATTTGTAGCCACAATTGTATCCCATTGATCATCTCTGACGTTTACTCTATTGGCTTGGTTTGTATAATTGAAAGCTAGACATCTCTTCCCTAAGTGAGAATCATGCCCCAGATTGGCAAGCTGTTGTCTTATGACTGAAAAGTGACTTCCGCCTAGGAAAACACAATCTATCCTTGATATTTCCTTTGCTCAGACCATAGAAATGGGGACTAAGGCCTCTCCTTCCTACCATCCGACTCCTTTAATTGTCAAACCAAAGGAAGTGTTTGAGTGCTTTGCAAGATCATCTGTGATAGACTTTGTTTTTCAAGGTTTAAACATTTTAAAAATATAATGCTGATATTTTTTAAGAGGAGCTCATTTAAACATTACACATAGGGATTTGGGGCCTCTATATTCTTCGTGATGATTAAGTAATTATTGCAGTTCTGAAAATGCCTTGAAGACAAAAGAGATAGACAAGGGAGGGTCCTTACAGAGAGAGCCACGTGCCATGGAAAGCAAGGTGATGGAGGAGGCAGGGTTATCTAGTTTAGCTGAGTTCTTCAGCTCTGGATATTCTCTACATTTATAAACTAGAGCTGAACATGGTCTTGAGATCATCTTTTCCAGTGGTTCTTAAACTTTTTTTCAAATAAAGACTTCTTTTGTCTCATATATCACTATGTAGATCCTTACCTATGAAATAATACTAATATTAGCTCATACACTAATCAGTTGTTAGCATTTTAATTAATATTATTTTTATCACTAGATTGTGAGTTTAATTAGGCAGGGATTTTTGATTCTCTTATTAAGTACTATATTTCTAACATCTAGAACCATGCCTAGCACTTAGATGCTCAATAAATATTAGTTGAATTAATTATGCTTACTATGGGGGCAGGCACTGAGCTAAGTGTTTTTTTTTTAAATTGTTGAATGTGTCTACTCTTTTTTTTTAAATTAGTTAATTTATTTATTTTTATTTTTGGCTGTGTTGGGCCTTTGTTGCTACGCGCGGGCTTTCTCTAGTTGTGGCGAGTGGGGGCTACTCTTCGTTGCGATGCGCGGGCTTCTTATTGCAGTGGCTTCTCTTGTGCAGCACGGGCTGTAGGTCCGGCTTCAGTAGTTACAGCACATGGGCTCAGTAGTTGTGGCGCACGGGCTTAGTTGCTCCGTGGCATGTGGGATCTTCCCAGACCAGGGCTGGAACCCGTGTCCCCTGCATTGGCAGGCGGATTCTTAACCACTGTGCCATCAGGGAAGCCCTGAACTAAGTGTTTTGAGTGCATAACTTGAAAACAAACTGCATATACTACATATTCATTAACTCATTTTCCTTCTATAAATTTAATCAAACATATGAATAACTGCCATCCATGCTGCTAAGCAAAAGCTGATATAATGCCAAAAGCAACTACATTTTAGATAGTAGCTGCTGCCTTATGTGCTGTTAGGTTTTGGAAATACTGAAAAGTAATGGGCCTCCCAGAGGTCAGAGGACTCCAGCTTGGGATCATTGATCCATTACAGCATCCTTATTTTACAGACCAGGAAATTTAGGTCCATGGAGGTTTAGGTGAGCTGCACAGAATCAGACAGCTTCACAGTAGAAGAGCCAGGATTCTGACCCTGGTCCCTGGGCTCGACCCAGTATTGAGGGATGAATGAGGAACACTGGCAAGTCTAGAACCCTGGGTCATACTTTTTCAAACTTGAGTGGGTATAGGTGGGAAATTGGATTACTCCTTTATGTTATTTCACAGGTCATTAAAGACCTAGTTTCTGATACCAGCCAAATGAATCACTCTCTAGCCTAGAGTCTAATGGTATTCATCTATTCTTCATTTAGCATAGAGGAGTAGAGATTGCTTATAACAGATGGAACAATGAATAGCTTCACATACTGCCTTTGTACCCCTCAAGGCTCTGTGCTGTGAATGGGACAGAGATAGAGCCAGAAGCCCTGACTTGCTTCTCTGGACTCTCCCCCCAGCAGCCCCCCACCACTGGACAGTGAGGTCACACCTCCTTTCCCCCCTGCCTGCCTCTGGTTAGAAAACTGCCACTGCCTGCCACCCACCCCACACCACAACATGATGTGTTCCGTGACTGCCTAAAGGATGACCTTGAGTTTGTAACTTTAGAGTTTAGTCCTTTAACTCTGAGTCCTTCTATTCTATTAATAGTGAAAAAAAATTACTGTTTATATTTCTATGTAATTAATATTTTAAAACTATTTTGATATATTAGTGGGGGAACAATTCATCATTGCATTTTGTACACACATTGGAAAGGTGTGCTTTAGGAAGGTTAGATATCAAAATGTTATTTATGTTTTTGTCTGTGTAGTGGTATAATTTGTGATTTTAAGTTTCTTGTTTTTCCTACTTTCCTTTTTAAAAAATGAACCTGTATTCATTGAACTTGTTCATTTTTTTCCACAGTGAACAAATATTCAGCAGTCAGCACATAAACATTTACAAGTGAATTATTCAAATCTTAAATTAATGCTGCCCAGTTTGGAAGGCTTCTGATTTTCTCGCTTTCTGTGAATTTGCTCTGTGAGATTTTACAGTCCCTTTAGCACTTGGGCATTTCTCCCAGCAGGGGAGCTAGAGCCCCTCTGTGGCAGGATGGCTCTGCTGGAACCTGACCGGGAACGTTTGCCAGGAGGGGCAGAGCCCCAAGGGCACCAGAAAGATGGATAGGTCTGGCTTTCCTCTAGAGCCAGCTGTTGCATGAGGCTTTATTTTTGAGCCTGAAATACGAATTCCCATGGTCTAATCAAAACATACACATAACATCACGAAGCCAAATCAAAATGGTTTCTGACGTCTGCCATCTCTAATCATTTGGCACTGACAAGGCCAACCTCTGATAGCACAAAAACATGGGTGCTGACTCTATTTTTCTAATTTCCTTTTATTATAAATAATGTCAAACAAGTAAGGAAATTTTCAGTATTGACAATTATAGATGGTGCATCTGGACAGTTTACATTTTACCCTTACCGTGACAGGTTAATGGGGGAGGAGAGAGAGGACATATGAACAGGTAGGCGAGGACCTGGCCACCAGCTTATTCTGGTTGACTCTCATTTGTATTGATATGTCAACAGACCTTTTGACTAGAAGTTGTTGGTGCAGAGCATTTATTTTTCTTAAGTATAACATTGTACTTTTATTTTTACTTAAAAATAATAAATATGAAGTTATTCTTCATTTCCAACTCCTGTCCCTACTTCCCCTCCCACATGGAAGGCCTCTTGCAGACTACCTTTGGTTCACAGCAAGGAGGGCACCCCCATGCATTGTTGTCCCCCTACTTCACCTGAGCCTGCAGGACTGTCTCTTGTTCCTTCAGCACTTTGGCCTGAAGTTTCCACTCTGCTGCCTGGTTCAGCAACTGTGAGAAGAGAATGCATGGAAAGACTGTCAAATTATCTTTCAGATTACCATTTGTTGTAACTTGTGTGTAAACTTAATTACTTTCTAAGTAATCCTCTTAAGTAATTTTGGGGGAACTTTGTAAAGAATCTAAGAAAGCTAAGAAAACAACTAGTTTAAAAAGTTTGATTCTCAACTAAAAATTAGTGATTCCAATGGAAAAAAAAAAAAAAGAGGAAAAAAGTCTCCAACTCAAGCATGAATCACACAAAATTCAACCTCCCACCAAATTCTGGAACTGTCTGTAGCAATTCTGGCCAACCTGTCATTCAGCCTCTGCTTGAACATTTCCATAATATTCCCACCTGGGGCATTGTTGTGAGTAACTGTTCCTTTATATTAGACCACTGTTCTCCACCATAGTATGCATCAGAATCTCCTCAGGGGCATGTTAAACTGCAGATCCTTCTCAGAGAAAATAAGTTAGGAAGTATAGGGTGTGATTAGAATCTGTACTTAGAGCAAATACCCAAGATGGTTTGGATATTGGTGGTCTATGGATTATACTTTGAGAAACACCAAGTTATTGGTGGTCCATGGATTATACTTTGAGAAACACCAGGCTAGAAATTTGACCTATTACTCCAAATCCTATATAAGGTTTACAAAAGAAGTCTCACCCCTCTCCTATAAGGCTGCCTTTCAAATACAACCAAAGCCCTCATGTCAAACACGATCAGAACTGGAACTCATGGGTTAAATTGAAAAAGTCGTTTTAGGCGTAAAAATGACACATACATATGTAAGACATGTTATTTTAACTTAAGATGTATGTTCATTTATTTATCAATTTTGATGTAGGGCTTTGATCTTTGTTTTGGGTATGGATCTTCTGATTGGAATTCGGAGGGTTTTTGCTTGTTTTTACAAAAATCATATCTATAATATGGCATATAAGATTTATAATTGTTTTAAAACAATACTGATAGAACCTGAAGACCTAAGATGTTTGTAAAGCAGCTTGATTGGATAATTCTCTAGAGTTTTACAACTTTCTTCCAGTCTTTTACAGTTGCTCACATCGAAGTTGACAATTGTTTTTTTGCTCTTGGCCTACATCTAGGCTTTCAAATCATTAAGCATAGTTTTTTTTAGAAACAACTCCTTCTTTTAACACATATTTCATCAGTTTATGTATCATTCTGTTGATTTACATAATACGAAACCAAGGATAACTGGGAAGAAAAGGTTTGGGAGCAAAGACCCGATTCTTAGTAAGCTCTGTCTTACTTAACATGGGCAACCACGTGTAGATATTCCAGAATGGCTAACTAGCCCCAGGGTTCAGCATGCTTTGGCCATCTGTCAGCGTGCTTCCAGAGAACGGTGAACGTCATGGATAACCTGGTTAGTCAGTCAGGTGGCTGTCAGTTAAGAAGCTTCTATTTTATTTCAAGATAGGCTGATATAAATTTTTTTTTGTTTATTCATGTTGTAAAAAACAAATGTTCATTTTTGCTATCAGAACCAAAAATAATAAAATCATTATTTGTAAAAACTTGGAGGCATCTTTTTTCTTATCCAAGTTAGTCTTGACCTCTCCATTTGTAAAAGGGGGTTGTATATGTCCCTCCATGCCTCCCAGTGAGCAGTGAGGATCAATTATTATAGAAGTGCAATTGACTCACTGTAAGAGAGGTCTGAGGCAGCTGCGGAGTGGAAGACCTGCAGCGCCCCCTCTGGCCATCTGAGCTGTGTGGCTGCAATGTACACGGCCGGCCCCTGCTTGACACACAGGGGCCCTGTTGTGATGGGTGGTTCCCGATGAAGAAGGAAGAAGGAGGCTGCCTGTTCTTCTTGAAATGAAGAACGGCCCCTCCCCTGTCCCCCAGCTCTGACTTGATATTTCATCACTTTCAAAAAGAAGTGTCAGAGCTGGAACCCAGGAAGGTAGCCGCTAGCTTTGAAGAACTGAGGGGGACTACCTTCTTTGACTTGTACCTGCTGTTTTGCTAAATCAGGGAAGGAAAAGGGGGCAGCATGCTAGTTTCTTGCTAAGGTTGAGTCACTCCGTGTCTGCCCCCCAGCCTCTCTCACATGAATCTTTGCCTAGTTGTTCCTCTGTCATGCCTCATATATTAAATACCAAAGGTACTGATATTCTGTAGGAAGCATATTTTACCTGAGAGTAATTACATCAACAGTGGAGTATCTGTTTTCTTGGATTCTGAATAATAAATAAATGCTTTATTTCTTACTTTGAGAGCTAGGTTGTAGATGGATTTAATAAATTAACCTTTTTATTAAGAGCACATGGACATCTGATTTGAAATTATGCAACGTCCACCAGGTTATGGTCTCCAGAATTCATCCTTTTGTTGTCAAGTTTGAAAACCGAAGTTTAAAAAAAATTACTATTCTAACAAATTGAAATGATTGTAGTCTGATTTTAGGTAAATGCAGAGCTTGTGATCAATTGTTAAATGGCTACATTTGAACGACTGGTCCATTGACTGTGTCAAATCTCTCTCCCCAGCAACAGACATGTGCTTTAACTCATGCCTCTGAAACACACCTCTGAGTGTGATGTACTATCACAGAGCTTGGGCTTTGGGGACAGATACACTGGAGACGTGACCAACACATCTTGGTCACTTAGCAGTGTGTGACCTTATACAAGTCACATATCCTTTTTGAGCCTCAATTCTCTCATCTCTTTTGGAGTGTTTGGGGTTAATGAGATGTCAGTAAAAGCCACCACTCAGTTTCTTAAACCAAAAACTCAGGAGTCATCCTTGACTCCTTCCTTTCCTCACTGTCACCATCTTCCTGTTCAAAGCATTGCCTGTTGGTTTTACATTAAAAACATAACTTTTATCCACATCCAGCTCTCCTTCTCCACTGCCACCTCCCCAATCCAAGCCGTCATCAGATCTTGCCCAGATTGCTGCCTAGCTCTCTTCTTGCTTTCTTGTCCCTCTTTAGTTCACTCTCCACCTACGAGCCAAATTCAGCTTTTACAGATGCAAAGCAGATCATGTCACTTCCTTTGATAAAACTACCTAGTACTTTCCCATTATATTTAGAATAAAATCCAAACTACATTTCAAGCTTACAAAGCTGTACAATTTGGCCCCTGTTTATGTATACAATTTTATTTTGAAATTTTCTCCCACTGGGTCAACCTGCTCTTGCCACCCTGACCTTTTCCAATTTCTGGATGATGCCACGCTGGTTCCAGCATTAGGATCTTTGTCTCTTCTACAGACACTGCTGCTGGAGACCTCCTCTCTGACTCCCTCTTATCAGGCAGGGCGCAGCTCAAGCGTCCTCCTCTCGGTAGGCCTTCCTAATCACCCAGTCTAAAGTAGGTCCTCTCCTTCTGCCCCATTCGAGGTTCCTCCTTATTTCCCTAGTAGCACTTACTATTATCTGAAATTATCCTTCCTTATTTGTTTTCTTGTTTATTGCATCTCTTCCCAGTTAGATTCATGCTGGAGTGTGGCCTTCTCCTTCTTGTTCACCGCTACACCCCAGCACCTAGAAGGGTGCATAGCTCATGAAAGGTGTTTGAAAAAGGTTTGGTGAATGGATGCGTGACTGTTTTAGGTAAAGGTAAAAAACAGTGTAGGTACAGTATTTCCTACTGGGCTAGCCAGTTTCATTCTCCAGGGAAGCTTAGGCTCTTTCTCCATCAGTCTAGTGCTCTATGACCGTTGTCAAAAACAACATTCTCAGGGGTTCTCTGACCCCAAGGCAGACCAGACAAGCACACAGACTCAGGTGATAAGTACATATTCCTTTTCACGTTTGTGTCGCTCCTCTGCTTCCTTCATCATTTCTTGCGCCTGCTCGAGTTTTGCATCCACCAGCTTCTGCTGCAGTTCTCTGTGTTTAAATATTTTGTCCAGGTGCTAAGGAAAAATAAAGTGCACATATCAAGCTTGACTTATTATTGGTGCTGAAAAAAATGTAAAAAAAAAGGTAATGTTGACATAAACACGTGTTCTCTAGGTTTTAAGATTTACAAAAAAAAAGAGGGGAATAAATGCATTGGCATCGCTTATGGTTTTATATGAAAGTCATAAATTGGTGGAGTCCCCTGCATTTTGCACTACACAAAAGTGGCTGCAAAAGGTGGAGGTACCAGAGTTCAGCAATGCTAACTCCAAAAGGCCCTAACAGTATTTTTCTAAATTTGGTAACTATTAGATACGGTGCTAGGCAGCACAGACAATGATGTATGTTGCAAGGGCTACAGCACTATCACTTGGTATTTTGGCCCTTTCTGTGAATATAAAGCCACTTTTAATCACAACATTAATTCAGTTTATCATGGTGAATTCTCCTCTACATGCTTGCCTCAAAGGGTGGTGAGGAAGCCCTGAGGTAACAGCCTGTGGCCTTGGGTCTGGGACTGAAACAGGAGCCCCTGACGTCAGCTCTGTTTCTCTGGTGGGCAAGACAAGGCTGAGGGTCACAGGTGAATTGACACGCAGATGTGCTACTGCCTCCTCCATGCCTTTTGACCTCTTGACTACCTTGGTGAAGAGAAACTTCCAACTCTACCTCAGTGTGGAGAATTTCTTGGTCATTAGGAGGTCCCATTGGCAAGAGGACATGTGGAATTCCATCCTTGGGCCTTACCTAGAACCAGTCCTAGGAATATACAACTAGTCTACCGGGCCATTCCCATATGAGATCTCTCTGAAGAGTATGGACATTTTCTTTTTAGCTCCTTCCCTTTTGTTTTCTCCTGAACCTCCACTTTGGAGCAGGATTGATCTTCGTGACAAGATAAAATGGTAGCATGGCATTATGGCTTACTGTGAGGAGTTTCTTGATTTACCTAACTGCTATTACTACCTTCTATTGGCTCAGTTTTTTTCTTGATAAAATCTTAGCATGTTGCCAACAGGGCTACTTTGACTATGTTATATTACATTTTAAGGCAGATATTTAAAATTTGGGTGGGATGGGAAAAGGGATATGATATATCAAAATCCTGAGGGGGCATCTGGAGTCTTAAAAACATATTGAATATTAAAGTATAATTTTGGAATAATAAAAGATCCTTATAGTCCCCCTAGTGTAAACCATTGACAACAAAACTCTTTGGCTTTTGTGTCTGTGGATAAGTGATTGAATCTTGTAGCCTCTGCTTCCCATCTATAAAATGTGGATAATATGTTATCATCTGGTGCATAAGATTGTTGAGACAATTAAATGACATATTGTATGTAAAGTATAATACTTAGCACATTGCCTGGCACAAGCTAAGCATAAATAATAATGCCTTTATTACTATAATTACTATATATAGTAATATTTTATATATTATTTGATTGTGGGGTGTATACAATGCAGACTTTTAATTTAGATGACATAGTAATTCTTAAGAGGGAGCGTGTGAGGTATTTCTTGGTTCTGTAGAGAGAGTTTCAAAAAGGCTGAGAAATACTATTTTCAAGAATAAATGTGTTCACGACCCACCACTTTCTATTTGTTACCTTTGCTTTGCAGTGATTCCAGTTTTGAAGAAATCCTGTATGACTTTCAGCCAGGTATTTTGTAATACCGTCTGTTTTTATTTTGGCTAGTAAAAGAAACCCAATCCTAAATATTAATCAGTTGAGAGGGCTGGCCATAACTTTGTCATTAACCAAGTTCCCCACCTTCACACCCCAGATCCGGTTTTACATGCAGTGCTTCTAAGTTGTTTGATGTGGTTCTCACCTCCTCCCTGAGCTCATACTGATCAATGATGCTTTTCAGTTTCTCTGCGAGCTCAGTGTTCTCCTGACAGAGCTTCATATTTCGCTCACTCTGCTGCTCGATCTGGGCCTGGATATCTGTGAGGGTGCTCTGGAAATGACTTGTGATCTCCTTCCTTTTCTCTTCTTCCTCACGTGCCCTCTGAAGGGTTTCCTCCTGTGGATAGAAAGCAAACTCTTTTGTTATGCTGGTTTACACGCACCAGGGTTTACAGAACTCAGGGTTTGGTCAATGAAAGATTAGTGTGCAGGGTAAGAAGGATGTTTTTCCTCAGCTCTCTAGAGGTAACATTGCTCAGCCCCAAAATAAATGTTTGAGCAAAGGTTTCAGTTGTGAATACATGGTCACTCAGAGCAGGTGCAGCAAGGGCCTTGGATTTGATAGTTGGTGATGAATAGGCTTGTTTTAAAGACAACAGGTCCCCTGTTGAGTAAATAAACTGCAGGGATTTCTAACAGACATGCAGCCCTAAGGTTCTGATCTCTTGGCTGTAGCCTGGAAAAAAAGGCCACTTGGTTTTACTGATTGATGGGACATATCATGTGTTCCTTTGCTTTGGTATAGAAAGAACAATAGATCTTATGCCTCTATAAAAATGATGGCATATTAATCACATAATTGTATTCCCCAAGTTTTTTAAATATAAGTGATCACACTATAAATTTTCTTTTAGTTAAAAAAAAAAAAACTTTCATCAAAAAGCTTGAAAAGGAAACTAAGATAATCATAGATGAATTACAGCAATTCAAGAATGTAAAAGGAAATCTTAGAAAATATGCTGGATATTTTTTTTTATATATAAATTTATTTATTTATTTTTGGCTGTGTTGGCTCCCCGTTGCTGCACGTGGTCTCCCTCTAGTTGCGGCGAGTGGGGGCCACTTTTCGTTGTGGTGCACGGGCTTTGTGGTGGCTTCTCTTGTTGCGGAGCACAGGCTCCAGGCGTGCAGGCTTCAGTAGTTGTGGCTTGCGGGCTCCAGAGTGTAGGCTCAGTAGTTCTGGCGCACGGGCTTACTTGCTCCATGGCATGTGGCATCCTCCCAGACCAGAGCTCAACCCATGTCCCCTGCATTGGCAGGCGGACTCCTAACCACTGCGCCACCAGGGAAGTCCCCTATGCTGGATATTTTTTGAAGGAACAATCATCCAGTGTGTCACATAGGGTTATTGAAATGTTCAGTGTAAATTTTGAATTTGAAAGCAATATTATGTTTCAAATCTTCTTTAACTCAAAAATGAAATATCTAATTTTCTCCTCTTCTACTTTGTTAACATTTAAGAATTGAAAATTAACTTATATCATTTCTGTTCTCTTTTCTCCTAAATCAAAAGTCCCCCTTCATTGCTAACTGCTAACAATGTACCCAGATTTTCCCCATATCTATATTGAGAATTATTTGTGTTGTACTTATTCCTCTCATTCTTTTAAAATAAAAGGGCTTAATCTTGCTACATCATACCAAAGATAGAGATACTGCTGACAAGTGATACAGACATTTTAGGATTCCTTTAGTTCTGATTAATTGTTATTATGAAAGCTTGCTTCATTGTTGGCAAGTAAAATTATACTGCATTTAGTTGCCTACCATGATCAAATTATGTAACAGGATTTTTAAAAAGAAATGCTGATTGAAACAGAAGTAATTGTGCAAGTCTTTATTATGACAGTAGAATAATGTGATCAAAATAAAAGTTGATGCTGAAAATACATGCTCTGGAAATATTTTAATCTATCATTACGTATCCCCTTTCTTCTACAATATTTGCATATTTTCTAACTCTAATATGACTCCTGATATCAGAATCATAATTTATTCATGGTATAAACATTTATTGAGTGGAAATTTCTTAGGGATATTGTAGAAGAAATCTACCTTCCTAATAATCTGAAGAAATTAACTATCGAAGATGTTATTTCCCTGAACTTTGAATGCTAACACTTACTATATGTATTTCACTAAAAGTGATTTTGGTGTCTGTTAAGAGCAGTTGAATATACATGTGATAGTGATTGTCTCCTTATTGTTCCCGATTGGTTTAGAAGCCAACAATCTCCTAGTCGTATAATTATACTCCATGATCTGAATGTCATTTGCATTTATAACTATTCCATCCATGAATGAATGAGTAAATGAAAGGACCACCCCATGCTACCCAGCAAGTCTGAGTTTTTCACTGGCCACTGGCTAGAGAAAGAAGGTATGGCTGTTAATATGGCATTAAACACGTCAAACCATCGTAGCACCCAATCCTGGCCCACAGAATGGCGTCTTGCATTTTACATTACATTGTTTTTCAATGAGAGAAAAATAAATGTACTGCAATCATAAAATTTGAGTCCACTGGTAAAGAAAATGCAATCATTTGGACAATGTCTGAGATAAAATTTTCTTTATCATGTACAAAATTCAAAGTGAAAATTAATAATGCAAAGAAAATTGAGGGACAAAATCTGAAATAACTAAGAAAACTTTTCAAGCATCATTGTGCATCTTAGAACCAGTGCTGTGCCTGGGACACAATCCATGGGTATTCAGTATATGTTTATTTAATGAATCAATAAATTATTAATTTACATATAGACATATGAATAGCTTGAACTAGATGATTCCTATAGTCAAAAATTGATGTAATTAAAAGAAAGAAGTAGGCAATTTCACAATAATAGTAGATTTTTTAACACCCATCCCTCAGCAATTGATAGAGCAACAAGACAAAAATTCAGTAAAGACATAAATGATCTAGAGCTAATTGTTACTTATGCAACATTACACCTAATGTGTATGTAAAAGCACTCAGCACAAGTCCTGCCATATGTAAAAAGCACTCAGCACAAGTCCTGGCATAATAATGCTACTTAATTCCATTTCCATAACTGGAAGCCATTACTGAGGGTGTGTGGGTATAGCTACAGGATCTCCTGCCACTTCCGTCATTCTGTCTTTGAATGCTGTCCAAAGAGATCAAGCCACATCATTCCATCCACATCATTAAAGGAAATTTAACTTTTATCTCCTTACTATACAACACTACTGAAAGCCAGGAGATTTATGTAAGCACAGAGTGCTATTACTTGATTACATATCTGAAGTTGAGGATGATGACCCCATTCCCATATAACCTGGGTTTCGATTGTCCCAGTGCAATGATTAAAGAGATGCCAGAAGCCCATCTCCTACAACTCGTCATTTGAGAGTTAGAGTTCATCACACTGGCCTCTCATTTCCCAGATATCAGAAAACAGTTTTGGAATATGAGGAGCCATTATCCTATTCTATTTTTCTTCCTAACTCCATTGTAAAAACTTAGCAATGATCTTAATCTGTTTCTTAAAGTATCTTCTTTTAAACACGTGTAATAATAACTATCTCACAAGAATATTGCTATCTAATTAATTCTTGTTTGTCAAAAGCTTTAGGATCTTCAGCTGGAAAGGGGATTGTGGATGCATGCAGTATTATCTTGGAGAGCCCTGCATCTTGCTTCACTGAATGGAGCTAGTGTTTGTGTGTAATCAGATTAACCACACTGCTAGAGGCTTACGCTGTAATTAATGAAACCCATGCAGACTGACTGAAGTGATCAGTCTATTATTTTTAGATTGAATAATTAAGCTTGAAGAGCTTCATTGTTTTTTTGAGTAGCTTCTTTTTTCAGATGACTATTGACATTTTAGCTCTGAATCTTGCCTTACTCTGTCAGTTAGCTTTGTGTCAAGTTATTTCATGTCATGCAGATTTCATTATTATACAAAAAATGTTGAATTTTTATAAATTTGTATTTTAAAGAGTAGAACTAAGGCCTACCTTAAAAAACAAAACAAAACAAACTCAACATAAGGAAGAGGAGTGGCACACATTTTACTAAAGTTCTGCTCCGCATCAGGTACTATGTGAGCACCTTACATGTGTGGCCTCATTTAATTTTAATTTTTCCCTGACCACGCAGCAAAGTTGGTATAATCCCCATTTTATGGATGAGGTAACAGGCTTGGGAGGTAAAATAATTTATTGCAAGTTACAGGTGAGCAAGTGGCAGGGCTAGTATTTGAACCCAATTCTCTCTGATTCTAGAGCTCACACCCTTACCATAAGTAGCAGAAGCCTGTGCCTACAGAGCATGCAAGAAGGTGTGTTATGTGGGGCCTTGGTGACACATACCTTCAGTGTCTTGTTGTGTCTCTGCAGCTCCCGGCACAGACCCTCCAGTTTGCTTCGTGCAAGGATAGCTTTGCTGTGTTCACCTTGTAACTGGTCCTTTTCTTTTTGAATCTGTGCCTGTTTCTTCTGGAGGAGTTTTAACTTCCTTTGCTCAGTGCGATGCTCATCCAGCTGGATGTGGGGAAGCAAATGTGAAAGAAAACGGCAGGGATCTCTGTTGAGTTGACAGAAAAGGACCCAAAGAGGAAACGCCTAAAGACCCCTGTATGGTTGTTTGGAAAATGTTTTGCTATTATCACTGTCCCTCTGGAATCAAAAGAACTTCATAAATGTTAACTTGGCAGTACCTGTAGATATGGTTTTAAGAGCATAATGTTTATGGGTTTTTTTCCTTCATCATTCTTATTATTGATCTCTTTTGCTTTGATCTTCTTCTTGGTGGTCTAGAAACAGTTTTATCTTTCTTGAGTCTAATGAAGTCAGTCAGTATAGAAAAGCATGTCTCAGAATTCATGATAATGCCTTGCGTTAGGAGGATAGTCAATGGTGTGTCTGCTTGGTTTACATTTAGTTTTCCCAATTCTTTCTCAAGACAAGCTTTAGTAACTATTTTTAAAAGTAGGAAAGCGAAAAGCAGCTTCCTAGCAAACAGAAGATGAAGTCTGTGGTTATGAGAAAGGGGGAGCGGAGAATGTACCCCTCGACTACTTAAGGATTGATGATCTGTCACCAAAGTTTCAAAAATAGCCACTGCACAACCCAACAGCACACATGGCAAGTATGCTTAACAAGCCTTGCTCCCTGCCCATCTCCCTCACCCTCTGTGCTTATGGTGAATAAACCATGACACTTGTTTCTGCTGAGCACAGGTGGGGCCTCTTCTCACACTCCTCCAGCAGCCACAGCTAAAGTATCAAAATCAAGGGCGGCATGGAAAATGAAACCAATGAACCCCTGGGCTTTCCATCTCGGGATGCTGAAGTTCTGAGGTAGAGTTGCCAGGTAAGATGTAGGACACCCAGTTAAATTTGAATTTCAAATAAATAGGGAATAAGTTTTTAG
Source organism: Balaenoptera borealis (assembly GCF_965194805.1). Taxonomy (NCBI): domain Eukaryota; kingdom Metazoa; phylum Chordata; class Mammalia; order Artiodactyla; family Balaenopteridae; genus Balaenoptera; species Balaenoptera borealis. Next base: position 24,904,962 of record NC_138873.1, on the reverse strand, counting down.
TAAAAGTATATCCAAAGTATTGCATGGAAGGTACTTTTACTAAAAAAAAAAAAATGTTGGTTTACCTGAAATGCAAAGTTAACTGGGCGTTCTGTATTTTTTTTTTTTTAATTTTATTTATTTATTTATTTATTTATGGCTGTGTTGGGTCTTCGTTTCTGTGCGAGGGCTTTCTCCAGTTGTGGCAAGCGGGGGCCACTCTTCATCGTGGTGCGCAGGCCTCTCACTATCGCGGCCTCTCTTGTTGCAGAACACAGGCTCTAGACGCGCAGGCTCAGTAATTGTGGCTCACTGGCCTAGTTGCTCTGTGGCATGTGGGATCTTCCCAGACCAGGGCTCAAACCCGTGTCCCCTGCATTGGCAGGCAGATTCTCAACCACTGCGCCACCAGGGAAGCCCGGGCATTCTGTAGTTTTATCTGGTAAATTTGGCAACACATTTTTATGGAAATCTAGTTGGAATGGGGGGAATTTGGGGTTCAGCCTCCAGAGACTAGCGTAGTAGGAGTGTGGATCCCAGATTGATGATCAGTGTGGCCACGAACAAGCTGCAGCCTTTTTCCAGACCCATTTCCTCTGCTGCACTTAGTTCCCTTAGAACCTGAATGGTGCATAGGCCAGGAGGGCACTCGTCCTAATAATGACCTTGTTGGCTAATGAAGAGGAAAAGGCCTGGGAGCCTCTGGGTGCTCCTGGACCCCAGGTGCTCCTGGTACCTCGCAGAGCCAGATGCAAATGGATACACACACAACGTGAGCCCTGATACATGTCTCAGTTACCCTGTCTTGAAAAAGCATTCGTTCTTTCTGAACTAGATGAACAGGACTGTCACACTTTCTTCAGTTTACATCTTATTTTAATCCTTTCCTCCCTCCCTCCCATCAGCCTGAAATGTCCGTGATAAACCCTTGCCAGATTAAGCTGGGGGTATTCATACATGATATTCTATCTTCGTACTTCAGGGTAGTTTTTACTTATTCGTGAGAATTAGCATCAGGAAAATCTAAGTCCATATTACTATAAATATTGATTGAAATTGGTATCCTTCTTGAGGTTCAATTGGAAAACCAATTATATTTTATTATATATTTCTCATGCTAACCTCATTTTGCACCATAGTTATTAGACAGGGGTGAAACTTCTCATACTTGTGTTCGTACTTTACATGACCTATTGTCCTTTCTTGAAATTTATATGTTGTTATTATTGTTATTGCCGTTTTGGTTCAGACTTTACCTTTTGAAGATTAAACCATTTGTCAGGGTTTCTCAACCTTAGCACTGTTGACATTTGGGGACAGATCGTCCTTTGCTGTGGAGGCTGTCCCCTGCATTGTAGGCTGTTTAGCAGCTTCCCCGGCCCCTACCCACCGGATGCCAGTAGCACCCCCAACTGTGACATCCAGAGTATCTCCAGAGACATTGCCTACTGGTGCATGGTTGGCAAAACTTCCCTGTTTGGGGGAACACTGCCCTATGTGTGGATTTATCTGAGCTTCAGGAGGAGGATACCTTGCATGTGTTTCATAAGTTGGAAGAGATGATTTGTGCTATACCTCACTGGCCATTTAAATGTTCTAGTTTTAAGGCAGGATCATACACATCTGAAATATAGCTAGGTCTGTCTTGCTTTGCTCTAAATAGAACCCCTTAACTTGCTGACGATTTTTTTTTAGAGTGTGGCTAATTTTGTTCAATACTTCAGATTTATGTGAATGCATATGGGTTTTCTTAATGAATGAAAGCAAACATATTGCAGCTGGGTCAACTTCAGTCAAATGCTGGCCTTGTGATTTAATAATACCCTTAGACATGTGTCTTCTGTACAAGTCTAACAGGCACATAAGATTTTTATCTGGAATTTCTCTTGTTCTCTCTTTCTTTTTTTATTATTAAGTGAAAAAAGTAAAATTAAGGACAAGTAGTAACGTTGTAACTACTTTTAAATGGAGGAAATTTGCAAAAAATATTTCTTCCAGGTCATTTCTTAATTTAGTCATGAGGTGTCCTTATTTATTAATGAACTTATCCTTATTTATTAATAAATACAATAGTTGATGATATTACAGGATTTAGAATCTGTAAGGATGAGTGAGCTAGGGTGACAGTTTGATTCACAGCCTTGAGTTTAATGATTTATTCTATGTTAACACTTGTATTTCAGACACTCTCTGTATTAATATCTGAATCAGTGAGCAGGGAAAATAGCTTTTAGTGTCCAAGTAAAAGATTGAAACTCTTCATAATTTTTCCTTTCTGAAAAGGATATGTAATGGGGTTTGGGGGTCAATTTTCTCCTATTCATTTTTTCTAGAATGATCTTTTGAGTTTAAAAGTTTATTATAGGGTATGATACAAGTGCCAAAGTATAGTAAGACTTGAATTGAGTAGAATTTCTGGAAAAATAACCTCTGTGGAGTTGACTTCTTGGCTAGGAGAGTGAGTGGGCTTGGGGAGTTCCTGGAGACCAGGGTGAACAGCCCTGGCTCATGAAGAAAATCTTGGAAAGACTGGATAAGTGGTTCTTTCCCGATATTCTGCTGTGGGGCTACAGCACCATAAAGAGTAGTAGTCTAGAAGATGCCCAGTTCATCTAAGTATGGAACATGGCACTAGGAAGTAAATATGAATGGCCTTGGTATGAGTGAGTAAATTGAAGGGCAAAGGGAAATCAATGTAGTAATTATTGAAAAGAGCAAGGATGGGCAGGTGAGGATGGGGCCAGATTTGGGGGAAAAATATTAAATTTGGCACCTACCATTTTATGGCACTGAAATTGTTCATGAGTGGTTTAACAGCCAATGTTAAACAAGTTGCAATAAAATTGATACACTAATACTTGCTTTATAAATTTCTACCATTCTTTTGGAAAACAATATGGCCATTAAAAAAAGCATTTATACTGCTTGATTTAGTAATCCCAATTCTGAAACTTTTTCCTAGGGTCATAAAAGAGAACGAACAAATCTCATGCATGATGATGTTCACTGCGGCAGTATTTGGTAGAACAAACACTGGAAGGAGTCTAAATGTCCCCAAATTAGAGAACCAGTAGATAAAGTCAATTAATGGAAAATTACATAGCTTTGACAAAATATAATTATGAAGACTACAAACTACATGGGAAAATGTCTGTCATATGAGCCAAAAAAACAGATACTAAATTATATGCACCTTATGATGGTAGTTATACAAAAGGTATCTCTGAATGTATGGCAGAACTGGAAAGGAAGACAGATAAATCAACGATTGTGTTTTAGATTGTAGGATTAGAGATATTTTTACTTGTGTATTCAGCATTTTCCTTATATTATTGTGATGTGGTTTATGTGATTAAAAAATAATTTAAAAGTATTGTTGGTAGAGTTAAACAATCACTAGTCATTCAGGGTTTCAGAATTTCTCTGGGTGTATTGCATGACAGTTCAGCATAACAGGATGCATCGAGGTACAAGGAAGAAAGGAAAGAATAAATAGGGATCACAGTGCTAAAATTAGAGTAGAAAAAGAAGGAAAACAAGTCACTCACTAAACTCTACTCCATCAATAGGGATAAGATGCAGGCAGAGACCTGAGGGGTTTGTGGGTCTCAGTTTTGGAGACCTTCTCTAAAAAAAAAAGGAAAAAATTAAAAAAAGAGAATTATGTTCAGGGCCCCAGAGGGGCCCATGCAAGTGAGAGGCACTGACTCTTAAGTTTCTTTGCTGTAAGGTAAATCTGCCTTCAGGGGCAGTTCAATCTACTGCCTGGAGGAATTGTTTTGTTGTGTGTAGGGGCTTAAGTTTCATTTTCCTGTCACTGCTTCTCCAAAAGAAATAAGAAAGTGGAAAAAAATGAGGAAAAGAAGCAGAAATGAGAGAGAGGTACATTGCCCAGCCTCACTTGAGAGGACACCACATCTCCTCAGTGGGTCTCGTACACCTCAGGGGTGGTGCACAGACCTCAGGTGCAACTCCTTTAGCCAGTTTTTGTGAGGGTTCACTGAAACTAGGGGGGCTGGCTTCACTGAACCCTCCTCTTTCTTCCAACTGGCCTATTATAAGAGTACTGGCCAGGAGACCATCCACTTCACAGATTCTCTGCAGGCTGGGAGTGGCTTCCCTTCCTGCCAGTGGTCCTACCTTATTGAGAGGGAGACTGCATGGGAGGACCTATAACCAGAAACAAAACAATCCATGTCATATGCTTTGCCATCGTGGGGGACAAGGAGAAGAATGTAGATCAAAGAGAATGAATGAATGAATCAATCAATAAAGTCATCAAGAATAAATGAGAATGTGTCACAAACTGAGGGGTGGGATTAACTCAACCCTCTGCCTTCCTGAGGGGACCACCCCCTCAAAAAATCTGTGTACAAGAACCGGATGAAAGTTTGCCTTTATTCTAGTGTATTTCTGTTTTATTGCAAAGGCAAAAAGAACTTTTAAATATTCACAATTTTTAATTATCTATGATTCTCTCTTCCATCTCCCAAATTATGCACATAATTGAAGGTGGAGTAGACTCCAACTGTATCCTCTTTCTTCCTTTTGCTGTTATGCCTCAGTTTTTCTGTTTCTTTTTCTTTCTTTCTTTCTTTTTTAAAAATTCTGCCTTTATGAATTCTGGCTTTGACTTGTCTGAGGTAACCAGCTATAATGATATACCTGAAAAACTAACAGCATCCTTTTCTCAGCTCTAACCAGAGCTTGAATCTTCCTGACAAAAAGGGCTAATCAGAGAACTTACCAATTCAGCATACTTCTTGAATAAAAAATCAAGCTTTTCCTCAGGAGTTTGCAACTTGTTCAGATTTTGCATTAGCAGATTGGCTTCTTTGCCTTAAAAGAAAACAAAAACCATAAAGACATTTTAAAAAATAAGTGTTGAACTTGATGTCAGATGATAAGAGTTAGAATCTCAGGTTGTCTGCTTGTTAGCTGCTATCCAGCCTTGGCCAAGCCACTTCACTTATCTGAGCTGCAGATGTAATTTTGGTTTTTTTCCCCCTGTATGAAGGAATGATACCTATTTTGCAGAATAAGTGATTAGATGAGAAGTTTGTAAAAATGTGTGGTACAGTGTCAGGCTCATGGTAAATTCTCAATAAATGTCTGCTATAAGGGTAGTCCCCAAATTTTCATCCCAAGATTCCATTCTTGTTACTTCCCCCCATGTTCTAAATATTCCAAGGGATTTTGAACATTCTGAAAATATTCAAAAGAATAAAAAACACTGACTTTATGAAAGAATAAATCACCCACTTCCCCATGTTAATTATCTAAAAAAAAGAAGCAAACCAGCCTATCCAAATATCTGACTACTGTGAAACAGCCAGCATTAATACATGGAAGCTGTTAAAATTCCAACCCAAAGCAGAGAAACATGACAGTTTAGTCTGCCCATTTTTTTGGTTTTGTTCCTTTAGTACCTCTTTGCTCTTTTTTGGGGGGGAACCAATTCTCTTGTTTCTGTGCATGAGCCCACTCCATGAAGTTTGGGTGGAATGACTCTGATTGTATTTCCTAACAAGTGGGGAATAAAGTCAAAATATAGAGAAAATGGACCCAAGACATGGCAGGGCCTTTTTCACAGGCCTTTTTGTGTCTCTCTGGCGGCAGATTTAGCCTCCCTGGGTCTTCCCTTCTCTCACCCAGGCCTTAATCTCTGTTGGCAGTTGCATTTTCTGTTTCCAGTTGGAGTTTATGCTACATTTAAAAACTCATCTGTTCATGATTATTTGACAGTGAGCCTCAGATTCTTTCTTTTCTTTCCCCATTGTTCTTCCTTTTGTCCTCTTCAGCTCAAACTGCCTGGTCAGCCTTTCTGTGATGCCTGGAAATCTTGTCTTTCAGTGCCCACTGGGCTGAGCGTTGTAGGCAGGAGCCGGACCCCGAGGCCTACGTGTGTGTACCACTGAATGTATCTTTGCCAACAGTAGGGTCAAGGTGGAGCAGCTGCCCCGTCCTCACCCACCTGTGACAGCCACCCTTTCTAATCAGGGTTGGGAGGTCAGACCATACAGTGGAGCCCAAGTTCCCTGATATAAATCTGCTTAAGAATATTAACAACTTTAACAGCCTCTCCCTCAAGAACAGCCATGTCTCCTTTGCTGGAATTTTTGCTTTCATCCTGGAGAGGCAGATATATCATGGAATTACGGTTGCCAGATGAAATACAGGACATGGGACACACTCGTAGTAAAAAACAATGGTTTGTTTATCTGAAATTCAAAGTTCCCTGGGCAGCTTGTACTTTCATTTGCTAAAACTGGTAACTCTAACGGCATCAAAGAATTTTAGGTCTAGAAGGAACTTCAAAGAGCACCCAGAGAACTGGTTAATTTTATAGATTAAGAATCGAAAGCCCAGAGAAGTCCAAAGTTACATAATCAGTACTGGCAGAGCCAAGGCTTGAATCCAAGGTTTGTCTACTTGCTCTAAATCACTCCACTCCCATGTGGAATTTTGATGCCAGGGAAACCTAGAGAAATTAAAGGAAACTTTATTTGAAAAAAGTGACCTCATTCCTAACAGCTGGTTTCATCTATATTTGCCCAGTGAGTCAGCTCAGATTAGGGACACAGTCTGAGACAGGGGAGAAGGTGGGGGTGAGTGGTGCCCCACCAGCAATCCAATATGGCCTGTGGCATAACACTGCCTTTAAACTGGTAAGCTCTGCGCTCCGCCGCCACCTGGCGTGGCTTTGAGTGATTTCTGTAGCAGCAGGGACGGGCTTGTGTTGGTCAGGCCATCCCCTCACCCTTGTCTTCAGTTTGTGCTCACGTGATGACTGCTGTCCTGAGTTGGAGGATCATCCATTAAAGGCAAGAGACTACACTGTTGGTCAGATTTGGCCCAGGACCCCGCACAGTGTTTGGCCCATGGCAAATGTTTAGTAAATCTTGGTAATAATGGAACAAAGCCAACCTGTGCACTAATATCATGTAAGTCAAGTAAACACTGTCCAGAAGACAACTCTGTGATCAACCAGAGGGAAGACAGGTCTCACTCTCCCGTGTGACATGTAATGTATGCTTAGCATACCTCTCAGTGTGAGTATCGACGTAGAAAACCGTGTCGTGTTTGAGTGAGTCCAGTGGGTCTCTTTTTCTCTCCACATTCAGTATCTTCTCCCCCTTTTGTTTTCTTTAATGATGAGAACAGGTGTTTTTTTGTTTTTATTTTAATTGTCACACTCACTGAGGTGTCTTTCTGCTCTCATATTCTCTTATTTTGTATAGAAGTTTAACCTTCAGATGCATCAGTCCACCCTTCAAAAATGATTTCAACAAAAAAATCCAAGCAGCTGGAGACAGGCATGTACGGAATCCGTAACTTTGTAACATCAGAGAGCTTACTCTGTAAACTTCCACTGGTTTCACTGGACTGGAGTGCTGTGTGGGACTATGTTGAGGAGGGGGACAGACAGAGACCCACTCATCGTCTAAGAAAGGCTGTAATTACAGTTTTAGGAAATGGGGTCATTTGGTGACAGTGTCAGACACAAGAGGAAAAATCGGCTTTATGTGTTTAAACTGCTAGCAATTTCTTAGCTGTAACTATAAAGAAAACTTTCTTAAAAAGAAAACAACTTTGAGCCTAATAATGAGGAGATTATTCCAGGGAAAACAAAATAAAGCAAAACCTTACAATAAAAAAGAATAATATCAGAAAAAGCAGTAAGAAATAAATACATCCATTCCCAACTTGGGTCAGAAGAAAGTACTAATCATTTTGCCCAAGACAAATTTTTTTTCCCCTTATTTCACTTACTCCTGTAAACCCTCCTCTCCTTTCAGGATCTGGCCTAAGTTTGAGCTTCTCTATGAATCTACTCATGGACCCTTCAATCTCTGTGGATTCCTCTCTCTCCTAAATTCTTCTGGTTTTCTACCACTTCTTCCAGAAAATTTAGCATTTGTATCAAAGCAACAGTTTATTTCCTTCTCAGAGTGAAACTAGAGAAAAATCAAGCTAAAATCTTATAAAACAGACTACCTGGGAAGGTGACCATTCTAAGGCAGAGTAAGTCAATGGCCGAAAAGATTTTAGAAAATCAATGTCCTAGTCAAGATGGTACTCAGAAGGTAGAACTGAAATTCACCTGTCACTGGAAAGATGAAACCAATTAACTGAACTATAGCTCAATTAAATGCTCCTCAACCAACATACCAATTATTTTTATATATCTTTGGCCCTGTAATATTAGTGACTTCAGGTCTGCACCTTGCTTTCTTTATGACTAATCTCACAACCACATCAATTAGTTGAATAATTTTTTTTGGGGGGGCAGACTTTAAAACTCTCTAGGCTTTAATTTCCCTCTCAGTAAATCAGTGGGTTGACTAGATAGATTCTGAGCTCAGAATGGACCTGTGGATCAGCTTTGTTTTTCTCGTGGGTTTATGCTTCAAACCTATGAATTCCTACTCAATCAGTTATCAATCTAAATATCAGAAGGGATATTACATTTTATCATTGTTTTGTGCTTCTTACTATGTGGGACTTGTGCAGCCCACATAATGTTGACAGAGAAGAGATTAATAAGACACTTGTGAGCTGGAAGATGGGGTGGGGGAAGGAAGGGGGATACTTAGATGTTAAGAGGACATGTCATGGTGCTGTCTAATGTGAAATCTGTTTTTTGTTTTGGTCAATGCCAAGGAGAAAGTGACTCCACCAACTAAAGAGATTTTAAAGTGTTCCCCCAACTGCTCCAGTGTATAATGTGTTAACTGTGGGAGGATATGCAGCCTGTAAAGGAAAAACAAGTCTTGAGTGCTTGGGTTGTAGAGACATTTCCCAAATATTCAAAGGTGTTCTGTGAAAGAAGGGTGTTTTTGGTCCAATACATTTAGGAAATGTTGTAAACTGTGCCCATCACTATTGGAGATTTTTCACTATTGTATATATTAAAGGTCAGAGAATTCTGGCAGTTAGGAAACAAGCTTGGTCTGAAATCTCAAATATCCCAAAGTATATACTTTGGAAAATTTGGGGTTAGCGAGTCAGAACATTTCGGTATCTCAAAAATATCCATAAAGCAAATGTTATCTGATAAACATACAATAATTAAAGACTCATCTTTGATCAAATATGTAAGCAAAGACTAAAGATATATCTTTAGGTATGGATTGAATGACATACTAATATTCTATAAAAGCTCCAAATAGTTTCTAAAAGAAGACCACAGCTGGCACTTTATATTTTCTCCAAATGGGTGGAGGAAGAACTTTCTGAAGCATCAGAACCATTGCTTCCACAATCTGTTTGTGTCAAAATTACCCAGGGTGGGGGCTTCCCTGGTGGCGCAGTGGTTGAGAATCTGCCTGCTAATGCAGGGTACAAGGGTTCGAGCCCTGGTCTGGGAAGATCCCACATGCCGCAGAGCAGCTGGGCCCATGAGCCACAATTACTGAGCCTGCGCGTCTGGAGCCTGTGCTCCTCAACAAGAGAGGCCACGACAGTGAGAGGCCCGCGCACCGCGATGAAGAGTGGCCCCCGCTTGCCACAACTAGAGAAAGCCCTTGCACAGAAACGAAGACCCAACACAGCCATAAATAAAAAAAAAAAAAATTACCTAGGGTGCCTTGGCCCCAGTCCAGACCTACCAATTCTGAATCTCTCTGCTCAGCAACAGCATTTTTGACAAATTCTGCATTTGATTCCAATGCACAGTAAGTTTGAAATCATTGGTCTAGACCATAGCGTAGTATCATTTAATTGATAAATAGCCAAGAAACCTGTTAAAACCACTTGCAGATAATTGAAATGATGTTTAAAATATTTAAATTAGCTTAAAAATATTGTTTTAACTCATAATATAGCTGAAATAGTACAATGTTTAGAAGAATATACTGATAGTGTTCAGAGGAACAGCATGAAAGTGTCAGCAGCTTATACACATGTAATTAGAGTGGACCCACCTGGGCACTCTGATCACAAACATTGGTTCTGATAAACACATTCAGTTGAATTTTGGTAACTTATAGAAAGTGGCAGAATTAGTTGTGAAATTTTTTCTTTCTCTAAAAATTTTTTTGATTATTTGGTAAGTATGAGGTTAATACAGACTTTGAAATAACTCATGGAAGACAGAGTAGAAACCAAAATTGGTCATCTTTAACTTCACCCCTGCTTTCTTCATACCTATCCCCCCATTATAACACATACAAATTCCTATGTAGAAGTAGTTTCAAAGTGATAAAGCCAAAGAACTTTCCTGGTTAGGAATACTTAAAATCATTTACCTCTGCGATGTGATTTTGTTTTATCTTACGGAAAGTTTAACAATGACTAATGCAAAAGGTTATTTCTCAGATGCCTTGGATAGAGAAGAAAAAATAGCTCTGTAACACAGAGCAACTTTATTCTGTTTCCCAGAGTTCCAAAACACTAAAGTGATTCTAATCTTGCACTTTAGAACTTGGTGTTATCTGGGTTAATCTTTATGCTGAGTACGTGAAGTAGCTGTCTGAATGTGTCTTTTAGCCCTTCTTGAAAGCATTGCCAGCAGTGGTTTCAAGCGCCAAAGTGAGGTCCTATGACAGCATAGACATACTTTGGGGTTTACATGTAACCTGTTCACTGGAGTCTGAACCCAGTTCTGACTCCAGTGCCCATGATCTTTTACTCTTCTACACTGTCTTCCAGAAATGAGTAAGATGTGACCACTGTCTCAATAGATTCCTCCTCCAGCTTGGGAGGCAGGTATATAAACAAATGATTGCTGCAGAAAATTTCATGGAGAACTACGGAAGGTGTTGCTAACTCTCCCTGGGCGTGTCAGGGAATGTATCACATAGGAGGTGGCGATTGTAGTGAGTGTTTCAGTGAAACTCACCAAGACGGGCAGAGGGACGCTCCTATGTGCAGTAACATGCTCTCACTTACAGCTAAAAAATTAACTCTCTCATCCTTCTTTCACTGTCATTTTTGGTGTTACCAATCCTCCATGCTCTCCTAACAATTTTCCTGTGCCTGTTGTAGCACTTATCCTATATAACAATTAGTGTACATGTCTATTTTTCTCTCCAGACCTAGAGCTCCTTAACCAAAGACTCTTTTTACCTTTGTGTACCTCATAAAGACTAGGCATTAGTAAATATTTGCTGAACCAGTGAACTAATGGGAGTAAAATTGTTTTCTGAGATTTTCAACATTCTATAATTAATACATTTCTGAAGAGCTTTGTTAAATTAAAAAATATTTTATATATGTAGTAATGGAACACACTACTAAGGGGCTGAGGATAAGTACAGTAAGGTACTGGTGATCCTGAAGGAAGCTACTGTGGTAAAATCCAAATATGAGATGTGGTTCTTAGCAAAGATTGGAGGAAGTGCCCCTTTTTAGGAATAATTCAAAGAAAAGTCATACATTAGAACGTGACTACTTGCCTAATCCTTTTAGGATTTTCTTCTCCAGTTTTTGCTCTTTGTTGCTGACAGGCTCTTTGGCTGTGGGTGGCTCTCCAGAGGCCGGAGGGTCTGTCTCTGTCTCTTCAGTGGTCTCCTCGCAGCCCCTGTCCTCGTTGTCGGGTGGTTCTGTGTTCTCAGGCTGCTCCTTGGCCGTGGTGGGACCCTCTTGCCCTGCCGTGCCGGCAGCAGACCCGTACGTGTTAATGATGTCTTCCAGTTGTCGGTTCAATTCTTCAGAGATATCATGGGCTCCCCGTTCAGGCTGCACACCTGCCTCCTCCTCCGGTGCTGGGAGTGGGGTTGAGGAGTCCTGATCATCTTGCTTCTCCAGGCCATTTTGACTGGGCAGTACTGCACTGTCCCCCACAGGTGTTGACTGTGGCTCCCCCGACAGCTGTGCAGACTGATTGGTCTCCATCCTGGGAGTGGTATCTGGTGGTAAGCACAGCCAGGGTTGATGTAGTTAACCCAGTTACAGGTAAATGGTAAGGCTATTCCCACATGGGCACCTACTAATTACAGTTTCTAACATAGAATGAATGTACTTCCACAAACCATCAATATTGCAATTAGTTGAGTAGGAACAGTGAGAAGCATCTTTCCAAATCGAGCCATACTATTAGCATATTTTTGGTTTTGGTCTTTAAATTCCGATAGTATCTCCTATTATTGACGTTAACAGAGTAATTCAAGATACCGTTTTTCATGGTCATAATTGTCATTTTGCTTAGAATAGCCAGTTTGTGTTACCATTCTCTTATATAATTCTATGTAGATTTACAATCGTTATAAATACATAGATGTATACATTTAATGTTTAAATTTAAATTGGTGCTTTTTTCCCCAAAGTTAAAACATTGAATACAAGAGCCATTGACCTTACTAAAATCATTCATAATGATAACATTCTAAACTCTATTTTAATCCATATTGATTAGTATGAGTCCATTAATATAAATGAATTATTATACTGGATACAGGAGATACTTGCTTGTCTGGTATTTTCCTTTTCCCAAATGAGCAACGTGTAATTATCAATCAGAAAAACACTTTTTTTTTTCTGAGGTTCAAACCAGCCTCATTTTTGGAATAAGAGAGAATGAGGAAAGGTATAAATTACCTAATGAACTTGTATGGAAACATGGTGATGCTCATAATAACAATTCCTTGAGTTTCTATACCTTTTTGTTCTGATATAAAAACTGACTTTCTTTTAGAAAAGAAACAGATTACAACTTTCTTGTCTCAGTCAAGGAGCTCTAGGATAACAATACTTTTTAAGAAGTAGAAATGTCTAAGAAGCAGGGAGGGAATGAACTAGGGGAATAATCCGGGTATAATGTGGGCTCTTTGGAAATAGGGAGTGAGGAATGGGCTGAGGGTTTCTGGCTGTCACCATTTCTAGTGTTGCAATACCTTTGGCTTAGACCTTTAAGTTATGGTGCGTTTTATTTGTAAATGATATTTAATGGTGATGCTGCTGATTAGCAGCAGGGCCCTAATAACATGCAGGTGTTGCTGTTGCGGCGGCGTGAAAGCGAAAACTAAAGCCCACTGCTCCGTGTACCATGCAGCTTCCTCCTCTGGTTCTTAGGGCAGGCGACGTCAAATGCTCGAATGCAAACACGAGCAGAAAATTCAGTGTTCAGACATTGCCACCTACCTGTGGCCCTCACCAAGTACTCATTAACTTTGAAGGAAGTACTTTTTTCTCTCATTTATTTTAATTCACCATCTTTATTATCAAACGATGCAGTAAACAGCTTCATTGTCTTCATCACTGGAATTCTTTATCCTGACCCCTGCTTGTTGGGCACACACATCTATATATAACTTATGCTTCCCCTGAACTTGGAGAAAGACACATGGCACCTGCTGTCCAGCCAGAAGTTATTTTAAGCTCTTCTAAAAGGAGCCCTGGCCTTTAGCACTTCGTCTTTGGAAATCAAGGGAAGAGAATACTTTTTAAATCAAATTGAAAACAGTAAACATTTATTGGTTTAAACCCATATGTGGGTTTTAAAGTGTTAGGGAGCCTCCTGAAGATGAAATAAAATCTAAAGTAAACCAAACTTCAAAGCAATGAATTTAAAACCGACTGTCCATAGGAATTTTAGTGTGGTTAGTCTAAATGCAAGTGTTTTGTTTGTATTTGACTTATTCTTCATTCATCAGAAGCCATAATCATTGATGTTTTTTATATTAAATCCATGGATCTCTTTTAAACTCATGCTCCACATTTACTTTAAAACAGAATAACTGAGTCGTTGTAAACCACAGGACAACTCAATTCCTAAAAGTAGCCTCAAGACAAATCCACAAGAGGAAAAAAACAAAGTCAAAGAACTCTGTTACTTTTAAATTGTCTCTTTCTATATCAATCAATTTTACAGCAAGAAATTATTTCTGTTTTATCTTCTATAAACTTCATTGCCCATCTTTTGCCTCCTCTGAGAGAGAATTTTTCACTTGTCCTGGCAGTCCCAACAGATTACCACACACACATCCCTTCCTGAGCAACACATTTTAATTGTAAATAAAGCAATGGAAAGTTCTTCAACAGTTCACTGGCAGTCTCAAAGTTGCAAGTTTCGAACACCACAAACCGCACCCTACATCATCTCACAGGGCTCGGGGGAGTGTTTGTCATACTTACCAGAAGGCAAGGCGCTAAGCAGAGAGAGAAAGAAGAGGCAAGAGGCAGCAAGCTAGTCAGAGCAGCAGCAACAGCGGGAGACAGGCGGGGGCTGAGTTCCTACGAGGGAGAGAGAAACCAAACACATACACACACGCGCACGCACACACACACACACACACACACACACACACACACACACATGCAGCAGGAGAGCAGGGAGGGGGTGGAGAGGGAAGAGGAACATCCTGTGACACCGCAAGAGAGAAATACACCCAAGCTTTAGTAGCTGTCTCCTGGGCAAATGTCTTAGAAAAGAGAAGCAGCTGGTACATCTTATCAGACTCCATGTTTTGTCCTTTAAAAAATTTAAACTCTCAGTACATAGCCCCTTTGCTAGCGCGGTTTTTCACCATTGTTGTTCTTTGGGGCAGAGATCAGTTTTTCTTATTTCTTGGTTTATTTCCAGTGTGGTCTATGATTCATCTTCTTTTTTTACCACCTTTTTATGCTAGCTTAATTAGTGTCAAGTTTCTTATAGGAATCAAGGAAAAAGAAGAAACACGGCATAACAAAAAGGAGATGGTAGAAGCACTTTAATTCTGATGTCATTGTTTGGTTTCGTTCTAAAATTTGAAATAAAAATTTAGACAGCTCTTTTGGCACTGGGTTTATTAGTGCCATCTTCATGTACATGCTAATTGACGTGACCTCAGACCCCACGTCTTACTCAGGTAACTGCCTTTACTCAGATAAGCCCTGGGGAAGCAGTTGCTTTTTCTTTAGTTGCAGGCTTTCCCACCTTCCACAGCGACTTTTCCAAGTCTTTCCCACCTTCTCAAGCCTTCAACCTGTTCCTTAATCCTCCTCAGAAGAAGAACCTCCTCTTCACCATATAATGCCTCTTTCTCTTAACCTACGTCCATTCCCCTTTTCTTCTCTTTCTGGAGAATGTGTTCCCACACTTTTCCAAGTTGGGTTCCCCCATCAGAGTTTCTGCTCCTGGGACTGGCTGGGCATATTGATACCCACTGTGTTAGGCAGAATCATGCCACCAGAAAGACTTCCACATCCTAATCCCAGGAACCTGTGAATATGCTGTGTTACATGGTGAAAGAGACTTTGCAGATGTGATCAAGTTGAGGATCTTGAGATAGACAGATTATCCAGAATTACTGGGTGGGTCCCTTGTAATCGCAAAGGTCCTTGTAAATGAAAGAGGGAAGCAGGAGGGTCAGAGTCAGAAAAGAAGATTTGATGATCCAAGCAGAGGTCAGAGTGATGGAGGGACACAAGCCAAGGAATGTGAGGAGCCCCTAGAAGCTGGGAAAGACAAGGTAGCACATTCTTCTTGAGATCCTCCAGAAGGAATGCAATTCTGCTGACACCTGATTGCAGCCCAGTGAAACTCATTTTGGATTTTTGACCTCCAGAACTGTAAAAGAAGAAATTTGTGTTGTTTATAAGCCACTAGATTTGTGGTAACCTGTTATAGTAGCAAAAGGAAACTGAAATATCCTACTCCCCAACTTTTTTTCACCCCTTTCTCCGAGTTCAGGGAAGGCATAGGTTATAGATAGATGAGTACCCAGTAAGTGGAGGTCAGGATAAAGAAATTCCAGAGAGGGAGACAGTGAAGCTGTTTGCTACATCATTTGATAATAAAGTTGGTGAATTAAAACAGGTGAGAGAAAAAAGTACTTCCTTCGAAGTTAATGAGTACTTGGTGAGCGCCACAGTGAGTGATATTTCATATTGGATTGTAGCAAACCAACCCGGAGAGATCTCTCAGTAAATACAAACAATAAGTCAGTGCTTCTCAAATTTAAGTAATGTACGTATTCTCTTAACAGAATAACTTAATGTTGAAATTAATTTAAAGGAAGAAAAAGAACTCACCATGACTGAAACAAGTTATATTATTTGTACCAATATATACTGATGTAAAAATAGGTATAAACTTCTGATACTTAGTTATTATATGATACAATTTAAAAAAATATTATTTAGAAAACCCTACAGAACCAATAAATACAATTCAAAATAACAACATTACTTTTATGTGACAGATAATATTTTGCTGAACCCAAATTGCTACTTGCAACATGAATATGGTACTGACTACTGGTCCTTTTGCGTTCCTGGCACTCTTCTACAATAGGCTTTATGAAATGACTCAATTTCATCAACACTTGGTCCATTCAGATTACTACATAAGTTTCATTCATATGACCTGCCATAATTTCAACTGGACTTCCTTTGATATTAATGCATCATTTATTGCTCTTTCTCATCTTCCTGCAATTATTAAAATAATTGGTGCTAACTTAACTAGATGTACACATGATAATGAAGGCACAAAATGAACGATATACATGGTAGCACCGAAATGACAGCTACCCAGATAATCCAGAATTGACTTACACAGGCATACCTTGGAGGTATTGCGAGTTAAGTTTCAGACCATCAAAATAAAGCTAATATTGCAATAAATCAAGTCACATGAACTTTTTTGTTTCCCAGTGTATATAAAAGTTATGTTTACACTGTACTGTAGTCTATTAAGGGTGCCATAGCATTATGTCTAAAAAAAACCAGTGTACATAGCTTAATTAAAAAATACTGTTTTGGTAAAAAATGCTAGCCATCATCTGAGCCTTCAGTGAGTTGGACTATTTTTGCTGATGGAGGGTCTTGCCTCAGTGTTGGCTGCTGATTTATCAGGATGGTGGCTGCTCAAGGCTGGGGTGGCTGGGGTAATTTCTTAAATAAGACAACAGTGAAGTTTGCCGCACTGATTAACTTTTCCTTTCACAAATGATTTCTCTGTAGCATGCAATCCTGTTTGATAACATCTTACCCACAGTAGAGCTTTCAAAATTAGAGTCTGTCCTCTCCAACCCTGCTGCTGCTTTATGAACGAAGTTTATGTAAAATTCTAAATCGTTTACTGTCTTTTCAACAGTCTTCACAGCATCTTCACCAGGAGTAGATTCCATCTCAAAAAACCACTTTCTTTGTTCATACATAAGAAGCAACTCCTCATGTTAAGGGTTTTACCGTGAGATTGCAGCAATTCAGTCACATCTTCAGGCTCCACTTCTAATTCTATTTCACATCTGCAGTTACTTCCTCTACTGAAGTCTTGAACCCCTCAAAGTCATCCATGAGGGTTGGAATCAATTTCTGCCAAACTCTAGTGAATGTTGATATTTTGACCTCTTCCCGTGAATCATGAATGTTCTTAAAGGTATCTAGAATGGTGAATCCTTTCCAGAAAGTTTTCAATTTACTTTACCCAGATCTATCAGAGAAATCACTGTCTATGGCAGCTATAGCCTTACAAAATGTATTTCTTAAATAATAAGGCTTAAAAGTTGAAATAATTCCTTGATCTATGGACTGCAGAATGGGTGTTTTGTTAGCAGTCATGAAAACAACACTAATCTCATAGTATATCTCCATCAGAGCTCTTGGATGACCAGTTGCTTTGTCAATGAACAGTAATCTTTTGAAAGGAATCTTTTTTTCTGGGCAGTAGGTCTCAACAGTTGGCTTAAAATATTCAGTAAACCATGTTGTAAATAGATGCGCTGTCATCCAGGCTTTGTTGTTCCACTGATAGAGCACAGGCAGAGTAGATTTAACATGATTCTTGAGGGCCCTAGGATTTTTGGAATGGTAAATGAGCATTGGCTTCAACTTCTCTTCCTAACAAGAGAGTCAGCCTGTCCTTTGAAGCTTTGAAGCCAAGCATTGACTCCTCCTCTCTAGCTGTGAAAGTCCTAGATGGCATCTTCTTCCAATATAAGACCATTTTGTCTACACTAAAAATCTGTTTAGTGTTGCCACCTTCATTAATTATCTTAGCTAGATCTTCTGGATAACTTGCTGCAGCTTCTATATCAGGGACTTGCTGCTTCACCTTATACTTTTATATGATGGAGACAGCTTCTTTCCTTAAACCTCATGAACCATCCTCTGCTAGATTCAGACTTCTGCAGCTTCCTGACCTCTCTCAGCCTTCATAGAATTGAAGAGGGTTAAGGCCTTGCTCTGTATTAGGCTTTGGCTTAAGGGAATATCGTGGCTGCTTTGATCTTCTATCCAGGCCACTAAAACATTTTCCCTAACAGCGAGAAGGCTGTTTTGCTTTCTTATAATTCATGTGTTCACTGGAATAGCACTTTTAATTTCCTTCAAGAATGTTTACATTCACAACTTGTGCACGAGACTTAGCTTTCAGCCTATCTTGATTTTCAACAGGGCTTCCTCACGAATCCTAGTCATTTCTAGCTTTTGATTTAAAGTGAGAAATGTATGACTCTTCCTTTCACTTAGAGGCCATTGTAGGGTTATTACTTGGCCTAATTTTAATATTGTCATGTCTCAGGGAATAGGGAGGCCTGAGGAGAAGGAGAGAGACAGGGAAACAGCTGGTCGGTGGACAAGCAACACTTATCCATTAAGTTCCACATCTTATATGAGCGTGGTTTGTGGTGTTCCAACAAATTACAATAATAACATCAAAGATCGCTAATTACAGATCACCATAAGAAATATGATAATAATGAAAAAGTTTGAAATATTTGGAGAATTACCAAAATGTGATACAGAGACATGAAGTGAGCAAATGCTATTAGAAAAAAATGGTACCAATAGACTTGCTAGATGCAGGGTTGCCTCAGACCTTCAATTTGTAAAAAATGCAATATATGCGAAGCACAGTAAAGCAAAACTCAATAAAATGAGGTATGCCTGTACATATTAATTACAATTAAAATGAATATGCAAACACACTAACTAATGGCTCCCAAGAATCTATCTGTAACCTGGTAGAGGCTCAAAGAACTGGAGTAGGTAACTAAAAAGACAAATTAATAGAGCTCAGTGCTTTATTATAAAATCAATCTTTGAGCTACTGTAAGGAATAAATTTATTTTTTGAAAATAACATTGTTATGTAAGTATTACAAGAAAATAGTTGAAAATGATACTAAAAAGCTTATCACGAGAAATGGTATTCCTTTGTTCTCCCCACTATCCCTTGCTCCAACTTTGCCATGCTCCCCAAAGCTCCCCAGGCAAAAATATTAAACTGTTACAGATATTGCTTCTGTGATTTACTTTCTCATTTGTAAATAAGATACCTAGATTGCTATCTGTCAACTCATCAATTTTTGACGTTACCTGTTGTCTTCCCATAATGATAGGTAAAGATTTAAATTATTTACACCACTTTTCCTTTCCTTATTTCTCAAGAAAATTACATCTCAATTTTTAATTCATATTCTATGTTTTCATTATTGAAATAAAGTTCAGTGCTAAATCAGGTAGAACACTGTGATAATAGTTCCATTCTTTTGCAATTTTCTGTTTTTCCTGGAGTTAATGATTACCTTTTCTTTTTATTTGTTTAGTATTGAGAACACTCTGTCTTCCCAACCTGTACAACAACTCTGTAAAATACCTCTCTATGCAGTTTCCTCCAAGATCAAATCTATCAGGTAATTTTATACATTCTGATATTTCTGGGAGATATCACTTCCACATACGAACACCCTCAGAGCCTTGACTTCCTGCTCTGGTCCAGTTTGGTAACTTTCTTGGTCTGGTGCACAGCTGTGGTCCTAGCACTTCCTTTGCTGTCATCCTGGGAATTCCCTTTACCTTTCTCATGTTTCCTAATTTCCATTCTTCCTCTTTCTTGGTTTACTTCCTCATGTAGTGAAACATATTGTCTATTGGCTTCCTGAGAAAGCATTTACGGGAAACTTTGTACGCCTCAAATGCCTTTTTGCTGCTCTTGTACTTACTTGATTAATTGGTTAGATATAAACCTTTTTACAAATGTAAAAAAAAATTTTGGATAAAACTTTTTTACATCTCTATCTAAGTTTTTAAGGCATTATTCCCTTGTCTATTCATTTCAAATTTTTTGTTAAAATTTTATTCCTGGTCCTTTGTATGATCTATTTCTTTTTTCCTCTCTGGAACCTCTTAGAATCTACTCTTTATCTCTGATATCATGAAGCTTCACAATAATAAAATTTGATGTGGGCCTTTTTTCATTTATTGTGTTGGGTGCTTAATGGGTTTTTTAATCTGGAGACTCATGTATTTAACCTCCTTCCCACTTTATAATTTGTTCCTCACCTTGTCCTCCTCTGGGCCTCATATCCCTGAGTCCAGAACCTTTTTGGTTAACTTTCTCCAGAGAACAATCCTCAGGTCTCCCAAAAAGGTAGAGAGAGGTTACTTGACTTTGTGATGTGGAGCTGGGGACTCTTCGGTTTAACTGTTCTCCTAGTTAAAAAACCAAATACAAAAACCAACCAAACAAAAGACTAGCCATCAAATGATCCCATTGTAGTCCCCTGCCTTACTATTACTTTTGATAGTATCACCACTTGCTGAGTATTAACTTGAAATTCTTTAGTCTTTTCAGAGTCTACCAGGCAAATTAGCTTGCTTTTCACTTTCTGACTGCCTTTCCTGTGGCCATCCAACCCCGTTTCTGTCAAGCACACTTTTTCTGTGGGATCATTTGCCATTATGTCTTGTGTTGTAGTCCTCATTCATTGTGGTTTGGGGTTTACGGATTCAGTTCTTCTGATTTCATTGATGTTAGAGTTTCTATTTCTGTTTCTTGTTCTTGTTTGCTAGTGAATTTTAGAGGAGAAAGTGGTCAGAAAAAAAATCTTTATAATGTCATCTTGGATTCAGGAAGATCTACTTAACCATTATAATAGTCCAGCAATGAAATGAACTATCTTCAAAGAAAGAAGCTCCAATTTTGGAAATATCCAATAAAGCCTGGTTGTTCTTTCTTTTAAAGATACTGAAGAAGAAATTTCTGCATGGTGGGAGCAGTGGGGGAGGATTAGATTAAATGACTCACTTAAGATCTCTTTCAAATATAAGAGTTTATGAATTCTACGACGGGCTTAAGAGAAGCAGAAATCATATAATAATTATGGCTATAATCCTGAAAATTAGGCAGCCTCCATATGAATTCCAGTTCTGTCTTTTACTTAGGCTCTATTTTAATTTCTTCAGCTTTAATTTCTTACTCTGTAAAATGGGACTACCTATTTTATATGGTTGATCTGAGATTAACACAGTAAATATGATCTATATAATGAACACTAATCTATGTTAACTAATTCCAGTAATGATGCGTTTAAGTCAAGCCTGTGAAATGGGAATTAATATTTTCTAAACTAATAGCATTTTGAAATTGTTGCTGTTTAGAATCGAGTTTAAGTGTGAGAATCTATTTTATCATTTCTTGGTCATGGTATATATACACCTGACCTGGGTTAGATTTGTCTTGGGGTAAGGAGCAAGTCTGTACCCTCTGTTTCCCCCAGCAGACATCACCTTTGTGTTTCTAGAATAGGGGAAAGTGTGGGCTTGTGGCCAAGCAGAGATTATTTTCAATTAGTCTAAATACAAAACCATGCAGCAAGTTACAATATTCGATTCCTATGGTGATACCTCTTTAATTTGTACTAGTTGTGTGTAGATGGTCTCCAGAAGTGAAATGTATGATTCACACCCTATGAAAAGAATTTAGTTTTATTACTTTAAAGTGAGAATTAGTTAAGCAAGGATTGTCTCTGTTAAAGGGCAATGTGAAGTAGCTTTCATGAATAAAATAAATCATTTGAAATTTGCATAAGTATTGGGTGCCACACTTGGAAAGAAGAGCTCCACTTCTTAAGTGTAAAAATATTTACACTTAAATATTTTTTCATGATAACAATTTAATCATGAATTTCTTCTTATAAATAATGCAGATAAATTTTAGAGTAAGCTCCTTTACACAGATTCTCTAATCTCAATTAAAAAGATTTGCTGCATGCATTCCACAAGAGAGATTTGGCTCATGTCAATATTTTGTTCAAGGAAGGTCAGAATAAAATCTGTCATATTGCAGTAATATTGGATTCATCTCTGAAGAGTCCCTCCCTACTGCATTGCTGAATGTAGTAGAGACCCAGGAGCATGGGACTGTGTACTGCCTGTTCACACGAAATGTGTGCACTGAGGGTTGAGCTGAGTTCTAATGGCCGCCAAGGACTGCAGCAATGACATTCTCCAGAACAGGCTTCACTGTTCTAACCTGCCGGCAAGGGGGCTGGAAGACCATATGGCTGAAGCATGGTGATGTTTCTCCCCTCCATCCTGTCTAAACCTGTGTCACCAGCAGTTTATCCAGCAGAGTTCTAGGATACTATTTTGGGTAGTGGTCTGCTTGTTGCTGCAGCTTGGCAGGAAAACCCTGCTGGCATTTGAATACTCTAGCATAACCCTGGGGGCAGAATTCCCGAACTCCAGGATTACAGTCACTTCATGGTGTCCCACTTCCTCTGGCTCATGTTCCCCACTGGAGACTTGGGAAATATATCCCTTTAGAAAGAACTCTGGTCATAAGATACCAAAATTAATGACAAGAAGGCAATGATGCAGACTGACTGAAATGTCAGTTGCTGATGTTCCCAACCTTGAGGACCTGTGGTTTTGCACTGGGACTTGACTGTCAGGTATATTTCTTTCCTCCATCCCCTCTTCTCATTCCTCCTTGTTCTGGGGTCTGATGGTTATAGTGGCATCTGCAGAATCTTGGCCAGGGAAGGGACCCCACAGATCATCTTCCCACCTCCCTTGGACTCAGAGGTCCTGTCCAGAGCCACCCTGATCCATCCTCAGGTAGATGAGATTTGATGAAACAAAAAAATCATCCCTTCCTAATAAGGCAGCACTGCTTGCCAATAGTTAAATAAAGGAATCAATTCTCCAAAAATGATAGATCCATGGTGTTTTTGCCATACGAGCACTGTGCCTCCTTTCAAAGGTTTGCCAAAGGCATCTCTTTCAAATAGCTTTTTTTTTTAAGGTTTGGTAACTAACACTTTTAGTGTTAGTTTTTGATTGATTTGATTTTGATATTCTTCCCTAATGCTCATGAGTTCTCCTTACCCCTACCTGAGTGTCCTGAGGCTCCACTTCTGCTGTTGATCACAAAGCAGTTCTAAGAAGGGGTCTAAGGTTGAAATTATGTTTAAAGGAAAGCCTGTCATTTTGATGTGTTAAAAAACAGGGGTGTGGTGGTCACCTAATTACGATGCGGTGAGTACTCTTTTCCTTCCTTCGGGCAATGCAGTTCTTATCAAAGAGTATGGACGTATTTTTAAATTCTAAGTGTGTGGTCTTTTTTTCCACAATAATTTGATGTGGTTTTGATAGAATCTGGAACAACACAAACCCTGAGAAAGCAGAGGTGGTCAGCGGGATAGGAGGGAGTGAGCAAATGGTTAGAACTCTGATCCTTTGCTTTTTAATCCTCTTTATTATGTCACCTCCTTACCTGCCTTCTGTGTTGCACGGATGCCTAGGTTTTGTTATTTTAGAAACAGACTATTAATTGAGTTTGTCTGCCTGCCTGCCTAGTCTTTAAGAACACTTTCCTGTTCTAAATATCTTTTGTGACTGGTTGTCCCTAGATTAGATTAATTTACCATGTGCAGGCCTTGATTCAAGTTCAGGAACTGGAAAGGAAGCACCTCACCTCTTCCATTCATCTTTAAACCATTTTGTAATCCATTCTGTATCAATTTGAATTGTACGAAATTAATCATGTTAATCAGTTAATCTTGTTTATCAGTTATGATCCTAAATTGTAGCTGAATCCTGACAGAGCTGCCTTGTTGCCTAACTCCAGGGGTCACTGTTCAAACAAAATAAATGTGGGCCCCACTGGTTTTCTGCAACATGATGGTCCTAGACTCAACCTGGAACTATGGCCAGATGCAGTCATGGTATCCTTGGAAAGGACAAATTCCTAACTGCCTTCCCCACAGATATGCAAGAGAGATTGCAAAATCATTAAAAGCATGAAGAAAAAATGCAGGGGAATCCTCTCAGCTATCTGTATGGTGCCACCAAGTGCAAAAGATGACTTCTTCAAAGACTTTCTTGTGGGAAAATGTAACTATTATTAAAAAGTAATGAAAGCCCAGCTGTAAACTTCCACTCTTAGCCCCAAATCTACCTTCCTATGAGGTCCCCATTGGTGAAAAGAAGTTTTCTACAGATTGTCTGGAAATCAGATGAAGTCCCTGAGATGGATCACTACATCCCCATGGATTAGAAGAGCACAGCCTAGAAGTAATGGGTTTGGGTCCTCACCTAAGGAAGTGCAGTCCTGCCGTGTCCCACAGAGAACGGGAAAAGGGGCCTCGCCAGGAGAAGTCTGTTCACAGAAATCAACACTTCTACTGCCTGAACCTTACTTTTAGAGTCACAGGATGCAGATAAAAATAGACTGATTCCCCCCAGAGTACATATTTAAATATGAATAATCATAAATAACTGTGCATGCATTAACAAAACAAAACAGAAAAACAAGGAACAGAAAAGCAAGACAAAACAAACCACACTTGGCAGGCTACTAATATATTTAACGTTTTTAAAATTCAAAATGTAAAATTCAGAGATCTTAGAATCTAAAGAATGAGTATCTTTTGAGGGGGGAGGCAACAACAAGCAAACAATTAAACAAAAACCATACACTTAATTGAAACTATGAAGCTTTATTGGTAAGAAGCATATCTGTAGAATTTGAATATTTTGCTTGAATGTGTTTTGTATATTTAGCTAAAAAAATAGGATGACAATATAAATTTATGTATATAAAGTTAAATACTATATGAACTAAGCTGTTTTAAATGAATACTTTTTTATATCAGAGACTTAAACTCAAGAAGAGAAATTTAACTTTGTACGAATAAGAAAAAAATAAGGTCATGGAAAAGATCGGAATCTTGGGCCTGAGTCTGAGAAGGGAAGAAGGTGATAGTTTTAAATCTGTCCTAAATAGTAAAAGTCCCAGTTGTAGAAAAACAGGGGTTGAAAAATAGCAACAACAAAATTAATCTGGTGGGTTTTAAAATAATATTTATTCCAAAATTTTGTGTTTTTTAAATTAAAAACCTGTTAAAATTTCAAAGGGTAACCACACCTATATTGTATAATGGAACTGGGAAATTAAATGTGATGTCGTGTTTTTTCTCTATAAGGATAAGTCACAGAAAAAGTGAAGTGAAAATATTCAGTTACCTTATGTAGATGTACACAATATTTCTATTGAACTGTCTCATTTTGATGCATTCTGCTTGTTTTCTGATATTCTAAAGCAGTTTCTGGAAGATTGAAAAATGGAGTCCAAGACTGAAATATTGGAGTTGTGCACCAGTGTCATCTGTAATTAAATTAAAGATATATGTGTTTTTGATACATGAAAATTTATCAGATGATACATTCAAAATAAATGAATTTTGGGTCATGGGTCAAAGAAGAGACTTTTAGTCTAAACCTCAAAACTCTTGAGTTTACATGTAATGTTATTTGCACACAAAGTCTTTCTTTGATCTTCCTGCAGAAGCATCTTGAACTGGCCTGGGCTGGATGGAAGTGGTATTCACTGGGACAATCACTTGGGTTCATTAATGCAAATACAACATTCCATGATATATCAGTTTGCTAAGGGAATGAGAAAATGTTTTGTGGTATATACAAGGAAGTGCTTTTGGCTTAGGAAAGAGACCAGGGTACATTTAAAGAGTTTTATGATAAGAGCAAAATTTAGGAGAGCTAAATTTTAATTTAAGTTAATTACTAGAAATTATATAGAAGTGGGAAGAATCAATTTGCCCAGCATCCCCTTGGATAAATGAATTTGTACTTTTAATTGTGCAGTAAGTTATAATGGACCACATAGGGAAATTTTTCCATCCTCTCAGAGTGAACAGGACTAGCTGTTGGACTCTCTTCCAAAACTGGGTATTAGAACCAAGAAGGGTAGTGACCCAAAGCTTCCACTTCTGACAATGCAGAGCTGGCAGTGATGAGGATGCAAAAGACCTCAGACTCAAAACCAGTTGAAAAAAGTGAAGCAAACTATCTGTCGAACAAGCACCTACATAGCCATGGAGAATGAAGGCTGAAGAGTGAACCTATAACTGAGGAGCTGGAAGGATCCCATCCTTCCTGGGATCCCTTCTCAAAACAAAACGGCTACCCAGAAAATATTGAGTTTTAGTTAGTACTTTATCGTCCATATTGATATTGGGGTGGGTATCTTGGAACTCTTAGTTCAATAAGGAAAATAGGAATTATTCTTGTTTGTGTAAGAGAAAAAGTGCTACAATTATAGAATCCCTCAAATTACATAGGAACATTGTAATTCTAGAAGAGAATTAGAAATATGGATGTAAACTTTAAAAGAAAACTTTGTACCTTTGATACTACAATAACCTAGGAACAATGGTACCCCATGTTGCACTCTATCACCCAGTTCTTGCTCTCTGTATTTTTTCATTAAAGGAAACTAAGGATCCTTGGAGAAACATCTCAGTCTATGCTTGGCTTAGAAATATACCAGATAGCTTGGATCATCTTGTGCGAGAAAGCAAGAAAGCTTTCAAAGATTATTAAAGTCATACCAAAAAGACATAGGAACCTACCTAAAAATCTACCACTGAAGCTACTGCTGGCCAAAGTTGTGACATTAAAAATTATAATAAATCTTCCAGTTAACTTAAACACATTTAATCTATTAAAAAGCTATGATTCCCCAGTGATGAACAAAAGGAAAAAAAATTACATTACGTTTTGGAAAGAAGATGAAGGGACTAGAATTTATTACTGCTGAGCCTTGTCATATATTTGGTGTTCTTGGCTCATTTATTGTGTCTATAAAGAGTATAGAAATTAGCTAATGCTAAATATATCTGTTGGGAGACATTTTCTGACACAAGGTGGGATTGTCAGTAGAAGATTCGGTAAGCTGTGCCTACAAGTCAGACAAATGCCACAGGAAGTAGCCACAATTCATTTGTATCAGTTTTTAAATGATGTAAAGAATGTGAAAGAATGCAGCACGTGCAAATGTTCAAGGTAAGTGGAAAAAGCAAACATTACCACAAGGCAAAAAAGGAGGTCCATTCAACCAAAGGAGCAGGAGCCAAGCCTGCAAGTGCATGTTGAAAAAAGCCACAAAAGGCCCAGGACAGGACAACTCTTCAGATAAAAATAAATGCAAATAAAAGAGAAAAGGCTGAGGTGGCTAATCAAGAAACTACAGAAGACTCTTCTGCAGAAAGCAGAGTAGCTGAAAATGAAGGGAGTCTCCTCTCTGATGAAGCAAGTGAAAAAGAAACCAAGTCCAGCTGTACAAACCAAGTCTCACCAGTGATCCTCATGTGTTTCTTTTTGTTAATCTCAAGGTAGACATTTGTATCAACTCGTTTATAATTGCAAATATTTGGTAGCTCTAGGAGGACATTTGAAAGGGAAGAATCTCACCTCTTATTCTATTTTTTTCTTTTTAACATATTTAGGTAGGTGGGTTTGTTTTGTTTTCTTTTTTTCTTAGTGCAAACCCTTGTTAAAAAAGTGAATACTGTTTTGTTTGTCAACTTAGCATTCGATAGGCTGCAGAAGTGCAGTTTTAATAGCCTACAATATGAAATGTAACTAAGTAGCAATTTGAAGTCATAATCATGCATTCACATGACAAATAGTTTAAATGACTTACCTTTTTTACCCATTTTTAAAAGTAGAATTGTTCCCACAAATGCCTGCCTCCTGTCCTTAGCTCTTCCATTAGAACTGTGACATCTTTGATCGTGGTAGTCCAGTTTTGCTTATTACTTTAATAATGTGTTGAGAAAGATTGGAAATTTTTGAGCATGTGGTGTATATGTATTAAATTACAAGTTGGATGGAAATTAGGTCTAACAGCTTATCAGTATTTTAAAATATTGGTATTTTAAATCCTCTATTTAAGAACAGTTTGTCTGCAAATCTTAAGATAGAAAATCATTGGAAATTTGCTATGGATTATAAATCATGAATTTAAAATTTTTCAGTATTAAGAATTATTTACAAATAGTTTCATAACATCTGTGGGCTGATTATGGAACAAAAATTTCAATTATGAAAAAGATTAAGTGGAAAGGCATCTATATGTTTTATGTTGTTACCAGTTTGTAAGTCTTTAGAGTCAAAGACACATTTACATAGTTTAAGAATCCCAAACACACCAAATGGATCATCCTGTATAGCAGTTATAGATTCCTGTAGGTAGATGAGAGAGTTAGATACTGTAAATCCAGGAAAGTGGACTGGATGATAACCTTGATCAGAGTTATGGAATATTAACATAATAACTATTAGTAGAGTTTGCATGTATCTTCAACTCTTGGGAACATGTATCCTCAGGTGTTGGGAATGATCCATATCCTCCATCTGTCTCTAGATAGTAAATAACCTCAGTTAATTAGGAAGGGAAATATCTTTCTTAATAAGTATGCATCTGTTAATCCCCAGAACATTTAGAGTTAAGTATGGAAAACTTAAAAAATCAAAATGATTTATTAATATTAGTGTCAAGTAGGGAACTATAAGATCTACCTAGGAAAATATTCATGATTATAACATTTCATTGAGTTTCATTACGATGATCTATTTACCCATATCACCACTAGACTGTGTGTTCCTTGGGAACAAAGATGGTGTCTTTTATCTAAGTGTTCTCAACACAGTGACAGGCCCAGAGTCAGTGCTCAGTAGATTTTTATGAGTAAATAAATGAAGTCCTTAAGGTTGTAGACAGATTTGGTTCTTGCAGTATCTTCTTCCAAAGAGATCAGAGGAAAGTCTGTTTCATTCCAATACTGCTGAGCTGCCCCCACTTTGAAGGCTCCTTCCGGTAGCCATTTCAGAATGTAGTGGAAATAGAGGAAAAGATTTCTCTGATGTTTTTGATGTTTAGTCCAGGTCATGTTTACAGATGGGAAGGGTCAAACTTCAGGGATGCTCCAGAGACACGGCCCTTGACATTCTCTCTGAAAGGATGTGCTGTACAAATGTCTGCCTGCCAGCAACTATGCTTGAATGCCACATGGTTTAGGCATGGAGACAGTTTTCCTGTCAGACCCTGACTAAGCATTTGTTATGCGGAGCGATGGATCATAAATTTCAAACCACTTCCGCATGACAACCCTTAAAATGTCTGAAAACCGTATCCCTTTTATCTAACAACTCCTGCTTTCTTCCTCTGTTCCTCATATGACACAGTCTCCAGACCTTTCCTGCACCGGGTTTTCCTTTTTTAATTTGTCTGTGTTACTCCTACGTATTGTCTCGAAGATCCAGAAATGAGAACCTTATGGCCTGACCAAAGCAGAGAGTGGGGAACCATTGCTGCCCTTCTTCTGGGCACTGCACATCACTGTAGTCAAAACGTGGTCATCTACCTGGCAGCCTTACTCTCACCATACTTGCAGTCAACTCAAATCCCCGTGTTTTGTTTTGGTTGTTTTTAATGTGATATGTTTTAAATATGATTTTCCAGTTCTGTATTTGTGTATTTTGAACTAAATTGCTCTTTTGGACCTAAGGATTTAACTTGTTTTTCTATTAAACTGATAGGTTTGACTCATTATTCCAACTTATTTTGACATTTTGGAATGGTGGTTCTACCATTAAATATTTTACATTCCAAGCTTTTGCCAAGCATTGTATTATATTAGGAAGGAGGATTTATTTTGACATGTAAATGTTTGTTTTAACATAAAGGATGAGTGGTGCATATAGATATTAGGAGACCAAAGTGGTAGACAGCTGTGAACACTTGCTATTCTGTTGGCTGCCCAACATCCAAATCTTCTGTCCATTTCAAACCTCATTCATCAGTGAATCAGGTTTGTTTGGGGGCAGGGTTCTGCGTACCTGTAGTAAGGTAAAGGGGACCGTTTCCTTCGCGACAGCTAGGAGTGAGCACATGACCCAAACTTGTCCAAACACACTCCCAGCTGGAACTTTGAATCTGGGGAGTGATGCAGTGATGCAGGGAACAAAGATTATTTTCTGGGGTAGTGGTAAGTGTCCAGTGGGATGGAGAGTTTCCAGCAGTCCCGGTATTACTGCAAGAGATTTTAGCAGCATAACCTTAATCGGGGTATTTCTAAGCCAAGTCTCTTCTGTTTAGATTTCCTTGATTCTTTATCATTTCTCAAACCTGATTCTCCATTATTTCTTAGATTTAGTAAGCTAACTGTAAATTTCCTTTTTGTTTAAGTGTTCCAGAATCAGTTTCTATCATTTGCAACAGGATCTCAAAGCAGTACAGTATACAAAGTACACATCACAGGGCTTTGCAGATGCACATTAAATGGTGATTTCTTTTCCTCCTTGTTCCCTTCCCAGTTGTATTATAAGCTCTTTAAAGGTCTATTTCTCTTCACTAACCCCCTCCAAAAAGGTGCTTACTATGTTGCCTTGTACAAAGAAAGCAGTCAATACTGCTTCTTGCCCAAATTACACACTTAGTAAATTAGAACTCATCAGTGATTCCTCAAAGGATCTAAACAGCGTGGGTGAAAATACAAAAATGCCCTAGCAAGCAAATTGAAAACAGAAGTGGTGCTATAGTTCTGGCTAGTTTCTTTGGTTACAACGTTTATAATGCTTAGGAGGTGGGAAGAGTTAAATCGGTTTTGTTTGTTTGGTTGGTTTGGTTTTTGACCTAACAAACAATATGGGAATTTCTTCTTGAAATTTTGCTTGGAGCCATACATTTCTAAGAATCGTTCTGATAAAAAATGATGTTCCTATGTACAAAAGAGGGAGAAGATTTTTAAACTGTGGTAAATTGTTTTTCTTTAGTGAAGTGTTTGAAAATAATTCCCTTTCCTTCCTTGAAGACTGTAACAGTGAGAAGCCATCTTAGAGGCTGCCATGCACAGGGAGGTTGAAGAAGTCCTTCTTTGCGGAGGTGACATCTGAGCTGAAACTCAAATGACCAGACAGAACTGGCCATTCCAAGCCCCAGGGCAGAGGGTGCAGGCAGAGGAAGGGCAGGTGTGCCCCTGGCATCCCTATGCTGGGTTCAGCCTTCCCCTTCGCCTTCCTCACCCAGACTCTGTGCTCCCCCAACCTTGTTTCTTGTCAGACTGGGAAAGTGACAGTCAAGTTGGAGTAAAAAATCCTTCATTAGAGATGTGCTACTTCCTGTGGGATAATCTTTAACATTATTAAACAGAATACTCAGTGTCTCAGGCTGAAGCACTTGCCTCTGGGTTCCTCCAGCCATGATCAGAGATATCTGAAGGGAAATGATTAAGTTCTTGACTTTGAAATGCTCATCAAAGTGTTCCTCCCCAAACGGAAGGTGTCCATCCTAACTAAAAATTCCTACCCCTGCAATTCAATCTCTCAGATGTAAATTTCTGGCAGTTTGAGAATGGCCATTCTCTCCTCCAAATTATGAATTCTTCAGACCAAGATCCGGCCACCCAGCTACCTAATGAAGAAGAGTTTTAATTATTAAATGGGACATTTATGTGTCCTTTTTGGGTAAATTTTATTATCATTGCACTGGAAACTAAAATGTCATTCTGTTTCACTTCCAGACATCGTCAAGTCTTATTACCTTTGTTTATAAGTGTCATCAGCAAGGCCCATTAACTTTCCCAGGAAATAAAAATAGAATCTGGGTAATAGAAAAGTCTAACCTTTTTCTTTTCCTCCGTGCTTAGTCTAGTTTCACTTGCTCATAGGGTGCTGTATGCAGAGGTCTCGCACCCGCCACTTCAGGCCAGAGTTCCTAGTGCCAAAGGGCTGCGCAGACCTGTCAGATCAGCGGGCCGTGTGCAGAAGCCCCTCCCCACCCAGGACACCTCAATTCAAGATGGAGGCGGCAAGTCGTGTGCAGAGATGCTGCAACCGGCGCTGCGATCTGGAGTGTGATCAACGTGCCTGCGCCAACCCCGGGAGAACTCTGCCCCCTCCCCGCTGAGAACCCTATAATGCGGCCCCGTCCGCGCCTGTCCTGGAGAGCGTATATGCTAGAGCAAGCTCTTCTCGTCCTTCTTTGCCCAAGGAAGAAAGCTTTGCTTTGCTTCTGAACCAAACTCCGTCTCGTTCTACTGACTCCAGTGACACTGGGCAGGAGGACCCTCGTTGGGGCCTGTTTGGAAATGTTGGTGACATAAGTACTGATACATAATAGCTGATGGAATCATGATTTAAATAAGTTGGTCAAGAGCTAAGTCCAGAGGAGCTGAGCCAGCCATGTATTCTTTCTGCCTTCCCTGCATCTTGTGTCATTGGGAACACGGGTTGACGAGGTGGCCCTGCTGCATTTTGAAACTTTGAATGGTAGAAGCTGAAGAAACTTCTTAAAAAGTAGCCAGCATTTCTGCTTGCTAAATTAGAGGCACAGCTTATCTCTGAGCCATACCATTCTTTTATTTTGCATAAAGCCTCTAGAATGGATAATCGAGGCATACAAATGAAAATCAAGCATCTGTGGGTGGATCTTTCTGCAGAGGACATTGTTGCTGAATGCTCTGTCTAGTGATACAAAGTGCATGGTGTATCCAAGCCTAGACCATGCCTCTGAGACTGAATTTTTGCGGGGTGTCTAGGGTAATGAATTTAGAATCTGCTGCTGACAAACCTCTTGCATGACCTTGTGAAACTGCAAATGCTCTTCCACAAGTAATTTGTGGCAGTTAGCTTTTTTTTTACATGGAATGCACTGAGCTGGAGAGAACTGAAGGAAGGCCCTCCAGAAAGAATCTTGACCTCAGGCTGGAGGAAAAACAGTCAAAGAGAACAGGACTGGATTTGCTGCAGCTCCACCCGGAGGGGACTATTTGTGTCCTAAACGTCACCAGGAGTTAAGACAGAATCTGGGATGGCTGTCACTGCACTGTTCTGTTCTGGTGCCGTTGTTCTGTTGGGGTTGTGATGCAACATCACACTCCTGTGGTCGAGGACTAGACTTCCCTGTGAAGGAGACATTTCTTCAGTCCTCCTTGAGCTAGAGGAGCTAATCTTAGGACCTTAAACTTGAGGAAAGGTAAACAATCTTTCTTTCTCATCTTAAGTGATCCTGGACCCGTAGGCACAGTTATATGCAGAGCATTCCTGTGGTTAGAATAGCCGAACCCTTACTCTGTTCAGGCTGGCTGGAGGCACCCATGGAGACCATGAAGTCAAGTTGAGACTGAACTGTGAGGGTAGCATTTATAAGAGACCCTTCCATTTGGTATCTTGTATCAGAGAAACTACAGTAGTTTTGTTAAATGCTGCCGTCTGAACATAGCTGCATCATGGAGAGGGAAGGGTCTGTCTCCTAGGCTGGTTGGGTGTTAGCAAAGGCCATCATCCAAGGCGTGTAGCTGCTCCTGCATCATGGTGATCTCAGAACATGGATCAGGAGAGAAGAAAGGAAGGTGTACCTTGACCAGGAGTTTGGGCCCAAAGAACCACATGCAGGATCAGCTGTGGCGCACATGTGAGAAGGAGCTCAGTGGTGCTTTCAGAAACAACCGAGGAGAGTTTGACATGGGGAAGTTTTATGCTGGGAGGGTAAATTTCTGATAGAAACAGAACTGAAAACTTATTTTTTAAGACATCTGTGTGGCAGGAAGCCGTAGTATTCATTTATAAGAATTTTTTCCCTTCAAAATGGGACTTCAAACTTTTCAACTTTATCTGGAACAATACAAAGTAGTTTTTTTTTAGTTTTTTTTTTTTTTTAACTTATTACTGGCATGAAAGAGAGTAAATTATGAGTAAAATTCACAATCTTTGCATTCTTTGCATGACGTCTGCATCCATGTAATTGTTTGTCATACCTCTTATTGAGACTATTACTCATATGAATGAAGTAATAAAGAAACAATTATTTGAATACAAATTTCATACAAGTAGAATATTTATAGCATCCCAGAAAAATAAGTTTCAAATTCTCTTTAAGTAGAATATATTATTAAAAACTGTGAAAAGCAAGGAGGGATATCTAGGCAAGGAGTTTGAAATTCCTTATGGCAATAAAATAAACGATAGAAGAAAAGAATTTATACCAACATGAATAAAATATATGTGGGCCAGTTTTTTAAAA
This sequence comes from Balaenoptera borealis, assembly GCF_965194805.1. Classification (NCBI taxonomy): domain Eukaryota; kingdom Metazoa; phylum Chordata; class Mammalia; order Artiodactyla; family Balaenopteridae; genus Balaenoptera; species Balaenoptera borealis. The sequence goes on along the minus strand of NC_138873.1, from coordinate 24,870,945 downwards.
ATCATAATACCTTTCTTGTAACTTTAGAAATAAGTCATTTAATCATAAGGATAATAATGGATACTATTTTTTTTTTATTTTTTTTAAATTTTTAAATGTTTTTTGTTTGTTTTCAATTTATTTATTTATTTATTTATTTTTGGCTGTGTTGGGTCTTCGTTTCTGTGCGAGGGCTTTCTCTAGTTGCGGCAAGCGGGGTCCACTCTTCATCGCGGTGCGCGGGCCTCTCACTATTGCGGCCTCTCTTTGCGGAGCACAGGCTCCAGACGCGCAGGCTCAGTAGTTGTGGCTCACGGGCCTTGTTGCTCCGCGGCATGTGGGATCTTCCCAGACCAGGGCTCGAACCCGTGTCCCCTGCATTGGCAGGCAGATTCTCAACCACTGCGCCACCAGGGAAGCCCTGGATACTATTTTAGGCACAGAAACTTTACAGAGAATTTGGATTATGAGATGAAGTTTAGAGATTAAAAGAAACAATATATAAGGCTATAGGCTTAAATAAATGGAAAGAAATTAAAAAGCTACATTATATAATTAATGATAATAGTAAAATCTCTTTCAGTTGAAATAGTAAGTGAAAAATGATGGGGAGAAAATATGTTTAGTAAGAATATAGAGAATAATGTAAAAATCTTATTAGAAAGTTTCTACTTCTAGCTATGGCAGAGTAGTTTATATCAGATCGACTGCCTTCCCCTGATAAGAACAATAAAAAAAAAAAGATAGTAAAATTTATTAAAAACAAAAAACAAAAAAGCCAGATAGCATTTGGAGGCATCAGAGAACAACTAACAACCTGTTAGGATTAACAGGATAAAACCCTGGAAAAAAGAGCAAGACATTGATGTAAACCTGATGTTCTTTATTGGTTATCCTATGAAGCCAGTTTCCAGTAAGAAAGTGGCACGGGTGTGAAGATAAGCAGAAAGAAAAGTCTCAGAACTTTTGGTAGGCTCACACAGTTGGGTTGGCAGAATTTGGAGCTCAGTATGACAAAAGTAGCTAAGACTTGAGGGGTCAAGACCCTGGAGAAAAGAGAATTGCAGATAAGTAAGCTTGATATTCTATAATTTTTTTCCCCGTAAGTGTATTTGATAAGGCACACACAGTGAGAATATAAGCAACAAAGCAGAAAGTGGAAGCTAAGATGCTAACTAGAACTTTAGGCAGTTTAACAGTGTTTGAGAAATAGAAAAACTGGATTCAGATATTTCCAAAGACCTCTTGGATTTTAATCATCTTATATCTGATTGGATCAAAGTGATCTATAACTCCTCTGTCTTCCAGGAAAAACAAAACAAACAACAACAGTAAAAAACCAACAACCTCTGTAAAGAAAGATATCATCCAGAGCCCTTATAATTCATCACACATGCCTGGCATTCAATAAAAAATTGTTGAATGTTCAATAAAAAAATTGTTGTCCTGTCTCTCAGGCATCCTGAGAGACAGGGCAGAATGGCCAAAAACAAAGAGAAAAAAACAATAAAAACAGACCCTAGGGTGATCTATGTATTGGAGTTATTAGATGCTTTTAAATGGTTGTGATTAATATATTTAAGAAAATAGATAAAAAGAATTTTGCCAGAGGACTGGAACCTATAAACATGGTCCATGAGAATTCAGGAGCTGATAAACACAATTATCAAAAGATTTCATTAAATGAATTTAACAGTAGATTAGGCAGCAGAATATTACTGAACTGCTAAGTAGAAAGTATGAAATAAAAAATATGAAAAGTACAAAAGAGAACAAAATACATATGGCAAATGGTGAGGGTAGTTCTTGCATATGTGTAATTGGAGCCCCAGAAGGAGAAGAGGGCGAGAATGGGGAATAAGCAATAATTGAAGAGATATTTTCTGAGAATTTTCCAAAACTGATACAAGACATCAAGCCAAAGATTCAAGAATTTCTATAAAACCAAAGCATACCTAGGCACTGCTTAAGATTAAAGTCAAAGAGAAAATCATGAAAGCATCCAGAGGATAAAACACATCAGCTCTGAGGAGAAAAAAAAAGATGAAAGTTGGATGACAATGGAATGATACTTTTGACATGCTCTAAGAAAAAAGCTGCCAACTCAGAATTCTATAAGCAGTGAAAATATCCTTCAAAAATGAGAGTTTAATAAAGACATTTTTTGAAAACAAAATCTGAGTGTTGCCAGTAAAATTGATTGATGTAGAGATACCCTCAAATATTAATTTATATAAATGAATAGACAAAAATGATGAATTCACAAAAGGTGGTTAACTTTTTGGAGGGTTTAAGAAAGTGCAGTTTTGTTCAGGATTTATTAGGTTACTTTTCTCGTTTTTAAAAGGAATAACATGAAAACAAATAAATCCTTTGGAAGAGTACTTTACATTAACTAATGAATGACAATAAGGGCCATTTGTAGAATTTGACAAACAATTGTAACAGGAAATGATGGGAAAATTTAGAAAGGCTCAGCAAAACACGGCATACTAAAATGGCAATTAAGTGAGTAAAAAGTCAAAAGATTATCAGATTAAAAAATAAATTTCTTCAACTTTATAAATATTTTGCTTATGGCTATAATAGAGAACTGATGTATTTTATAATTTGTGGTGATTATTAAATACAGTGCTTTACATCTTTTTTTTAAATTAAATTTTCTTAAAATTATTAAAATCTAATGTGATATTCTGTACTTATGCACTCTTCCTTTAGGATTCTGCTCCCAAATAATTTCTGGAAACCACAAAGAATATTTACACAATGAATGAGACAATCTCCTTTATTGCTAGTTTGTTATGATCTGCCAGTTTCAGTCCTGCAGAAATACAGTGTTGCCAGTAAACTCAGTTTCCTTCCATTTTAGGTGACAGTTGCTCTGTCACCTAAAATCTAAATCTTTGGACCTGGGTTAGAGATGAGGCACTGGAAGTCTGAGGAAAGTTTTTCTCATATTTTAGTTTTAGTAAGAATGCAAAAGAAAGTTCCAAATGTTTCCACTTCTGAAAATCATACAGGGCAATAAGGAAAGTGCAAAAACACTACATCTGATCATAGTGGTATTAAACTATAAACAGAAAATGTCACTACAGAGCCTGCAGATATTATATATATATAATACATATATAATGATAAAAGAGGAACACTACAAAAAAGCTCCATGCACATAAATTTAACAATTTGGATGAAATGAATGAATTCTTTGAGATTCAGAAACTGCCAGAACTCACCCAAGATGAAATACGTAACCTGAACAGTTCTTTAACTATTAAAGATATTGAATTTAAGGTTTAAGACCTTCAGAGAAATAAGTCTATGGTCTCAGATCATTTCACTGGTAAATTGCACTGAATATTTAAAGGAATAGAATGAATGCTATGTAATCTCTTCCAGAAAATCAAGGAGGAAAGAATACCTCCCAATGCATTTTATAAGATCATCATTACCCTGATACCAACACCCCACCCCCCAAAAAAGAGAAAACTATGGATCAATATCCCACATAAATATAGATATAAAAATTCTCCAAAAAATATTAGCAAGTTGAACCCAGTAATATATAAAAACAGTAATATACCACAGGCAATGAGGCCTGGGAAAGCAAGGCTGATTCAATATTTGGAAACAAATCAATGTAATCCACAATATTAATAGTGTAAAAAAAAACCATAATTGTATCAATTGATACAAAAAAAAAAAACTTCTGACAAAATTCAACACCCATTCAAAATAAAAACCTGAACATGAATGTTTATAGAATTCTTCATAATGGCAAATACTGGAAACAGCTCAAATGTCTTTCAGTGGATAAATGGATAAACAACCTCTGGTACATCTATAGAATGGAATACTACTCAGCAATAAAAAGGAACCAGCTGTTGAACATGCAACCACTTAGGTGAATCTCAAGGTGTTATGCTGCATGAAAGAATTCAGCCTCAAAATTTATAGACTATGTGATTCCAATGATATGACAGTCTCTAAATGACAAAACTGTGGTGACAGAAAACAGACTAGAAGTTAAGGGTAGGGAGGGTGTGACTATAAAAATAGCACAGGGGAAATTTTGGGGGGTGATGGAACTGTTCTGTATATTGATTGAGGTGGTGGTTACATAAATATGTGCTAACATTTGTGGAATATGGAATTTTACGTATTGGAATTTTACATACCCCCCCAAGTTCAATTTAACTGTATAATAATCTTTAAAATAATAATTTAAAAATACATTATAGCTATATAGTCAGAAAGGAAAATGAATCTTAAAGAAATCCTACAAACTCCATGTTCCATGAAAGTATGGTCAAAAGCAATTGAGATCAGCAAAATCTTCATGGGAATCCTTGATGAAGTACTGAGTTTATAGGGAAGAATGAGTAGTGTGAAGAGGGCCAATTGTGGAAAATATTAGAAATTACCATCAACATTCATTTCTAAAGGAGAAAGCACTACTCTGAGTGAGTAGGACTGAGAATAAATAGGAATAATTACTGAGGGAGGTGGAGAATATGCCATGGAACAAACAGATGGGAGACAAAAGTGGCAGATCTCAGGAAGCACCACTTTGTAAAAAGGAAGACAGGAGTTTGTTTCTCTGGGTAACTGTAGCCAGTGAAGGAACCATCACTTCTACCCACATATCATTGACCAAAACCAGTCATATGAGCTTAACTTCCAGGGGAAGTACAAATCCACCACAGGCACAAATAATCGCCATAGTTCACCTCTCTGGTAATTAAATTCAGGCCACTTTCCTTCCTGCATGCCAAATACACTCAGCTCCTTTCTGAGGATGACATCCCCAAAGTCCCACCAGTCATGATATCAAATTCAAACTCCAGTATGTCTGAGTGGTGTAGGATTGTCTCTTCATTAGGGGATGGTTCACAGGGGTCTCTACATCAAGTCCAAGTGTGGCTCTTCTTAATCTGGAAACCTATGAACTGAATGACAAGATATCTGCCTCCTACTCCAAAGTACAATGATGGATTAAGGACAGGGTAATGCAGAAGCACTCCAAGTAAGAACAGGAAATGAAGGGAGAGATACTCTAAAGATAGTGGCCCAAAGCTAAATATACTCTATGTAAGCTGTATAGTGAATGGAGTATGGTTCCCTTCATAAAATGTTGTCCATGAAAATTTATTAACAATGCTTTCCTAATGCAGTAAGGAAAAATTGATCAAGATTTCTGGAGGTCAGTATGGCAAAATGAAGTAAAGGCTTTAGAAATATTCATTCCCCAGTACTTAGTATTTTTGCTTCTAATAATTTATCCTGAGTAAAGTAATCAGAGGATGCAGATGTTTACACCCAAAAGAATGTTCATTGCAGACTTATAATAATACCAAAAATTGAAAACAACTGAAATACCCACAGGAGAAAAATAAAATTATTACGTATTTATGAATTGGGATATTTTGAAGTTCTTAAGGACATGGGGACATGCTTATAATATAAGGTCATGGGGAGAGATGAGTTAAAAATTGTCCTTGTAGAATGTTACTGGTATATATGTGAGTGCTTTTGTATATATACACATACAAAGGAAAAAATTTGAGGAAATATGTCACTCTGCAACTAGTAGTTGTTTCTTTATTGTTGGTGATTACGAATAATTTTTATTTTTTCTTCACATAGTTCTGTATAGCAGTGTGCCCCACGCCCAGCTTTATATCTCTATTGTTTGCTTTGTTTACTCTTTAGAACTCATCTAACATAATGTATATTTTACTTTGTTTTTTCTACATCTTCTCCTCTTCTCTGTGTGCTCCATGGGGGCAGGAATTTTTGTCAGGTTTTCCCCTGCTGAATCCTCCATAAACATTCGCTCGTTGAGCAGTGAGTGTCCCAAGACAGAGACTCTTGGGACAATCAGAAACTTTTTTTTTTTGATGTCATTTCCCTAGGTCCCTTTATCTCCTCTGGACCTTTCTTCATTTTCAAATGCTAAGCCAGGATTTCTGTGAGACATCAGGAGTAATTTCAGTTGTCTTTTCTTTAAGAAGCTTCATTTTGGGTCAGTGACTATGATTTTCCTTCACTTAAACACACAGAAAATAATTTTCTCAGTGTTGACCTTTTTGGTCAGCACAAGATGAAGTAGGGATTTGTATTGGTGTGTGATTAGAGCCTCTTCATTTGCAAGGAACCTCTAGAGATTATTATAGTGATCCGAGGAAAAAGTGTTTACTTTTTAACCTACTTATATAGTAATAAGGACACGTGTACATTTGAGCTGGGAATGAACAGGAAAGTCACCAAGAATCATGAGGCACATCTTTTCTCTGCACATCTGCTCCATTTTCCTCTCTAGGCTTACTTACCAACTTCCGCTGCTTACTCATAATTTCTGTTTCCTCTTCAATTTGCAAGGGCCTTAGTCTACCTCAGGGCTTCCTTTCAGTCTGCTCCATCCCCCACTTCTGACTGAGTCAGCCTCTGATTCCCAAAATTGATCCAGCTCTGGTTTTCAACAGGGGACAGTGCATGGATTGCTCTGGTCTGTGCCCACCCTATGTCCAGTCTGGTGCCTTTAGGGTTTGGAAAGGGTCCCATAAACCAAAATATGCCCCCAGGAGTGTAGGAGGTAAATGGAAGCCACCCTCCACTGCCATCTCCATACAAATGGGTTCTATTCAAGTTACTGTTTATTTAAGTCTTACAACTCCACTTTTGACCCTGCAAAGCGCTTTAGGATACTGACATTGATTTATAATCCCCATCTTCCATCGCCTTATCCTGGCATCTGATGTTAAACATGCAGCCTTAATGCATGAGTTTAGCTTTGTTTTTGGAAATCCCGGCCCAAAGTTTTTAGTAGGTTGGCCTTCAGCTTCCTTCCTAGCTCAAGGGACAGAGAGTAGCCTCTGTTTTGAGGAGTGTATTCAGTGTATTTTTATTTTTGTACTGTGACTAGTTCAGGACCACAGTTATAAAATGCCTTGCTTCTTATATTATTGTGGTGGGGCTCAGGGCAGGCTGCCTCAAGATGTGGCACTCTGGCATGTGGATTATTTTGAGCTGAAAACAAGCAAAGCCCGAAAGACTCAGGAAGAGCCTTTGAACTTCCCCCTAACTGCCTAAAAGAATGTAAGACAGGAGGCCTGTCCCAGGAAGGAGCTATCACCTTGCATAACTACAGTAAAGATTAGGTGTGGTGAACAGGGAGGAACCTAGCAGAGCCCATTTGATCCAAGTCCTCTCTGTGTCCCTTTGTGTTTGGATGGCCCAGCAAACATTTGTTTACCAAACATGAACTGTTTTTATCTTCCTGTGAATGACCCTACTTCCTCTTGAAACCTCAGACCCCTGCCCCCTTCTTCTTAGTTCAGAATATATGTACCTCACCCTGCTTTGCTATCTTTGGAATTTTTCATACTTCTGTGGACTCCCCGTGCACATGTAATAAATTTGATTTCCTCCTGTCAATCTGCTTTATGTCATTTTAATGGCCAGCCAAAAGAACTAAGAGAGGAAAGAGGGGAAATTTCCCCTCCCCTGACCACTGTTTCTGGAAGGAAAATTTCTATAAAAATTGCTTTAATTTGAATATAAAACATTTTTTTAAAAAAGATTAGGGCTTCTTTTGAAAAAAAAAAATCCTGAGTTCAGTTCAAATTATGCCCATATTTTACAGAGTCAGGAAATATTAAGAGACTGTTGTTCCTGATCAGATGACACAGAGAAAATTCTGGAATATTAATATTCCCATCACATGGATGAACCATTGCTGGAGTCTTATCTTCTGCTGAAATAAAGAGACAGATATGGAGAAATATGTGGATAAGAGAAGAGCCCCACAAGTTTGATATCTGAGCATTAGTAACATGTCATTTTGATTCTGAACATCGTCTATGGCTGGAAGATAAAATTAGTTCCTTTTTTTCTGTGCTTTTATGATACCATGTTTGATTCCTAATGTTCTGAAAAATGCTAATTGGTGTTTTTCACAGTGCAAACTAAATATATTTCCTTTAAGAAAACAACAGGCTGAACCCAACTGTAGAAATTATATTTACTTTGTAAATCAAGTTTGTTTCTAGCCTCTGCCTCTGTGGTCAGAGACCGAAACAGTGTACTAACTGCAGTAGTTACTTCCTCATTCTTTCAGGGGCGTTCATTTTTATGCCTGCTTATAACCACAATTTCCTTCAAATACAAACACACAGAGTCAAATAATTTGACATTTAATTGTAAAGCATTTTATATTATAGTTAAAAAACATAAATTATTGTCTTAAAAGAACCCCAGACTCTAAGCTGCATGATTCTCTAAGTCAGTAGTATTTCCATCTGATGAAGGAAATAAAGTGAAGCATCATGTATAATCAAGAACTAGGAGAGATTTGCCCTTGGCAGTGCTGACCTGGTGACACCAAAATAGCCTCTCCCCCATACCTGTCAGTCCAAGTCTCTTGGCTGGGGAATATTTCCTTTGCCCACTGGAGCCTTGGACTCCTGTCCAGTCTTCACAGCTGCGTCACCCACATGATTGTGGCCATTGTTAACCACTGCTTTCTCCTCTCCTTCCTCCATGGACTGGCCATCTCTACCACTGCTGACCTATGTAAAAGTCCCAGGTGTTTGCCTGCTTGTTTATTTCTGTCTTTCCTAGACTGCAGGCCGCATAAGGGCAAGGGAGGTATCTATTACATTCACCTTTGTACATGCAGCCCTCGTGCGATAAATATTTGTTAGCTAATGAGAGAACAGCTCGGCCTCAGTGAGCAGCAAGTGGTCATGTATTTCTGGTCTCTTTTTGAAAAATTCACTTTATTAAAAACCAGTACCATATGCACATATATTAATCTCTAATTCAGTTGAGAGTGAGAGTCTAAGGGCAATCTGTCCACCATATCTATTGCTCTCTGCCCCATTGTTAGATTTGTTTGAGTGATCTGACGGTTTAAACAGATGTTCATTTCCGTACCAAGTTTCTGCCACTTTTCCCCTCACTCTTCAAGCTGAAGCCATACTGGCCTTTCAGTTCCTCAGATGTGCTGGGCATTTCCTTGCCTCTGGCCCTTTCATACCCTTTTCCCTCTGTTAGGAATGTTTTCCCTCTTGCCCTCCTTGACTTGGCTAACTCTTACTGTTCTTGCAGCATCCAGCCTAAATGTCATTTCCTCAGGATTGTTTTCCCCAGTCCCCTGATCTTACCTTTTTTCTTCCTCTTCACACTTTGTTTTTGAATTCTGCGTAGCACTTATCATTTTGTTATGATATATTTATCTAACAATTTTGTTTTGTCTGTTTAATGTCTGTCTCCTCCATTTGGTTGTAGGTTCCACAAGAATAGGGTTGAAAATGTAATGCCTAGTACATAGTGGGTGCTCAGTAAATATTTGTTGAAAGAATGAATAAATGACTGAATGGTTGCAGTATCCTCTTCCTCTCTTGCAGCTCTATGTGTGTTAAAAGGATTGAATTTCTCTGAGAGAGGGAAACCATTTTTTCCCAGATGGCAGTGTATATGCAGTGTAAATTAAGCAATGAATAAGTTAGAACAAAATTTAGATTACCAATATCAAAAGACATGTGGCATTTCATTTCAGGTTACCTCACTTGCTATTAATCACCACTTAATTGAAAGTTGTGTTTCTTTATCTTTTTTTTTGAGGAAAAAGCTTAAACCAATGTTTTTATGGTTTATGAACCTCCACAGTACTCTACATCTCCACAGTGCTTTTGGCTTTAGTATCAAAAAGTCCTTATATGTAACTTTCTTTCAACTTTAACTGTATGTAACTTAGGAAGGTTACATATATTTTAAATACATTATTTTACCCTTACTTCTAAATAGGATTTGAGTCCACTTTCATATTACTGACATTCCCAGATATCAGACAAAGCAATTGATATGAAGATTAAAAGAATGGTCAGAATTTTTTAAGGAGAAAAATTTATTTCCACAGAAATCTAACATTGTATCATTAATGTAATATAATACATATATGATTTAATATAAATTTAGCAATATTTTTTTTTTAGTTTCCTGGTAAACGAAACCAGAAAGGAAACATAATGGATTCTAGAGGTCCTTTTAGATATTATAAAAGAAACATATATATTCAGTCAGAACAAAACAAAACGAAACAGTATTCCCAACATTGTGTTCCAGGCAGGAATTATCTTCCAAGAGGAATTCCTTGCTTGGATCCATACAGAGGAGCAATTGATAACACAGTGGGTAGTACCTTTCAATATTATTTTGTAGAAGATTCAAAAAGGTCTAGGAATGACCATTTTTTATGTCAACCTTTGACAGATACTGAGATGATAATATTAAACTTTTGTAAAGGCTTTTCAGTAAGGAGTTAAGATAGTATATACGTTTGTTGCTTTTCGATGAACTAATCTAAAAGAAAGATAAAGTTTATTTAGAAAAGAGACAAGCAGTGGTCAATATGTCCTTCTCAAATATCACTTATGATAATAGAGCCCTAAAATGAAGCAGAAAGTTATTCCCCTTTATGCCTTCTACCCAGGTTTCCACCCTGAGTTGCTGGGTTAGCTAGGGCATTATTCTAAATCTGATTTTGTTTAGTAAGTACATTCTGAGAATTATTTGTAAAACATATCATACCTTCAGGATAAACTGACCTGTTATGTGGAGTTTCCTTCTTACAGTCTATGTAGATTTGAAAATGTTCTGAAGTATTTTAGTATAGTTTATCCTAAGCTGAATCTTGTGACCATAATTAGATAATAGGTTTAACTGTTAACTGCCCTCATAGGTTTTTATACAACTATTCCAAAAATGAAAGATAATTCTTGTCTTCCATAGTGAACATTTCATAAAAGATAGTGTTTTGTTTGTTTGTTTTGTTTTGCTTTCCATTATTCATTCACCATTTTGGTAACGGGAATTTGTGGAGCCAATCTGAACATTACATTTCTTGATTGGTTCAGAGATTGCCCAGCCACCCAATCAGAATTAAGGAAGTGTAATGACATTTGCTGATTTCTGGGAAAGAATCTTCTTCCCAGCTGGACAAGAAATCTCATGGGATAAAAGTCCAGTAACTACTTCCTCTATCTTGCTACCCTGAAGAGCCAAGACACATTGTAAAGCTGGATAGAGAAATGCCTGGCTGTTAGCTTTTGAGCCCTGAATCCAGCCAAGTTTGGAGAAATACCTTTTTTGTTTAGGTCAATTTGGGTCCAATTCTCTGTTGTATGCAGACAAGAACATCTAAGTGAAACATCTTCCTACTCAGAAGTTGGAATACATATATTTAACTAAGATCTAAATAATATCCTTTACACACACACACACACAAATTCAAAGGGCTAAAATATATTCATTTTTTAAAAAATTTATTTTATTGAACTATAGTAGATTTACAGTGTTGTGTTAATTTCTGCTGTACAGCAAAGTGATTTAGTTATATATATATATATTCTTCTTTTTCATATTCTTTTCCATTATGGTTTATCACAGGATATTGAATATAGTTCCATGTGCTATACAGTAGGACTTTGTTGTTTATCCATTCTATACATAATAGTTTGCATTTGCTAATCCCAAACTCCCAATCCATCCCTCTCCCACCCACCCACATCTTGGCAACCACAAATCTGTTCTCTATGTCTGTGAGTCTGTTTCTGTTTCATAGATAAGTTCATCTGTGTCATATTTTAGATTCCACATATAAGTGATATCATATGGTATTTATCTTTGGCTTACTTAACTTAGTATGATAATCTCTAGGTCCATCCATGTTGCTGCAAATGGCATTATTTTGTTCTTTTTTATGGCTGAGTAGTATTCCATTGCATATATATACCACATCTTCTTTATCCATTCATCTGTTGATGGACATTTGGGTTGTTTCCATGTCTTGGCTATTATGAATAGTGCTGCTGTGAACATAGGGGTGCATGTATCCTTTTGAATTATAGTGTTGTCCAGATATATGCCCAGGAGTGGGATTGCTGGATCACATGGTAGCTCTATTTTTAGTCTTTTGAGGAACCTCCATACTGTTTTCCATAGTGACTGCACCAGTTTACATTCCCAACAGTGTAGGAGGGTTCTCTTTTCTCCACACCCCCTCCAGCATTTGTTATTTGTGGATTTTTTAATGATGGCCATTCTGACCGGCATGAGATGGTTCCTCATTGTAGTTTCGATTTGCATTCCTCTAATAATTAGTGATGTTATGCATCTTTTCATGTGCCTATTGGTCATCTATATGTCTTCTTTGAGAAATGTCTATTTAGGTCTGCCCATTTTTTGATTGGGTTGTTTGTTTTGTTGTTGTTGAGTTGTATGAGCTGTTCGTATACTTTGGAAAGTAAGCCATTGTTGGTTGCATCATTTGCAAATATTTTCTCTCATTCTGTGGTTTTCTTTTTGTTTTGTTTATGGTTTCCTTTGCTGTACAAAAGCTTGTAAGTTTGATTAGGTCCCATTTATTTATTTTTGCTTTTATTTCTATTGCAAAGGGCTAAAATATATTCAAGTTTGAAAACATTAAAATTAAAATTCTGTCTCTCAGGATGTTACTCTTGTCCATTTTCACTCTGCCAGAATGTTATGATACTGGCTGGAAAAAAATTCAAAGGCTGGTTTCTACACCAAGATCATTTACATGGAAAGGAAACAAGTTAAAATGGTTAATGAATGCCAACATGATTCTGACACTAATTTGACTGCTTCATGAGACTGGCAGGAAGGAAAATAAAGCAGTGTTCTGTTGTCAGATGGTCATTTATTTCCCCTTGGAAAAAAACCTGAAAAACCCAGACCTTACACCTGAAATCTGTCCTATACTTTCAAAGGAAGAGAATGCACTGAAGAATTTGTAACTTGGAACGACAACAGAATTATCTTCTGCATAGGAGATTGATTCCACACAGAGTCCATTCTGAGGAAACTATACCTGAGGTATTAATGAGAATAAAGAATTGACAAAGAGTGAGTCTTGTCATTCAGGATAGTTTCTAAAGGATTCTGTAAACAAAAGCTTGTCTTTTGAGTCTCCATTCTTTTTGAGGTGACTGAGTAGATCTCATCATACAGCTATAAATGTTTGTTCAAATAAAGTATTGACCGGGAAAAGTTCTTGGAGCTATAGAATGAGGAGAGGTTGTTATAAGCCTGTAAAGCTGAGTGAAATAGCTCAGTTAGTAAGAATTAGAATTTGTGCTTTCAAGATGCTCTTGTGAAAGCCATAGCAGGGGTAACTATGTCCCTAAATCTATACTTATTATTGATCCTGTTGGCTGTATTCAGGACCCTTCATTATATTTTTAAGGAAAGTGTAGATTAAATATTTGAATTTAATACATTCCAATTTAACTGTAAACTTGATAGCTATATACATAATTTATGAGTTACATATATAGCTACTTATGTTTTTAAGTTGTTTCATTTTCTCTCAGATTAATGAAAGTTCCCTTTGAAAACATGTCTTGAATAATGATTTAATTAAGATGTAAAATGAACATGTTGTTTCTTGAACAGTGGAGAAGCTCAAATGCCAGTTAGGATTTTTTTGATTGCAAATATTTGAACATTGAACTCTTAGTATTTGATGTTCCTTTTGATGAAATGGAGCTAATTTTAGGTACTGCTAGATTTTGTGCTCAAGTAATGCCACTAGTGTTCATTTGTAGGCTCTGTTCTGTGGCTCACAACAGATTCAGATTTACATTACTCTACTTTAAAATTCTACAGAGAGAGAATTGCTTCCTGCGCCTTCCTCAGAGTTCTAGGGATCCACACACACTCTCTCTGTGGCCCAGATTGGGTTGCTGTGCCCAGCCCATCCTTCAGCCAGTCACTGCTGATGAGGAGTGGTGAGGGGTAGGGTGGGGGGATAGTAGCAAAACAAGCAGTTTGGCCTAGGTCCCACTCCTGAGTAAAGTGGAGAGAGTTTTCCTGCACACGTGGAGAGGGGGTGAGATGGTTCACTCACAGGAAAATTGGGATACTGTTTCCACCATAAGGGAGAGTGAATGCTCTCGGCAAAAGAACAAATATCCACTGTAAGTTAGAACATGGATGTTCCAGTGGCAGAGCTGGCCAGAGCTCGAGGTCAATGGGCTTGAAAGCCTCTTTATGAACCCCTTCTTCTGATCTAGGTCTTTAGGAATGAAGGGTATACAAATTCATTGAGAGATTAAATATTGTTGTATCATGTTCAGGAAATGAATGAGTGAAAGAACTTCTCTTAATAGCCCAAATATTCTTGTGGAGTTCAGTTATCCTGGAAAAGGTCATCCAGTGTTTCTATGGTGAAAACTTTCATATGTAAACTTTCCTTCAGCCCTTTAACATGTTTTTTCACATATCATCTGACAATGGTATTGCACAACCCAATCTGTAACTTGCGGACAACCACAAAGCATCTTGATTTAGAAGTATATACACCACATGTTTATATTGACAGCACTATCTAATCATTTAGAATTATATTTTATGAGAAAACTAAAGGTCTCACATTTTGGCCATTTTGCCAACAGTCTCTGTCTGAAGCAGTTCACTGATGGGGAGAGAGATTTATTTTTCAGTATCAAGTTTGTGACATGAAGCATTTGTTTTACAGACAATATTTACCAGTTATTTTTCTGTCTTTAACTCTCGGACCCCAGATACCAAGGACAAATTGAATAACACAGTTAAATCAGCTGATTCTGCATAAGCCCAGAAAGAAGAGTTCTATTTTAGAAAAATAACTGAATTCTAAATCTGTGTCTGAAGAAATGTCATGTATAGGTTTTAGCTGTGAAACTGTTCTAAGAATGTAGAGCGGTATTCCCTATGGTTTTGATTGTGTTTGTCCTGAAAAGTTTCAATTTAATCGTAGAAAGGTTTGGGTCTTTTGAAAACAGCAAGAAAATCAATTATCAGGGTTTCAATTTTCTCCGGGCAATTTTCACCATTTCAGCATGCCCAAGAGGGAAACGGCCTATAATTTTGTTATGCTGAAGAATTTGGCAAGCTGGCTAATGGTCTTACTAAAAGTAAAGAAATCCCTTCGGTGGCATATGCAGGAAGTTATGTCTGAATCATTTAGAACAATTGTAGAGAAGCTTTTGTTCCTGAAGAGATCCGTGGGGGATTTTCCTGGGAAGAAAAGGTGTCTGAATATTCTTAAACCTTGGACAGATTTATCAAACTCGCTGTTTCACTTAAACCTTTGCCAAATGTGACTCATCTTCCATCAAATAGACCTCTCCCCAGGCATCTTCATCTTCAAAAAATCAACACCCAACACCACCTTATATTTCTTTCACTGATGCAATGATGAAATCTGTCTCAAAAGAAAAATATTTGTATTGATTTTATAATCTTAGAGGCTCTAACATTCGAGTGAGGCTGTTATTTAGAAGCATACTCCAAAAACTTTTTTGAAGAGTTTTTGTTTGTTTGTTTGTTTTGGCTGTGGGGGACATGGAGGGAAGGGAAGCTGGATGATAAGTGAAATGGCCTGAAAGCATGAGTCAAGGTGAAAAACAAGAATAAGTCAAAGGGAAATCATTGAACACTGGTGAATATAAAAAAAGAAATTAGATCAGACTACAGAGGAAAATGCATAAATTTAGTACCCAGAAATATTCTTCACGGGAGGGTCTATTTTTCTCCCAGCAGAGGTCGGTGAAGTGATAGTCTCCAAAAGGTGGGGCCGTTAGCTCTGTAGGCATTTAGAACTGGTCCGAACAAAGCACCTTCGAGCTTTAGGTGGGGAATGACACACTGTAGACAGCAGCTGGATAAGCAGGTATAAAGACTTTGACTCCCTCTGACTTCCAGCTAATCATGTATAGGCAGTTCAAAAATTCTACTGCCTCTTTCCTGCCAATTTGGATGCAAATTCTCCTTGGCCAGAAAACTGATCATTAGGTATGAAAGCCTCTCTTTTTGTTGGCTCCTCAGGTTCTTCACATATCACCTGGCATTCTGCTCAATAAATAGTTATAACTTTAAATGCAATGTGTAATGTCAGAGATTTACAGACGCTATCTCATACTTCAAGGTCACTGCACTCTCCTCTCTTGCATAAGAGGCAGTGATGCCCAGACACCAAGCTGGTGAGCTGGATTTCTAGCCCTGGGCTACCTCTTCAGAGAAGGAAAGAGAGCCTGGGTTTAGATGCAGATAAACTTAGGTGGGAATTCTGGCTTGAATTCCCATTTCTGTCCCAAAGCCTTCAACCGGTTTGTACCATAACCTCCTTTATCCTTGCAGTGGAATTATTTGAAACTCTAGTTTGAATCGCTGTCTAGGAGCTTGTACAATTCACTCCGTCATTGTCTGAGTGAGATCATCCAGAGCCTGGTTCCTCCTCCTACTAGGAATTAATGCTTTTTAGTGGATGTAATATATCTGTGACCTAACTGTGCATTAAAATTGAACTTAAAAAATTTTTTATAACAAAATTTGCTTTCTATTATAAATGTTACTTTCTACCTGGTAATGAAAAATTTAATTTTGCTAATTCAGAATAAACCTCATCAAATCAGGATTTAAAAAATATCACTTCAAAGTAAACTCATTCATTTTAGACTTCTTCCCTTAAATTTCAATTTTGCTTAAGTGGCATCTAACTTTAGGGAGGTGTTGTGGATTATGTAACCCCAGGTTGTGTGCATGTTTTCCCTCATCTGAGAAAGGAAGCAGCAAGGTATAGTGTTAGAACAATAGCTAGTAATTTACAAAGTAAATTACAAATAGTTTTACTTACTATCTTACAGGATGTAAGCCAGTTGAAGTGCCAAAACTGTATAGCATTACCTCCAAGAAAGAGCCTGAAACTGTGCCAGCAGAAGGCACTGGGAATTTGGCAGTGACTGCTATAGCCTTGAGGCAAGGTAGGTCTGCCTCTAGATCAAAAGAGAGACTGTAATAAGCTATGGTTTTTTGGTGCTTTCCTTATACTTAAAGCTTTTATAGAATCAGAATTTTGCTTAGAAACTTCTCTATACCAATCAAAAAAGAGAGTACATTTGACATTAGGAAATTGACTGCCCATTTGCTCTAAGATGACTCTAAGATGGACAATTTTGGAAATACCTAGAGTTTATCTAAAGTGGCCACTGTGATTCCAAATTACCCTGGGTGAAATAGCGCCATTTTGTGAGATGTGTGCAAGAATTCGAGAAACAATGATACTACACATAAGAAGCAGGTGTCTGGCTTCGCAGAAGTGCAAACTTGGATTGAATGGACTGCATCTGGAGAAATGATCATGGTCAATCTAATGTGTTGATTCTATAGCTCATATCTTGAGCCCCTAGCCAGTGGTTGGCTATCTTTGACAACAGAGTCGATAATTTTTGGCCCTCACCAGATAGAGTTTGTGGAGATTTGTTTCCCAAATTAAACTCTCAGGGTTGTAAACACAGAAAAGAGTTAAAATAGGCCTTGTAAGGTTTTCGGGTGGTGACCCAAAGTACATTTCATCCAGTGAGGAACAGTAGCTTGTAAGATTTTTATTAACAACTTTTTGGAGGTTAAGCTCATATACAATAAAATGCACATAATTAAAGCATGAGATTTGAGAAGTTTTGACATGTGTATACACTCATAAACCAATCCACAATCAAGATAATGAAAATACCCATCACTTCCAGAAGGCTCCTCATGCCCCTTGGTAATACCTCCTTTCTGCTTTTTTCCAGTTTCTCTCCACCACTGGGTCTGCAGGCAACCTCTGATCTGTTTCTTCTAACTATAGATTAGTTGATGTTTTCTAGAACTTAATATACGTGGAATATAGTATGTATTCTTTTCTCTCTGGATTCATTCATTCAGCATGAGTATTTTGAGATTCATCCGTGTTGTTGTGTGTCAATAGTTCATTTGTTTTTAATCGTTGATGTGTATTCTATTACATGGGTATACCACCAGTTGTTTATCCATCACCTGTGCTTCAACATTGGAGTGTTTTCCAGGTTTTTGTTATTACAAATACAGCTGCTGTGCACATTCATGTATCAATCTTTATGCGGACATATGCTTTGTTTTCCATTGAGTAAATATCTAAGTGTGGAAGAGTTGCATCATCTGTTAGGTATATGTTCGGCTTTTTAAGAAACTGCCAAACTGTTTTCCAAAGTGTTTGTACCACTTCATATTTTCTTCAGCAGTGTATGAGAGTTCTAATTCCTCCATATACTCACCAACACTTGTATGGTCGATGTTTTTAATTTTAGCCACTTTATTAGGTGTGCGGTGGTACCTCATTGCGGTTTTAATTTGCATTTTCCTAATGACTAATGATATTGAACATCCTTTGTGCTTACTTACCATCTGTGTATTTTTTGTTATTGTTGTTTTGGGTTTTTGGGTTTTTCTGGTGCTGTGTCTGTTCAGTCAAGTCTTTTGCCCATTTTTAAATTGGGTTGTTAGAGTTCTTTACATAACCTGAATGCAGGTTCTTTTTCAGATATACAATTTGCAAATATTTTTTCTCAGTCTGTGGCTTCTCATTCACTTAGTGTCTTTCAAAGAGCAGAATTTCTTAACTAGTTTTTAAAAAAATATTGCACTTTGTAGTTATGGCTAAGAAATTTTTGCCTAACCTAAGGTTGCAAATATTTTGCTATGTTTTCTTCTAGAAGTCACACGCTTGTTAAGATTTACATTTAGATCTATGATCCCATTAGGGTTAATTTATTATCTTTTTAATTATTTTTTAATTTTTAAATTTTTTAAAATTTAATTTTTTTTGGCTGCATTGGGTCTTCATTGCTGCACGCAGGGGCTACTCTAGTTGCGGCGAGCAGGGGCTACTCTTCGTTGTGGTATGCGGGCTTCTCAGTGAGGTGGCTCCTCTTCTTGCAGAGCATGAGCTCTAGGCACATGGGCTCAGTAGTTGCGGCACATGGGCCCTAGAGCGCAGGCTCAGTAGTTGTGGCGCATGGGCTTAGTTGCTCCGCAGCATGTGAGATCTTCCTGGACCAGGGATCAAACCCGTGTCCCCTGCATTGGCAGGCGGATTCTTAACCACTGTGCCACCAGGGAAGTCCCGAGTTAATTTTTGTATATGGTGAGATAGATGGGTCAAAGTTCATATTTTTGTATATGGGTATCCAATTATTTCAGCATATTTGTTGAAAAGATTATACTTTCTCCTTTGTATCTGTGTTGAAATCAGTTTTCCATATATTTGCAGGTCTATTTCTGGACTCCATTCTGTTCCATTAATGTAGTTGTCTGTCTTTATGCCAAACACATACCATCTTGATTACTGTAGCTTTATACTAGGTCTTAAAATATGGTTGTGAGAGTCCTCCAACTTCATGCTTTTTTTCAAACTCGTTTTGGCTGTTCTGGTTCCTTTATACTTCCTCTAAACTTTGTATTTGAACTTTAAAATCAACTTGTCAATTTCCACAAAAATGCCTGCTGGGATTTTGATAGGAGTTGCATTGACTCTATAGGTCAATTTAAGAAGAATTGGCATCTTAACAATATTGAGTCTTCCAACCCAAGAACATGATATTATCCTTTCATGTATTTAGTTCTATTATTTATCTCTCAGCAATGTTTTGTAGTTTTCATTGTGTCTGTCACATCTTTTGCCAGACTTATCCCTATTTCACATTTTTGGTGCTATTGTAAATGGTATTGCTTTTTAAAAATTCGGATTGCTTGTTACTAATAAATAGAACTTCAGTTGATTTGTGTATATTGACCATGTGTCCTGAACCTTGTTAAACTCATTTATTTGTTCTAGTAGCTTTTAAATCAATTCTATAGGATTTTCTATATAGATAATCATGTCATCTGCAAATAAGAGTTTTACTTCCTCTCTAATCTGGGTGTCTTTTATTTGTTCATTTTCCTCTTTACCCTTTGCACTGGCTAGAGTGCTGGTAAAGTGGTGGATAAAACTGGTGAGGGTGGATACCCTTGTCTTGTTTCTGATCTTAGGGGGAAAGCATTTGTTTTTCATTAAGAATGATGTTAGCCGTAGGTATTTCATAGATGAACTTTTTCCCTTTCTTTGGATGAGAAAGTTCCCTTGCTGAGAATTTTTATCAGGAATGGAAGTTGGATTTTTGTTAAATGCTTTTTCTGCATTTATTTAGATTACCATGTGTTTTTTTCTTTTTCGTTTGTTGATATGGTTACATTAATTGATTTTTGAATGTTAAATAATTGTTGCATTCATGGGATAAACCCCCTCTTGGTCACGATGGCCTTTTATGTGTTTTTGTTTGTTTTTAATAAGCAATTTATTTTATTTTTAAAAAAATATTTATTTACTTATTTGTTTACTCATTTTGGCTGCTCTGGGTCTCAGTTGCGGCACGCGGGATCTTCGTTGCGGCATGTGTGTGGGATCTAGTTCCCTGACCAGGGATTGAACCCGGGCACCCTGCATTGGGAGGGCAGATTCTTACGCACTGGACGGACCACCAGGGAAGTCCCCCTTTTACATATTTTTGGATTCAATTTGCTAAAATTTGTGTTTAGGGCTTCCCTGGTGGCTCAGTGGTCAAGAATCCGCTTGCCAATGCAGGGGACACGGGTTCGAGCCCTGGTCCAAGGAAGATCCCATATGCCGCGGAGCAACTAAGCCCTCCAGCCACAACTACTGAAGCCCTAGAGCCCGTGCTCCACAACAAGAGAAGCCACCGCAATGAGAAGCCCGCGCACCGCAACAAAGAGTAGCCCCCGCTCGCTGCAACCAGAGAAAACCCGTGTGCAGCAACGAAGACTCCGCGCAGCCAAAAATAAATAAATAAATAAATTTATTAAAAAAGAAAAAATCTGTGTTTAGTAATTTTACATCTATGTCATGAGAGGTATTGATCTGTAGTGTTCTTTTCTTGTACTATTTCATATTGGTATAGGATAATGCTTGTCTCATTGAATGACTTGGGAAGTACTCCTTCTTTAATTTGCTGCAATGTTTTGTGTATAATTGGCATAATTTCTTTCTTAGATGTTTGGTAAAATTTACCAGTAAAAATATCTGGGCCTGAAGTTTTCTCTATGGGAAAGTTTTTAACTCCAAGTTCAATTTCTTTGAGAGATATAGGGCTATTCAGGTTATCTATTTCTTGAAGTTTATGTGTCTCAAGGATTTGTTTCCATTTCATCTAAGTTGTCAACTTTATTGGCATAAAATTTTTAATAATATTCCTTTATTTTCCTTTTAATATCTGTAGAATTTGGACTGTTAATCACTTCTCATTGTGGATATTGATAGTTTGTGAACGCTTTCTTTCTTTTTTTTTTCCTGACTAATCTGGCTAGAGATTTTGCCAGTCTTTTGATCTTCTCAAAGCTTTTGGTTTCATTGATTTTTCTCTATTGGTTTTGTGTTTCTATTTTATTGCTTTCTGATCTGATCTTTATTATTTTCTTCCTCTGCTACTTGGATTTCACTTTGTAATACTATCAATTTTCCCTAAATGCTGTTTTAGACACATCCCACAAATTTGGAAATAGTTTCTTTTTATTTTTACTCAGTTTAAACTACTTTGAAATTTTCCTATTGATTTATTATTTGATTCATGGGTTATTTAGAAATGTGTCATTTAGTTTCCGAATATTTGAAGCTTTTCTAGTGATCTTCCGGTAATCTTCTAATTTCTAATAACTCTATTATGGTCGGAGATAATCTTTGGTATGACTTATTAATTCTTTTAAATTTATTGAGACATTTTTTATAGCCCAGAATATGGTCTATCTTGGGTAAATTTTTCATGCACACTTAAAGAGAATGCATATTCTGCTTTTGTTAGATGGAGTGTTCTATAAATATCAATTAAGTTGGTTGATTATGTTAATTCTTCTATGTCTTTACAGATTTTCTGTATATTCTATCAACTATTGAGTGTGGAATATTTAAATCTCTAACTATTATGGATTTATCTACTACTCCTGTACTTCTATCAGTTTATACTTTATGTATTTTGTTATTGGGTACATAAATTTAGATATTTAATGCCTTCTTGATGAGTTAGCCCCTTTATTATTACGAAATAACCTTTAAAAAGTTCCTGGTAATATTCTTTGCTTTGAAATCTATTGTGTCTTATACTAATACAGTCACTTCAACTTTCTTTTAATTAGGGTTAACATGGTACATATTTTTCTCTCCTTTTATTTCATTATAAATATAAGTATGGGTTGGCCAAAAAGTGCATTCAGGTCTTCCATAACATCTTACAGAAAAACCCAAAAGAACTTTTTGGCCAACCCAATACATGCACACACATGCACTAGATAGATAGATAGATAGATAGATAGATAGATAGGTATCATATAGTTGGGCCTTACATTTAAAAAATCTAATTTGACAGTCTCTGCCTTTTAATTGGGATGTTTTAGCAGTTAATATTTAAGTGATTATTGACATAGTTAGGTTTAAGTCTATCATTTTGCCATTTGTTTTCTATTTGTTCCATGTTTCTTTTTATCCCTTTTTTCCTCACGTGTTTGCCCGAAGAACTTCCTTTAACATTTCTTCTAGAGCAGGTCTGTTGGTGATGAATTTTTTTTCAGCCTTTGTACATCTTAAAGAGTCTTTATTTCACCTTAGTTCTTAAAAGACATTTTGCTTGGTATAGAATTCTAGGTTGGCAGATTTTTGGAGTTTAAGATATTGCTTCACTGTTTTCTCACTTGCATTTTTCTTATAAGAAATCTGCCATCATCCTTATCTTTGCTCTCTGTACTTAATATGTTGTTTTTCTCTGGCTATTGGGAATAGGCACTGTTCCCAGTCCTGGGTGAGCACCAACTATTGTTAGCTCTAATCCTTTTGGGTGGTTCTTTCCCAGCAGCAATCACCAGTGCTCTCTCCTGTGAACTCTAGCCTCCTTATTTTTCTCAGACTCTTAGCTCCATCTCCTCAACTCAGAGAGTCAGCCAGGCTTCTCCAGGACTCCTTTTCTATCTGTCTGGGGGCTGAAAACTCTCTCAAAGCTGTAAGCTGAGGCAATCACGGGATTCACTTTGTTTCCCCTTTCTCAGTGACCAGTGTTCTTCATGGCCTGATGCCCAGTATCTTGAAATCTGTTGTTTCATATATTTTGTCCATTCGTTTTGGTTGTTCAGACAAGAGGGTAAATCTAGCTCCTGTTATTCCATCTTGGTCATTAGCAGAAGTCCTTGGAGCTGGTTTTTGTCATGGACTTAGACTTACTGGAACTCTATCTGTTGATCATTGGATGTTGTTTTCCCTCTTATTGACAAATGTTTATGAGAGGACAGAGTAAGATAAAGTTGAGGTTAGGTGGAGAACACAGTATTACCAAGAATTTTTAGCAAAACAAGTCTGATCAGAAAGTTCAATACATAAATAAGTAAAATATAATTGTCTCAGGAAAGAGAAAAAGAAATTCAGGGTTGAAAGCTTCAGTGAAATTGTATTTTAGACCTGGTATATGGTTCACCTCTCCACCATAGGCCAGGAACCTCAAGCAGAAGAGACCCACAGGGCCCACAGGAATGCACACAGAAGTTGTCAGGCTCATGGGTCCTGGTCTGTGGCAGGAAGGTCAGAGCTGAATCTTAGTAGTTCCTCCAAAATGTGGAGAGCCTCCTCTTCAAATAAAGAAACCTGTTACAGTATAAACAGATGAACTTTATAAACGTATAGAAACAAGGGAGAAAATTTCAATTTTGAAATGGCATCTCATCAGGAGAAATGACTGTACAGTTTTTATTGTTCATTATTTGGTTTTAGGATATCACACATGGGAAAAATCTGTGGATCGTTGTTGATTTCTTAAACTGAGGGTTGATACAAGTGACCTGAAGTTCTGAATGAAGAAAGAAATGTTATGCGAGTCCTAAGACATTGTGAAGTTGGAATTGGAGGTAGTTCTTCCAGATCTCAATTTTGTGTGATTGATGGAGGTGGCTGTTCTGGTTCTGACCTGTTAACACAGGTAAACCCTGCGTAATGTTAGCTATTAGCATATATTTAGACAATGGTGACTAGCTCAGCAGAGTGTAACGTGCATTCACGGCAGTGCACATTTGTGTGGCACGCCCCAAATGCTCCCCAGAACGCCATTCTGAGTTGAGTTGTCTATGTGTTACAACATGGTAGTTTTCTTTTCTGTGACTTCTCATTATGTTGTTTACTTTGTGCATGAAAAATATATTTGATGACAGGATTTGAGAAAAGTGAAGCAAAAGAACTTCATGCTGGGTATTAAAATGCAAGTTTTACATTGAATAGAGGCATCTTCAAAGAAAGAGTTGTGGAACTAGTCAGTTAGAGATTGGTGGCAGTCTACTGTGAAGTATACTTCAAACATAAGCTCAACTGGGGAGGACTGACCAGAAATTAAGCAAATTGGGCTGGGAAAAACATGTTCCAGACGCATGTCATGGGGAGATTTGAGAACGGGAGAGTGAGCACCAACTTACAACACTGGTGAATGCATCCCCATGGGGGCCATGTTATAATGATATCAGACACAGTGGATGTAATCAACACTCATTTCTAGATGCACATCCCTTCTCTAAACAAAGTATATTTACTTGATTCAGTCACACTTTTGACCTTTAAACTCCCTGTTTAAGACAGGATAGGTTGGGTTATACTAGAAATAAATAATCCGACGTTCTCTGCAGTTGAACACAGTAAAGATTTATTTCTTATCAATGCAAAGTCTGCTGTGTGCCCAGGTGACTCTCCAGAGCCACTGCTATCCATGTGGTGACTCAGTGATTGAGGCCTGTACCCTCTAAACACATGGCGTCCTCAATTAAAGATCAGGGAAGGAGAGCCTGCTTTAGCCTGGAGATGCTGATGTCACTCCTGCTCATGTTTTAGTGGACGGAATTAGTCACGTGGCTCTCCCCAGTTACAAGGGCACTGACTCAGCCCTCAGCTTGGTTTCACTAACACCCATTAACCTTTCTGGCTTCAGGTTAAATAATTATTTGCTTCACATTTGTCTCTCCTGTTAGACTGTAAACTCTGCATTACTTATTCTCTCTTGTTTCCCCAGCCTTTGGCATACTCAGTACCTAGTATTTAGTTAGTCAGACATTTATAAATAAATAACTACTTTGGATAATAATAGGCATCTGGAAGTTCTTTTTCTTGATATTGTCAGTAATTTCGGTTTTACTAGCTATAGAAACATTCAAAAGTTATAGACAGTCTGATTTCATAAGTGGCAGACAGCAAGCTGGGAGACATTTACAAACCCGTAGATTGTCAACAGCTATTCTAGTTTCTGACACTGCGGTAGTGCCTCATTTATTCATGACACATCATTCCTGAAGATAATATTATTCATTTTTAAAAGGATAGATTATTTAAAATTTTCTTTTTTTCCCCAACTGTAAATGTAATATATGTACATTACAGAAAAACTGAAAAGTACATACATCAAATATAAAGAACTCTAAATTCAAAAACTACTGTATTTTGGTATATTCATTTTCAGACTTTTATCAACACATATCTTTACCAGGTTGAGCTCAAGCGGTAAAATGGATTTTTATTCTGAATTTCTTAAAATTTTGTCACAGCATTTCTACTTTGCATTAAAGTCTGTTAATGCATCATTTCCAATGACTACATAATATTCCTTTCATGTCTAAACCATGATTTACTGAACCATCCCCTTGTAAGTGGACATTTAGATTATTTCCAAAACGTTTTCACTACATAAAATGCTGCAGCAAATATTGTAATGCATAAATGTTTCTCCATATTTTGGACTACTTTCTTAGAAGAGATTCATAGAAGGAAAACAGATAATTTAAAAGATAGGAGCATTTATACAATCATAGGGACACCTTTAAAATAGTCAGTAGTTTTAAGCAAACACAGGAAACATCTAATCTGCTTAATATTCTCCTATGAGCTCTTGGGGGGTTTAAAATGTTTTTGTCTTTTTATGTAGCAGTCAAAAAAAAAAATGAAAGTAACTTTTATATGATCAGCACTCATTGCATGGGACAATCTCATTGGGTAGGACAGTAATAACATGCCCAGCATTTCCATACTGCTGTTTATAGCAGGTCCTTTTTTTTTTTTTTAAATTAATTAATTAATTAATTAATTTTATTTTTGGCTGTGTTGGGTCTTCATTGCTGCGCGTGGGCTTTTTCTAGCTGCGGCGAGCGGGGGCTACTCTTTGTTGCGGTGTGTGGGCTTCTCATTGCAGTGGCTTCTCTTGTTGCAGAGCACGGGCTCTAGGCATGTGGGCTTCAGTAGTTGTGGCACGCAGGCTTGGTAGTTGTGGCTCGCAGGCTCTAGAGCGCAGGCTCAGTAGTTGTGGCACACGTGCTTAGTTGCTCCGCGGCATGTGGGATCTTCCTGGACCAGGGCTCAAACCCGTGTCCCCTGCATTGGCAGGCGGATTCTTAACCACTGCACCACCAGGGAAGTCCCCTGTAGTAGGTTCGTAATGTTCGAGAGAGATACATCTGAACTCATCTGGAATCCTTCAAGTTACAAAACTATTTTAACATATCGGTTATTTTCCCCAGAAATTTCCATATTTGCACTGGCTAAAGTACTTACTGAAATAGTTTCTTTAGTCACTTTTTCTTCCCTCCACATTGAATAAATATGGCAGAATCATTTGCAAAACAGAGTCACTAGTCACTGCCAAATTCAACATTCCACTCTTTAATGTATACAAAACTTATTTTTTCTCACTAGTAATTATCACTTTCTTAGCCCTCTTTACTTTCTTTTCAGTTTTTCCAACAGCACCTGTAGATGGCTTGCTTTGAGGGGTCCATGTTTAACAAAAAAACAAAGTTTTTATTGCTCAATGTGAATTTTTGCCTATGAGAAGGGAACCACAAAGCCTGAAGACGATACAGTTATTGGGCAGTCCAGGAGCTCAGGCACCAGCTGAGTGACTATCTTGAGTGCTGTCCTTAAACATCCGCTAATTCAAAATGACAATCTACTATCTACGTCAAGGACTTTCAGGAATTACATGTAAATGCATAACCACGAACATTAAATCCATACATTCCAGGGATCCCCTGTGATCTTTCAAAACACATTAATAAGCAGGACAGTTATAATTTTCCCTTTCGTCTAAAGGAGGAAGCTAAAGCCAGTAAGGACATAATTTTCTTGGCCAAGGTCATATAGTCCATAAATGAGGCTGCTGGGATGAGACTGAGATTCAGGAATAGAACACTTTAGAAACTGAATCTTCATTATATACATGAGCAGATGGAATGGAGCTGAGTAAGACATTATTCCTGAGAATCAGTGTGATGTAAATATAGGTGGAAACAAAAGTAGACAAGAGAATAGGAAATCAAATCATCCTACAGAGTAATCCTTACAGAATAATGTCTGCACAAGAGATGACCTCAGTTCACTCATGAAGGGAAGAGAAAGTGAACTGATATTTTTGCCATATGCTGGCTGCAAACATGTAGAGAAAATAGCAAGGTGCTATTAGTTGAAGGTGCGTCACAGGAGCTGGCGGCACAATTTCTTTTCCCATCAGTTTTCACCCCTGCCCCCACTTCTACTCCACAAGGGATCTGCCAGAGTAGACATGTAAAATAAGTGTATCGCAGTTAAGAATAGGACGTTATGCTGTATAGCTGAGTAGAAAAGGAAAGAGGTTTCTGATAGAATCTAGTTTTTATCACTTGAGGAATTGTGTAGTTGTAAATAGTATCCTAGATAGTAGTTAAAGATTTTATTATCTAGAATGCAGTACATATTTATCTGTTCAAATATGAGTATAATTAATTGCACAAACTTCTCTCTTTCTAATTCAAGGCTTATATTCAAATGCATTATTTCTGAGTAATACATGCGATGATACAAATTCTGCTTGATTAAGCTTGATTGACTTTTACTGAGCCCAAAACTAATTGTGCTGCTAGAACTAAAAATATAAATTCTCTTATTACTGACAGAAACCATAACCCTCACTTGGGAGCATTAAGAGACAGAGCCCCATGAATAGTCTGTGTAAAACTGAAGAGTTTGTAAGGATGCTGTGGTAGTCAGAAGATTTCATTTTAATCCCACCTCTAACATATAGGACCTCTGGACTTCAGTTTCTCCATCTGTGAAAGAGGGACACAATAATATTTACTCTTCCTACCTCCCAGGATGATGTGAGGATCAAATAAGGTAAGGCTGATGTCTATAAAACACTATAGTGATGTAAGATTGTCAGTGTTGAGATGATCGTTACTGACTGTAGAAAAAGCCTTCTTTCTCCGTAGATTATTTGTGAAATGGGAATGTGGTTGGTCCACATTGGCCATTCACAGTGTGTGAGAGATTGGATTCTGGCACATGGGAAAAGGACAAGCTTTTTTCCCTAAGAACTGTTCTAGACCAAAGCAGAATTCCTAGTAGGATCTTATATTTTTGCTTTGGTCGATTAGTCTATATTCTGATATGAAATGTAGAAGATGGTAAAGTGGGTTAATGAATAAAAGAAAAATGACAGTGATAAGTGTGGCTTGGCCTCAGATAAATTTCGTGGTCTATCTCAGTTCACCTATCCCTTCCTATTCATTCACTCACTCATTTATTCATTGAATGAATATTTATGAATCATACCCTCTATGCCAATTTTGGCTTCCTTTTAGTTTTCTTCATTTGAGGGCATTGCTGAGCTATATGAAGATGACTGCTTAAGTTGCATGTCTCCAGTGAGACTGTGAGTTCCTTAAGGGTAGGAGATATGCCTTATACTTTTATTCTGTCCTCTATTATAATGCTTAGCGGAGTGCTAGGAAAATTTAAGAAGCCATTAAATAGTTATTGGGTTTTTCTTAAAACCACATAATATTTTTATGGTTTGATAATTTTTGAAAAGCACTGCCTTGCAGGTTGGGTTTCTTAGGGGGTGGCCTCTGAGTTGGAGATTAGCATCTCCACACTGGGAAGTGGCTGGGGGATGCTGTTGTAAGCAATGTCTATGGAAGCAAGGGGTAGGAAGCAGATTGGGCCGAAGAGAAGATGGGCTGCGATGCGGCCTGGATAAAGTCCTCAGCTCACCCCATGGGACGCACTGAAGCTAGGATGGCCTTTCAGAGTTGTTCTGAGTTGGGGTCAGAGAGCCATGCCTTTATCCGAGTCATTGGAGGCAGGCTGCCTGGGAAAAGGGGATGATCTTGGGCAAGGTGACCAGGAATTCTGAAAGAGCTGTGGGCCGTCTGCTGGCAGCATTCCCGGCAACTGAGGGAATAAGTTCTTCAGTCCTGAAGGGAAGCTTGGGCAGCACATCACGGTGTCCATTGCTCATTGTAATATTGGTGCAAAGGATGTTAGAAACTTTACCTGGGGAGGAAAAAGGTGAAATTTAATACTGACACATTATATACCTCATATTTTTCATGGAAAAGGTCATTCTTATGTCACTCACTAGTGTAGGTATAAAATAAAATTCCCCCAAACATGTTATTTCAACGAAACATTTAAAAAATTTTGTGTCAATGTTAGTATGCATTAGTCAGGATGATTTTGTTTCATGTGATTGAATCTAACTCAGATTAGTTCAGGGACAGGAAAATGTATTGTCTCATGTAGCTAAACTTCAGGAAAGGCAAAGTTGCAACTAGACTTCAGGGACTCAGATGAATGATAGTAGATCACTTTTTTGTCTCTGCTTCTCTCTTCATATTGTCTTTACTCTGCCAGACTAGCTCCTTTAGTACAGCTGGCACCATGGCTAACGGCAGTTTCCAGGCTCATAGTTTCATCACTAGAGAAAAATTAAAACTTGACCTCTCTATTGTTAAACTCCTTGGGAAAGGTTTTTGTAGAGTCAGGTGTTATCCATGGACCAGTCAGCTGCAGCCCGGTGGATGAGTTATAATGATTAGACCAACTGAGTCTATCTGGGCAACCCTAAACAAGCATGGTCATCAAGTAAGATCATGGGAGTTCTTATGTGGATATATTACTGGAATGGAGAAAGGGGCATTTTGTGGAAGGGTAGAGCAAGCAATGAGTAGATAGAACAAAGGATGTCATGTTGTAGATTTCTCTTTCCTCCCCCACCCCCCCGTTTCAATCTTACCAGACTAATTTTATATTCTTTTTTGGGTTTGGCACATGGACCAATGCATTTTATCACGGAAATAGACCACAAAGCTGTCAGTAATCTGTTCATAAATATCAGGTTCTCTTCACTTTGCACTGAGATTAATCACCTGCCTACAGTACATGATTTTCTTGGTTCAGAGAAATTGTTGATTAATCATATTAACAAGGGAATTTTTGAAATGAAGACATAATGATTATATATTTCTTTTTAAGAGGATATTTATTTATATTATATGCAAATGTCACTTTATAGAAGACATTTCAACCTTTATTAAATAAACCTGCTCTGAGTGATTTATAATATAATTTTGTTGGCGATACATCTTTATTACATTAAAGTAGACTTATTTGAAAATATGAAAACTTTAAAAATAGTGCTTCTCAGTTCCAGCAAAAAATCCATGCCTTGAAACAAAAATTTCAGAGAGGGTCAGCTTAGCTTTTAACTCTTCTAGTGATGGAGTTGCTGGCCTACTCCACCCTGGGTGATTAGTTCAAGTCAATTGTGTTAATTCCTCCCATGGTAAAACCAATCCCAGTCGTTGGTTGCTTCACAAAAGGGAATGTGACACAGTACACTGAGGGAAGGAGTGCTTCTATGAAGTTTTCTTTTCCCTTTATGAAAAAAGAAAGCCACAGAAAGAGACAGCCATTCTTTTGGACATTGTTGGGTCCATACATCATGTAAGTTCTGCTAATGTCACCTGTCACCAGTCTAAGGTGAGGCCAGCACTGAGGATAGCCCAGTAGAGAGATGAAAAAAACCCAAGTCCTTGTTGACATTATTAAATTAGTGAATTAACCAATCTGCCACAATGTAGGGAGGTCTCTCAGAGAGGAAGACACTTGAGATGGATTTTGAAGCGCACTTCAACAATGGGATGAAGATGAAAAGGGCCTTCCAGGCACAGGGAACAACATATGCAAAAGCACAGAGTGATTAAATAGGTGTTCAACTTAAACTCACTCAAGTTGGAAAAAATAAAGACAAGTCTGGGGATATTTCATAGGAATTATACGTAGGTGACAGCTGGGGGTGCTGGGTGCTGAATCAGGGAATTAAAAGGACAGATGTACCTCCTCTCTCCATCTGTATTTGGGGTCATATAGTCTCTTAGTATTGCTTTCTTCTGACCAGGTGTTCCACTCCCCTGGATTCATGGAATTGGCTAGTGCGGTGAGGTGAGAAGCCTGGGGAACACCAGCTCTCCTGTTGACTTCGGCAAGCTAGTTTCTCTGGTCTTCAGTATAAGTACAATATACGGCCCCGAAAGTATATCTCAGGCTCACATCAAGATAATTTCAGTTTAAGCACCACTGTGATCTGACTATAGTTTCTCTGTTGGAATTTTCCTGGTCAGCCAATGTACTAGCCTTCAGACAGCTATCTGGCTGTAGTCCAGTCCACCAAAGTTTAAGGTAAGAGCAAAGGGCCTACGAAAGACATTGAACTGGACGGGCTTGAGAGGCAAGAGGAGAAACAGGAGAGAGGAATGATTTAAGCGTCAGAGGAAGGTAGGAAAAGGATTAATGACCTGCAAATATCTTTCTGACTGATGCACGTTCTTACCACTCAAAACATTCCTGTAGTTTTAAAGCTGTCCTCTCTCTAGAGTTTCTCTCTTAAGGTATAAATGTCCCCAGCAGGGCAGAAAATTGAGCCACTGGTACCTAAGTGAATGGAAGGCAGGATGAGAGCACTTCAAAAAGGGAGGAGAATTAGGGTAACAAAGTGGAGGATTGCTCAAAGGCACACCTTTTGTCAGTTTGTGATTTTAGAGTGTAGTGAGCAATGGTGCCTGGGCAGGGTGTTATCGAAGTGTCCTCGGCTTGTCTTTAATTTTGAAGGTTATAATAGGTCACATGGGATATTTTATGTTTCAATAACATGAGCAGCAGTGGAGGAGGGGCAATTTCTTTAGGCATGTGACACTGTAGTCTAGCAGTTGCCTGGGAGAAAAATGCAATGGTGGACTTAACAGACCTTTAGCTACACCTAGTGGCCAAGTAGGGAAAGGAGCAAATATTTTACTGTAATATTGTATCATGGTTCTTTAGCTAAGTTACTTTTATAATCAGTTAAGAATTATTTCTTGGGTAGTTACAAATTATGCTCTACAATTCCCACTGTATAATTATTTTTGATTAGTCTATTAGTTGATCGTCTAGCTAAATAACTGATTCTCCAAACTGGAGGAATGTTGTGGGGGAAATGAGACCGTGGGTTGGGAAGTTGAGGAAAGGGAAGTCAATGGGCGTAGCCGCGTGCCTCCTACCTCCATGGTAACTCTTAAGGACCAACTTACAGTGTTTGACACCTGCTAGATTCCTCTACTTTAGCATTATGTATAGGATTGTCTCTTTGAGAAAATAAACAATGATAACTGTGATGATGATGATGATGGTGGTTCAGGAAGAGTTGTCTGAAGGAAAGAGAGGGTAAATATTTGAGAGTCTGTTATTTATGAGGTTGGAAAAATGAACTTAATCTGTAAGAAAATAGAACAGAATCTGAAATGTAGACCTGATGAAATTATTTTCAACAATGTTATATAGTCACCTGTATCTTTGCAAGTGCATGTACTAGAAATATTTTGTGGGTGGCAATTTTTTGGTGTTTGCTTACAGATAGGGAAATTTCAGTAGCCAACACTTATGGTCGTTTTGACATTGAAGTGGAACATTTACAGACGCGATTCCAACCCTTGGAGAGATGACTCAACTGGATCAGGTGTATGGCTCACCCCCAGGCTCACAGTTAGCTTGGAGAAATAACAGCAAGAAATGATATTTCGGAGGGGTTTTATAATATTTTACTCCAACTTTAATGATAGGAATGGGTTTATGTTTCCTTCATGAGAATTCGAATACAAGATGTATTAATTAAACATACACCTTCATTTTACTGATGGAGAAACTTGAGCCAATAGTGATTAAATTACCCAGCTATTTGGTTGCAGAGCTAAGGCTACAACTCAACGGTTTTTACTCCTGATCTGCTATTCTTTTTACTCCAACTATTAATGGAAGAGTTCTCCATTTCAGTAGAAGACCAAAGCAAAAGGAAGTGGGCTTACACCTACATCAAGAAAGTTTAGATAGATTGAGGGAGATTAAGTGTAAAATAACTAAATACTGTATTTTCTTTATGCTAAGATGTTTATTTTTCACATATTAATATTCTTAAATCAGCCTGAATCTTATAATTAATGTTAAATCATAGTTGCTTCCAGGCAGGGTGTGCAGTTGTGATATGGTCATCTTTACATGGAAGAATTTAGCCACTGACATTTTCACTTAATAGATTATAGAATTGACAAAGCTAAGGTGTTCGCTTAATTTCTGAAAGAAAACTATTTCCTATCCAGCAATATGTAATTCAATTAAGAAAAAAAACAAAATTAGTTTAAATCACTGGTATTGTTTGATTTGACTTCAAGTGCTAACGTGGTGAAGGTGTTAGGAAAGAATTCAGCAGACTCTTCATCCATGCTATTCTTGCACTGGCAGGGGCCACACTTAAGTTGGAAGAATCTTTATTATGGGTTTGAAAAAAAGTGTAGACCCAAATCTTGGGAATCCCAAAAGAAAGTGGTATGTAATTGTATGGATAGATACATGTCATAGTTGTGTTAGTATAGTTTACAGTTTGTGTACATATAATGTAGTGGGTTTTTCCCTGAAGCACTCTTATTAAGTTGTCTGATCATCTTACAATCAGTGACATCTAAGAATAGGAGTAATTTGGTTTAGAACAGCAGTGTTATGTATTAGAAAGAACACTGTCTTGGAAGCTAGATCTGTAAAACCACTCAGCCTCCTACTGGCTGTTTTGCCCTTGAGCAAATTCACTTCCTCTTTAAATATCAGTTTCCTTATCTAAAACTGAAATAATTACTTGTACCTTGCAAGAATATTGTGAGGATTAAATAAGATTATGTATGTAAAGAGCCTACCACAATGCCTGCCACGTTGCAGGTACTCAGCAGAGTCAGCCCGGCCACTGGGAACTTGAGTCAACAAAATGATTTCAGTAATGCTGGCTGAAGGGTGCATTTCTCTGACTTGGTCCCATGTAGTCTAAACAGTATTTCTCACCATTTCAAAATCCGCGCCCCATTAGTCAAGAAGATTTTTCAAAGTCTTCTACGTTACGTTTTACAGAAAGTATAATGTATTTAAGCATTTTCCCCAATATATGATAGTATAGAATATGTTTTTTTCAAGTTACTGCCCTCTTTTACCCTCTTCCCATTCTGATCTGCCTCCTAGAGGGGTAGCCCCACCCAGCTAAGAGTCATTGCTCTAAAACATGGTATCAGACAGGGAGACCTAAGAAAGATTTACATATTTATTTTAGGTTCGTATTAGGAGTACAGAAGTTCAATCACTTTTTCCCTCCTGGCCTCATTGTCCATATATTTGCTAAACACATTGGATAAAGAGAAGAAACGTGGAACTAGCCATCATCCTGCGTATCCTCCTTCAGAGTCAATCCAAATAAATGTAATGGGACAGTATTTACAAGATGACCTGTCGATTTTTATGAACAATTTTACTACTATGTGTTTGTCAGCATGGAGATATTAACTGTCAGAAAGCCAAGGAAAAAAAAATTTTTTTTTAAAAAGCTAGGATACCAGAAATAAAAAAAAGCTCTGTGGGCCAAGCTGCTTAAAGAAACACAAGGCCAAATTTTATACCAGTCCCTAGGGAGAGAAAAGCCTTCAGTAGCCCTGATCACATTTCCGTCACTCTGGGATACTGTCTCCTACAAGTGTTCACAAAATAATATCACGATCTGGAGTTGGCTGTCCTGTGACGACTTTTTCTGATTTTCTGCTAGTTGGACTTTCACTCAAGCCTAAAGCTTGCTTCCCACCCAGCCTTCAGAATGGATTGACAGGACTCCTCTAGCACTATTAACTTTCAAAGCCACTCATCTATGTGCATATCTCCTGCAAGGCGCGCCACACCAACCTGGTCTTGCCACCGGCTGCTTTGGAGCCAGAATTCCTTGTCTGCTTTGTTCAGCAACCCGAAATGTACTCAAGGAACCCCTCTACTTGAGAGGGAAGAAAGGGAAGGATTCCAGGGTGGAGCACAATGGCCAGGCCATGGGAAAATTCCAGGAATCCTGTGAGCCACTGCCCTGCCTTACTAATCTTTCGGATTAGTTCAGCCTAATGAAAACCAACAACATAATAAAGCAAGTAATGATACTCATCGTTTGTCTTTCGTCTGCTTTGTTTCATTCTGCATGCCTT
This sequence comes from Balaenoptera borealis, assembly GCF_965194805.1. Classification (NCBI taxonomy): domain Eukaryota; kingdom Metazoa; phylum Chordata; class Mammalia; order Artiodactyla; family Balaenopteridae; genus Balaenoptera; species Balaenoptera borealis. The sequence goes on along the minus strand of NC_138873.1, from coordinate 24,835,701 downwards.
GGTTTAGCCAAGCAGAATTCTCCAGAAGCCCTACCAACCAGATCCTGGGACTGACAACTTTAGTGCTCACCTTAGGGAAAGAAGTAACTGATAAGGATCCAACCACTAAAAAGTCATTGTCTGTTCACAGAAAATATGGGGCTGGGGAGGGGGGGGTTGGTTGATATTCTCTCTTTCCCGAGGACTCTTGGGTTTGGTTCCTCAACACAGTAGACCCCTATTTCTCTTAACTTCTCTTTATTATGTTCACAAATAGCAAAAAACTATAGAAATTCACACCGGCAGCTCTTAGAATATTTTCAATTCATTATTTAGAATTACTTACGAAGTTAAGTCTTCCTGTGAAGGGGAAAACATTCTTTACCTCAGGTGTCAATTTTTTTCAAAAATATAGGTGGGTCTTAGTATAAGGCAAACTAAAACTCTTTATGAACAGTACACTATTTGTTAGAAAATGTCCTTATATTGTTTTTTCTAATTTAAATAAGTATGGCTACCAGGAAAAAAAAAATCATTTTTCTCCTTGCTGGATGAAAATAGGTCAAGTAATTTAAGCCAATCCATTGCAATTAAAATTCTGACATTGCCATTGTTCCTTCTATTCTGAGGGGAAAAGACAAACAGAACACATGATAATAGGGGTTCATTGGCTAAGTTACTTGATGTTACTACCTATGGGTCTCTTGCTTCAACCTGCCCGGGAGCTTCATTCTGATGATAGTAGTATAAGTACCAAAATGATGAATACCATCTCTGAGGCTGTGTCTCTCTCTTGTGCCAGTAAAACAATAGAGGAGAGGAGAAAATTGCCGATGGCTTGAGTCCTAAATTCCTTGAATTCTACATTTATTTATTTTGGGGAGATAATGTTATCTGCCAAGTTTATTTTAAAGTAAATTTTACTGAATCAATTAGGCAGCAACACTCAGTCTCATTAAACATCCTGTGGCCCTTTTCACAAGATTAGAGCCTGTGGCTTGATCACATTCCAATGTAGGTAATTTCCTTCTGCATTCCTGGAGATTCTCCTCCACCTTTCTAACCCCGTACATCAAATGCATTATTATTTGTACTGATCCCAAATCGACAGTTCTGTTGTGAGGGTGAAGAGTGTGTCAGCTTTAACTGACAGGCTAAAAAGAATTGCTTTTAGTAAGAAAATCCCTTAGCCAATGTCTATTTTGAAATTTCAAGTATGTACATTTAATCATAAGTTAAGGTCTTTGCTAAGTAAAACGCTCTTATTTTCATAATGGGTGTTTATTCTGGAATCTTCTTTGATAGAAAATTTGTTTCTCAAGTATATGCTGTTTGCTTCAAGAGAGAAAATGAAGTCTTCAGAAATGGTAAAAAACAAACAATAAAACAAACAAAAAAACCCCTCTTGAGCAAAGAGCTTTTCTTTGACCTTCTAAATAAATTCCACAAGGGGGCGAAAACACCTAATGGTCCAGGACTGCAAGGTTTATACTTCAAAGCTGGCCACCCATAATAGATTAGTGGATTAATATTTTGCTCTAAAGGATCTGGCCTTTAATGTTGACATCAATTTATTGCTATCCCAGTTTACAGTAGTAAAAGTCTTGGAGACCGTAAACTTCACAATAGATGTCAGCCTTCTGGTACTAGTGCTTTAGACTAGCACCCCATAAGCAGTGGTGATTAGGTAACTGTTCTTCAAACACCCATCCATAGCTGTAACGTCTTTATCAGCTCCAGCAAGGATATTGCCACCAGGATTTTTAGCAGCCCCAACAGAGGTATAAGTTTTTTATAATATGTTCTTCTTTTTCTGATGTGTTTCTATGATATTTTGCTGTGGCTTATCAGTGATCTCTTCTTGAAAATCAAGAGTGTCTATTTGTGGGCAAAGCTTAAAGAATAGAAGCTCTCTTGTACCATATTAGAACTTTTTGAAAAACGGCCAAGGTACAGAGGTCAAATTTCCCCATATGCTACAAGCAACTTAGTAGGAAGCAAGACCGCTAAAGGTTTTGCAAATGTCTGCCAGTAGCCTGGTGATCTAGGTCACTGTACAGGTTTCATTAATCAGGTTGTTCAAACAAGGAGTTATTTTTCCCTGCTTAAGAGACCTGCAGATATCACATAGAATCTGCTCAATTGTTGATCATGAAAGAGTTTTAATGAAACAGAAATCATTCGAACGAAGGGGACGGGAGAGTTTGTACTGAAGAGAAATTGTGCTTTTAACCCAGCTTTTCCTGTTGAGTCCCCTGTTCTGGCAGAGATAGGCTCAGGGTCTAATAATAGTTCCTCGGGCTCTGCACCTCCACATACGTGCTCCGGTGTTAGAGCAGCAGGAGGAATTTAGTGACAGAGCAGGTGTTGTGGCTTATTCCCTGGCAGAATAAATGGTGAAGGGTGGTGGCAAGGCAGTTCTCTTGATTCTTTCTTTATGCAAAAAAAAAAAAAAAAGACAGTGCCTCCAATGGCCTTCCTTTTTTTTTTTCTTCCTGGCACAAGTGGAAAAGAACTAGAATTGTTGTATTAATATGTATGCAAACATATTTTTTCACTTGAGCCTCTGGAAAAAAAAAAAGAAGAAAAAGGAAAAAAGAAAAACTTGCTGTGAAAATGCTTAGCCAGGAAGATTTACTGCTGATTGCAGATTTAGTATTGACATGTCTAAGTGGAAGAAAACTTCAGTTTTAACCATTAATGTGGAAAATCTGGATCAGCCTTTAAAATGGAGTAAAGAGCTTTGAACGATGTATTTTCAGAGAAATTATTTACTTACAACATAATTTTTAATAAGGAAGTATCAATTAAAAGGTATAAAAAAACCCCGGTGGAGTATGCATCTTAATTTTAATGGCCTGCCTTGGAAATAGAATTATAGAATGTAGGTGATCTGAATTATACTGAAATCAGCTTTTATGCCAGACTCACTGCAATTTAACACTTCTATATACCCTCTTCTCCTGATTTTTTTATTATGAAATATGGGATTTAAGATTAGAATCTAAGAGTCTAAATGAAATGCTCTTTTAAAGGATTATTTGTGAGATTTTCCACAACCTACATTTCTGTACTCCTCCAGTAGGTTATATACAAGACCGTATTTTTTCATGAGTGTACCGTGTGTTGCTCTTATAAGCTAGGAAAACATGAAAGGGAAAACAAAATTCTTTCTCCTTCTAACTGGGATCATTTGAGATTTTAACCATATTACTTTTTCCTTTGCTTGATTATATAAGGCAAAACTTGACACCTACTTGACTGTAGTTATGTCTTCTTGATAACGCATCCAGGTAAAATTAAAAAGGATCTTATCCTCATGTCCTTTGCACCCAATGCCTGTGACAGTAAAAGCTCAGAATTCTGAAAAACAGGGCATGCTTGAGAGGGAACATCTTGTAAAGATTGTAATTTGACCTTTGCGTCAACCTTGCTGAGTAAATTTTAAATATAAGAGAACAAAATAGAAAGCCACAAGGTGGAATTCCACCCCCTCTTCTTCTTAGAACTATAAACCAGCCAGAAGCTTTTTCAGAGATTAAGCTAGAATATGTGTGCCTCTCTTTAATACTTTTGCTGAGAAATAAAATTCGTCACTAGAGATAAAGGTAGATTTATATTTAATGCCATCCTCATCAATCTTCCAGTATTTTATTCCAGTCTACCCCCACTTAAGTAGTTGAATCAGGTATAACCAGAAACACTTGATTTTTCCCCTCCCACCCTGTGAAATAATATTTATAACATTTAGTATTACAAACCTTTTAAACTCTGGAGTACACTTGAAGATGATGGCAATTAAGAAAAAAAAATGCTCTTTGACAACTTCGCAGCTTTTGATTAAACCACACCAAGAGGCATGTTACAGTGGTAACAATGAAGCATTATGCCAATTATGTTAAATCCTGCTCTCTGCTGTAAGCTCATCATGACCTGTTTTAGTGTCCTGTAATTTATCCTCTGGAATGCTTACTCTCATCAATAAAGTGTTCAAGAGAAAAAAAGAAAGCCACCAAAGGGAATAACCACCCCCAAATGACTTCTAGAAAACAAGTATTTCTTAACTTTTTATTGACATTGGCAAATTAAAATAGAATAAATTAACAAGTATTTTTTCAAAAAAATGTTTTGTACAAAAATACTGTCAAAATTTCCTAAAAAGCTTTCAACACAGTAGTATCTTTTCATGTACTGAATATAACTATTAGCACAGTGTCAAAAATGTTGAAGACAGAAACAAAATAAAAATCTGTGAAATGTTTGCCACTGATGACATTCCACACCCTATTATTGTCTGTACATATCGGGGAGGGGGACAGCCACCTTGAAAGTGAACAGTATGACTTTTCCTGATCCAGAATGGTTTGGCCCACATCTGTTTAATCTTCCAGTTTAGCATATTTTAAAAATTAGTCTGTACTCAAATGCATAGTTAAAAATATGAAGCGAGATGGCAGAATTTGTGCAGTAATATCTGCCCTTCAAAGTTCATGCAACCAACTAATGCAATTTCTCCTTTCCCTCGTAACTCTGAATGCAGTTCAGTCATTTGGAACCATCTACAAAATCCACAAGATTAAGCAGTTTGCCAAGATTAATATCTAACAGTTGAGCACTGGAGAAAGTGAGGAAATAAGGAGTAAAAACAAACAACAAAAAAGACCAAGTTAGCTAGATATTTCAACTACATAAGGGAGGTGAATGTCAAGGCTACAAAAACGAAACAAAAACAGAAAAAAAAAAAAGTGGCAGCAATTTTTTTAAACCAATTTGTACAAGTTTATAGTTTACTTTGTTTCCAAGTTCTCAAACCTTTCACGATCTGAAAAGTGAGATACTGTGTCTAAGGGAATGTTTTTTAATTCACACCGAAGAAGTTGGGGGGATTTGATTTCTTTCGCTGGGGTTTCGATCGAGTCAACAGCTTACTCTGCTGGGCTGTTGTTTGCACACGAAGTCCGTCATAAAATCAAACTCGTTTTGCCCCAGCCAGAGTTCGGGCAGCTCCTTGATGCGGTCCAAACCCATTTCTATCACTAAGGACATAAGCACTTCCTCGTCGATGAAATCAGTGTCTATGACATTGGGCGGCAGCATTGCAGCAGGGACGTGGGCCACGGAGGCGGGCATGTTGCTGCTGCCGCTGCCGCCGCTGCCGCCGCCGCTGTTGCTGCTGCCCGCGCCGCCGCCCGAGGTGCCCGCCGAGCCGCCGGGGGTGCTGCTGCCGCCCGAGCCGCCGGGGGTGCTGCTGCCGCCGCTGTGCTTGGGGTTGCAATCTCGGAAGTGCTGGTTTGTCCCGTTCATCTGGTGGCCTGCAGCAGGGTGCAAATCCGGCATGTAGTGGTTGTGGGGATAGGGGTGGTGGTTGAAATACTGGTTGTTGAGCTTCTGCAGCTGCATGCTGGCCGGCAGAGAGCCTCCCTGGCTGGCCACGGGGGGGCCCATGAACTGGGAGCTGTTAAACCTGGCCCCGGGAGCCAGCGCGCTCGGGGGGTGCCCTCCGTTCACAGTCCCCGGCCCCATCGCGTGCCTGATGCCGCTCGTGGCGTTCATGTTGCTCGCGCCGTAGTGTATGTGCTCGCCCATTAGCGCGTTGAAGGCGTGTTGGGGCTGCTGCTGGTGATGATGGGGGCTCGGGAACTGCCCCACACCCATGCGGTGGGCAGGGTGGTGGTGCAGCCCGTTAGTGCCGTCGGGGAAGCGCCCGTGGTTCATGGCCATCATATGGTCTGCCATTTCCAGTCCTGAAAGTGAAAAGGGCAGACGGTAAGCCCTGCGCCACACGTGTCGCCCACCTCAGTGCACCCCTTTTTCTCGACTCTGGCCCCCAGGCTCACCCGACGCACTTCGGCTGCGAATCATCATCCCGAGGATCCCACTAGGAGCCTGTGCACCCGGGCTCGCCACCAAGGCGGACCTGCCACCCACAACAGAGCCGCGCGCTGCACAAACAGCCCTTTCCCCTGCGATCGGGCGGGGGACCCAAGCCCACACCCCCCTCTGCTCCCCGAAGTCGCCTAATAAAGGAAGTGCCCCGTAGCTCTGCCGCGAACTTCAGGCATGAAATCAGCCCTCCTCATCCTGTTGTTGCACATCCTGTTGTTATTCCCCAGCTCCGCCTCACGCTCTTCCTCCGGGCAAACCCAGCCCTCGGAGGACTGGGCTGGCAGAAGCCCCAGCCAGCTTCGCCCGCCGCGCTTACCTTCCGTCCTTGCGATTTCTGCTCCGAAGACCGAGGGCGGGATCGTCGGGTCCAGGATCGGCTCAGCAGCACATAGAGGGGGCCTTTCTGGCGTGCAAGGCGCTCGCTGTCGCGAAGTCGGCGCCGAAGTCTTGCAGCGGCCGCTGGGGTAGAATCGGAGCCGTTCCCTTTTATTTCCCCTCTGCTGCCCTCACAGCTCGGCGAGACCGCCCGGCAGCTGCCAACAATGAGCTGTGTTTCTTAGGGCTTTGGCCACAGTTAATATAAGGGATTTCAGGAAGGGCGGAGCGAGAGCCTCCGGGGAGGGCGGCGGGAAAACGCGGATTCCGGAACATCGGGCACACCGGACCGGGTCGGGCAGCCGAGTCCCCACTGCCGGAGGCACGTGCGCAGAGGCTGCGGGCCCAGGCGCAGCCCCGCTGACCCCGGATGCCGGCTTCCTCCCGGCCCACAAATACCAGACCAGGCCGCCCCCGGAGCAAGGACAGAATCCTTCCTGGACTCTCAGCCCGAAGGTAGCGCCTGCCCGGAGAGCAGCGAGGAAAACTCACCGCCCCCCTCTGGCCGGATTCCCCACCCCGAGCTCACCTAGCGATCTGTGCTGCTTTCTGTGGGAAAACGGGTTTCACCCGGCGCCCCGTCCATAGTGCCCTTCTACCTCCCCGGCTTTGCAAAAGCCTACCCAGGTTGCAAAGAATGGCTGTGTTTACCCGTGTGGGTTTTTAAGCCCCGGGCAAATAATGCCCCTTCCCCTGTGCGCGCTTTCCTGGGCTGTGCCTTTGTGTTTTTATAGGGGCAGTAGGTGAACCCGATCTAGACATTCTGCGTGTAGATGCATTTTTTTCCCACTCCTTTCAAGGACAGGAGCTGGGGGCGGGGAGCGGCAGCAGCTGCAGGTGGACTGAGCGCGCTCGCGGGCCCGACCGCCTCCGCTCCAGCGCCCGGCAATCCGGTCCGTGCTTTCGGGGCCGCTCGCCGCTCCCGGGGTACGTGTGCTTCTGCTAAGTTTGCGTTTGCAGCTCTTGGTAGCTTTGGCATCCGAGCTGAGGCGTCTCTGCTCTGTAAACAAACTCAGCGATCCTCGTCCCCAGATCCACCTTTTTGCACATACACAGTTTCTTGCTTCTGCTGTTGCCCTTGATCCGGGAGGTGGGGGTGTGTGCAAACTTGCATAGCCTCCCTCCGGGCTCTGCCTGACGGTTTGGGGTTGATTTAGAAGCGAACGGGTTTGTAATTAAGAAATTCGGGGGCTGAGTAAGGCTGCTGTAGCTGGAAAAGGAAAACAAATAGATAACATGGTAATCGCTTTGTAAATAAAGTCGTTCTGGAGGTGGGCACGTAGCTGCACGTCCCGTATGGCACCGTGGCACACACTGCTGGGACTCTTCCTTTTCAGTGAAATTGCTCAGTGGGGTAGTAGGCGATAATAATAACCTTGCTTCCCTGAACGCGGCACAACTAGCCTGGTCGTCCATTTGGCTCACTGACTTGCAAATAAAAGCCCTAATGCCCGTCTTGGCCACTACCCAGTCGGAGCTCTCTTGCTTTTTCAAATGGGGAAGCCGAGTTGTTTCCCCAACACCATGGTGAGGCTGCTCGGAGCTTTTATATTGCTCTTTATGTGGTAAAAGTGAGTTTAGCGCTCCGAATAAGGACTTCTGTTCAGAGTTGTTTCTTCATAACTCGATATCCATTGACGACTTCCTGCTGCGAAGAGCAAGTCCCCCGCCCCCCTCTTTTTTTCTCCCTTCTTGCTCACAGGACTTCTTTAGGCCCTTCTTGAGGACTGGAAATTCTGATATATCTCCCCTTTCAGGAATTTGCAGAAGAGAGCGAATCCTGATTATTTGAATCGATTACCCCTCTGTCTTCCTCTACTTATAATGTATGTATAGAATATTTAATATATATATTTAAACATTGTTACTGTCTTCCTCTTTTCCTTTCTTGCCTTTTGCACACTCTCCAGCATTTGCAACCGTGTATGCAATAATTTTTAAAGCTCAGAAATACTTGCTTTTTGGATACTTGTGCACAGAATACATCGCAGTTTTGGTTGCAACAATCGCCTCCTCTCCTGTCCACCCACCACTTTTACCTGTAGGTCATGGACTTGCAGCTACAGAATCAGAGGCTTGGAAGAGACCTGCCACTTCCTATCAAAAAATAGACTCGAAAGTATTGGTCAACCCCAGACTCAAAAATTGCCGGATAGATTGTTTACTTCCCTTCCTTGTACTGCAGTGTCTTGCGACACAAAGACCAGCTCTTGAATGTTTAATCTAAATTCCTCTTGCAACCATTAAGGAAAGGTGCAGCTCCATCCTGCTCCAGTGGTTCCACATACTATTGGGAAATCCCTTGAAAGGTCACCTCCCCATCCTCCACCCCTTAGAGGGAAAAGAAATTCCTTCTGGGTCCAGCTGGTTAGAACCTGGTATGCTTTGTTCATTTATTCATTCATCCAGTGAATATTTACCAGGTGCCAGGCACTTTTCCTAGCTCCTGGAGAGACAACCAAGACAGGAACTCATGGTCAAACTGTGCAGCTGGACAAACAAGCCTCGGACACACTTTGATAAGTGTCACGACAGCATTACACACAAGCACTTCCAGGGTCACACAGGAGGGACACCTAAGCTAGTTTTCGGGCCTTGGGAAGGCTTCCCAGTGGGGTGGTGATAAGTTGAGGCCTGACTATGAGTAGAAGTTAGGCCATCCCAGGCGTGGGGGGAGAGAAACAAGGTTGGAGATGTAAAGGGGCTGGATCCTATGGGCACTGGTCCCCAAGCTGAGAAATTTGGGTTGTATCTTGAAGATAATGAGAAGTGAGTGAAGGCTTGTGAACCAGTGAGATGATCAAATTTTCATTTTAGAGAGATCAGGACAATACTGTGGAGAATGGATTGTGAAAGTAAGACCGGGGACAGGGAGTCCAGTTAGGGGGCTGTTAACAGTCATCCAGGGGTAGCCAAAGCCCAGTGTAACCAGGGGTTTATCCTGTGAACCGGGGTGAGGCAGTGGTCTGCACGTGGCCCTGACGGTGCTAGATGGTTGTATTAGTTTCCCAGGGCTGCCGTGACAAAGTACCACAGACTTCCTTTACACTTCTCAGGCGTAAACAAAAGAAAATTATTGTCTCACAGTTCTGGAGGCTAGAAGTCCAAGATCAAGGTGTTGGCAGGGTAGGTTCTGAGGGCTGTGAGGGAAAATCTGTTCCATGCCCCTCTTCTAGATTTGGTGGTTTGCTGGCCATCTTTGGTGTTTCTTGGCTTGTACAGGTATCACCCCAATCTCCGTCTTAATCCTCACGTGGTATTTTTCCCTGTGTGTGTCTCAGTGTCCACATTTCCCCTTTTCTATAAGGGCACCAGTCATATTGGACTAGGACCTATCCTAATGACCTCATTTTAACTTGATTACCTCTGTAAAGACCCTATCTCTAAATAAAGTCCTTTCTGAGGTACTAGAGGTTAGAATTCCAACAGTTTTGGAGGGACACAATTCAACCCATAGCAGTGGTGGAGAAACTGAATAACACAAGACCCCCGCCATTATGGAAGAAAGACATAGCCTGGAACTTTCTTCCCAACTCTCCTGCTGGCCTACACTTTCATTTCTTCATGTTTCTGCTGCTCAGACACCACCTCTATGAGGTCTTCCTGATTATCCTTCCCAACTAGCAATATCCCTCTTTGTTTTCTTACTCTGTTTTGTTTACCCTCTTAGCATTTATCCCCACCTGACTTGTTGCATATTGAATTTTCACGGTCTTCCCCCCTGGAGTGGCAGCTCCAGGAGAGGAGGGACCTTGCCTGTTTGTTTATTCAGTGTCTAAAGCAAGTCTTTTACTGATTAGATTAGTGAGACGGATGGATGGATGGATGGATGGATGGATGGATGGATGGAAGGAAGGAAGGAAGGAATATAGCAGAAGTACCAAGGGAACCCAAATAAAGGGCTTCAGGGCCGGTGGTCAGGAAAGATTTTCTGGAGAATGTTACTTTTAATGCTGGCAGTAGAGAAATCTAGTGGAAAGGAGAACAGCAGCTTACCACTGTCTGCGTTGTGGCCTGTTACGGACTTGAGGAAAACTGATCTGTTTGGGAGGGATCGCTGGCTGCTGAGTATGGAGGAAGGTCCCCATTGGTGTGAAATTTTGATTGAAACAGCTTTTGGAGGTAAGCCTTGGGCTTCAGCTAAACTGAGTTGAGGAAAGTCTGACTGAAGGGCCCAGCTTCAAAAAATATACGAAAGAGTTCATACCTGTGTGGTGGAGCTAGGGTGAGGCTGGGGCGCAGTGTGGGGTCTAATATGGGGTCTTTTTTGTGCTTTACCTAAATGATCTCACCTAATCCTCACCTTAGCAAGTAGGGATTACTTTCATCACTTCAGAAAGGAGGACTTTGAGAGTTAACAAAACAACCCCACCCCAGCCCCCAAACCCATCTTCTCAGAGGGATTAGGGAAAAGGGGAGAGAAAGAATCAGTCAGAGCCAGACACTGGTTGGGCCCATTCTCCTCTTCCCCTCCTCCCAAGACCTTGACTCCAGGTCTTAGCTGGTGAGAAAACCACTGCTGCTGCTCTGTTCTACCATCCACTTGGCCGCCATAATGACACAGGACCTCTGTCTGAGCATGAAGTGTGGCAACAATCCCTATTTCTGCCCTTCTCCTTCTCTCTCCTATTCTCCGTCATTCACAGGATGGAATATTCTGATATTTTACTGGTCTGTGGAATAACTGGGGGTAGGAAGTGTCAGTGGATCCAGATCCAGAAACTGCGGATGGACTTTAGTGGCAGGGTGAGGACACATGGTTAGTAAAGAGGCAGAAGCCCTATATACAACCTTGTATTATCTGCAAGTTGAAGAAATAATGTCTTCCATGTATGTGTATATGTCAAAATAAGAAATTCATATAATTTTTAAACCTATGGATTTGGTTCAATTAATAAAGTACAAATTTCCTGGAAATCATTACTAAACTCAGAATAGTTTTTTCTGTCTTTATGTATTTTCACATTTGATAAGAAATATAGTTATTACCATGGGGGGGGGGACAATGAAATGTTTTTGTTAAAAAGGGGCTTTAAACTTGATGGAGTTGATTCTATCTCACCTGAGAAGATGGTTAAAGATTCTAGAGCATCATCTCTGATTCAGCAGATTGGGAGCGGGGACTGAGGATCTACATGTGTTTAAACAATCTTCCAGTTAGTTCTGATGTTTAGTCAAGTTTGCAAACTACCAATCTTGTCCGTAGGTGGGTGACAACTGGCGTCGTTGTAAAAGTGATCACGGGTGTGGGGTAAGCCTGGTTTATGCTCATGAAGTCCTGTTCCCCTGGATTGCTGCCTCTCCCCCCATGCCCCATGATTGAAATTTTGCCCATCTTTGAAGGTCCAGTTCAACTGACGTCTCCTCTTTCAAGCCTTCCCTGATCCCCCAGATAGAAAGAATTCTGGCTCCCTCGGTGCTCCCAAGGCATTTTGCTCAGATCTTCCTTTATGACTTATTCTGGCTTGAGTTATGGGCATTTGTGCCCTCCTGTAGCCTTCTCTGTAATGGCAGAGGTTCCTTGGTGAGCCCCCAGGGACTACGCAATGTCACGCATAGAGTAGCTTTTATTAGTCTGCCCGGGACGCCTTAACAAAATACTACAGGCTGGGTGGCTCAAACAACAGACTTTATTTTCTCATAGTTCTGGAGGCTAGAAGTCCAATATCAAGGTGTCAGCAGGGTTGGTTTCTTCTGAGGCCTCTCTCCTTGGCTTGCGGATGTCCGATTTCTTGCTGTGTCCTCACCTGGTCTTTTCTGTGTTTCCTCTGTGCTGAAGTCCCGGGTGTCTCTTTGCATGTCATGAGTCAGATTGGGTTAGGACTCACCTATATGGCCTCATTTTAATTTAATCACCTCTTTAAAGACCTTATAACTAAATACAGTTACATTCTGAGATGCTGGGGGTTAAGACGTCAACATATGAATTTTGGGGGACGCAATTTAGCCCATAACATACCTCACGCTTGTTCCGATAAATGACATTTTATTAGTCTACAACTTTAACAATAAACTAGACAATACTTATTTGGGTTATAAAGTTGGATGAGGTATGTTGGAAAGCAGAAGAAGAATTGAGTGACCTTAACTAGATAAATATGCCATCAAAATCAGGATTGTATTCAACAGGAGAAACTTCAAAGGTCCCAGAGGACAGTAACAAACTGCACGGGTATTGGATGGGAAATTACTGACTAGGTATAACCAATTGAGCCAAAAAAAAAAATTGTGAGTCAAACTGAGCTGTTGGTTGAATGGAAGGCAGCAATGCAATTCTGTTATTAAAAAGGAAACAACTTGGTGTGTGTTAGGAGTGAGAAAATCAAATGATAGAGCTGGAAGTAGTCCTTTTGCTACACTTGGCTCTTCTTCAGAGATTGTGGTTGGTTTTTAACTTTACATTTTAATAAAGAGTTACAGAAACTAAATAAGGTTCATTTAAAAAAAGGGAAATATATAAATATATTTTAAAGGGATGGGAAATGGGACTTATAATGGCTATTTAATCTGGAGAAGAAAAAGCTGACAGGTGACTTAATCCATATGTTCTGGTGTACGCATAGGGAAACTAATATGGTGGATCCTTTCCAGATGTTTTCCTTTTCCACTGAGACAAAGAAGAAAGGAAAGCATTTTTTAAAAAAGAGCTTTAGATCAGTGCTTTTCAAATTGTGTTCTACAGACCTTGAGTGTTCTTAGCTTCACTTTTACGTGCTTTATATATAAAGGATTTCTTGTTTGAATTTGTTTTAAAACATTGTTCTGATGTTAAACAGTTATGAAAACTAAAGCTTCGGATAATACAAAAATCACAGAATTCTAATTTGGGGTGGGACTTTAAAAATAATCTTATCCAAACTCCCTGATTTTCTAGATGAGAAATCTGAAGTCCAGAGAAGTTAAATGACTGCTCATAAAGGACTTCCTAAACATCAGGATTTTAAAACACCAGAGCAGATTATCAGAGGGAACTAAGTCTTTATGAAGACTTCAGTGAAATAGGATAGAGATGCGTTGAATGGTTGCGATCAGCTTTTCCCAACTGACCTTCTGTGTTATGGGTGGGAGGGTTGTAAAAGGCAGTAACAGAATCTGTATCAATTTCTACTTTTTAAAAAGTGGGAAGTAAAATCATTTAAAAGTATTTTTTGCAGTTCAAAATGGAAGTTTGAGAGTTTCTGAGAGTGTGCTGAGTGAGCCCACTAAGCTGGTAATAGACATCGAACATCAACAGCAGGCGCTTAACTCAGTTACTCACTTGCTAAATACCTCAGTCAGAGGGGAGGTTTTTACTGTTTTGCTACTTGAAGTTGTTTTGATTCTCATTCACATATGAATTTTTTTAAGATAGAAAGCAAATAGTCCCAAATAAAATAAACCAATGAGAAACATCATTGTGATAATTATCTTGCAAATGACTTATGACGATGCTCACCCGGTGCAGGGGTTACCTTCATATAATGAAAATTCTTATATAACATAAATACCTAACTCTAGAACTCAAAAATCAGTGCTAGAAAGAGAAAGCATAGTGATGACTACACCCAGATTGGCCTTCAATTTGTTAGAAACAAAGATTCAACTGCCACATGGAAAAACAGTGAAGTTATGTTTACAAATAATGGCCTGAAACTATTCCTTTTATCTAATTAGTTATAAATAACACAAAAATTATTTTTTAGAAACCTAGTTGGTTTTTAAGTACAAAATGCAAGAACTAAAAGCATGGAGAAATGAAAGTATTTTGTGTCAATTTCTGATATCATTCTATGTAGTTATATTTCAATCTAGGTTAAATACACATTTGGCACAAAATCCAAAGAGAATATATTGCCTATTTTAAATTTGTCAAGAAAATATGCTTTTCCTTAAGATTTCATTCAAAAGAAGTCATACAACAGAAGTCCAGTACATAAGAAAAAAAGAATTTGTTTTTATATTTTTGTGTAATAAATATTATTAAAAATCAGGTTAAAATAAACTCCTCAAAATAAACTTCAATAATATATTTATCTAAAATATAATATTTCATGTGAACTCTCTTCTTTCTATATGCCATACAAAAATTTTAAAATGACTTAAAAATGCCTAAATGGTTTGTGAAATAATAGTGACGGAGACTCACGGAATAGAAATATTGAAAAATGCTGGCTTGAATCAGTGTTTCTCAAGAGTAATATATAGACCCCTTTCAAAAGAAAAACATCTCTAAGGAAGGCCTCAAATGCTTACTTACATTATTTTTATTACATTTCTTAAGTATGGAACAGTAGAAAATGATATGTGACACACTTACGTTTATAGCTCCTATACAGCTGTAATACTAGAACACATTTGCATGCTAAATAAAAAATGAAACTAGACAATCAATAAAAATAGAAATTAACAGCATTTACATGGCAGATTTTGTCAAGATTAAGTCATCCTTTGCAGGGTGAATCTAGCAAAAAGAATCACAGCACGAGTTTTTTTCCTATCAAGTTCGGCTAGCTGATGCTATAGCTTGCTGTTCAATGAAATTCTCTATTTGAACCATTGCAAAACTTTATGTACAATGCACCATGACTTTTGGTTTTCACATGGTGTGAAGCTATCACTTATATATTAAATCCACGTCTATTCTTGTCTTAACTAGTATTTAACAACTAAAGTAATGCCGTTTGGCACCTCCACGATTGTAATCACAAATCCAGATATTGAAAGATGGTCCATTTGGATGATCCATAATATGCTTGTAATAATTTATTAAAAATTAACAACAAAGTGAAAACATAAAGTTAAAGAGGTCTTGAAGAGAAAAAGAGACCCCTTCCCCCCCTAATCTTTTAAGGACTATGAAAGATCCATGAGCCCTAGTTGAATAAAAACTGATTTTGGTGGTGTCCAGTCTCTATTATTATAAATAATTTGGAT
Source organism: Balaenoptera borealis (assembly GCF_965194805.1). NCBI lineage: Eukaryota > Metazoa > Chordata > Mammalia > Artiodactyla > Balaenopteridae > Balaenoptera > Balaenoptera borealis. The sequence goes on along the minus strand of NC_138873.1, from coordinate 24,820,548 downwards.
CATATAATTATTATAATAAATAATTTGGATCAATGGCTGAGTCAGGGCAGGGAATGGAGAGTTTAATCTACTGGGAAGTCTGAATGTTAACAAATTCCTTTTAAAAATATAGGTTTCTTTCTAATATCAAATAAATATATGACCCCAAAGTTGTCTGTGGGTTCAGTCTTCTTTCACTTGTTGATTCATTAGTTCCTTCTTCCATTCATTCAGATGCCTGTGTAATAACTAGATAAGAATGACTTGTATTGAGTGTGTGAATTATTTGTATTTTAAGTGGTATTTTCTGGAGTGCTTGTAGGTGCTTCAGTTCTTTTAAGTAATTTAAACAATCTTGTTTACACCATCAATTTGTAGTGAGCAAGGGATTTCTAAGCTAATTTGCTGTGCAGCCTAGCTTCTGGAATCGGTATGTAGGGGTATCAGAGAAGCAGCCTCAGATTAACTTTGAGATAAGATTATCTTCTAGGAGTGAAAGAAAAGAGCATAAATGTGTTCAAGATAAGATCAGCATTCTTAGCAGGAAAGCCCCAGCTTCTTAGGCCTCCTGGGTCCCCTTGAGATTTAGTAGCCACATGAATTCCAGGCACTAGAAGCGCATACTTCCCTGATGTAAATTAATAACCTGCTCTTCATCAGTCTCTTGTGGTCTAATGAGTGTGGGAGCCAGTTCAGCTCTGGATGGATGGACCAGCCAAGCTGAGGACCAGGCCTTGGTCTGTGGTGTCTTCACCAAAGGAAAGACATAAGTGCAATGACCGATCCTTCGGCCTCCCTCTCTTCCTATTATCTCTGAGCGACAACTACAGTGGTCTGCTGAAATAATTTGAAATTCTGAATTATTAGAATCCTACTTACTGGTAGCTTGTAATACCTTGCCATCCTATGAAGCTTTACTGTGATTTTGCTCCAGACGGGTTAGGACCTCCATCATTGCCACATTATATATAATGCCTCGTGATTTTCCTTCATAGTCCTTCTTGCAATGTGTAGTTACACATTTATTTTGTGACTCTTTAATTACTGTCTCCATGATGGTAGGGACCACACTTATCCCAGTGTCACAGCATCATATCCCCAGCGCAAAAACAGTACCTGGCTCAGAGGCAGTGATCATAAAGCTAAAAATTCTAATTCCTTTAACCCTTACAGTTAAGCCGTTGAGATCTAATTTAAAACCTTCTTTAAAAAAAATTTAAAATGTTTTCCAATATTCTAGTTTGCTTCTCTGTGGACTCTGTAAAAGTTTTCTCTATAAGTGTTAATCTATGCTAAATAATTTAGGAAGAGCATTCATAAAATTAATTATTATTTATGTTTTCAAAACTTCTTTAGCTCTTCTTGCATTTACCACCTTCTTGAGATTCCACATTCTCCCCAGTAATTAAGCTCTTCTCTAGGCCACTGTTCCTGTATTTTTTTTTATTGGCTTTGTGGATCCTTCATAACGTATTACCAAGAGGAAGAAAATTCTAAGGAAGAATCGATTCTCTGCCTGGAGGTAGGGGCTCCTCATCCATGTTTCTTTCTACATTTAAGAGGATATTTTGGAAGTGGATCCAGCAGAAGATGAACCCACATGCAATGTGTTCGTGAGTTCCCATATTATCTGGTGCAATAGTGGAGCATAAGGATGCTTTTTATGAAATATTAATTTAGATGTAAGTTCCAGAGCATCATAACACCAACAAGGAGTGCTTTCTGTGGTCTTTGTTGCTTAATAGGTAGACCTCCTTGCAGAGGAGACAGGAAAAGCTAGTGCAGTTATAAAGAAAAAAGTCCAGAGTTCATGAGGCTAGAGGACTCTGCTATCTGAGATCTTAGGTGATTAGATAAAAGGTGAAAGATTGGAACCCGCAAAGTGAAACTCATTCAGCTAGCTCCAACAGAGCATGGTTTTCCTACATGTCACCCCCTTTCTGTCATTGCTACCACCACAAACTCCTCCAAGCTGGAGACCATAACTTATTTTTCTTTGTGTCCTAATACTTGGCACAGTGTGAATTCGTAATATGGTTTGTATGACACTGCAACCTATTTCCTTTTCACTTTACTTGGCCTATAGAGAGTTATTAATTTGGGGGGAAGAGATTTGGATAAGTAAAATTGTTCTCAGGCAATAAAAACAGGCTCAAAAATAGATCAGAATAGATTTAATCTATTTAAATATAGACTTTAAATGGAGAATGGAAACTATGTTCTGATATATATTAATTTGGTAAACAACAAACTGGACTAATTGGCTTTACAAAACTCGTAAAGAGTTTTTTTTGGAGGAGGTGACTAAGTTACAAAGTATGCTTAGATACTAAGGAAGTTCACTGAGGTTTGAGTCTGTGCCTTGATCTGGTGTTCTCTGATCATCAACATTGGTGGTTCTCTTTTGGATCCCCCTCTTTACCACCAAGAGTGTACAACTGAATCATGATGGTAGTGATTTAACTTGATGTAGCTGTGCTTCTAAAAGTGAGAGGGCCTGGGCAGCTAGAGCTAGAAAGGTTTAGTTTTCTTTAAATGCATCAAGTTACCAACATCATCAAAATCTTTACCTGAGTGTCCACTGATGGATGCATGGATAAAAAAGAAGAAAATGTTGCCATTTCTGACAACATGGATGGACCTTGAGGGTATTATGCTAAGTGAAATAAGTCAAACAGAGAAAGACAAGATCTCACTTGTATGTGGAATCTAAAAAAACAAAGCAAAAAACTCCAATTTATAGATCCAGAGAACAGATTGGTGGTTGCCAGAGGTGGTGGTGGTGTTGGTGGTGAAAATGGGTGAAGGGGGTCGAAAGGTACAAGCTTCCAGTTATAAACCAAAATAAATCTGGGGATGTAACGTACAGCATGGTGACTCTAGTTAAAAATACTGTATTACGTATTTGAAAGTTGCTAAAAAAAAAAAAAAAGTTGCTAAGAGAGGACATCTTAAAAGTTCTTATCACAAGAAAAAAATATTTGTAACTAAGTGTGGTGATGGCTGTTAACTAGACTTGTGGTGGTGATCGTTTCACAATATATACAAATATCAAATCATTATGTTGTACACCTGAAACTAATATGTGATATGTCAAGTATTTCTCAATTAAAAAAAAATCTAGTTGTTGCACAAACTGTGACTAGAGAATAGTAGGGAAGCGTTCATAAGCCGTATGCAAAACTGTGCCTGATTCTAGCCACACCTTGAAAGATGCTGGAGTTTCTGAAGTAAACTCATAAGAGTCATGGAATCAGTATAAATTACAGATGGGGGGGGCCCATAAAAACCATCTAGTCCAACTATTTCATTTGGAGATTACAGAGATTCAGGCTAAGGGAAGTGAAATGACTTGCCCAAGGACACAGAGGGAATCAAGAGCAAGCCAGAAAGAGTTGCACAAGGTGATATGAACTGTTCTGCGGAGTTCATGCCCTGTTGTCTATGCCTTGCCGACAAACTTGAGAAGATCAACTGCACACCAGCTGGCACTACAGAGAAGCTACAGGTAGCTGAAGGCTGCCCTCCCAGTAGAGGCCAAAGACCGTCATCATGAGACTGCCAGGGTTGTTCTTAGCTTCTGGAATCGCTAGACAGGCAAGCCCCTATGAGAACTCATACCGGGGAGAACATGTAGGTTGTGCTGGTAGCCAGGAGTGTGCTCTGAAGCAGATGAAAGAAAAAGGACCCCTGTTCAAAGGTGCAGAACCAGTTCCCTGATAACAGCTTGATGTTCTGCTTTCAGATTATTTCACGAGAACCATTTATGACAGGCGGAGCACTGGTTTGAAGAATACCAGAGGCAAACGTGGTAGAAATCAGCGTTTATAACTAGGATTCTGGAACACCTAGAGGCCATGGTGCAGTTCTGACTTGGGTGAAGACTGCTCAGTGGACAAATAGAATCTGAAAAAGAAAAGTGCCTGATATGGTTTTTAGTGACAAATTAATTGTGTCCCTTTATCAGTGCTAGAGAGACCACTTGATCACCTTTCTTTCCAAACACGGTGGTTTATTACAAAGTTCTTTTAATTTTCAGAACACAGAGATGAGATAAAGCATCACTGGAATTTTGAAGTGTAAACAGACATGAGGTTTGCCCTCTGAAAGTGAGAAAACTAGAAAGGACCACACATAATGGGTGAGATTAGCTGTCCAGAGAAGTAACTCACAAGAGTGTCTATGTGGGTTTGATTGGGGAGAACAGGGATCACCCGTATCTAACCAAGACGACCAGGCTATGAGTCTCAGGGAGGTGCTCCCATGACAATAGAGCAATGAAACCACTTTGGAAAAGCCCCAAAGCAACATAAATGATTAGAATCAACTATGAACGCCAAAGTCTAATGAGTTGTCTAGGGGAAGAGGTGTTAACTGAAGGCAGATGGTCAGCATGGCACCTAGATGAAATGGAATCTAAAGAGTAAGAATTTGGCTGTGATTATCGGCACTGGACAAACAAGACACAAGTTTTGGTCCCTGAGAAGTGTCCTCTGCTACATGGGGGTGTTTGCTCACTGGCTTTACCATGGCCTTTGTCAGCTGTCTTCCATGATCAATCTTCTTGCTCTGACTGCATGTCCACCAAGGAAATTTCTAATAAATAATTCAACTTGTAAGAACCAGAAGAAAACATAGGGAATAATGTTAAGATTTTACGGTAGGGAAAAACTTCTGAAGCAATATACAAAAAAAGCATAAGTTATACACGAAAAGACTGCTTCTGAATGACAAATGAGATAATAATGTTAAAAGACAAATAGTGGACTAGAATAATATATTATATGATAGGAAAAGGATTATTACCCAAAATGTGTAAAATATGTAAATTTGTAAAAATATGTTTAAAAATGCTATCAAGCTAAAAAAACAAAAAACAAAAAAAATAACCAGATGAAACCACCCAATAAGAAACTGGACAAAAAAATGAACAAGCAACTCATAGTAAACCACAGGGAACCAAATGATTAATGAATATGAGATGGTGCTCATAAATTCAACAGTAGCCAGGGAAATTCAAAATAAAATGCCAATGGGATTTAATTTCACTTTCATAAATTTGGAGAAATTTAAATGTCTAATACTATTTGTTGTTCAGAATGTGGGGAAGCAAACCAACATGGCTGCTAGGGTGTGAATAGGTATAATCATATCAGAAGGCCCATATCCTGTAAATCAGCAATTCTGCCTCCAGGTGTATACTTTAGAGAATCTCTTGTATGTGTGTACAAGAAGGGAATGGATAAAATATACTATAGCCATACTATAGAACACTATATAGCAGTTGAAAGAAATAAGCTAGGTAGGTCTATGTAAATCTACATAAATCATTCTCAAAAAAGTGTTTTTTCTTTCAGCTTTGTTTATGTATAATTGAGAAAATGATAAGATATTAAAAAGAAAAGAATCAGGATAGGGTGATAAATGTAAGAAGATAATCAACTTGGTGGACCTAAGTATTTCAGCCATTGAAAAAGCATGTTCCTTTCCTATTAAAAATTAATAAATCTGGGGATGAATATATATTTTATCTTAATTTTGGTTAGGACATATCAGACTATAGAGTCTGCTAAGCACTTAAAAAATTGAGTTTCTGTACCTGAAAGCTAAGAATCATATTCTGCAATATGGTGACGCCCACCCCCTCCCCCCAACCAAGTATTGTCATCTGATGGCTAAATGGACACCCTCTCGGGCATGGAGAGACAGTTCATTCTCTATGAAGACCACATCTCTTGATTCTGATGCCCTTGGTGTTAGTTTATCTCAAGCCTGGTAGATTTCATCAGAAATAGCTGCCACATCAGCCACCATCCTAGTGATGCCCCACTGGAAGCTTCCAGACTCCTACAAGTCAGCCAGGTAGTGAGATAAGCATTCTAGTGCCTTTCAATACTTCTGAAGCCTGTAGACCATCAAGCTGCTCAAGCTATTTAAAACGTTCAGCGGGTTTTGCTTTTGACTTGAATTATTTAAAATAATATCAGTAACAATAAGAACCTCAAGTTGATCAGAAACTCTAATTGGCAATAATATATTATTATACTTAACAGAATAAGAAAGTTAATAATTAACTTATCCAATTGGCTAGGGATCCCTCTTATCCCCCCCCACCCCCGCCCACACCCCCAAAATAGTCTCTAAGGGAGAAAAACAATAAAAGAAGTCTTTGGTGATGGCTTTTGGCTATCATCAACTGCCACACTGAATTCTCCTCCTTAGACAACACTATGTCTAATGTCTTAGAAATAGAAAAAGAGTGTGCCCTCGGGGAAAATAAAAGAAAGAAAGAAAGGAGGGAGACGACACTTGCTGAGGTGCCTGCTGTGTGCCATATAATATGCCATTTGCTTCTGTATACATTGTCTTATTTAATTTCAATATCAACTCTGCTAAAAAAGTATTATTATCTGAGGCCCAGAGAGTAAAGTGATTCGACTGAAGCCACTCAGCTGCCAAGGGGCAGAGCTGGGGTTTCAAATGAAGTCTGCTTGACTTCACAGGTGGAAGACTTTCTATCATTGTCTATTACCTTTAAAAGGCAGTGGAACACGACTCCAGACCAAAGTTACCTTTTGCAAAGCAAGGGTTGTGTTGATTGTTTCTCCAAATCCAGAAAAATGGCTTCAAAGTTCATTGTCCTTTCATCCCTTTTTTTCTCCACTTTGAGCAAAGGGCGCTGTCCTAGATGGAAAGGAAGAAAATGCTTATCCTTTTCTTTCTCCTACTGTTCACCTCCCAACTTTGAATGAGATAACAGCTTTTCAAAAGACACAGTAAGATAGAAGGACCTTCACACAAGAATAGAACAGCAAAAGATAAACGTCAAAGGAGGAAGAAAAACGGATAATGGGATCGGTAAATACTGAGGGAAGCAAATTTTCTCAGAGCTTCCTGGTAGCCAAGGCAAAGGGAGAAATATGCTGGGTTATATGGTTTCAGTGTCAAATAAGGAAAGGACTACTTGTTCATTAGGAAAGATAAACTTTTTTCTTTGTAGTTACTCTTAGTTCTGAAGGGAATTTATCATGTGAGTTATCCTGAAAGGGATATTCAATGACATAAGAAAATAGTAGAGAATAGTTTTATTTAAAAAAAAAAAAAAAAACTAAGATAATTTTTTGGTCCACTACAGATGTCCAGAGGTGAATTTTTATGTTCTTCGTTGTTTATTCAATATGGCACAAAAACATTTGATAGGTTGATCATAAGAAGTCTTTCCTTGAAAATCTTCAATAGTTTCCTTCGATGATATCACTCAGAATATTTCTCCCAGGAGTTTTTTAGTGTCGGTCTCTTTCTTCTTTCCCTGCCACATTTTAGACTGAAAATCCTTGAAGAAGGACCATGCTGGCTCCTGTGCTTTGTATAAAACACACACACACACACACACAGCATATAAAGGATCTTTCCATGGGGGCTAGATTTTTATAATGTTTTATACTTTAAAAAAATCTACTATCAATATCTACTTGGGAAACATAGCAGTCGTGCCAGACATCTGAGTTTTATTCATTAAACCATATCTTTTACATCTGACCTATGACCCACTGATGTGTTTGTTTTTCTCCTTGTTAAAGCTCCTAACAAGCCAGACTGAACCATTCGCAAGTCTTTCTCTCTTTCTGCTTTATTTCTTGTTGCACATGCTAGAAATCAAAACTTTCTACAGACTACAATGGATAATTTTGGACTTGAATAATCCATTTCTTCTTTCCCGTCTTTATTAGAATCATAACAATTTTTAGTTATTTTCCAACTTTTTCCTATTCATAACAGTTTTTCAGTTGCATTTCTACGCATTCTTTCTTTGATTCTGCATCCATAGATTTTGTGTACCTCTGGCATTATACAGGTATATAACTTTTTAAAAATTTTGCATGTGGATTAAGCTTCACTGAAGTTTGAGGCAGACCAGGGGGGGAGATTATACTGTAACAGCACAATACATTTACAGCTGATTTCTAATAAATTCTGTATGACTGTTATGAAAGCAACTGATTCAAACACATTATAGACGAGTAAAATTATAGAAAAATTAATTTTCCATTATAGAAAAATAACTTTCATGGAAAATACAAAAAGATATTTTTAAAAAATGACACAAAAATTGCTAGTTTTCCTAAAGTTGACATTTTAGGAATTTTTCTTACGGTACTTTTCAGAAGGATTTTCCAAGGACTCCAGATGGGTTTGGGGTGAAAGTACAGGACACTCTCCAGCAGTATTGCTTGCAAAGCTATGTACCTTGACCTTGCACGTGACTGGAATTGCTCTGTGGGTTGTGTCTAACTCTCTGAGCTGCAGGCAGCTAGCTTGCCTTTATACATGCCACTAAGGTAAGTTCAGAACCAAGTTATCACATCAGGGTGGTCTTGGTTATAGGAAAGAGTCTCAGCTGTTAGTTAACAGGCTGTGAAGAAACCATTTGGGCAAAACATAGTACGTTCAAACGTGGCACTTTGCTTTCAGCTCTAAGTTCCTTTTCTTCCCTCTAAATACTCTCTTATTTCCTTCCCCACCCCCTTGCCTAAGAACTTTTATTTAAAGCTGTTGGGCTTTCCCTTTCTACATATCTATCCAGAACAATTTTTTTTTTTTTTTTTTTTTTTAGTGGTACACACTTTTAGCATAAGGAGAACACTGACCGTAGAGTTGTATTCCTGGTGGGCAGAACTCCTTTTGCAGCATTTCCTCAAGATCCCCTAACTTTGGTGGTCTCTTTTTCCTGGCTCACAGCTCTCAAGCTCCTCATCTCCCTTGGAGGCCTGGTGTTAGCCTGAGGTTGGAGATTTCTGGCAAAAGGTGGTTTGCAACATGTACTCTTCTCAAAGCCCAGCTGCTAGGGGGTGGAGATCAAGCTGTGAAGACCCTGCTTTGTTGGTGTTCTTGCCTGGCTTGCAGAATTGTCAAGTGGGGATGGGGGAGAGGGAAACCATTTTTTTCAAGATGCTTGTGCATATCAAATGCGACTTCCTAGAGGCTCCTTCTATGCTGCTTCTGCATTTCAAAGAGGGTTTATTTATGCCATTAGTTAAGTCATCACATTTAAGGCAAAGAGGCTTTTTACAGGTGTGGAACTCTTTAGAAAGGACTTTCTATACGTCCCCCTGTGTTGAGCTGACAAGAAGTTCCCACATGCGTTGCTGTGCTAATTCAAAAGATGCTTTGTTGCTCTAAGGAGAAAAGCAAACACTTCAGGAAGAGAAGGTTTCACAGAATATTGCAGATCTGGTGTGAGTGAATGTAACTAATATTTTTCTTTCCTTAGCAGATTCATCTTGGCAATCACAGTTACGACTATTACCATTTAGTGACACTAAGCTTATTTGGTGCCATCGTGAGAAGTCTCCTAGTTATCCCTATGCCTCCAAGTCTCCCATTTCTCCACAATGCATTCTACACACTACAGCTAAAGTGATCTTTCTAACAAAAATCATGTCATGTTACTCCTTACTCCCCACGTAAAATCCTTCAAGGATCCACAGAAGGCAATGCTGCCTGTTTAGTATAGCAGAGAAATCCTTCAGGCCCTAGTCCCTGCCATCCTGCCCAAATCTGCTCTCCCACAATCAGTATGCTTTCTAAGAGCAACAGAGAAACGGCACGTATAAGCACTAGTTATTAAGTACCAAGCTTGGAGCTAAATGCTTTGTGTGCACTTTGATCCTCTTAATGACTCCAAAAATTAGATGTCCCTATTTTACAGAGAAAACAGAGGCTTAGAGAGGTTAAGTAGCTTGTGGGAAGTCATCAACTTGTGAGTGGTGGAGGGTAGAGTCCCTTCCAGGTGGTTTGTCAACACAGTCTGTGAGTTTAACAAGTGTACTATACTGTCTCTCCTGCTGAATTGCTAGTTGTTTCTGTTCCCACTTCCTGGAAAGGCTTATCCCATTTGTTCAGCTGGCTGGCTGGCTTCTCCACCGTAACATGGCTCAGTTGCTAACTCCTCTGGAAGCCATCCCAGGCTCCCCAAGGCAGAGTTGGGAAATGATGTCTCTACAGCCATAGCATGAAATTAGTGTGTGCAGTCGAACCCTGAGTAAATTGTATTGAGTCCATTTACATCTCTATGTCTCTGACTAGACTGTGAGCTTTTTGAGGGCAAGGAATTTTGTCTTTGTATCTCCAATGTCTACTTCAGTGCCTAGTGCATGACTAGTTGGTGTGCAATAAACTCTTGTCAAACAGAATGAATGTATAGGAGTTGGGGGAGTATGGTGCATGTTGGATTTGCTTATTCTCAATCACCCTTTAAAGTCTATTCTCTGGTGCACAAGTTTCCTTTCAAAAGGTTTCTACATCCCTTAGGGTCCTTGAAGATTTTAATGGACTCCTTGAGGTATTTTCAATATTTCAAAAATGCTGACAGAAACCATTTATTAACCTGAGATAAGTCCCTACAGGCTAAATAAAATGTCAAGTTTCTTTGCTTTTGGCTAAAATCATATCAACTTGGTGTGATAACAGAGATTTTCTCCTAATGATCAGAAACTTTGGCAGGAAAGTCTTATGTGTGATTAATAAAACAATAAGAAAATAAGTTATCTGTAACTAAAATGCTGCTTGTTTAGTGGAAGAAATTTCTCAAAAATTGGAATCATAAAGGGGGAAACTCTAACAAAAGTGATTCTTTATGGTGATTCCTTGTGATCCTTCACAAATATGGGGAAGTCTCTGCCTTAGTTAATGGACTCATGTAGACCACAGTCTTCTTATCTGCACAGAATCCCCTTTTTCAGAAAGCTGAGGAAATTATCTTATGTTTGTGCAAATAAGGCTTTTTTACTGAACATTTTTTAAACCTCTCTGTTGACCATTGAATGTTAGAGTGATCTAGTTTCTTTAACTGCCATCCATTGGCCATAATATGTAATATACAGTTGAAGTTATGTTCTTTTCACAAATTTTGTCATTACTGTTTTCCAAAAGGAAAGAGAGAGAGAGAGAGCGCTGATATCTGCAGCACTGAATTCTGTTCCATTTGAAGTGCAGCCATCATCTATCTCCTTGCTCTAGTTCATCCTCCACAGAGAAGCTGGAGTTTTCAATTCAAAAGCCAAATTGGCTCCTATGGGTCTTCTGATTAGAAATCTTTGAAGGCTCCTTATTGCTGACATTTTCAGCTCCAAATTCCTTGATGTGATATTCTAGGCCCTTGACAATTCATCTTAAAGGCTAACTTTTCAGCTTCATCTGCCACCAGAGCCACTGAGGTTCTTTTCTGTCCGACCACCTTGGATGCCCTCTTTTCTCCAACATGGTATGACCTTTCATGCCTAGAGTGTTTTGTGTTCATGTTCAATTCCCACTCATTCTCTAAAACTCTGTTCAAATGTCATCACTTCTGGGTGTGTATATCATTCTTATGTTATAGCATATATCACCTTTTGATTTGTACTATAATTATCTCTTTTCCTGTCTGCCTCTTCCATTTTTGTGAACTCTTTGAGGGCAGGAGTCAGGTTTTATTTATATTTGGATCCCTAGGGCCAATAGCTTCCAACCACTGGGAAGACCATAAAACTTACGAATCAATTTGGGACACTTTTGAGGGTGTAAGGGGCACCTTACACCCTCAATAATTAATAATTAATAATTATGTTGGGGCCATAGTTATAAGCCAGATTTGCCTGGGCAATACAGGGTGTGTTGTTACCCTACCAATCACTCCAAGCCTTTCAATGTCCCTGCCTTCACCTACTTTCCCGTTCTATCTTTGCCCGATCTCCTTCCCTGCCACCACCCAGTACAGATGCTTCTTCACACTAGCGTCACCAAACTATCTTGTGTTCCATGATGGTCTCTGCCATCACTATCCCTCTGCCACGTCCACCTGGAAGATTCCTCTTCGCCTTTCAGGATTCTCTTGTGGACTCGGAGAACCGGACTAGGAGCTCATCCTGGGACCCTTGCCAGCAATAAGCACGGCAATACTACTTTGTATTACACCAGTTTGCTTCTTCATTGCTTTGTGCAGCTAGGTTGGAACTTTGTGAGGCAAAGCTTGCATCTTATTCATCTCTGTTTTCCAGTCAGTCTGTACTATTTTAATAAATGTCAATTGAATTAAGCATAACTTTGGAATTGCCATAGTTTTTAGGTGGCAAATCCATTAAATCTTTTGGAACATCCCCTTTACTGTTTATTTAACATATGTTTCTGGGACTGAAATTGTTTTTACATTTTAATAAATGTTACATTACTGTTTGTTGAAATTTATACATCTGATACTAAATGCCAAATTATGGTTTTTATTTGAAATGTAACTGATTTTTGGTTCTTTTGAACCATTTTAAAAAATAACTCTCGGACCTATAATCCTCTAACTAGCATTCTGGCTTTAAAAAAATTTTGAGGTGATGTCCAGGATCGATTTTTTCGAAAAGTGTCAATTCCACATGAAACATCTTGGGAATTTGGGGGAAAATTCTGTGTTCATATGTGACTGAATTAGAAAACAAAATGAAATTTCTCCTTACCTCATGATATCAGCCAGCCTTCCTAAATCCTGAGCACTTGAGTAACTGAATTTCATAAAGAATGCTTGAAGTAAGGTGAAAAACGGAGAAACCAGTGTCCCATGTGAAGCACTTATGAATCACATCCATACACCTTTTTCCTGGGAAAAGACACCCAAATCATCTACTCCTCCTCTTCTCTCACTTCAATCCATGGCCAGGAAGTGACACCCTTGGTATAGAGAAACAGTAAGAAACAGGTCTGATGTGTTACCAGGCTCAGAAAAAGGGTATTTAGAGAGTGGTTGATGGCTTGTCCCATTTTGTCCTCATGGCCTGTGGTTTCTCTCAACCTATGGGAACAAGAAGAATTACTGAAATTAGTCACAATCTTTGAGCACCTAGCATTGTGTTTGTCACACTCTGACCTGCCCACAAATATTGAATGAAAAAGGAACGAAAACATACTTGGCAATTTTTGTCATGAATTACATCTGGTTGAGGTTTTTGGAGTTCACAAATCTTAGCCAAAAGATGAGGAGAGTAGGAGAGAGAAGAAAAACTGAGTCAGGGTAATACATCCAAAAAGAATGAATATTGGCTTTAAAAGAAATTTCCAGAACTTTAGTTACATTGTAATTGCTTTAATATAGTCCCTTAGATTCTTCAAGATGTTGCTTCTGCTCTGGTCTCTTGCACCATCCTGTTCTTTTGTTCAATTTATTGGGAAATACTTGAAAAGTGTTCATTGTGCCTAGGGCATCCATCACCAGAGGCTCTGGGAAGACAGGTAAAAGATAGGACCCTGCTGCTTTGGAGCCTACATTCTGTTTATCCAGACACCTGGTTAGTGACATTTTCCATTACACGTCTTGCCTCAGTGTAAGTGGTTCCAGTGCAGGTGATCCTGGCTGTCCTGGATATTTTATGAGCTCTTTTATCCCAGATAATAGTGATAAACCCACAAAGCCCAATTAGTTGCAAGACTAGTATATCCTAGGTGATGTCCTAAGTACAGTACAAACCTTCTTTCATTTAACCCTCATATCAAGCTGAGGTAAGGATTGTTTTTAGATGAAGAAACTGAAGTTGAGAGATGCTAACTGACTCGTGTAAGTCACTAGTAAGCTAGTAAGAGTGCTGCTGGCGGAGCTGGGGTTCTTGGTCTCTGAAGCCAGTTTCTCAGCCATTATGCTGTTCAAGTTGCATCTTCTTCTGCCTGCCTCTGGCAGAAAGTATTTAAAACATTCCCCACCACGCTGCCCCTGAACTTATGACTTGCCTCTTATTGGAAATCTCAGATGAGGACTCAAGAGAGTGAAGACCTTTCTTCTGAACACTCTGAATAGGTGATGCACCAACAGCCAAAGGCTTTGAGAATTCCTGTTACCCATGGGGCTGTTCTATTCTAGATCCCTACGCACTCCCTTCTGCTGTGTGGCTGTCGTTGGCTTGATGCAGGTGTTCCATTGCACTCAATTGACTGCCCTGCTCACTGTCCTAAAAAGAGTCAAAAACGGCTTCCCCCTGGGCAACTGGACAAACATACGTGACTGAGTTATGGAGGGTGGTAGCCAGTCTTCAAAGGAAATCCCATAAGAGTTAGTATAAAAACAGATTTCCATTATACAGCCTCAGATGGAAACAATGTAATGTAGATTTTGGCAGGATATTATTATTTTTGACTAATTCTCAAACCCACAGTTTAGGTCAAAATTCATTTCTTTACCCCTAACCTACTCTGCTTGCTTTTACAAGAACTCTGGACATCATGAATTATTTTAGAAAATTGGGGGATATTCTGTGTTGCTATGTGCAACAGGTTCCCAGGAGATGACTCCAAAGTATAACTCAAGCGAAGAACAAGTTTTACTTGGATGTCAAGCAACCTCCTCAACCAGTGCACATCATAACGCTTCTGTGGTATCTGAACATCTCACCACCTCCAGTACTGAGATTATAAACAATTGAACAGCGCTTACAATAGCTGTATCTGCTCATTCTCAGACAATGCTTCATGCTGAGGTTTTTGAAAAGGTGTTATAGATATGATGCTTTTAAGTTCCAGGTCATGGGTTCAAATGCAACCCAGATTATTGACTATCATGAGACATTTATCTCTGTAAAATGAACCAGTGTTCTAACTCGAAATCTAAGATGTGGAAATACACATGTTAAATACGGCCACCACCTCTGACACCTTATTGGCCGTCATAGCAGAAAGACCAGTCTTAGTGAGCTGGGGTAAAATAAACATAAAATATTAATCTTCAAATAATAAAAGAAAAGTATTCAAATTTTATTAGACCAAATCATCATCTTAAATGAAACACACACACACACACACACACACACACACACACACACACACACAAGATGGTTTCTTTTTGGCTTTTATAATTGCATGTACTAATAAGAAATGTTCTATTTAGATGAAAAATATCAACGGTTACATAATTTTTATAATCTACACCATTTTGAAGACTCTGTAATATAATATTTTCTATATATAAAGGCATTGTTTTTTTTGGTTTTATAATGTTAACATCTACTTTTCTCACTGAGAATTTATGAGATGTTAAGGTTTTTTTTTTCCTTTATCAGTTTTTATTTTCTCATGAAATAGTCTCTCCTTGGAAATAGCCTTCCAAGGTAGAAAGCAACTTTTGTAGGTAAAGATCAAATTTACTTTAAACATGTTCCTTAATCATTCCTTCATGAATTAAGCAACTATTAACTCAGCCCCTACTATGAACACAGTACTTGCTGAACTGGGTGCTAAAGGAAGATATGAAACCATTTAACACATAATCTTCACCTTCAAAGAGCTTACAGTCTAGTGGGAATGTAGTGCAGACACAGTAAATGTTAAATGGTGAGTCAGCAGTACCTTAGATGTCACAAGGCTGTGTGTAACTGTGTATCAAATGAATGCCATGAATGCTCTGAGTTCCTGGGAAGGAGAAATCACTGTGCAAGGAGAGGTTAGACCAGCTACATGAGAGAGGGGACGGTATCCGGCCTTGAAAGGTAGGAAGTTCTCAGGAAGTTGATGAAAGGACATATTACACGTTCCATACAGAGGGCAAGGTTTGAGCAAAAACCCAGTGATGGGAAATGAGCAAAGTGTAAATTTAGGGAATCAGGCTGCATCCCACGCAGAGGTGGCAAAGAGCTTGGGCTTTGTAGTTTCTCCAAAACTCAATATTACCTGCAAAGACCATCCCTGAAACAGTGTGGCAAAGAATCTGAGCAATGCAGTGTTTGGACCTGGAGAAGCATAGGTGGGAAATGGTGCCATATGGTCTCAAACGGAGAAGTGAGAGTCTTGAAACATAGTGGACATTCCTTCTCCTTCCTTCCCTCCCACCACTTACCTTTTAAAAGGGGAAAAAACAGATAAACAGGAAATACAAGGTTTTTGCTTTTGTTTTTATTTTCACCTGTATAGTCTTTTGTCTATACATAAAGCTGTTCCCAAATTTGGGGAAAGGCCAATTCTTTGAAGTTTTCAGAGAAGGACCTCTGATTCCATTGCAAAGCACTCTGGTTTCCACAGCTTTCTTTGCTAGGAAGATTTTCTAATATCTTTGCAACTGATATCCTTCCATCGTTTTTCCTCTTTCTAGGCTTGAAAGTGGTTTAGTACTTTCCTCCACCTTTTCTAAGTCAATACTTTTATCATTACAGTTGTTTCTCTAAGGGCTGTTTCTGTAACTTGTAATCAGTAAGTAAATTTTATTTCCTCTTAAAAGCCCCCATATTCTCCATATCCTACTTTAAAATATGGGGCTAAAGACATCACAGAGTATTCTAGTATAGCCTGTATCTGTACTGAGCATGAGGGAAAGGACTCCTGGTTTTCTTTTACTAAATCAATCATGTTTTTTAAGGTTAAAGCACAAACACCAATAGTTTGTGTTGACTCTGACCTCCAGATTGTTTTCTTTATGACATCACAAAATGAATCCTGCAATCCTGTGGTTTGTTTTTCTTCCCAAGTGAATTACACTACAGAACCTCAATCTGTTTACGTCCACCCACTTCTCCAACTCATCAAGGTCATTTGCACTTCTATCTAGTTTTCCAAAGCAGAATGTACCACACCCAGTTTGATGTCATCCTGAACTTAATAACCATATTCTCTACCATCCTCTAAGTCACTACTAAAAATAGCACCAGGTTAAGACCAGTCTCTTTGGAATCCCATGAAGTGTGCATCTCTGGGCTGACACTGGACCATTAATAATTACTTACTGAGAAAGGCCTTCTAATCACTTATGAATCCTCCTGATGAGAAGAGGATTTCAGGATGTAATATTTTAATTGCCTGATGTCAAGCAAGACAAAACTTAAAACTATACAACAGTCAAAACTATTTCATATCTTTACCTTCTATTTGGTTTTACCAGATTTGTCATGCTCCTGAGGAATAGTGTTTGACTAATGTGGTAGGATTTCTTTTTTAAACAAAACTGCCTTGATCTTATCTAGCATGCTACTGTGTGTGTGTGTGTGTGTGTGTGTGTGTGTGTGTGTGTTTATAAGATTGTAATATTATTTCTGGATCTGAGTGTTAAGGTGTTGAATCTAATTTTCTGAGTTTTCCTATTTCTCTTTTTAAGACACAAGTATGCATTTCTCTCTTTCAGCCCATAGACACCTCACCTTAAGTTTGCAAAGATAATTGCTAGTGATTCTGTGATGACTTCACTGAAATGCCATACCATGGTGTTTGCCAGTAATTGTTTATTCATTCTGCCATCTGAGCGTGCAGGTCATCATTAGCATATGCATTTGTATATAATAATGATTTTCAATTTATTGAGTAGAGTCATCATCTGAAGCACTGTAAAAAAAAAAACAAGTGTAAACGCAATTCCTACCTCAGATGTTTGTCGCTTCACTGGGACATGACCACTAAGAAATCAAAACATGGAAGAAGGAAAGGTCACTCGTATTGCCGAGACGTTGCTGGCAGCTGGCTGAATCTTTCTTTGGGCAGCCTTTGGACTGCAGCCCTGTTGATTTAGAGGAGCCCCATTGTAGGAAGAGCCTTCCTGGAATGTGAGAATTTTGACAAGAGGTCTGAAAAAGAAAAGGGAGCTAGCTCGGATAGTTGGAGGGAGACCATAGGTTCATATAAAAGCAAATGGGGGACTTCCCTGGTGGCACAGTGGTTGGGAATCCGCCTGCCAATGCAGGGGACATGGGTTCGGTCCCTGGTCCGGGGAGATCCCGCATACCGCGGAGCAGCTGGGCCTGTGCGCCACGGCAACTGAGCCTGCACTCTTGAGCCCGTGAGCCGCGGCTGCTGGGGCCCGCACGCCTGGAGCCTGTGCTCCACAACAAGAGAAGCCACCCCAGTGAGAGTCCCACGCACCGCAGCGAGGAGTGGCCCCCGCTCGCTGCAACTAGAGAAAGCCCAGGCGCAGAAATGAAGACCCAACACAGCCAAAATTAAATAAATAAAAAATAAATAAATTTATTAAAAAAAAAAAAAAAGCAAATGGATTGTTCTCATCCCTCTGTTCTGTGAAAGGGATTTTCAGTGGCTTCAAAAGGAATTCTGTGTAGGAAGGGTATGTGGGGGAAGGGAGATTGTTTAAAGGAGTCAACCCTTGTTTTACCTGGCTACCAGACAAAAGAACCTTCCAGCCGTATGAAATTGGTTGCACAACTCACAACATCTTGGTTATGATAAGAGCTGTTGCTAGAGACTGGTGTTTCTGGTGCTTGAATTCTAAAAGGTAGTTTTCTACAAGCCGCCGTCTACTTTGATGGGTGTTGTGACTCAAATGTTGATTGTGGTTAATCTGCACAGATGTGAGAATGGAAACGTCCCTGGGGAAGGCTGGCTGGGTTTCTGCTCAGCTATCTGCACACTGTTAAGGAATATGCATACTGATAAGGCCAGGTCTCACCAAACTTATTCCTTACTCTAGCCCTCTCCATCCCAGTGGCCAGGGACGAAGCCTGACATGGTGTCGTCCTTTCTCATAGCCTGCGCTGAAATCCTCATCCCTGGGATCGCTCTTGGGATGAGTCAATAAAAAAGTAGCCATTACTTCCAGGAGACCCCAGGTAGCAGTTTGAACGTACCTACAGGAGGCAGGAGGGTGAGTGGTGTCATCTACTTTAGTCTTTTCCCATTAGCTTATTAAACTAGTTTATTGTATTTCCTAACAACCAAAAGCCTGGTCCCAAGGACATGAGATTCCAGATGGCTGGCCTGCAAAGCAGAGCATGAGGGGAGTGGGGGGAGCAGGAAGAGAGCATGGCATGAAGAAGGTTGCGTTAGAGCGCCGTCATGCCCAGGAAGGCAGTGCTAGCTATGAATGGGCAGAGGGTGGATGTGGTTGCCAGTAATGTGGGCTGTGGAAAGGGGCGGCTGGGAGGCATCCAGCCTTTGCCCATTGCTGCTTTCCTCTTGTCTCTTCTCCCCTTATTCCCCTACATGTCTACTACTAAGCCTATAATAATGGCAATATTGCATGTCAAAGCATTCTGCTTTTTAGCAAAGATCTCTGAATGAGGCTACTGTTTATTGTCTTCTTTGTTGAGTGAAGGGTTAGAAGAAAAGTGCATGTATTGGACTTCCCAGGTGGCGCAGTGGTTAAGAATCCGCCTGCCAATGCAAGGGACACGGGTTCGACCCCTGGTCCGGGAAGATCCCATATGCCGCGGGGCAACTAAGCCCGTGCGCTACAACTACTGAGCCTGTGCTCTAGAGCCCACAAGCCACAACTACTGAGCCCACGTGCCACAACTACCGAAGCCTGTACGCCTAGAGCCCGTGCTCCGCAACAAGAGAAGCCACCGCAATGAGAAGCCCGTGCACCGCAACGAAGAGGAGTCCCCGCTCGCTGCAACTAGAGAAAGCCCGCGCGCAGCAACGAAGACCCAACGCAGCCAAAAATAAATAAATAAAAAAAAAGAAAAAAAAAAAAGAGCACTAGAAGCATTAAAAAAAAAAGTGCATTTTTTTTTATTCAGTTCATTCAGGTTTAATATAGGGAAGATCAAAATACAATGAAGAGTACTGTACATTAATGGTCTCAGTTTCTTGAAGGTATTGAGAGAATATAGCTCTGTGTTCTTGCCATAAGTTAAAAGTAGACTTCCAAAGCCTTGACTGATATCTTAGTTTTTTTTTGTAGTATTGAAGCCTTGTGTACAGTGGTGTGTGGTGAGGTTTGGGCCTTGGCTGATATAGAAATAATTACCAAAGCGTGGTTGCTGAATTATAAATCCTGCTTACCTAACAGGCACACAATAATGGAGTAATATATTCCACAGTGGGTGTCAGGGAGGGCAAAGGCAATGTGTTATACTGTGGTAGATCAACCCATCTCTTTGATTCTGGCTGGAAACAAAAGTTGAAACTTGCCACTGATTGCATAAGTGATTCCGTCCATGCGCTTTGTCTAATTACAGATTTTTAAGTATAGTGATTTAGCTTCTGGGTAGAGAATTTGGTGTTTAATTTGAATAGAATCCTGGTAATGTCCAGTCCAAAGATACACTTACTCTGCTTCCAAAGATTGTGGTTAGGTGCTACCTTGGTTTCTGATGCACAGTGCAAGCAGGGGGCATATTGTTATATGACAGTACGACATATATTGTATGATATATGCTGAAATGGAATTTCCTGCAGTTTGCCATAAGGCTGTTTGTTGAGGTGTGTTAATGTGCTGACTTTGCATGTGTGAATGCACGAACTGGGGGTCTGTGGAACTGGTGTAGTGAGAGTCCCATGCCCGGCCCTGGCAGGGGTTGTCCTGGGCAGGAGCTCCTGCTGCTTGCGAAGCTGGAAGGGACTATCTCTAGATTACTCAGAGCCACTTTCTACTGCTTGGGGTGCTGGGAAGATTTGTTTGCAAATTCCTGCTTGACTTTGGGCTTATCACTGAACCCACCTCTGCCTGTTTGTCTCCGGTGAAGCTGCAGTTAGCCTTTTCTGATTCTAAATACCTCTGCATTAAACCTCACTTGCCCATGGATGGATGTCAAGGGCTGTGGTGTTCCTAATGAGTAAAATTTCAAAATAATGGATGACTCTTCTTCAGAAGTGCCTTTTAACTCAATTTAAAATTTGTTTTTGACTAACATCTTAAAATGAGGGATCAATTTAGTATACTAGGAAGAACTGTGGTTGGAAAGACCAGAATGACATTTCCTAGCTGGGTCTCCCTGGGCAAGTTTATAAAACCTTTCTGAGCCTCAGTTTACTTTGAGGATGAGCACATTTCTTCTTAAAGATTGTTGAAAGCAGTAAATGAGATTATAATGTATGTAAAGAGACTAACACAGTGCCTAGTTTATACCAGTCACACATCAAGCTGTGGTGTGTCCAAGCTGACTTCTACTGGCTCGTGAACCGATGGTTAAAATTTCAGGAAGCTCTTGTGCTAGTTGATAGCCTGAAATCAGTTATGGTGGAAGTACAAACCAGACCTTTCCTTCTCCCTGGAGAGTTGGTTGCTAAACATTTAAGAGCACACAGTTGATGGCAAGTGTTAATCCCCATCACCACAGCTCCAAAATATATTATAAACCTCCCAGCCTTTGTAAACAGTCCATAGAGAATTAAAAATGGGCCTTTAAAGAAAATTTAAGGTAATCACAGTAAACTTCAGTCACTTTTCATATTGTAACACAGATTCTGTCGGGGCTCATTGAAACTGTCGTCTCCATCCTGTATGATTGGAGAATGTTCTGCTTTTTGAGGTTTTATGTTTGCTTTTTAGAGTATTTTTTTTCTCTTGTTATATCATGTTAGCTAGTATATCTGTCTCTAATAGCTCCTTCCCATTTATTATTTGCTGTTTCTCATGATTTCTCAACTAAAAGATCAGCTGTTAAAATAATGTGTAATGTAAAAGTAAGCTGGCTCCCAGTTAAAAAATGGGCAAAGGATATGAACTGATATTTCTCTGAGGGAGATATACAAATGGCCAATAAGCACATGAAAAAACTCTTGACATCATTAGTCATCAGAGAAATGCAAATCAAAACCATAAGTAATAATGAGATACTACTTCGTATGCATTGGAATGGCTACAGTCAAACATCCACTAATAACAAGTGTTGATGAGGATGTGGAGAAATTGGAACCCTCATACACTTGGTGGGAATGTAAAATGGTGCAGCTGCTTTGGAAAACAGTCTGGTAGTTTGTCAAATGATTAAAAAGAGACCCATAGATCCCTCTCATATGACCCAGCAAGTTCACTCCTAGTTTTATATCCAAGAGAAATGAAAACATTTGTCCACACAGAAGCTTGTACAAGAATGTTTAGGGTAACATTGATTCATAATAGCCAAAAGGTGGATGGGTATTCATCAGTTGACAAATAGATAAGTAAAATGTGGTATGTCCATACAACAGAATATTGTTGGGCCATAAAAAGGAACGAATAATGATACATGCTACAATATGAATAGACCTTGAAAACATTATGCTTAGTCAAAGAAGCCGGGGTCACAAAGACCACGCATTATATGATTCCATTCATATGGAAGCCCAGAACAGGGGAAGCTATAGAGACAGAAAGTGTATTAACCCTATTAGCTTAGGGCTAGGGTAGGGATAGGGACAGGGGAATAGGGGAGTGATGCTAAATGTTATGGGGTTTCTTTTTGAGATGAAAATGTTCTAAAATGGATTGTGGTGATGATTGTGCATATCTGTGAGTGTACTAAAAACATTGAATTATATACTTTAAATGGATGAATTGCATGCTATATGAATTATATCTCAATAAAGCTGTTAAAACTATTAAAAATACATTATCATGAAGTAAGGTTTAATTCATAGACGGCAAGAATGATCTAAACCTAAGAAAATATTGTTATATAATCAATACATTAATTAACTTAAAAAGAAAAAGCAAACTGGCTTAGAGAGACATCCTGAGAGGCTCATCTAAAAGGGAAGTGTGTGGATTTTTGACATCTGTTTTGGCTGTTAAGAAACTCTTTTTTCCTTTTGACTGTATTCTGGAGAGTTACTGTCTCAGGTAAGTAATGCCATCTATTTGAATGAGTTGTTTACCGTACAAGCATTTTTTAAAAAAAGATTTATTTATTATTTATTTATTTTAGGCTGTGTCGGGTCTTAGTTGTGGCACGTGGCATCTTCGTTGAGGCATGCAGGATCTTTCTTTGTGGATCGCGGGCTTCTCTCCAGTTGTGGCGTGCGGGTTTTCTCTTCTCTAGTTGTGGCGCGCAGGCTCCAGGGTGCGTGGGCTCTGTAGTTTGCTGCATGCTGGCTCTCTAGTTGAGGCACTAGAGCCCAGTAGTTGGCGGCATGCGGGCTTAGTTGCCCTGTGGCATGTGGGATCTTAGTTCCCTGACCAGGGATCGAACCCCTGTCTCCTGCATTGTAAGGTGGATTCTTTACCACTGGACCATCAGGGAAGTCCCACACAGCATTTTAATTCCCCTTTTAGTTGTCAAATACAGAGGGGACTGAATAAATCTCTCTCTCTCTCCATTTGTATGTTTAAGTTCAATATTTTTGGATGACCGTAGTGATATTGCATTTCACAAATGATACTTTAATCCCTGGCTTCTGTAGAGACTGGGGGAGAGTGAAGTGAGGAGTAGGGATGGCAATGATATCTATGAGTATCATGGTAGAATGAAGATAAATGATGAGTAGAGGTAGCCTAAAAATAGCGAACTCTTCAACAGCTCTCTGTGTGTGTGTGTGTGTGTGTGTGTGTGTGTGTGTGTGTGTTTCTTTTGAAAAGAAACTTGTAAAATATTTTGGTGCAAAGAGTGTAGAGGTGAAAATACTTATGTAAACACCCAGCCATGCCAGTAACTTTCCACTTGATAGAATGCTCTTGCGTTATACCAACTCCCAGCAAAATGTTCTTTCATACTTTGCAGAATTGCTGTGAAAATGTTACCTTATGCCCTTTTTAGAAATAATCTACATATTTGAAGGGAAAAATATCTGTGTCACTTGAAATGTTTTATTAAAGCATTCAAATGCCGGTAGGAAAAAAATATATCATTTCTTAAGGAAAATCTGATCCCTTACAGAATATTTGCACTCCACTTGCAAGATTAAAAAAACATGCTATGTTGTGACTTTTCTGTGGTGAAATTCAATTTTCAGCTCTATTAATGCTATTTTTACTTTAATATTTGGTTTGTTCTTGCTCATGTTTTATTGCTAGTCATTCTTAGTTTATTTTTGTTTACCACAGTGCTCAGGGATTAGATTTCAGGAAGAGAAACAAACAAGGAGAAGTACTTCTGAAGTTCCATACCACATCAATTGCCTCAACACAGTAAGTACAGGCGAAGAAACACCAAGACTCCGATAGCTCAGCCCTAATTTTCTGGTGAAGTCTAAATGCTCCAGGAAGGCAATTAGCCAATAACCGTCCCCCGCATCGTTCCCTGCCCTCCATGCACCTGCCCAATTGTGCAGTCCTTAGCTTGAGTGTGAGGATGTCATTTTCTCAACAAGCACTGGCTCAATTTTAAAGTACTTGGACCTTGTGGGAGGGCATTTCTTTCTGATCTCTGTCAGCAGAGGCTCGATCTCTAGAAGCCTCAGGATTGATTATCTCCTGGTAACAACACTTGCCAATCTCAGTTAAACATTTGGGGAGAGGGAGAGGGCAGAGGGGTGGGCAGTCTTACTGGTCCTGGTGGGCAGATCCAGGGATAAATTGCCTCCTGGGGAAAAGGGAAAAACGAGAGTGTGTAATGATTTGTGTATCCAGGAACTTTACAAGGTCAGGCGAACGCAACAATTTAACTGTTGGCTCTACCTGATGCTTGCCTTTATTTATTAGCGTTGATACACAATATCAGTATGAAATCTTTGTGCATCTTTCTGGGCTTGAAAGAAGAGATGTATGATTTGTAAATGGTATTTGAAGTAATATTTATGAAACTTTATAATACATTCATTTTCTTATTTCCCATCTTAGAATAAATGCAAAATGGCAACTAATGGGTTGGGTATCATTAGGGAGAATTGAGGTCCCGATCAGCTCATAGCATCTCATATCAGAAGAAAATTCTGTTTCCTTTAATGCCATTTATAGACAATTTCTAGTCTACCTACAATCTAAGTTGCAAAAATATTAATATAGGTTTTTACCTTTATGGAAAACTTATATGCCACTTATGTTCATCTTTCCTTCATTCAAATTATTAACTAGTTGCTAGCTTTAAAAACTTCCCATCAGAAATTGTGCCTGTCTTTTCCCACTGCTTCTAATGAGTTTCCTGGGTGTTATCAGATGTTTCTTTCTATTTTTACCATCTTCCTTTGGAAATAAGGCAATTTTAACTGAATGTAGAACAAGAGTGCACCACTGATTTCTGTAATGGCACTGGAATATACTCTCTTTCATTCTTACAGCAATTTAACAGCGTATTTGCTTTCTCCCTCTCTTTTTAAAACTCTGCTGAGCATCATGCATACATCTTCATTAAGAAGTCTTCCGTGAGCCTAAGTCTTTTCCCTGTAAGTTTAGAACTAATTCAGAACTCACCCCAGTGGATGAGTAATTTAAATTGCTACTTACAACATGCATTACTTTGCAGTTGTCTGCTGTGAGTTTCGTCTGCCTGTTTTGCCCAGTTACCGAGTTTGGATTCTGTGTTTCTCACATCCATCTGTATAGACTTAGAGAACCAAAATAGTTTTGTTTAGTCAGCAAATTTCAGCACCTCATTATTTAGTCCGTTTTTAAGGGTGTGAATAAATATCCTGGAGGACACTACTCTTGTTCCGATTGCTGGCACCCCACCATTAACTCTTTTCCATGCTGAGAGCTGGTCATTTATTCTCCTTCTATCACTTAACTCACTTTTAACCCATGATTGACAGATCTTTACTTCCTGCCTCGTGGTTGGCAAGTTTCCTTAATAGACTCTTGTGTAGGATTTCATCAAAAGCCCTTTGAGAGCCTAAATAAATTACATCCTCTAGTTTTCCTTTACCCACTATTTTGTTGCCTCCATAAAATTTTGCATTAAACATACCAAAGGCACATAAGTAAAACAACAAATTCTAAGTGTTCTAAAAACCTCTTTTCCCCCCTTTGGATATGTCCCTTTATCATAGCATCTAATGCTGCCTTTTTTTTTTTTTTTTCTTTCCCTTAATAATAACTTTTTCTTTGTATCATCCCCACTGAACCTCTGCAAACCAAAGACATATTCCTACCTCATGTTAATGTTGTTTAGAGCTACTTTACAAAGTAAAAACGTCCCACTGCGTGGCCCCTTCAGAACTGTAAGAATCATGGCTTGCTAACTCACTCATTCACGAACTTGTCAGAAATTTCAAGAAAGCAATTATTCTCTTTGGTAGTTAACATTCCAATATTTTGGTTTTAGGGGCATGACCACTTGTCATGACTTTATTCTGTAAAGATATTTATTTGGGCTATATTGACCCTATTCCAATAATTCCTCACCTTACACACAAAATTTTTTTTTTTTTTTTGGAATTAAAGAAAGGAAATTGGAAAGTGTGTAATAAGTAGTCCGTCAAAAGCTCTCCTTTGTTAAAGCTCGAAGTCTGACCCTGACGATGTTTGCCAGCAGTGGCTGTTCCTCATTTTGATGAGAACTTGAAGGTGTGGTGCGGAGGGCAAGCGGGAATAGTGGAGTGGGGAGGCTACACTACACGCTGGCATTTGCATTTACATATCTTCTGAGCCTCACAACAACCTGACGAGTCCTGTAAGGGAAGTATCATTATTATAAAATTGTAGAATAAATTAACACATAGGAGGTACGTTATTTGCCCAAGGTTGTGGGCCACTGTCATGACCCCGGACTAGAACCTAAGTTTTCAGATCCTTCGTCCAAAATCCCTTCTATGCTGCCATAGTGATCTCTTCTATTCCTTTGAGTTGAATATGTTAAAACATTTAAGCCATTTAAAAAATTACTTGTAGCTGCTTATATACTATTTATTTCAAAGTCTTCTCAGGAGTCACGCCGTTCCAAACGTGGAGGGGACATATCCTTGCCCTCTTATATCTTATATCTGCCAAATCTTACCGTTTAGAAGTGAAGGGCATTTTCATTTTGGATCAATATTAAAATGACATAAAAAAGCATCTTGCTCTCTGATGTAAGCTTTTCTTCAGTGTTCAACAAACATTTTATCATTTTTTTCCTATAAAACAAAGTCCCCCTTATTTAAATTGTCACAGCTTGGGAGCCCTGCCTGGAACACATAATAATTGCTTGTAACACTTGAAATGAAAACAGATTTACCAGGGATGGTGGCACGACAGCAAAGAGCAAGAAAAATATAAGTACATGGAAACAGTCTCTCCTACACAGATATTTTCAGCACTAAGTATTTTTATTGAAATTGTTGTTTCCTGTTCTCCTAGCTCCTCTTCATCTGAATTTTTTTTTTTTTTTTTTTTTTTTGGGTGGAAAGGGCTTTAAAAATCTAAAGATCTGAAGGGAGAGAGACACGAGTCTTTAGAATTGTTATTTGATTTCTTGGGTTTAGCAAAAAATGATGAGGTAATACTGAATCTGAGCAGAACACTGATTGACCGGTAGCAGGAGAACAAGCCTTCTCAGCCTTGGTGCCATTGACATTTGGGACTGGATACTGTTTTGTAAGGTGTATTGTAGGGTGTTTCACAGCATCCCTGGCCTCTATGCACTAGACGCCAACAGTACCCCCACCCCTCCCCAGTTATGACAACAAGTAATGTCTTCAGACATTGCCCAGAGTCTCCTGACTTAGAGGCATAGTTCTTGGGAATGCATTTCAGGACTCTAGTAGGGGCTTTGACAAATCTCCCACTCCCTCCTGTGGGCAATCTCTTCCTATCCAGGTACAGACTGGTTTTGATGCCTGGAAATAAATTTACCTCCAGTGAGGCCTGCTTGCTTACCCAGACTCTGCTTACATTTTTTGCCCAGTGATTCTGAAAGATCCATTTACTCTCTCGTGCTAAAACTAGCTAGAGTTGACAAAAACATTTTGAGAGCTTCCCTCTTGGTTGGGTGGAACTCATGATATTTCCTGAAAGTTCCATGCTCCTCTCTGGTCTTACCCTGTTACTCCTCTCTTTTTCCACCCAGCGTGAAAACTGATAAAATGAGAATCCGACTAGGAAGCAGCAGACCTCACTGACCTTGGGCAAGACAGTCCCTCCCTGTTCTCGGCTCTTGATTTCTCAACCATGCTTTGACATAGTTGGGCTAGATAACACATCTTCATGGCCTTTCAGCTCTAGAATATTATTGTCTGAACATTTAAAATTTTTTTGGCCTCTTGAGTCTGCCAATTCAGACTTTAGAAGCAACCCCTATTCCCTCAATGACACCAATTTATAAAACTGTTTTTGCAAAAATGTTTGTTTGGAGTTGTTTATCCACTTTATTTCATCTATACCCTTTTTCCTCCAGAGCCTAACTTTTATTAACCCATAATGAGAATTTAGACACTCATTTGTTATAATGATTACATCAAGAAGTTTTGAGTTCAATCACATCTTATAAGACTACATTGTGGACTGAGATTGTAGCAGCAAAGTGTGGGAATGAAAACCACATTTCACATAGATTAGGGAGAACAGGTTATTCAAAGCAAACTGCTGGGAAACCTGTTGAAAAAAAGTACTTTTTTAAAAAAAAAATACGTAACTACTACTGGATTTATCTGGATATAGGCATTTCAAAAATCATGAAAATCTGATTCATTCCTCCAAATGCATGCAACCTTTTGCTGCTGCTCTTATGACACTGCTGGTGTTTACTCTTGGGAAGTAAGAGTGTCTGACTTTCCCCAGATATTCCTGGTACTGCAGGGAATGGTGAGGTTAAGGTGGGAAAGGCCTCCCTGGCTCCCACTTGCTGGTTGTGTGACCTTCGGCAAGTCACGTTCCCCTCTCTGGGCTTCAGTTTCTTGGCTTCTGAAACTAGAGAGTTGAATTTGATTTCTAAGTTCTCTTATAGATCTAAAATCTAATGAGTGAAATCAGAAATGTTGGTTTGGAGCAAGGCTTTGGAACACAGACTTCTTCAGCAGGGCTGGAAAGCAGGATCCCAGGGAGACTGGCTCCCCCAGAATGGCAAACCGTGACTCTTCCCTCCCCGAAGGGAGAGGTGGGCTCCCTCCCTTTGTTGAGATGTCTAGAGGGCTGCACCCAACAACCGGCTCCCTGCCCCCCAGCACAGTGCCTGTTGATAAAAGGCAGCAGTTCTAGGAAAATGGGTGGGAGCCTGCTGAGAAAAATGAGTCAACAGCCCCAGGGGGAGAAAGAGGAAGACCTGCGGGGGCATTGGACGTTCTTCTAATCAAGGAGCAAAGAGGAGGTGTTATCAGTGCTCTGTGAGCTTGCCTGCCCGAGGGGGAGGAGGAGAAGATGGCGTGAACCGGGGTGACTGAGGTGTCCTCCCTGCCAAGATTCACAGTGAGACATGCTGCAGCGCCATTCAGAAAGCACAATTGCAGCTCCTGAAGGTCTGCCTAAGCCCAGAGCAATCCCAAGTTCCTCGTGATCACAAAGCCCTGAGTGAAAGGCTGCAGCCGCCTGGTTTTCCTAGGAGTGTTTGTTAAGGAAATGGCTGAGAGAAATTTGTTCCATCAGTCTTTCTTGAATGGTACACTGGTAATGGGAATGTGCCTTGCATCATTAGCACATTATATATTCACTCATTAAAGTATATTTACTGAGTCATTATTACGTGCTGCATGTGCTGCATGATTGGGGTGTATCAGTAAACCAACTGCTTAATATCCCTGCCCTCAGGGAGCATACTGCCTAGCAGGAGAGACAGATGACACACAGTAAAGATAAGTAAGTTAAACTGCGTGCTAGAAGGTGATAGAACCAAGGAATAAAAAGAAATGAAAAGAAAAGATGCCATTTATTTAATCTTCCTCCTTTGCTTTTCCTCTACCTCTAGCGTTCATAATATCCCCCAGTATTTTCCCTCACTACAATTTCTTGTTCTTTAGTTATTTTTTCACTACCAGCATGACTGGAGTATTATTTGAGACTAATTTCACACAATAGCATAACAATGTTACGAGTTGATGTTAAAATGCCTTGTACCTGTTCAGTGACACAGTTTCTAAATTTTCCTTTCAATACTTCTGTGAGGTAGACAGAGAGGGTATTTTCACCCACATTTTACAGATGAGGAAACTGAGGTTAAAAGACTCAGTTTCAAAGCTTGGTGTCATGACTTTTTCTCAGTATTCTTCTGTAGACTTTTGTAGGAAATATTTTTTGTCATTTTCCTTTGTAGGAAAAAGTGTTCGAAATTTCAAACAATTGACTTCAAGCAAATATTTGCAACAAACCTGGTTATTCATTGGGAACTTCTTATATGGTGATTACTTTAGTTGGATAAATACATGTGCGTTTGATGGTCACCACTGTACTTCCTGATATCAGGGTTATCCCAGAGGCCACAAGATTTCCTTAGAGAGCTGGTGAGCTGCCCCGCCCATGACGGTGGGGGGATTTTTTTCCACAGCCTAAAATTGGTGATGTGCAAAATCTTTTTTTTTTGTTCTTCCCTAGGCTCTAGTGATATCAGTGAATATTGGCAAACTCTGCTCCAATTCTTGTTGTCTGTCTTGAGGTTTAACATCAACTGCATCTTCTGGAAATGGGTCATATCCTTGGATGTAATCCAGGTAAGACTTCTTAAGAGTACAAATGGGACACACGCACACACACACATAGGCTTTCCTGAAGTCCCTGGGGAATTTGCCTGCGTCCATGTACCTTCAAAGGTTATAATTTGACAGGCTATAAAGGTGAAAATCTTATTTCTGAATTCTTTTGCTGTGTTCCTCCTCCCCCTCATCAATTCCCCCACCTCTGCACAGGGCATTTTTCTTCCTGCCATAGGAATTTATGGTAAAGTTTTCATTTCCAGACTGAAAGCTCTTGGGTACCTTTTCGTCAGTTGCTACATGCTCAGCGCCCACGGTCTAATTTCAGTATTAGTACAACCAGAACATATTAAAAATATTAAGGAAGGTAAATTTACTTCTGCTGCTGTTGCAAAAAATATGATTATGTAATGCGTTCTAACACCAACTGTAAATGACGTTTGTTTTATACCATATCCTCAATAATCTGGAACACTGCCCTTACCAGTAATGTGAAAAACTGGGGGATTTCTAGTTTCATGACTTTACCACCCTCTTCTCTTTTTTAGAATATACTTCTATTTAATTAAATACAACAGGTTAAAATTAGGCAGTGTGGTTCCTTGGAGGGAAGATGGGATTTCATTTAAGGGAGTCTTGGGTTTGGAACCTGACATGCTGTTTTATTAGTGTGTGACTTTGAACTATTTAGTTTACTTTTCTGAAATTTAAATTCTTTTTTTTCCTGTAAAATGGAGGGAAATTTCCTCTTACAAGTTTTTTAGGGATTAAAAAGGGATAACAAAGAAAGTGCCTGGCATTTAGATAGAACATACTCAGAAAAATGTCAGTTTCCGTCTTTTTTTTCTACCCTCTCCCTCTTAGTTCGGTAATAAAGCTTTCTTGGGAATGAAGTTTTTATGTGACAGGTTTATTTGTCCATTAGGACTTCATACATTATGAATGGGTTTGCAGTGCATCTTGGAAGTGTCGGCTCCCCATGTGTGGTGTGGTGGGAAATGTATTCTCTTTACCACTGCGCTGAATACAAGACACACTTATTTAAACTGGTGGCTGAAAGTGACAGAACCTGCCTTGAGGCTGATCTCTTTCAGTGTTCTGGTGTGACGGTTTCCTCTTTAAAATCCACTGGTTTGGGAATTAGGTGATCAGCTGTGCTCACCCAACTTGCTAGTGTGCTGGAGAAACAACAGATACTCTTCTGGCTTCGTCTTTCATGGATCTCTTCTTCAGTCTGGGCTGCTGTGCCACAAATTTCTTTGCCATCACCACCACAGAGCGAGTTTCTGGCCAGTGACACAGATGTTGGTCAAGTGCTTCTCTCTCAATTTGATGGCTGGGAAGAGCACACTGACTTGCTCACTGAGGAGACAAAGCCACAGTTTGGAAAACTAGGGACAATTTGAGAAAGTATAGTGGTCCCACCAAGACGAGATCCCACATCTTTGTTCTGAATCAGGTGGAAAGGACAGTACTTGATATCACTAGACAAGAGCTTCTCCAGCTGACAGATACAAATTACTCTTCTTATTCTTGTAATCTGAGCAGTCAGCACCTGCTCCAGAACAAGGGCTCTGGCATCAGAGAACACTCCAAAACCACATCTAATACTCCACACGTTACCTCCTTAATGAAATGAAGAACGGCTCTGCGAAAGAAAACAGAGGTGAGGAAAGCTCACAAATAATTAGGAAAAGTAAGATGGGGGTCAGATTCAACATGCTGTACTGTCAAAAACATAATAAGAAACAGCTCCATTAATTTGGTGTGAATAACTAGGTGAATATACTCTTAGGACTTAAATCACAAGTGAAGTGGAAATTGCCCAAAGAAGTTAATAATTTCTTGATAGAGTCTTTTATAAATAATCATGATTTGTCTCTGCTGGTTATTTTATGTTTAAACTGTCATCAAAATAGTTTCCATTTTAGCAACAAGGCATGGGATTGTGTTTTTATGATATATAAGAAAAAGCTAAGTACTTAATAACATCCCCTTAGAATTATTCCTTAAATTCCATTTTGCATTAAAAATACATGGAGGAGGGACTTCCCTGGTGGCGCAGTGGTTAAGAATCTGCCTGCCAATGCAGGGGACAGGGGTTCAATCCCTGGTCTAGGAAGATCCCACATGCCGCAGAGCAACTAAGCCAGTGCGGCACAATTACTGAGCCTGCGCTCTAGAGCCTGTGCTCTGTAACAAGAGAAGCCACCGCAATGAGAAGCCTGCACACCACAACGAAGAGTAGCCCCTGTTCACCGCAACTAGAGAAAGCCCATGCGCAGCAACAAAGATCCAACGCAGCCAAAAATAAATAAAATAAATAAATTGAAAAAAAAAAATCCATGGAGGAAACCCAGTAAAGCAAACAAAAACCAAACAGAAACAAAATCAAAAATAATTGTGAGGACTTGTGCACTTGCAGTGATAATAATGACCCTTTTACACAGAAGGTGAGCTTTCCATGTGTCATGAACAGGTGAGAGGAAATCTCTAAGGCAAAAGATGATCTGGTCTGATAGGCCTACAAAGCCGTCAAAGGTTTCTGTTTTCATCACCTTCATCACATCACCTTTTTTCATCACATCAAAGGTCTTCCTCTACTTCACGCTCAGTGAGCTGGGTACAGCAAAGGGGGTGAGCTTCCTTGGACAGGAGGTGAGAGAACTCCATAAGGTTATCCAGGTGCCTTTGGGCCCAGAGGTACCACCCTTGGCCTCTAAATCTAATGGAATGTGTCCAGCGAGGGTGGGTGGATCCCCTACAGTGGAGAATTGCTGCTGTGGAGAGTATATATATGCTCAGGAATAAGTACTTGCTGGATACATGACTGGCCAGTTGTCGATTTGCACGTGTGATTATTTCTTCAAGTGGCAAAAAAGAAAAAAAGTACATATGCAAATATACTCATTTCAGCTCTCTCCCTGGCTCCAATTCATTTTTGACAGCCATTCAAAAGCCTTTCCTTTGAAAAGCAGATCTGCAAGGTTCAAAAGGCCCCAGGAGTCCAGGCCAGTCTTGCTGGATGTTCAAGCCGTCCCCAATCCCCAGCCCCGCCTCAGCTCAGCAGCTGCCACAGCCCGGCCGAGCCCAGCTCCCCGCCACGCCCTGTTCTTCTCTCTCTGAGCTGCCTCTGTTTACGCTGGGCCTGGAGAGCCCTCCTCCTCTCAAGATCCTGCTGTCTTTCCAAGACCCAGAAGGGATGACCCCTCTTCTGGGAGGAAACTCATGGCAGCACTGGAGATTAGAGCTCTCTGCTCCTGCTGCTTTTTCCTTGCATTTAGCTTTTGGCACTTTCCATATTAAGGCTTGTATTTTAGTTACCTGCCAGCCTCTCCCACCAGGTACAAACTCCTCAAGGGCCAGGACTTGTCTTATTCATCTTTGTGAGGGAGTGCCGCAGGCACCAGGGGAGTTTTTCAGCATGGGCACGGCAAGGTAAATGCTGGCTGATACACCTTTTCCTCTTTATTTAGATTTTGGTGATTCACAGTGTGAAAATTGGAGTTAGTCTTTTAATGTTCAAACTCCTTGCCACTCTTGAGTTTTTGCTGAGGCATCATATCGTATCCTGGTCTCAGCTACCAAAAAGTGGTTATGCTTCTTTCCTATAAGAATTTAGGCCCTGGAAGCTTGGGCAGTATTGTGTCTTTCATTTCAAATCCTGTCCATCAGATTATATGTTCCACTTCGGCTTTTCCTTTACAGCCAAAACTAATCCTCAGCGTGTTCAGATTCAGTGTTGAGCTAGTAAGAAGGGCCCCCTTTGTGCAGTAGGCCCTGGACTGGATTCCAGATTTGTCACCGCTCAGGACTGGCCTTTTGGTTGGTGCCTGGAGAGGGTGGTTGCCCCTGCCAGCCGAGGACCCTGCCGGAGAACTTGCCAGGGGAAGTGTTTGCTCTTCTTAGGATTTTTACGAATGGATTTTTCTATGGTTCAGAGTGGATCAGTAATTTTCCACAGCCAGAGTGCCTCTGCCAGATGGGTAGTTTCCCTTAGGTTGGTAGAATGCCTTCCGATAAGATTCAAGCGCACATAAATTGTTTATTCATTATGGACCTTTGGGTCCCAGCCATAGAAGAGGAGAGGGGGCCTAGGGTGCAGCAGAGACCTTGAGAGAGCTGAAGAATCCAGAGAGATAGATGAAATCAGGGTTCTAACCAATAAGATACTCAAGCAACACCTAGGGACCTTTGGTTACTATACACACTAATGTTCTAATTCATCATATGAAGGAATGTGGGTTCACTGAAAACCTAACTATCTACTGAGGTTAGGGTGATCTTGTTGGTGTACTTCCTAGCAGAGCAATACGTCTTAAAGATAGCAAATATACATACATACATAATTATAGCTCAGGTTTTTTGAGCTCTTTCCAGGTAAGATGCTTTCTGCTTTACATTAGAGATGCCATTCAGTCTTCCCAACAACCCTTAGGTGATAAATATAATTACCTCCACTTTATAAATAGCCAAAATGAGGCTTAAGGAGGTTACATATCTTACTTGCATACCAAAATTTTAACTGATGGTTTTTCCAAGTTGTTCTTTTTCCTTTGCTTTGCCCAAGACTGGAAGAAATGAAGCAGATCAACAGTTTTTATTTCCCCCGTTGACCAAGGACAAGGGTGTTTAAGAGGTTTGCTAGAGAAAAACATATCAGTTGGGAGGGTGATGTGGGAGGGTGAGCAACGATATTTTCTCTAAGCAGGAGCTGATATTTTAGGATGCAAAAGGTACAAATTAGGTTGACAGTAATTCCCCCCAGTGTCCATATCTGTATCCACTCTTTGCTCTTGATCATTAGCTGACTGGTCCAGAAATACTTGACCCAAGCTCTCTCTTGTGAGTGCTGAATAAACTCATAGCACGCAAGAGGGTAGGTTTTAAACTGCCTGCTCCTGAGACTTTGATAGGTATCTATTTCTCTCCCTATGTGGATGCCTCGTACTTCTGGTGTTTACAGATTCTTAGCTGGGCTGGGAGTACACTGACAAGCACCCATGTGTCATCTGGGCAAGGCATGTACAGCTCTGCTATTTTGATCTTTCTTTTGCCTTGAATTCAAAGTCTGCAGGAAGAGGCAGAAATCTATTCCATCTTTGTGGGTTGTGGGGTGGACCCAGAGGCCATAGTCTCCTAAACTTATTCTCGTTACTATGATACTTGCTCGGCAACCACCAGCTCCCCTTTCCTATCTGCTGTTATCCAGTCCTGAAGTTGAAAGGGGTGGGTAGTGAGGCTGAAAGCAGTAGATGGTTCTGACCAAAGGTTGCAGGGTGGGGCTGTTCTCTCCACTGCTCCTTGTTGGGTATGAAAGGAGGAAGAGGAAGGCCAGTACACTGCAGGAGAGAGTATGTCCATAAGGAGTGTGGCAGGGGGAGGGGGGAAGCTCTAAGTACAGAAAAGCTCATCTCCACCTGTGGAAAACTGAATAAACACCTGAGAATAAAGAAGAGATGATTAGTCAGAAACACCTTGTAAAAATATCTGCTCATGAAAAGTAGGTCTCTGAAATGTAAATGCCCTGAAAATCTGCAAGTCTGGAAGATAAACTTCCTGAGTTTATCACCCTTAAAAATGCACACTGGAGCTTCAGGAGCAGATTCAGGAAAAAGTTTGCAAAAGCTGGAAAAAGAGTAGAAATGACCTCCTGGTAAATTAGATATGATGATTTCGCAAGAGAATATAAGAAAAATTGAAGGAAACACGAATAGTACAGAACACCTGTGATAATGTAATCAAGAGCAATAAATAATATAGATTTTGAAATGATAAATTATGACAAGTCAAATTGGTGGATATAGGAAGACTTACAGGACTAGGAATTGAGTCCAGCCAAGCAGATGTTAAATGTTTAGAATTTAGGAAAGCACTTAGGGTGAGCTCTCAAAACATTTTACTTGCAAAATTAGTTCAGATTGATTTGGATATGAACATGCTGGAAATCAGACAACAAACATGGGCTCTGGAGAGATACAAGGTGCCCAATAGCAGAAAGGGAGATAGGAGGAGGAGGAAATAGTCTTTTATGTATTTGATTTCTCTAGGAAATAAGTTTTTTATATAGGAAATAATTATATATATATCTTTCTTCATAACTATAAGGAGCTGATTAGTTTTTTTTTTTTTTTAACTGTGAGGGCATAAAATAAAACAGAAATAAGGATATGCCAAGAAAAAGAAATAAGCATATTAGATTCTATTAAAAAAAAACAATCCGGGAATTTCTTGGCGGTCTAGTGGTTAGTACTCTGTGCTTCCATTGCAGGGGACACGGGTTTGATCCCTGGTCGGGGAACTAAGATCCTGCAAGCCATGCAGAGTGGCCAAAAAACAAAACAACAAAAAAATCTGAATCTGGATCTTTTCCACATTGAAGAGAATTATGGGATGCAGTGAAGTAATCCTAACCACTCACTCGTTCCACGAGCACATGTTCCCCATCTCCTTTAGGCTGGGCACTGTTCTGGTACTGGGTGAAGGCAAACTAAACACAGTCCCTGCCCTGGGTACAGACCAACTAAACTTGGTGTTGAGGGAACCTCAGGAGGGTGGCCTGGAGGGTCCAGGGAGGGACTCCTAGAATTGGTGGGAACTGAATTGAGTCTTAAGTTATAATAACTGCTCATGCTGTATAATATTCTGTATTTTAGAAAGTACCCACACCTACAGGACCTTATTTGGTTTTCGTTATAGCTCTGTGGCGTGGTGCAGAGAGACTTAACAATTTTGGGGTCTGTTTCATGTGATCTCTCTACCATGTTTGACACCATTGGCCATGTCCTCCTCTTTGACATTCTCTCCTCTTCTGGCCTCTGTAAGATTTTGTGCTAATAGTTTTCTTTCCATCTCCCTGGATGCTGCTCAGGATCTGTTGTCACTCTTTTCTTTCAGCCCATCCCTTAAATGTCAGTGTCCCTAAAGGTGTTGTCTCCTGCTTTCCTCTGCTTCCTTCATATGATGGTGGTAATGATTTACTAGACTCATGGCTGACACCCTCAAGAATTGGAGCGGGGTGCAGGGGGGTAGGAGGAAAGGCATTGGAGAATTTCACGGGGATGGTATGTGTAGTTGGAAAAATCTCCCCGTGTAATTCTGACAGCCCTTCTTTCTTTCTGTTTTGAGTCCCACTTACATATATATGCTGATTGTTATATTCCTAGCCAAACTCTCTGTTGAACTCTGGATCTTCTGTTCGGTTTTCCACAGGACTTTACACTTGGCTGTTTCGCCACAACTTTCCTTAAATGTCCCAAACCAAACCTGCTAGTGCCTGCTCCCCCGCTGTGGCCTCTATTTCTATTTCTCCCTCTAGCCTCTATTTCTCCCTCTCCACTCACATTCCACACTCCACACAGCCTACAGTCAATCTCCAAGCCCTTCAAATTATAACTTTTTAAAATGTCTAGAACATGCCCACTTCTCTCTGGTCCCATTGCTGCTGCCATAAGTCAGGATACCGTCATCACTTTCCTAAATTACTGCAGTGGGCTCCTAACTTGTTTGCATGCTTCCAGTCTTAGCTCTTGATACACATTCTCCTATAGCCATTATAATAATTTTCCAGAATAAAAGTCTGGCTATACATCTCATGGCCAGTGGGTAAACCGAGAGGATGGCCTGTGAAGTTGACACCAGGACCCTGCTTACTTGCCAGCCTCATCTCTTGCCCTTCCCACCCTGTCTTCCCCTTGAACCCTGTGCTTCAGTCATACTACGCATCTTCTCCAGATGTGTGGTGCCTTCCCTCATCTGCCTGCCCAGCCCTGGTCCCTGCTTGCCTAACTCTTCCTCTACCTGCGCCTTCGAATTTCAAGCGTCCATCTGGCAAGTTTATCCTGACCCACTTCCAGGCACGAGTTCGTTGTCCCCTTCCCCATTCGCCTCCATATCCCTTGGGTGTAAGTTCTCTTACACTTCTCTACTAGAGTGTAAAAGCTCTTTGAGGAACAAGACAATTGATCGACATCATTTTACTCTCAGAGTCTGGAATGTAGCAGACATCCAGTTAATGTTTGTTAGATAAATGATGAGTGCATAATGAATTGCTATTTCTCAGAAGAAGAAATAGAGGTTAACTCACATGTCTAAGAGTGACACAGTGAGTCTTCTAATCTAGGATTATTTCCGATAAATCATCTATCTGTGGCTAGAGAGACCCTATAGATATAGACAAATTGGGATTGAATCTTTATAGCATGAGATATTGTTTTACAGGCTTTTCTGTTTTTCTGTTTCACCACAGATTGGTAGTGCTCAGTGATGGCAAGGGAATGAAGAGCCAACATGGCTCACAATCCAGGGATGATACAGGGAGAAGTGGACTGGAAATCAGGGCCTCACCGCCAGC
The DNA here is from genome assembly GCF_965194805.1 of Balaenoptera borealis. Lineage (NCBI taxonomy): Eukaryota > Metazoa > Chordata > Mammalia > Artiodactyla > Balaenopteridae > Balaenoptera > Balaenoptera borealis. The sequence continues at coordinate 24,782,105 of NC_138873.1, read as the reverse complement.
TCTCTATGTGCTTTTCTTTCAGCACGTAGCTCCTCTCAGGCTCGGCCTCCCGCTCCATAGATATGCGGGTAGAATAGGCGGTGTTCAATGTTCTGTCTAGCTCTGTAACTCTATTATACTGCATGTGTCACAGTGCCCGTTAAGCTACTTCCTCCTTCAAAAGCTCAGTAAGCAACCAGTGAAATGTACCGGGAAGTTTGGTGTGTCCTGAAGCTTGGCACAAAAATCTCTGGGCACACATCTCCTGGATGGCATGCAACCGAGGCGCATGCCTGGCTGGTCTCAGATCCAGAGGTTTCCTCCAACTCCTGGCCTTTCGTCGGCAGTGAGGACTCCTAGTGCCATTAATCCCTATCTAAACACGCAACCACCTAACGGTGTGGAGGACCCTCTTGGAGGACCTAGTTTGAAGCGTGGAAAGTTCACTGGTGTCTCCCACAGCCAGCCTATCTCAAGGGTCTGGACTAGATAGTTTATCACTATACCTGTCTACAGGAAATTCCCCGATCACATCTTCTAACGAGGAAAGCATGCCTAGGCAGGGGTATATTCATTTCCATGGAGGAGTCCCTTACCCTCTTTGCCACCAGCTGCAGCTGTTTGGATTGTGTGGCATCTGTCACAAGCACAACCAAACTGTAGGCTGGTTACAAACCCATGGCATGACCTCATACAAAAAACATTAGCTGCAATCAGGCTCTTGAACTGGGAAATACTGCAAGAACGGGGCAACCAACTCCATTCATTCCAGTGGTAGAAACAGTAGCTGAAAACGCACAAGAGGAGCCCTGAGGTAAGGTTAGAACCATGAGGGGTCACGGCAACCTGAAGTGATGAGGAGGCAGAAACTGGAGTTTGCAAAAATTAAGAGGCTATACTTACACATAGGAGTCCCTGAGGGATGAGATAGATGATCTGGAGTAAAGAGTAAGCAGGTGAGAAAAAAGAGAACAGAATGGACAAGGAGAGAAAGACCACTGGCGTCAAGCCCACACGTTCCTGCTGCTGTGGTCTGGAAGGCTGTCTCAGACCTGCACAATCTTCTGGTCCAGTTTCACACTCAGAAAGGTCTGGGCCAACCGCAGTTCCTGTTCTTGTTTCTGAGAGGTTCTTTCTCCAGTGTGTATCTTTCCAACAACCACCCCTTCCTCATTTCTTTTCGGTAACTAGAAGAGTGTAACACAGACACCCTTATGGTAGGACTCCTGAACTCTGACTCACTGCTCTGGCATTGGTAGGGCTTTCCTGTGTTCAAGTGTCCAGGTCACTCTTTCTCCACGTTCATGTCATGTTTTCATTTACAGCTCCTTAATTAGACAACAATTAAATTCCCATACATTGATCCTTAATGAAATACGTAAATTGAACTTCCATAGTTTGGGGCTTATGAACCACAAGGGAAACTCTGGATGGTCTTCAAGGAGGTCTACAGAATCCCTGAAACTGTAATTAGTGAAAGTGTGTGTGTGTGTGCATTTTTCTGAGGAGAGTTTCCATAACTTTAACCAGATTCTCAGTGATTCATAACCTCCTAAAAGTTAAGGATCACTAGTCTATCGCTAGCATAGCTGGGTTGCCAAGAGCTCAGACTCTAGAATCAGAATTGTAGCTGAAATCCCCTATGTACCACTTACCATTGGGTGGGCTTAAATATTTGCTTTACCTCTACATCTTATGTTTTTCATGCATGAAATGTGCCTAATACCAATAGTACCTACAGATAGGAGCGTTATGAGGATTACAAGAGCTAACAGACGTAATGCGCTTGTAATAGAGCGCTGCAGTGCGCAGCCCTTAGCACTCAGCCACTGCTGCCAGCTGTTACCCGCCCCCCACGCACCCTGTTACCCGGCAAGGTTACCGGGAGACCATTAATGCCGCATGGTTAGAGCCACCTTAGAGGTCCTGCTCAGCCATTGGTCGGCGCCACAGGAGGCCCCATTCAGCCATTGGTCGGCGCCGCAGTGGGCCCCTCCCCCAAGCGAGCAGCTGTCAATGGGCGATCGTTAGAGGGGCATTTTTGAGCCAAGCATCAGCGTACTGGTGGTCATCGGGTGGAGAGTGAGGTAAGTGGCAGATCCCGGCCTTCTCCCCGGGGCCCTCCAGCTCACCTGGCCTCGGGCTGGCGGGTGAGCTGCGGGGGCCCAGGGAACAGGCTGGGGGTGTGTCCTGCAGGGCTCCGGAGTCCTTGCCAAGACCGCCCACTGGCCGGGCCCAGACCTTGAGGCAGCGGTGAACCTCTTTCCCCTCCCTGCCTCTGCGACCTAATAATGGCAGCGGCAGTCTGCATGGGACACAGTCTGGGGGACCTGGCCCCCACCATTTGGGCAGCCTGAGGAGCCTGAGGGCCAGCTGGGTCCTGGGCGCCTGGCTCCCTCAGCGATGGCAACGGGACAGCGTCTGGGGACCTGGCCCTGAGGGAGCCACCAACTGAGATCTGCCTCTTCAGCCGGGCCTGGGCACTGGCGGGAGGAGCCAGCCTGGGTGCCAGACGGACTCTCCGGGGCAGAGTAACCCCCCACTCCCCGCCATGGTTCCCCTTCTCTGAGCCAGGCCTGGACCTCAAAGGGTGAAAGTTGTGCCTTGGGACCTTCCCCTTTCTTGTCAGAACAGAGAGAGTAACATTTGTTTGGTGGAGATTTACAGGAACATCTTTACCTGACCTTGACCTGATCTCAAGAACAAAGGATCTGACACCGAGAAGTTTGCAACAGCTACCCACGCCCCTCCCTCACCTTTCCTATAAGAGGGCTTTGCTGAAAGCTTTCAGGGAGTTTGGGGTTCTTTTTAAGGCATGAGCCAGCCCTCTCCTTGCGTGGCCCTGCAATAAACATTTCTCTGTTCCAGGCTCAGGCGTTTTGGTATTGTTTGGCCTCACAGTGCGTCAGGCACACGGACTTGTGTTTCGGTAACATGCTTAGCACAGCTCCTGGCATACAGCAAATTTTTAAAAAAAATTTTATTTATTTTTTATACATCAGGTTCTTATTAGTTATCCATTTTATACATAGCAGTGTATACATGTCAATCCCAATCTCCCAGTTCATCCCACCACCCCCCCACCCCACCCCCCGCCGCTTTACCCCCTTGGTGTCCATACGTTTGTTCTCTACATCGTGCAGCAAATTTTTACTGATGGTATAACATTTGTATTATACTGAAGAAATACAAGTGCAATCATTTCTTCATTGTCATGTTTTCCAATTCTGAATATTTATGTTTTATTATTGAGGGCAATATATATATATATATTTTTTTTTTGTCAGAATTTTGAGACTAGAGAACAGGACGAATAAACAAATACAATTTTTCAAAAATAGAATTTTTATTCTCTAGTGAAGCATAGCAGAAAATGCTATTAAATAGGTACTCATATTTTATAAAATTTATGAAGGTATGAAGTCCTGATGAACTAAATGGATCTATTTTATACTGATGAGCACAGTTTTATATATCATCATAATCACTAATAAAAATTAGATGAATTTAAAAGTCAGCTGCTTGTAGGTTAGTGAAATATTGAAATGACTGGAGTTTTCACTTAACCTGAAGAATTGTTACCACTTAATATACACACATTTAATACCTATTGGTTTGTCACGGAGGAATAACGGAGAAACCAAGTTTATTGACTAGAGTTTATATGAATGTTTCAATACAGCTGCTTTCACTTGATTGTATTTCTTTAATGCCTACTAAAAATCCATTATTAGGCACATTTTTGGCGTTACCAATTAATTTATATAGGACAATGTGTGATCCACAGCAGGTCAAGCTTCTGACTAGCTGTTTTAGAATAAAAGCGGATAGTCAAATAAACCTAATTGAGGTTAATAGGATAGATGTTATTGTGACACTCTGTATCCAAATGGGAGAGAGATGAGACCATTTTCTCAACTTGAATATCCCCCAGTGGAGTCAGACTTCCCAGGTACCTGCCTGGACTCTAAGAAGTGGTGAAAAGGACAGTGGTGGCAATTGTGAGCATGCAGTCAGCTGTGGCGATCCAGCTGGTTCTAACAGGAACTCCTTATGAGCCCTTTGTGGTGGAGAAAATAAATCCTCAAAATTCCTGACGGGAGGCCGTTGACTTTTAATTTGACAGATGGTTAATCAGGTGTATGTGAATAATCATTATACAGGAAACAACCCCAGCAAAACAAAACCCAACCCAACTCACGAATGTAAAAAATGTCATGTTTCCAAAATAATGATGTTCAGCCTGCCTGTTGGAAAGGGAAGAGGCACAGCAGTGGTCTTTACCAGTGCCGCACAGTGTTCTTATTCTACCAGGTGGGAGAAATAAAAGTAGAGAGTTCTCTGGCCCTCATCCGGTCACTCAGCCACTGTGCAGAGGTCTGTGACTTGCAGTTGCTCTACCCCACATAGGTATTTGGCTGGACTGCATGTCTCTGTAGAAAGACAGAAGTCCTGCTATTTGCAGTAGTTATGGCAGTGATGATGAGAGTGATGATGAAGATGAAGATGCTTACAGTTGGGCACATAATTTTCAGTCTAAAGGTCTCAGGTGCACTCTGGTGGTGGGGCTTCTGCAGGGGTTGTCTCTGAGAGAAGGCTCCTGGTGTCAGTTGTCTGCACCTGCCCTTGGCCAAGCCCAGGCTCAGGGCCAGTGGCCAGCATTTTGCTTAGGTGCGAGACTCTTGCCTAGCAGCTCTCTATTCAAACATATTGAGAACTGATTTGACCTTTGTCCCAATCCTCCCTTAAGACACCCCACGTAGGATGCTGTATGAGCACAGTGTCTACCCCATGAGAGGAACTAGTTAGGTACTCTGTAGATGTTTGGCTGCAGCTTCTTGTAATGATGTATACACAAATGGTTTCTTCATGCAGAGAGCAACTTGCTCCTTCTCACCTTGATTCTCTGTGGGTTACTTTGGTTTTTATTTTTTTGGAAGGGGGCGGGTGAGTAACAGGGAAGATTAAGGCATTTGGAAAATTCCTTAGTACATTACTGGTAGTTGCTCTTTATGCAATAGAAGACATTAGTGGAATTTCAAATAGTTCCCAGTTTGAATCCTTGATCTCTATCCTTTTTCTATAAGGATCTCCCTTTGTGTTGACTTCTCCATCCCTACAATTGGGTATAAGTGTGAGTCCTTTTAGAGAATCTTTTGGAAATTCCAGGGTCTTGAGATTAGGTGCCAAGCCTAGGATTAAATTGAATTTAGAATTACTATAGCAGTTGTTTCTACAGACTCATTCTAGGGAGGGAAATGGAGAGATTTATTGTGTGGCTTTATTCAGTTTGGTACACTGGAACAATGTTTCCCATAGTCTCTTTCCCTATATGGCTCCAGGTTACTACTGAGCACAAGATAAATTTAAACAAGATTTGGAAGGTGAAAGTGAAGCAGCAGCCGTTGTTTACCCGTGGAAGGTGGGTGTAGAACTCCGGGCACAATGGTGGGTCGTGCCTTTTGATGCTGATCTGCTAACTCACCTTATGGATGCCCCCCCCCCCCCACACACACACCAAGGCCACAGCTCCGACGGCAACCACCAGACCCTCCTTCAGCCTCTCTGAGTCCTGAGCCAGATTTACACGCAACTCCATAGTAACTTGCTGGTCTTACCGTGCAGACCGCCTCATCACTGAGAAGGGAGCAGTGAAAGACAGGTATGAGCTCCAGTTTGTCCTCATGGGCCTCAGGTTCTAGTTTGTCCTTGCTCTCCCCTCCTTCCTGTCCAGCTGACCTTCCCGATCGCTGGCCCAGGTCCACAGCGACTCCATGACCGATGCCAGTCACAGACACAACTTCCATAGACTTCCTTTTCCACCAGCTCCCATACTTGTGTCAAGTTTAGCCCTGATAATAATCCCTCTTCATTGTCACTCGTGGTAGTTCTACTTCTCTAATTGAACCTTGATTGGTACACTGTTCTTATCCTAAATGAATACAAGCATTTTTTATAAAAACAGTGGCCCTGAAGTTCAGATGTTCTTTGTACTGTCTTGGGGGACACCAACTCTAGTGGGGGAAAGCATGAAGAGTCTTTTCTGTAATTCATGTGGTATGTTAGCTGAACTTGTAATCTTGAACTTGTTTTCTGTAACTCAAGTATTATACTATCCATGGGAGGGGAGTTGCTAAGGTTTATAGGGAAAAAATAGACAGTCCTTTGCCGTGATAGATCCTGAATGGATAGGTCAAGCGTATACACCTAAGGCACAGATATTAAAGGGCTTAATATCATGTCACCTGAGGACATGAGAGAAGTGAAGAAAAGATGAAGGTGGGATGGAGCAAACAAAGGTAAATGAAAATTACCTGCACAGTAAACAGTTAATGAATGAATGTATAAGAGGTGTTTTGACATTTTTAATTAAAAAAATCAAACAAAACAAATCAAACAAGAATATAGAATTATTTTTTAATCTACTTTCACAATACCTCAAAACAACTGTTTTCATCTTTAGGTATTATTTTTCATATTTATATACATTTGTTATATAGTTGGAATCACAGTGCAATAGCTTTTTATATTTTCTTTGTTTTTCCCCACTCATTTTTCATATATATTTTTTTCATTGACCCGGATCTCAAGGGAGACTGTGAGTACTTTTAAGGAGATTTTTAAGCCTCTGTTCAAAAATGTGTTAAGTTTTATCCTTCATCTCCTGCTTAGAATGTTTGGTTCTGAGAGGTCTATGAGCGGTTTTAGAAATCAGTCTGACAGACGATTGCTAAAGCAGTGTGTAGCCAAGGTGAGTCCTAAAAAGTAAGAGCTAAGGAAACTTCTAGAGAGACGTTTAGGGTATAAACTTTGCTATCATATTCAAATTTCTTGCTACGGTCCTGGCTTCCTGGACTTGAACATTTGAACAGTCAAGACAGAAATGGTGTAGGGGTGATCGGCGTGGTCTGGCAGAGGCCACGGTCAGAAGAGACTGCAGGGCTGCTGGAGAGCAGGGAAGGTAATGGCTCATGCCTGCTGACCTGAGAGAGAACTTTCTGGACTCAGGGATCTATAAATTTGAGTGAGAACTAGCTTACTATTGGGAAAGGCCATCCCTATGCCTCTGCCAATGTCCGTATCTACCAGGGGGCAAGTGTTTTTTAATCGGAGCACAACCTATATATGTACGTATATTTAAGTACAAACACACAATTAAAATGAAACCTTACCTTGAACTCCAGTGCATTCGGTTGGTAAAAATCAAGCTCCTTTGGTTGAGTTTCGAATTAGGTGACTGAGAATTTCTCTCCCTTAACCTTCACCTCACCCTTATCTCCACCTTTACTTCTTTTTTATTGCAGTCCCCGAGACCCATGTGGTTATAAGAAGAACAGCTTGAAAAATGCTGGTTTGGAACCACTTTAGTTCATACTTAGTCTTATAAGGAAATCTGAAGTTTTCATGTTTGAATCAGATATTTTGCATCTTTTTAATTTTCATTAATCTCTTTGTGATAATAATGATCTATAATAGCAAAATCTATAATTGCAAAATCATAGTGCCTACAAGGTGTCAGGCTCTGTTCTAAGCACTTTACATATATCAACTCATTTAGTCTTTCCAACAACCCTATGAGGAAGGTACAACCATAATTCATTGATTCTAAAACATATTTTCTCTCACATTTTAGCATCTGTGAAACTGGAATGTGTCTTACTTTTGATGGCATGTAAGTTTAATTGGCAACATTTCAAAATTTCTTAATGGAACATAAAATATTTGTATGTTTTGCAATAGAGGATAGCTTAGATTCCGTGAAATACAACATTACTATCCTCATTTTACAAATGAAGAACTTTGAGCATAGAGAGGTCAGGTAACTTGCCCAATATCACAAACCTTGGCATTCAAACTTCAGAGTTTGTACTCTTAGCTACTTTGTGCCCTTCCTGGCATTCAGCATGGCTTTCCTTTGTCCCTGCTTTTACTGCCACCAAGGGTGTACCCTTAGCATGGGGGGACCCCTGCCATTTCTGATAGTGGACTTCATCCACTGAGTTGAGGCCCTCTTCCAGGAGCCCCCATGACAAGGCAGACACCACTTCCAGGGTTTACCCATCGAGCCTTTTTCATGCAGCCATTAACATTCTGCTGGGATTTACTTATCTTATTGCTTTTCCAAATGAGAGACAATTCCAAAACAGTCTTTGGGAGATGAGACACAGAACAAGTTTTGATAAAAGACTGGAAGGATAAACGATATACTAGAACTGGTTCTGACTGGCTTGTGAGAGCTCTTGCCTGCTGGTTGGTGGAAGTATTTACATCACAGAAATCAGCAAACACAAAAGAATAAAATACCTAGGAATAAACCTATCTAAGGAGGTAAAAGACCTGTACTCAGAAAACTGTTAAGACACTGATGAAGGAAATCAAAGATGATACACACAGATGGAGAGATATACCACGTTCTTGGATTGGAAGAATCAGTATTGTGAAAATGACTGTACTACCCAAAGCAATCTACAGATTCAATGCAATCCCTATCAAATTACCAATGGCATTTTTTACAGAACTAGAACAAAAAATCTTAAAATTTGTATGGAGATACAAAAGACCCCGAATAGCCAAAGCAACCTTGAGGGAAAAAAATGGAGCTGGAAGAATCAGACTCCCTGACTTCAGACTATACTACAAAGCTACAGTAATCAAGATAACATGGTACTGGCACAAAAACAGAAATATAGATCAATGGAACAGGATAGAAAGCCCAGAGATAAACCCACGCACCTATGGTCAACTAATCTATGACAAAGGAGACAAGAATATACAATGGAGAAAAGACAGTCTCTTCAATAAGTGATGCTGGGAAAACTGGACAGCTACATGTGAAAGAATGAAATTAGAACACTCCCTAACACCATACACAAAAATAAACTCAAAGTGGATTAAAGACCTAAATGTAAGACCAGACACTTTATAGGAAAACATAGGAAGAACACCCTTTGACATAAATCACAGCAAGATCTTTTTTGACCCACCTCCTAGAGTAATGGAATTAAAAACAAAAGTAAAAAAATGGGACCTAATGAAACTTAAAAGCTTTTGCACAGCAAAGGAAACTATAAACAAGATGAAAAGACAACCCACCGAATGGGAGAAAATATTTGCTAACGAATCCATAGACAAAGGATTAATCTCCAAAATATATAAACAGCTCATGCAGCTCAATATTAAAAAAACAAACAACCCAATCAAAAAATGGGCAGAAGACCTAAATAGACATCTCTCCAAAGAAGACATACAGATGGCCAAGAGGCACATGTAAAGCTGCTCCACATCACTAATTATTAGAGAAATGCAAATCAAAACTACAATGAGGTATCACCTCACACCAGTTAGAATGGGCATCATCAGAAAATCTACAAACAACAAATGCTGGAGGGAGTGTGGAGAAAAGGGAACCCTCCTGCACTGTTGGTGGGAACGTAAATTGATGCAGCCACTATGATGAACAGTATGGAGGTTCCTTAAGAAACTAAAAATAGAAATACCATACGACCCAGCAATCCCACTACTGGGCATATACCAGAGAAAACCATAATTCAAAAAGACACATGCACCCCAGTGTTCATTGCAGCACTATTTACAATAGCCAGGTCATGGAAGCAACCTAAATGCCCATCGACAGACAAATGGATAAAGAAGATGTGGTACGTATATGTGATGGAATATTACTCAGCCATAAAAAGGAACGAAACTGGATCATTTGTAGAGACGTGGATGGACTTAGAGACTGTCATACAGAGTGAAGTAAGTCAGAGAAAAATATCATATATTAATGCATATATGTGGAACCTAGAAAAATGGTACAGGTGAACCGGTTTGCAGGGCAGAAATAGAGACACAGAGGTAGAGAACAAACGTATGGACACCAAGGGGGAAAGCAGCGGCAGGTGGGCGTGGTGGTGGGATTAAAAAAAAAAAAGAACCAGCAAACACTGTGTGTGAATCAGGGCGTTCTGTTTGTTTGTCCTTTTCAGAGAGCCAGTTTATGATCCTATCACTGGAGAGTTGCTAACTTATTGGATTCTAGGAAAAAGACCTCATTGGTCAAAACACAATAGTAGGAGGGAAACAGGCAGGGTGAGTATGAGTATGAGCAGATATTCTGAAGTTTTCACAATAGTCTCAATGGCAAAGAATTCTACTCTAATTACATCTTGTGTGTGTATGTTTTAATTTAGTTTATGTCATGATCTTAATATCTATAGGGTAGGAGACCAGTGACACATATGCTATCCACCTGAAGAGCTGAGAAACCTAACTACCCAAGGAGCGAGCACTGTCCAGTTTTTATTTTGCCCTCCTTGTTGAGAGAAGGAGAGGTTAGTCAGCTATTTGCCGAGGGAAGTGAGTGGGCAACAGGACTTCCAAGATCATCCCAGAAACAATAGCTATTAGATCCTAGAGGGCAGTGCTCAACATGTAAGAAGTGATCAATAAATGGTTATTGTTGAACTAAGCAATTATGTAAGAGTTCTTGTATAGTCACATCCCTTCCATGTGGGTTCTTTGGTTATTTTCTCTTTTTTTTCCTTGGTGATTCTCAGTAATACCCACAAAACAAAAATGGCTTGTGGGCTTACCATTAGGAGGAGGAAGGAATTGGGCTGCTGTGTAGACTGCCTCAGCCTGAAGAGAGAAAACTCCAGGAAATTAAGTAGATTGCAGCAAGGTTAAAAAGAAACCCAACACTGGCCAACGCCTCGAGGGTTTGGCACAGAGGAAAAGAAGATCAGAGGAGCAGGCTGGAGTCTGAGGAGAAGCTCTTGGGGCTGGAGTGAGGGACAGGAGCTTGAGTTTCCAAAACAGGGGCTCTTTGGTCACTTTGGGGCCACAGAAGACATGTATGAGACATTGGTTGTGGGAGAGAGGCAAGAGAAGGGAGACCGACTCTCAAGGCAGAGAGGACTTGGAGGTGGGGATTATGGCAGCTTTACATGTTGCAAAGGACCTGCCCATTTCTTATTTCCAAATTGGGCTGCTTTAGAAAAAAAAAAAAAAAAAAAAACCTTTGTGATTCTTCTCTATTTAAAACTACCATGGATTCAGCTCAGGAAATGGACCTTCATGGGTTGTAGGATGACGATTTTAGCAGCTGGACTCTCGGCTAACTCAGAGAGAGAGCATGGGCTTCACAGGGGTATGGTATGAAGGCTGAATAGCAATTTCTAAAATGACCTTCCCAATATCTTTCCCCACACACAGAAAAGGATTGTGCACAATCTATTAACAAATCTGGCTCTCATTTATAATTCTTTGAACTGTCAGAGCAATCCTAGCTGATTGAAAGTAATTATCAATCTCTCCAAATGATTAAACAGCATATTTAGATTTTCATTTATATCATCATTTTGACTGAATGATGTGTATGTGTGTGGGACTGTGTATTAACAAGGTATCTCTTCAAAGTTATAATAAATACTTGATGAAAAAAGAGTTGCCTATTGCTCAGCATAAAAGGAAAAACAAGAAGTCTAGGGCGGGTAAGCCAAAGAACAAAATTGGGACCTAAAATAAATGATGAAAGACAGACTGTGGCAGAGATAAAGTTTCAAGAGACATAAGTGATAAACACATAGAAAAATACTTGTGACGTTCCTAGCATAGCATCTGAAGATTGAAAATTCTGGTCAGCATCAGCAAACAAGCAGTGTAATTAATGTGGAACAGAAAGAATACCACAGATGTTTAAAATTATTTTTTTTTCTACTGACTCAGTCTCCTGCATATTTACAAATTGAAGGTTGTAGATTGATAGCCCCTGAGATTCATGCCCAATGGGCCCTGCTCCAGGTTTGTGTTTGCACTCAGTGACATCCTGTTGGGTTCAAACTATTTCCCCCAATTAGAATATAAGAAAAATTACCACCAAAACCTGCTTTGTCTCACATTGGTCTCCCACGTGTGTTCTGTTAAGGAGTCACTCAACAGGAATAACAAACAAAAACTCCCACCAGAAACCGCAGCATCTCACAGAGGGGGTGCAGGCTGCTCTTCTTCACTAAGATAACTCAGTTTGGTACAGCCTCATTCATAACACAATAATAGCAATTCGTTTCCACTGGGTTCATTTGAATTCTGATTTTGCTACATGTCCCCATCTGGATTAGCTCAACAGACTTTAAATGCTAGAGAAAGATTATGCAAATGTGGAAGTTCATAACACTCTGAAGAGATTTTCTTTTGCAACCCCAAGGACTAGGCAGATGTTTCACGAGGAGGTAAACTAAGTCACCAAGATGTTTTGCTGGTGTGTTAAGGTCTCCCGGCATGTCAGAGGCAAAACACCAGAATCTTGGCCAGAGTTTAAAATTCTGCAGGTTAGTGTTAGAGCGTGATCATCTTCCAGGTTGGTGGGGGTTTTTTGTTGTTGTTGTTGTTTGTTTGTTTGTTTTCACTTTTTTTTTTTTCCGCAGTGCTTGTTAAGCATGAAATTTTTCTGAAAGGGCAGTCACAGACAAAGTAGCCCAAATGGTTTGAAAAGAGCCAGCTCTACAGAGGAAGGCCCTACATCTTATACCTAGGAGCCTTTCCTTCAAAGCGTGCTGGCTGATAGGACGCCAAGAGAATTTCAGTCATGGATTGTGGTGATCTCTGAGCATCTCAGGTGGTTTAAAGGGCAGCAGGAACATGGCAAATCCTTTGTAACCTGGAGGAGTCAGCCCACTTCTCTGGTTTGAGACAGACACCAAGTCTCATGTGGGGGTCTGTGCATGTGTCAGCCGTTGTTCCATAAACACTGAAATCAGATATAATTTGCCAAATAGTGTGTTCCTAGATAAGACCTTCTACTTTGCTTTGAAGTTGATCAAAAGCCAATCCTTAGTTCTTTTTCTATGAAAGAAATTAGCAAAATAGAATATGGTGAGAATAGATGAAAAGGTACTAAAAATAAAATGTTCTCATCTCTAAAAATTATATATTCACAATTTAAATGTTCTCTTGACTTAGATAGGAGTTTTGTCCACATTTACTTCAAGATGCAAAAGGTATTCTAACACACATACTCATAACACAAAGAAAAAGGTACTCAAAGAGACTCTGAGAAATCATCTGTCCACTTAGTAACCAGAATAGAAACAGAAATAGAAACCAGGCATAAAAATAATTTCTCAGAGTCTCTGGCCTACAAAAGATACATTTGGTTGTGGCATGTCAACTGGTCCTTTCCCCCTTGCCTCTGTGTCCCCTTTTAACAGTTTCCATCTCCTTTTATTCTTCCCCAAGTCACAGGGTTAGGAGAATATTAGCAATTATCTTTGACAGACTCACTTAGGTTATGTTTACATAACAATAAGAAAATGTTTCAGGAAGGAATTCACTGTTGCACTGGGGTGTAGGCATTAATTTCTTCATGTAAGAACCAGTTCTTCTTTACAGAATGTTTCATCAAAATGTTTATTTCAAGCCAGTGGGTTCAGCCTAGTTAAGGGGTGTTTTCCACATAAAAGGCTCGTGGTTGGATAAGAACTGGCCTCACCCAGGGTGTCCTAAAACTGTCTTATCTTTTAACACATTTTCTAACTCCTTTTAGACAAAAGAAGGAAACCAAAACCAAATTGGGGCTAACAATATGGTTAGGAAGATAGGGCATCAGCATTGTGCTAGGGACACATATTCCTGTGAAAATGAAGGAAGTGCAAAGGAGAGAATCATGAAATTTCACAATGTTCAGAGCTGGAGGGACTTAAAACTAATCTAATCTTCCTTCTTCTACAGATGTGGGAACTGGGAACCACAGAGCAAAGCAACTGATTATATTTTCTAAAAACACTTGGCCTGTGATCCAAGAGCTGACTGAAACATTTCAAGGCAGATTTTTCTAGATATTCCAGAAAAAAAAAAATCCAGTGTTCTCTTTTATTCCAAAATCCAATCATTCATATGCCTGGAAGTCTTTTCCTGTATTTCTCTCAATTTCTCATGCTTATTTATGACAAAAATGGTTTACTTTTTGGCAAACTGCCTTAGGTGGACGAATATTCCGAGACAGGATCTGGAGCCTGGCTCTGGTTAAAGGGGACCCTAACTCTGGCTAGAGACAGATCTCTGTTGCTGCCGTTGTGGGCCTTGATGTTCGGCTGTTCGCCCATAACTGAGAACTGAGGACTCTTTAGCATACAGGAGTCAGAACAATTCTAACAGGGACCAGGTTCTCTGCTGACCCTATGTGTCCCTGGCTCAGTCTGAGGGATAGAGAGGAGTGCTTTTTGGTTTTGATCACTTTCTTTTGGGGCAGTTTAAGTTTGCCTCTCGCTCTTTCAACAGATCCATAAGATTGTGTTTACTCTCTTCTCTTTCCTGTTTTTTGGAATTTTAATTTCCTAGTCATTGAAAGTTGTCTGTTTTCCAACTTTCACCCCCTCCACCCCCTACCCCGACCTTTATTCTAATCCCCTAATCCCATTTTAGCAAAGTATTGAGTTGTTGTTGTTTTTTTTTTCTTTTTTTTTTCTCCCTGTAGTTTTCTGGCTGCCTCGGGAAGTTTACTCAGCCCCCCCCCCCCCAACTCCTTTTTTTTTAACCAAAAGTGAATTTTGCTTATTTGGACATTTAAAAATTAATGTCTTCTAGTTTCTGTGAGACTGGTTTCTCTCACTTTTTTAATCATTAGACTTCTTGAAAGAGGTCTATACTTAGTCAATACTTAGTGTCGTCACATCTCAATTCCTCAACCCATTACAGTCGGGCTTACACCAACACCGTGCAATTAAAAATGCTTTCTCACCAGTATCCTCCCAATTGGCCAGTTCAGTGGCCCCACTCTTCCTTGTCACCCTGCTTGACATTTATGCAACATTTGACACGGTTGACCAGCCACTCCTTATTGAAACTCTTTCCCTTCTCAGGCTCTTTTATTTCATAGGCTCTTGCCTCTCTAAGCTTTCTTCATGGGCTTCCTTTTCTGGTTCCTCCTGCCTTTTGATGTTATTTTTCTAGGGGATCTATTTACAGTTTGCTCACACCATACACCCTTACTCTGCTTTATTGCTCTCAGTAACCCCAAATGCATTGATGAAGTTCTCTGGCTTATAATTTCTCAGCTGAACTCCGGTTCATAGTTCCTAGAGCCTATAGGACATTTTCAACTGTTTTCTCTGAATGTGATGGATGATGACTATTATTCTCGTTATCGTCATTATTAAATTCTCTATGCCTTTGCTCATGCTGTTTTCTTGGTTCCTCCTTCACCTTCCCTGCTTGGAGCACTCCTGCTAGTTATTCAAGACCAGCCCCCCTGCTGCTACCTCCTCTTCAGAACATTCTCTGTCACTCTGAAGAGGAGTTTTTGTTATTTCCTTTTTTCTTTTGGAGCATTTTGATAGTGATAATGACTAACATTCATCGAATTCTTAGATGCTAGTCTCTGATTTAAGTTCTCATGGATGATCTCATTCAATCTGCACAGAAACCTCTGACAGGTACTTTTATCATCCACTGAGTTTGCTTGAGAAACCTGACTCAATGTAATAACTTGTAGGTTCTCACAATAAAGTTTCAAATCCAGGTAGCCTGAGTCCCTCCCCAAATAACTGGAGCTAACTTTTACTGACTGCCTACTTTGTTCATAAATTTCTGTATTATCCTCCTTTAGTCCCCAGAACACTGTTACAAAGTGTTACAAAGTACAATTATTATATCTATTTCGTGAATGAGGAGACTGAGACACAAATAAACTAAGCAACTTGCTCAAAAGCTGCCTAGCCCCCAAAGTAGCCAAGTCAGGATGCACTTTTATTTACCTCTGTTATAGAACTTCCCAAATTGTTCTATAGTTAACTACCTAAGACATCTTTCACTCTTCTGTCTGCTCTGTGAGGGCCCCGATGATGTTCCTTCCAACTTTTTATCCCCTATATCTAGTCACAAAATAGAAGTTCAATAAATGTGGAGAGAGAGACTGATAAACAGATTGGTTACTGTTGTCTTTGGGTCATTTTTCTAGGACAATTGATATGGATCCATTTTGTTCTGTTTTCCATGGCCAATCATTTCTGTGTGTGTAGCATTGTGAAGCCAAATGTGAAAATGCTGTCTCTGCAAACTTTCTTTCTGAGTAAAAATAGTTTCAGTTCCCAAAGGTAAAATAATTGCTGCCCTGACAGCCTGTATCTTCTTCCCTCTCCCTTTAGCAGTTTTTAGCTGTTGTGTCCAGATGGAAGGTTTAGTTGAAGAGACCCTTAATCTATTCAGAGATAAATACCACATTTCACAGAATATAAGCCTAAGACAAACTTAAGTCATGTTGCGGTTTGAAAGAGGCCATTTTCTGTTGAGTGAGGTAGTATCTGTCCATCTCAGGTACTTGCTAGCTCTATTACCCGACCCCTTCCTTCCTTCCCTCCTTCCTCCCTCCCTCCCTCCCTCTCCTCCCTCCCTTCCTCCTTCCTATAGCTGGACTTTACTTCATGCTGAAGATGTCACATAAAATTCTATCTCTCCACTCTCTCCAAAACAGGTTGGATTTGTAATTTTTCAACCATAAAATACAGTACTTTGCATCAATACAGTGCAATATATATATTCATTTTTCTTGTTTTGTTTGTTTATAAAATTACAGGAGTACTGGTATACCTTGTTATATTGCACCTCTCTTTATTGCCCTTCAAATGTATTGCAGTTTTTACAAATTGAAGTTTTGTGGCAGCCCTGCGTCGAGCAAGTCTGTTGGTACTACTTTTCCAACAGCATTTGCTCATTTTGTGTCCCTGTGTCACAGTTTGGTAATTCTCACAATATTTCACACTTTTCAATTATTATTATATTTGTTATGGTGATCTGTGACCAGTGATCTTTGATGTTACTATGATGCCTTCCTGAAGGCTCAGATGATGGTTAGCATTTTTTAGCAATAAAGTATTTTTAATTAAGTTAGGTACCTTGTTTTTTTTTAGACACAATGCTACTGGACACTTAATAGACTACAGTATAGTGTAAACGTAACTTTTAAATGCACTGGAAAACCCCAAAGTTTGTGCGACTCGCTTTACTGAGATATTTGCCTTATTGCAGTGGTCTGGAACCAAACCTGCAATATCTCTGAGGTATGCTGGTAATACATGTTTATTGTAGAAAATATTCAGAATGTAAAGTTATATGTAGTAAAATTTTAAGTTTCCTAAACTGAGATCACATCATACATACTATCTTCAGCACATTTTTCATGTAATAATATATCTTTCCATGTCTGTGTTAATAAATCTACTTCAATCTTTTAATGGTGACATCGTGTTCCATGTTAAGGAGTATGTATCTTATAAGCCAATTCCCCTTAGAAGAACATGTGGATTGGGCTCCACAATGCTAAATATACACATATCTTTGTGCCCAGGTGCAAGAATTCTGTAGCTAATTTCCTAGAAATAAAGTTGCTGGGTCAGGGAGCATGTATTATTATTTTGATAGAGTCTTCTGTGGTATATGATCTCCAACGATGGCCTCCCACATTCACATCCTTAGATGGAACCTCACATTAAATCTGGGCTACCTACCCTTACGATTTTAATTTTAATTTAACTAATAAACATAGTTAAATCTATATACTTTAACTGACATTGAGAATTAATCTGAATCTATTAACTCCTTCCTCCCCCTGAACATGGCAAGACTGGTAACATGCTTTTACTTTTCCCTTTCCTCCCCATCTTTATTTTGACTAGATCATTTGGAATTTTCTAGACTTGCTAATTTTTAAAATGCTATTCCTCTATTTCTTATGACATTTCCTAATAACTGAATTGAGCCTCACAGCCACATTATTAAAAATAATTTAGAGTTAACTATAAGTGCTAGTGGGCTTTGTTTCTCATCCCCTTGTAGCATGTTATACTTTTTGAAAATTCTTCTTTTATTTTAAATTTCTTTTTTGTACTTTGTATTTTTTTTCCAAAAGAGATGCCTGGGTGGTAAAGTTTATAAGTCATTGTGTATATAACAATATCTTTATTTTTTCCCTCATACTGGATTGATATTTTATCTGGTTATGAAATTCTAGGTTCAAGGTAATTTTTTCTTAGCTTTTTGAAAGCATTTCTCTATTATCCTTGAGTACTCCATCATTGATATAAAATATGATGGCAAACTGATTTTTGTTCTTTAGGTAACCCTTTTTTTTTTTTTTTCTCCTTGGAAAATTTTTAGATTTTCTCTTTGTCCTTGGAATTTAATAATTTTACTAGGATTTGTTTGTGTTTTTATTTGTTTGCTTTTTAAAATTTTCTGATGCAACACTTCGTTGGCCATTTTCAGAAGGAACATTCAGAATGTCAGATCCTAAAGCTCTCCTAGCAAGAAGATTCTGAATTTTCTTTTATCATTGTTTCTTGCTTTTTATCTTAAAGAAAAAACAAACCCCAAAAAACAAACAGGCTGTGAGAAACACCAAAACAGTAGACAGAAAAGGAGAAACAACATTTGCAGTCCATAATTTAAAAAAATCTTCTCAACAGTTATTAATCATAGTTTATTATTTTTACCATTTTTTTCCTATTGAAATAGACCTGAATATCTAGAAATAATGCTATCATTCTTTTACAGCCAGACTCAGGAAACTTAGATTATAGAATTGATGTATTCCTGTGGGGAAAAATTTGCTCTCTGTACCCCAAAGCCTCACTCATTTTCTTAATAAAATTGAAGATGGGCTTGTCCTGAAGATTAATTTGGCCTCATTCATTATAAAATCATTTTCAACAATTTAACAAGTGAATTTAGATTACATATCTAGATTGTATGAATTTCTGAAAAATATATTAATAATACATAACATGCAAAATATCAACAAGAAATCCCTAGCTAAATAAATAGCTTAAATGTATTAAAGGAAAAAAAGTAGGTCTGACTGAATATCCATGGGCTAATCTTTACTGAATGTTGCTCTGTGCCAGGCTCCTCTCTCTACTATTTTTATAAGCATCCGTCCTTTAATTCTCACATTAGTCCGATGAGGCAAGCGTTGCCATTACCCTAATTTTATGTAGGAGGAAACTAAAATTGGTAGAGCTTGCATGGGACCACACAATTAACAAATGTGCAAATTAGCAAAGCCAGGACTTGAATCCAAGTTGCCTCATTCCTTGGGAGTGTTTGCTTAAGGTACACGGTGGTAGGGAAAGTGTTAGGGAGCTTGATCTCTGCACCCCATAATCAGAGAAGATATTCTGGAGGCTGTGGTTCCTGAAGGGATTAGCCAGGTGAGGAAGAGAAGGGCATATCAGAAAAGGACAATTTTTACAATGACACGGAAGAGCGAAGAATGTGGCTCACTGGGGAGAACTGTATATTGTTGGGTGTGGATGTATGTGTCTCTCTGTGGCTGTCAACTTTTCTGAGACATGCTGGATTTGATTCTTTGGGTTTTATCAACAAAATGTCTGCACAGTTGTCCAGCAATTCACATCAATGGTGAAGGTGGTTGAAATAACAGAGCTGATGGAGACCTGGTTATTTCAATCATATAAACATAGCGTTAAGATTTGGTTTCATCTATTTAGATTGGGGGCTTAAATTACCATGGATTTCAGATGAAATTTATCATAAAACACACTGTGGTCCAGTCATGTTTGCTCATCAGAATAATTGACAGTAAAGTTCAGGACAACAGTATCAGACCTGCATGATTCTGGCCCATAAGCATTTCAAATAGGCTGTCCACTTATGAGTAGGCCCCTATCAGGAAGAGTGAGAATGCACACCAGAGGAAAAATGTTAGTAAGTAGAGTACTTTCAATTTTAAGCTTTCAGAGCATTTCTATGCACATAAATGAATCAAGAGCCAGTTGAATAGTTAAGAAAATGCTTTGCACAGAGCTCTTTAAAATTTAACAGGTGTCAGAGAAATTCTACCAAAGAAGCTGAAGTGCACTTTGAGTGTGTTTTATGTTCAGCGTTATTGCCTGACACAAGGACAGAATGTGAGACCGAGTATCTTCATCTGGGGAATGCTTAAATTCTAACTCAGTTTAGATTTCATCATGTGCCAGAAATATCTTGGATGATTCTATCAATTCCGTATAAAATAATGCACCAGTTCTTACACATCTCGTACCCATAGAGCATAATGAAAAACTTGCAATGATGAGTTGGATTGTGATTTTATTAAGTCATCTACTATGACTGCTCTGTGTCATGTTTATCTGTGGGAGCCAATGCAATGTGTGTGTTAGGTTAAATTCCTTCTGTAATTTGAACCCCTCTCCATTGGAGTGATCTCTGACCACTTTTAAGGCCTTGGTATTCCTTCAAAAACAAAGGCCTTATCTCTTCAGATTGCACCCTGAATTCCATTTGCCTCTGAATTCCAATCAAAGAAAACTGAATAATCCAATTCCCTTTGAAATTTTTGATGCAATCTGATGTTGACAAGGATCTCCAGAGTAGTCTATGTGAAAAGTATGCTCTCCTGCTGGATCATTGCCCACATTGGTTTTTTTGTATCTGATTCAAAGCTGTTTAAAACAAGGTTTCTCTAAAGTCTCTTACATTATCACAGCTTGGATAAATTGACTTTAGTGGAAAACATCTTGACATATCAGCTTCATGAATTTAGAAAACGTAAGGCTTTTGTCAGAGAAAAGTGTGGTATGATTAAACCTTGATATGGTTAAAAAAAGTGATTTGAAACAAAGCTTTGTTCAGGAGATGGGCGAAATTTCTAAGGACTGACTTACAGTCTGAGACTGGCTGACCTGTAGGATTTGTGATTCTCATGCAACATCCAAGAGGGGATGGAGGCTACAAGGATAAATTTACAAGTCACAACATGTTTTCTGGGGCATGAACATTCTCTCCTCTCCTCTGGCCCCTACAGTTTATCCTTCAGTGGCCTTCTATTACAGCAGTTCTCTGAACCTCTCATACGGCACTTAATCGCTTTATTCTTTTGTCTTGTTTTCAAGTTGTTCATGTGTTATCTTGCCTCCACAACCAGATTGAAAGTTCCTGGAGATCAAGGGCCATGTTTTATACTGCTTTTGTGACTATCACAGTATCTAATAGTATGCTGAGTTCACAGGAGACCCATCAATCCTAGTAAAGTGGAACCAAATTGAATAAGTAGCCTTGGTAATCTTGACCCAGGGCCAGGCAGAATCCACAAAACCTATTGGTCCTCATTGGCAGCCACATCACATTTCATTTCTGTGCCCAAGTAATCTCCTGCCTTAGCTATCCACATACCATCTTCTCCTCAAAAGGCATCTTCTTTTTTGGAAAATTTCTAGGTTTTTCTCATCTGTAGTCCCTTTTCATCTTGAATGCCAGGTCTAGGTATATGGCATTAAATGTATTTTTTTGGTCAATAATTAACAAATTAATAAATTATACCTGTGTGGTTGCCTAATCTCATAGGATTTAATAGTAAATATATGCTTACAGTCCTTGTAAGCGGTTTCTTAGTATATCAATTTAATTTTTATTGAGTGTGGCAAAACTATCATTTTTGTTGGAGTTCATCGTTGCTTCCAGAACCCAAGCTATTTATTTATTTTTTTGTTTCCTCTTTTCTCTTAAAAATGTGTATTTCCTTTGATTCTAAAATCAATAAGTAGTTATTGTAAAGATTTTTGCAAATACAGGACAACAAGAAAATCAAATCCATCCATAACCCCATCGCCTAGAGATAATGTTTTTAAGATAATTTCCTGCCATACTCTTCCCATGTATATGTGTATGCATGACCCTCAGTCTGTTAGCTTGGATGTATAAGACATATTTTTTTATCATCTTCTTAAATCCAAATGAAGTCTGACCTTATCCTTCAGCCATCCTTCCAGAGGATATTATAATCACCTTGCCAACTGTGAGGAAATTTCACTTATATTTTTATTATAATTGATTGGAAATTATAATCAATCCATGAAAAGTAGCTATTTTTATAATATTCAGTCTCCCATATAAGAATATGGTGTATAACCTTTGTTCAAGTTTTCTTTTGTCTTCTGGTAAAATGTTGTAGGTTCCCCCCCACCCCGCCGTGGGTACAGAAGTTCTTCTCTTTTCTAAGTTATTTCTAGGTGTTTAACTTCTTTTATTGCAATTGTGAAAAGACTCTTTTTATACTTACATGTACTGTTATTAATGATATTATTTAAGAAAATTGCTGATTTTTTCATATTTACTTTTTCTTCATATTAGTAAATTTTCTTATTAGTTATATTAATTTTCAGTTTACTTCTTGGAAATTTTCAGCAGATCATAGCACCACTGGCAGATGATAACAGTTGTACCTCTTATTTCCATTTCATGTCTTATTACATTGACTAAAACGTCAAGAGTAAGATTAATAGGGGAATTCCCTGGCGGTCCAGTGGTTAGGACTCAGCACTTTCACTACCGGGCCGGGTTTGAACCCTGGTTGGGGAACTAAGATTCTGCAAGCCACTCGGTGTGGCCAAAAAAAAAAAAAAAAAAAAAGAATAAGATTAATAATACTGATATCTCTATTTTAAAGAGATTGTGTCCAGTGTTTTATAGATTTATATCATGTTATCTGCTGTTTTGAGATAGGTGCTCCTTTTTATGCTGAGTAATTAATAGTTACTTTTAAAAATTATTCTTTGAAGGAGACTTTCTAAAGAATTTTGTAGCTATCTGTTTAAAAGACTATTGTGTAGAGAGTAAAAGTGTCAACATGGGCATAATTTACTAATTTATTGGTCATTAATGGATAGTGGTATGGTAATTATAATAATAATTAGCATTTGTAACATTTGTTTACATTATTTCACTTAGTTAGACTTTATTATCCATTTATATTTTTGTTATTATCACTTGTATTTGCATTTTTTCCTTCTTCCACTGCATCGTATCTTCTTAAGGAATCATATTATTCCTTTGTAACATCTTACAGTGTCTTCTAAAGTGTTCACGTTCCATGGATACTTGTTGTTGATGACCTACTAACCGAGTATTGATCATAATAACAACAATAATAGTGACCCTGTATTTATTTATTGACTATTTACTATATACCCAGGCAGTTCCAAGAACCTTATATGCTACCTTTTTAATACACACAATAATCCTTTAAGGTTGATATTATTATTATTATACCCTTTTTTCTGTTTGAGGAAACTGAGGGACTGAGAGAGGTTAAGCAGGTTGCCTTGGGTGCACACCTAGGAAATGATAGAGCCTGGAATTGAATCCAGGCATCCTAATCCCAGAGCTATGTTCCCTTCCACAGATGGTCATGTTCTTGTGTAAGTCATGCTGGTAAACTTCCTTAAATGAAATATCAATCCTCCTTTATAACTATGAAACCTGGTGCAACCAGTAGAATGGGGTAAGACTTGAAATGTGTTTTTCTGGAATAGCAATTAATTTTTGGTTTTTTTTTTTTTTACTTCTCAGGATAGAACTTTTGATTCTTCTATGTGAAATGGCCCTAAGAATGTTTTACTCAGTAATCTTGATAGCTTTTCCTAGGCAGCATAACTTTGGTTATCTCTTAAATTTTTGTTTTGCAAAATTCTTTATTTTTGTTGAAAACAAAGATTATTTTATCACTTGTGGCAGAATAAATAGTCACCATTAGTAAAGTTACAATGATGATGCACATGTCCTTGGAATAGTTTATCCTCAGAGAGTTTTAACTGGTTAAACTTTCTGTATTCTGTTGGGTGGAGGGTGGTGGACTCATCAGAGCCTGGAAGGAAAGAAAATGGGTCTCTGGTCCAGCTTGGCACTAGTCATATGTGAGGCCACTGGAAAACCAGAGAAGTGTTTTTATCCACAAAAAGGGTATGTAAAACTGAGTAAAATATGATTCAGTTTTCTTCTAGGGCTAGAGGTTTATTATCAATGTAAAATTTATTATCAATATTAATTCAGAAATTATAAGAATATATTTTTGATAGATACCAAAGCATCAAGCCCATTAAACTTTTTTTTTTTGCCATTTGAAAACTCTCAACATCTTGTTTAATTAATATAAAATACATTATTTGAAAATCTTAAAAATTACCAATTTAATGTATAAATTATGTATCATCAATTTTAAGTGATAGAATTATCATTTTTATGATCCCTTAGAAAATAATTTAATTGACTCTTGTAGATACACTTTAACTGCAATCATATTTATGTTCCCTCTCTTTACCCCATATGTTCACAACAATTAAAATAATAACAAAACAATAGTCACCTCCGGATTCCACTATAAAAACAGTGCTTTAGACAGAGCATATTTCAGGTTATCAAACACTATTCATTTCCATAGTTTCAGGTCTACCAATAAAAACCTATCTTTCCATAATTTTATTTTCTACTAGCTTAGATTATAAATAGCTCTTAGACTTGATATTTTTCAACAATTGTCATGCTTCTTTATCGAAAAAGAACTTTTTCTCACATTCATTTTGTATCTCCCAGTTGTGTCTACCTTTAGTGTTTTAATTACAGGTTATTTGGGGCTATCGGCATAAAAATGAATTAGTTTGGAAGCCAAATTTCATTACTCGTACTGCAAATATAGATCCAATAACAGATGCAACAAATTTTAACTATCATTTCCGTCAGAATCACAGATGGTATTGATGTGGAAGACATCTGTGGCACAGGCCAGAGGAGAGACGGTTGGCTTTCTCTTAAAGTTAGGGCAAAGGATGTGGCAAAAAGAGATCTAAGGATGCCATGAGGAATTTCAGCACTGCTCTTGTGTGCACTCAGGTCATGGTAAATCAATTATAGCAGATTCAGAGGCCATCTATGGGGAACCCAGGAGCACAATGGGTACTGGGTGTTCCAGGGTTTTCCTACTTTGTTCCTGGCAGAATCTAGAATAGAGAATAGGTGTTATAAATTGTTTGTGCTTAAAAGTAGATAGAAAAAAAAAAAAAAAGTAGATAGAAAAGACTCTAAGTGGGAGAAATGCTTTATCAAGTGGGAATATGGTCACAGCAAGTTTGAATCCCCTTATACTATTGCTGAGGAAACTTAAATGTCAGATACATGAAGCAGCAAGGTGAATAGATAAAACCTATATTAGAAAGATGAAAAGGTAAAAAATGGGGCAGCACTGTACTGTAAATTGAGTGTATTGACCACAGGATATAAATATGGGCTTAGATGATCCATTTATTACTTTAACAAATATTGTCAAATACGTATTATGTGCTAGAAACTGTGACAGTTGCTGAGAGACAATGATATGTAATTTAAACATGGTCCCTGCCTTCCCAGAGTTTATAGTCTTGTGGGAGAGCCTTTGTGCATATTAAAACACTAGCACAAGTGTAAAAGATAAATATATAGTTGAAACAACGTTTTTTGTTTCTACTATTCTCAAGGTTTGTATTTGTACTATTTTTTCCACTATCATAAGCTATAAATGCTGGTGTAGCAATAAACATTTTACATGTATTAATTCATTTAATCCGCACACCACTCTGTCTCAGGTGTCCCTATTTTACAAGTTAAAGCACTTAGGCATAGAAAGATGGCAGTGATTCACCCAGGGTAGAACAGCTTCTAAGCTGGAGAGCTGGGAACCGAACCCTCGCAGTGTCGATCCAGAGTCTATGGTCTTCATCATGACTACGTATATTGCAATGATGCAATTGTTTGTGCTAAACTTAATGTAAATCTTTGTCCAGAGCATTAGTACTTATACATCTCCCTTTTATTGGGTCATAATGTCCCTGTGGGCCATGTCATTGATGTTTTCCGGAGTGCTCCGCGTACAACGAAGCTTTGGAATGTGTTATTGATAACTGACCTCACCAATCAGGCAGAGAAGGTCATCTTGTTGCATAAATGATGTTGGCAAACTTCCTAAAATGCAGTTTTAATCCTGCTTTAATCCTGATAGCTATTATCTTCAGTTAACTTCAGTTAACAGGTTTTTAAATAAGAATAAACCCTGGGAACATAAGGAGGACATAAGACTATCTTAGCTCACACACAGGCCAGAAAGTTCCAGGTGTTTGGGATACAGTGATGCTCCAGGGAGGCTGGCAGCACAGCTGGTGACCCAACAGCATCTCTTAGAGGAGGCTGTCCTTGGGATAACACTTGTCTGCCTGCTTTTTCTGCACAGTTCAGTTCCCTCTCCACGTTTATCCTTTTTTTCTTCCACATTTATTCTTGATAGCACACACCTTCTTATTACACTCTGCTTCCACTGCTTCATGACATCTACTGCACGTTTATTTCCATAGTGCTCTATGTTTGCTGACATAGTTGCAAGCCTCAGATTTACATTCCCCATGAGACAGTATCCGATGGGATCTGGTTTAAGGCACCTGGTTAGGGCAGATGTTTGGCGTTGGTCCCGCATGAGCTGATGGCCAGTCTGGAGCCAGTTGCCCTTGACTCAGGAGCTGACCCCTGTCTCCTAATTTATGGTCAGGTTGTGATGATACTTAGCATTTGATATATCGGAAGCCTTCTGCAGGAAGTTCTGGGCATGTCAGGCACTCTGAGAATCTGAGAAGGGTGTAGTGAAACTGTCAGACAAAGTTGCATAGCTCTCCCAGTATAAACATATTATTGATTTATTTCTACATTGAATGCCTATGTGACCCAAGTCAGTAATTTGTGACGCTGGTGGGTTGGGGAACAGAGAAAGAATCTGCTTGTTAGAATAGAAAGAGAATGAGGGGCTAAGGATCATGAAACTGTTAGGATATTATGAATATTAACATTTAAAGACATTTCTAAAAACAGAGTTGTCAGTTATGTGGTTAATTGTGAAGTTGTTGATAGCAAAGTGATAGGGCAGAAAGGAACCTCAAGAGATTATCTAGATCATTTTCGTACTACAAAAGATTAAACGAGGTGGTTGTCAACCATTTAAACATTTGTATCTAAGGAAAATCTCCCTAAAATCTGTAGAGTAATGTACTCTTGAGAAGGCACTAAGATAGAAAGCCTCTCCTCTTTTCCCCATTGTCTCTGTCCATTTCTCTGCTTTATTTTCCTTCTTAGCTTCTATTACTACCTGCATACTAGATATTTATGTTTTTATTTGTTTGTCATTGTCTACCCTGCGAGAATATGAACTTCACGTAGCATCTTGGTCTCGTTCTTCCTTCATCATATCTCCTGTGCTTAGAAAGTGCCTGGCTTATGGTAGGTGCTTATAAATATTTGTTGAATAAATGAAACAATTAATATATGTATTGAAAAGTGTCTGGATGAATAGACACCAAATTGTTAACAATACCCATCTCTGGGGAATACAATTAGCAAAGCTGGGAGAGAATTGGAGGAAAGAGGTAGACTGGTGGGGCTTTTATAAACCTCAGTGTTGTTTACATTTTGCATTACTTAACAAAACTATATTTGACTTATGTTTAACTTTTTAAGAATGAACCCATTGCATAAGCAAGTGAAGGCATATGTAGATATTATGTTGTAACGCAAACGTATGTTTACTTATGTCCTATAGCCTTTTTCAGTGAATATGTCCAGTTTTCTGTAGTGAGGTGGTAAGTTCCTTTTCGGGGAGGCTCATATTTTTTAAATCTATTTTTACTATTTCATATGTGGTTAGAAATTAATATGTAATTGTTGACCAAACTTCTGGGGCAAAACAAAACAACATTAATACCAATTTTTAAAATAAGAGTATCTTCCAAATGTCTGGAAACAGCCTTTCACCAGTATTCAGCAAAATAATAGAATTTCTGGTAAGAATACTTGCAACCACTTAAGAAGCAATTGATCATAAACAATAAATAGAATCATTTTATAAGGATAAAAATTATGCCAATACACATAATAGCTTTTTTTAAAAGACTATAAAATTGCAGAATTAAAGATGAAGAGTATATTAGTCAGGAAAACAGAATTTGAACCACATTTATTTCAGTAAACACATTTATTATGGGGAAATAATTACAAAAGGCGTTAGGAATGCCTGAAAGTCAGACGGAGAAGGAAGGCTGCCAGAGGTTAGCAATAGCAGGAATCCTCTATCACCTTTAGAGCTGGAGGAACTAAGGCAGAAAGTAGTGTCACCTGGGTCCTGAGGCCAGCACCACTGGGTAGGAACTGGGACTGCTCAGAGGCAAAGGGAGGGGCTATCTATTAGGGGCTAGAACCACAAGGAGAGACTCTCTGATTGGTCTATGTAAGAGATATAGTTACTACCCGAAGGAGAAAGAGGAGAAGAAATACTCTGGCTTCTTCCTTCTCCCTACCCTCAATCTCCCACTGGTGCCTGCCATTGGCCAAACCTATCAGGAAGTCATTCTGAAAGGGATCCTGGGAAATGTAGTTTACAGAGTTTGTCCCTTGAAATACAGTGCAGATCAGGTAAAATCAGGAACGGTTTTGAGAACAGGCAAATAACCTGAACAAATGGCATAATAAAGGAAAAAATATATTCTATTCATGCAATAGTCGAGTTTTATACAAAATATTTTTAGATATACTTAGTCATGTGAATTACTTTCTACAATATTTATTTATATATTTGGGTAAGAATATCAGTGTGGTTTGAAGAACAGCATTAATTATTTCTCAGCCTTTTTAGTCAAGAATCCTTTTCACAGTAATAGATAATATTGTCAATCACCTTACTGATTCTTTACTCCTGTATTATTTTAATAGTGTATTATGGCATCAAAAATAAACACACGTTTCTTTCTCACTTCATGGAAGGAATCTTTGTCATTGTGCTAAATTTTTCAATGTTTAAAAAACATTTTTTTTCTGATTTGTTTCTAAATGGCAAACTAAGAGAGAGACTTGGAGGCTACATTTATAAGCATTTCTCATGAAAAATCTTTTCCCCACCAATAAATTAAAAGCCAAATTAGACATAACTGACATTATATTTTCTCTTCTTAACTTTGGCTTTTGAAATAATGGAGACATTTCACTGTGCAGTGTAGGAATTTAAATTAAATGAATGCACCTTATGGATCTTTTGAGGATCATCTTGAGGTGAATTTGCAGAATTATTATCATTTATTGCTTTTCACCGACTATATAATTGAGAAGATTCTCCCAGTGATTTATACCACCATTAATACTTTCTATTAATTATGATTTGGAAGATGTAGTAAGTATAATGTTAATGAATGTGTTGAATGATGTTGGATTAATTGGAATGACGAAAACGCCTTAAGCAAAGAGAGATAGTTTGAGACTATCGGCAAATCCAAAGATAAAGCTGTTATTTACTTTGTGTCCTGCCCTGTCCTTAGAAATCTGACTTGTCCAGAGCAAGAAGTTAGGTCAAATATGACGGGTTCAGAGCAAGAAGTTAAATTCAATCTTCAATTGTCATTCCTGGTATTTGGGAAAAAACCTTTTTTTTTAATTGTAGAAATTTGAAACATACACAGCAATAACTCCGAGTACAATTCACCCAGCTCTGACCAGTGTCAACTCATGACCAGTCTTGGTCTATATATTCCCTTTCCTCTCTCCTTGAATGCCACTGGATTATTTTAAAGACAACCGCAGATATCATATCACTTCATCCCTTGTTTAACAAGCCTTTTCTAGGGGGTGGGGGTGGGGTGTCTGGTTGCTTTCCATCTACTAGCATAGTAGGAGCATCAACGCAAAATCCATCTGTTTCCCAAGAATGGCTGTCATTCGTGTGCCCTGATGTTGGAAATTACCAGGGAATTATGTATCCTTTGGTGTATTGTTCTAAATTTAGGCATTAGGTAAACAATCTTGTAAAATTCACACGTACTTCTTAGGATGGGAAATGTTAATTTTCAGAAATCATTAGTATGCCTTTTAAAATCAGATTCATGTACAATCATCCTATCCAAGGCAGAACCATAATGAAGTAGGATTTTGGACAGAAATATTCTAGAGATAATTAGAGATGTCACAAAAAAATTCCAGAACCTAGAACTTGCTCTTCACCAGTCATGGCCCTGGAAATTTTGTGATGGGGCAGTGGAAGAAGGAGGGGAAGACTGTGGAGAAACAAGCAGAGGAAGGATTCTCTTCCCACTTTACACAACTTCCTTGGAAAATAATATCTCTGTTCATGACGTCAGTTATTCCCTGTGTTGATGACTTCCAGATCTGTATTTCTGCATCTCTCCTTAGCTCAGGTTCAAACACCTAGTAGATATTTCTACATACTACCTGTGTGCCAAGCTCCTCCTTATCCAATTAAGTATCCAAGTCAGACACTTGAAAATCATGCTCCTCAGACCAGTCAACCATCAGTTCTTATCCTGTCTGCCTCTGAAAAGCCTTTCAATGTCTCTCTCTCTCTCTTCCACTGTCCCTGCCTTAGTTTAGATTTTTTTTTTTACCAGAACTAGTGAACTTATCTTAGACCCAATTCATTCTCCATTCTTCTATTAGAGACGCATTGAATATGCAAATTGAATATCTCTCCAGTCTCAGGTTCTTAAAGTTACCCTTGTGTATGGCAATATGATCCTTTGTGAGCTAGCCTTGTGCTACTTGTTCGGCTCATCTCCTACCATTCCTTAGTGACTTAGCACCTAACTGATGGAAGTATGTGTAGTTCTGCAAACATGCCAAAATGCTGAGTCTGATTTAGAAAACCTGATTCAGATGGGGCCTAAGAATTTGTATTTCTAATAAGATTCCAGCTGATGCTGCTGACCACAGACTAGACTTGAGTAGCAAGGCTCCAGGAGCTATTCTTACCCTATTCCTTAGTTATTTAACGGTCAGAGTTGTTTCTTTTCCTTGCCATCCAATTGGTGTTAACTGTGCTGTATCTTCGGCCATTTTATTTTTCAAAACAGAACCGGTCAGATTCTCTCCCTAAATCACATACTTGGCCAAATCCTTTTTACCCTTCAAGTCTCAGCTCAAATGCAAATTTCATTTAGAAAACTGCTCTGAATCCCATGGGAAGATTTGGGCACCTCTTCTCCTACGTACATTGCATTTCTTATTTTCTTCTATATGCCCCTAGTGTTAAACACATTACACTGTAGATTCTTGTTTGTCTATATCCTGATTCAAAGTGTTCCCAGCATTACTCGCAGTGCCAGGGACATGGGAGAAACAGAAAATATTTTTTGAAAAAGAGAGAGATGAACAGCGCCCCCCGCACCGCCCCCCCCCCCACCGCCCCTGCCGCCTCCCCGGCAACTTTGTGATCGTCTTTTGATATCCCCATGGCATTTCCAGAACTGTATGAGGAACAAACAGTTCTAAGGAGTTTTAAAGGTTTATGGACCACAGACCTCAGAGATGAATTACAATCCCATGTTAATAATAATATGGTCACCAGAGGCTAAGGGCCCAGGAGTGTCTCTGGACAAGCTTACTAAAGCAGCCTTTTGGGCTTTGATTAAGTGGTCATGGTCTGTCTAGCCCCTGGGCTTTTAGGCCCAGAAAGATGATTTGTCAGGATCTTGACTGAGTGTCCCTTTCTCACGGGCAGACTCACATTAACCCAGGTTTTAAGATTGATGTATAATTTAGAAAGTCAACCCATTCATTCACTGTGAGAAGTTATGGCATTAAGAACCTGAATAGGACTTCCCTGGTGGTGCAGTGGTTAAATATCCGCCTGCCAATGCAGGGGACACGGGTTCGAGCCCTGGTCTGGGAAGATCTCACATGCCACGGAGCAACTAAGCCTGTGCTCCACAACCACTGAGCCTGTGCTCTGGAGCCCAGGAGCCACAACTACTGAGCCTGCGTGCCACAACTACTGCAGCCCATGTGCCTAGAGCCCATACCCTGCAACAAGAGAAGCCACGGCAATGAGAAGCCCTCACACCGCGACGAAGAGTAGCCCCCACTCGCCGCAACTAGAGAAAGCCCACGCGCAGCAACAAAGACCCAACACAGCCAAAAATAATAAATAAATAAGAAGAAGAAAATAAAAAAGAACCTGAGTAGTAGAATCCACATGATTACCCCTTTCCTTGCTATGATCAAGCTTTAAGGAAAGTCAAGTATTAATTCAATTTTTTTTGGTAGGGCAGAATCTGAAAAATAGGATTTAGAGAAATTGGGTGACTCTCACCATCAGTAAGTTAGCTTGAAACATCCAAACCATATTAGGAATAACTTTGTGAATGGGATCAGAAATAGTCTGTGGTCACACGTTTTGCCTCCATCTCCACCATTAGGATGGATTTTCAATGGGGCTGGAAATGCTCACATGCAAAATCTGATGATGGAGGGTGGCTGTCCCAGAGTGCTTGGATGGGCCCTGCCACTGTTCGCTTCTGGGACTCTTCCTTTACTGTGCTTCCATGGCAATGAACTCCCTTTTGGATTGACTCATCTTTCCATAGAGCAATTCTCTCTCTCTCTTTCTTTTTCTTTTTTTTAGGTGACTTGGCATAACTCTGCCCTGGTTCTTCACTTGTTTTTTTCCGTCACTTCTAACTTCTAGAAGGCACTTTCCAGTAGAACCCCAAGTGACTCCAGACCCCACCCCCCACCCTTCCCCTCTGTCGCGAGGAAAGGACTGGCCTTAGAAAGAGGGCTGATGACTCTCGGGTGTGATATAGTGGTTCAACATCCCCAGCACAACTTAGCATAAAAAGGAAAAAATAAATGTTCATCGCCTTTACCAAATACTCTATATGCAGTAAGTTCTTTTGAGTTGAATGAAAAAGGCTCTGGGGGGTGGGTAACGCTACTTTCCCCCTTCTCCCTCTTTGTGAGCTGATTTCACTGGGAGTGGAGGGTGGAGTGCCCATCACAGGATTAATGATCTCTCTTCCAAATCCCACATTTTATAAATTTATTTATTTTTATTTTATTTTTTATTTATTTTTGGCTGTGTAGGGTCTTCGTTGCTGCGTGCGGGCTCTCTCTAGTTGCGGCGAGCGGGGGCTACCCTTCGTTGCGGTACACGGGCTTCTTATTGCGGTCGCCTCTCTTTGTTGTGGAGCATGGGCTCTAGGCGCACGGGCTTCAGTAGTTGCGGCACGCGGGCTTCAGTAGTTGTGGCTCGCAGGCTCTAGAGCGCAGGCTCAGCAGTTGTGGCACACGGGCCTAGCTGCTCCACGGCATGTGGGATCTTCCCGGACCAGGGCTCGAACCCGTGTCCCCTGCATTGGCAGGTGGATATTTAACCACTGCACCACCAGGGAAGTCCGCAAATCCCACATTTTAGACTGTAGTTTTCTTGCATTGCCATGAACTTATTTGGAGAGAGGGAATCTGCAGATAAAGAAAAGAAAATCCTAGTAAATTATGAGAAGGGTAGTAAATGACAGGGTGAGGATGAGTATAACTGCATCGTGATTGCTAAGGCTAATAGTTCTTGAAATATGTTATCAAGGGAAGTTATAATTTTTCTCCTTATTGGATATAAATGTTTAAATTTTCGACCACTTTCTTTAGTTTTCTGGTGGCAGGAGACTGACACAAGGCAGTGTTTCTCTATCCTTAATGCCTCTGAATCCTCTAGGAGTCTTGTTAAAATGCAGATTCTGATTCAGTAGGTTTGAATCCAAGTGAGTCCTGAGTTTCTGCATTTCTGACAAGATCCCAGCTGATGCTGTTGGTCCACATGTCACAGGGTGAGTAGAAAAGGTGCTACAAGATTCCTGGAGGCCTCTTCCCACCCCCTCACTTAATTATCAGCTCAGTCAAAACTCTTCCTTTTCCCTGCCATTTGCTCTATTTTACCTGCTTTCTGGCTGCAGCCATTTCGTTTTGCAGAATCAACTACGTCACGCGGTAGGAAACCCTTCTTAGTCCTGTGGGTTTGCATGGACTTGGAAACATTCAGTCATTGGGAAGTGTTAAACAATAAGGAAAAATGAGTGGAGGGAGAGGGTCCTGTGTGGGTGGAGGAGGAGAGTGGGGTGTGTGTGTGTGTGCATGGTGGGGAGTGGGGTGGGGTAGGGAGGAAAAGGATATAATAGGTCTCATTGGAATGTGGAAATGTGTGTATGTAAGAGACCTGTTAACTCATGTCTAAAACAGCATAACACCCCAGCATGGTTGGGCAAGTACAGTAGCAAGATGGAAAAAAAAAATCTAGGGAAGGTCCAAGAATATTTTGGAATAATATAACACTCATGGTTTCTTTCCTTTTTTCTGTTGCAAGTTGGATGTAGTTCTCTGCCGTTCAGCGTTCACTCTGTTCCCTATCCTGTCTTGCAAAGATGAGGTGAAAGGTATTACAAAGGGAGAAATTTCTAGTGTTTGTGGCCAAACAGTACTCAGGATGTCATTATTCCAGTTTCACCTAAATCTTCTTTCCAAAGTGTCATTATATAATTTCTCTGCAGAAATCCCACTTAACACCCTGACCTTCCTGACTTTGCTCTTTTACTCTTTTTAAACCTTGTCTTTGTAAAAATTACATATCAATGTGGAGAATTACTTTCTTCCCTTAAAAATAAAGCGGCACCAAATTTCTGTTGTCAGTTTTTCATTTTAACTACCCCCTCCCCACTTCAATTCTCTTCAGTGAGGAATTCCATATGTATTTTATACTATTGTTAGTTTTCTCTTATTTATCAAAGTGTCTCCTACAAAAATACTTACTATTATCAGGCTTTAGAGAATGAAGACGTTTTAAAATAATGCAAATAATCGAAATCTCCAATGATCAAATGGCAGTAAAACACTTCAAAGAATTTTCCCTTGGAGAAGCTTTTTGAAGACCCAGTCTTTCACCAGAAGATTCAGAAAGTATTTGGTAGGCCTGTCTGTCAAATAGTTTTCTGTGATTTTTTTTTTTTCCTCATGATGGGAAGAAAACCAAAACGCAATATGCAGTAACTTAAAAAATCAAAAAAGAAGAAGACTGCTAGATGTATTGTGATTGTGATAAAATTCCAACTTTCAAATTCACATTTAGTTATAGTGCTCTGTTTTTCTATCAAGTTTACATTTCATGTCTGTCTATGCAGTACTGTAGTTAAGGCATCTCTGTGGAAAATTTGTACTTTTTCAGAAGAAATTGGCTTTCTTGGAGATGTCACTGGGAAATGCTACTTTTTATTGCTTGGACTATTTAGGATTTTATATGTGTAAAGTGCTATACAATCCCATCAGTGGTTATTCCTATAAATAATTTCATGACTTGGTTTATTCTTGCTATATCCATTTTATAGATGGTAATACAGAGGAGTGGATTACAGGGGAGTTGAAATTAGATCCTACAATCACAGAAGTTTCCTAGATTGTTTAAACTGTAGACTGCAAATGTGTCTCCATGTGTTAAGTATCTGATAAAAAAATGAAATATGTGGGGACTTGGCATCTCTGGGGCTGTGTCTGGGTTTGTTAAAGGAAAAATGAGGAGATGTGAGTCAATTACATAATATTACAGAGAAAAAATCCCTTGTAGTAAAGGAAACCATGGGTCCTATTGGCCCAGTGGTTTTCCCTGGCAGCATGAAGTCCACTGGACCATTGCTCAACTCGAGTGTGTTTTCATAAACATCACTGTCCTGTCCATCATGGTGCCAGAAATAGCTGCCTTGCACATTCTTCTTGTAATTATAATTCCAATCTTGAAAATGTGTCCCTCCGATTCTCAAAGGTCATCTTAAGATTATACTGCTGCGGCCTCAGAGAACCAGGTTTGGACAAGAGCATCTATCTCTAGAAAACATCCAATGAACTGAGTGGAGGTATCTTGACCATCTTGTTCCATTTGCTTCTGGCTATGAGCATTGGCTTTAGAAAGTTTATTTTAAAGTGAATGAGCTGGTGGGATCAGAGTGTA
Source organism: Balaenoptera borealis (assembly GCF_965194805.1). NCBI lineage: Eukaryota > Metazoa > Chordata > Mammalia > Artiodactyla > Balaenopteridae > Balaenoptera > Balaenoptera borealis. The sequence goes on along the minus strand of NC_138873.1, from coordinate 24,746,500 downwards.
TTCACAAGCAGAAGGTGGGAGGGATCCCTCATACCCTTCCATCAGATGGTGCAGTCCCAGAGGTTCCCAACAAGATTGGCGTGTAGCTTCAGTGGGGCTTGTGCCATGCCCTAATGTGATGTAGGGCCCTCAATTCTTCCTCTCTGTGGGGAAGAAGCCCCCATGTTTCTAACCCTGTGAAACCCATTTTGTATTTTTTTTTTTTTTTTTTTAAATCAACTCCCTACCACTGTGGTTCTGTTGTCATTCCTGAGTTTGTGGCACATGGTTAGTACTTTTTTTTTTTTTTTTTAATTTTATAGCTACTTTATTTATTTATTTATTTTTGGCTGTGTTGGGTCTTCAGTTCGTGCGAGGGCTTTCTCTAGTTGCGGCAAGCGGGGGCCACTCTTCATCGCGGTGCGGGGACCGCTCTTCATCGCGGTGCGCGGGCCTTTCACTATCGCGGCCCCTCCCGTTGCGGGGCACAGGCTCCAGATGCGCAGGCTCAGCAGTTGTGGCTCACGGGCCCAGCTGCTCCGTGGCATGTGGGATCTTCCCAGCCCAGGGCTCGAACCCGTGTCCCCTGCATTAGCAGGCAGATTCTCAACCACTGCGCCACCAGGGAAGCCCCCATTTTGTATTTTTGACCACCAGAACTATAAGATAATGATACCGAGTTTGTCCTAATTTGTTACAACAGCAACAGGAAACTAATAAAGCACTTTTGCCTTCATGGCTCTTTCCTCCATTAAAAAAAAAATGTTAAAAATTACATTCTATGATTATGTTAATACAAAGATGAATATATTAATATTATAAATTGAAACATTCTTTGACTTAAAATTTCCTTTCTTTTCTGATTTTAAAAGAAATTAGAACATTTTCATAGGTACCTAAAAGTATCCTGGGCTCTGGGCATGGCGCCAAGTGTGCCTATTGGACAAGTGGGCTCTGCCTATGGGCATCTCTATCCAAATCGTCCCCATCGTTCACCACTTTGGAGTCAGTGTAGCCACGTGTATGGCAACTGAGGAATTTCAGAGATACTGGCTTCTTGCTTTGTTGTCTAACCTCTTGGTGTTTGAATGGGGGGATGTTTTCCATTGGTGAGAATACATATTTCAAACAGGATGCTGTTATTCAGAGTGCCTCTCAAGTCCCATGGCATCAGCATACACGATGAACCCATAATACCTTCACTGTATACACTAAAATAAACACACAATAAATACTAGTTGAGTGAAGAATTGTGACAAGACTTGCCTTTTAATCCTGTTTCCTGGTATATTTTGCCTGATCAATTTACCTTTCTTTACCTTTGTTGCAAATAAAAGAATAGATTATGGTTAAAATTTGAAAACAAATGTCATAATATGGATATCCTTTATGTCTAAATAGAATCTACAGTTTGCAACACACTTTCATGTACATCATCTCTTTTGATGACCTGTAAAGAAATTTTATGATCTTAGGAGGAAAATATTTTATCACAAACTTATATAAAAATATTAATAGTGACAGTGGTTTTAATTTTAGACACGTTATCTGTCATTTATAATACTAAGAAAGAATAGTTATATATGTGACTTTGGTCACTTTATAATTTGGCCCATGTGCTCATAGGGAGGCAAAAATGTAAAACAAAATTTGTATTCCTTCGTCTTATATATTACTTTCCACACTTTGCCTCTGTGAAAAATGATACATCTCAAGCTGATAATGATAAGCATTAATGCTGTGAATTGGAAATTACAACATACCTCATTAACTATTTTCACTTCTCTGACATTTAGAAGCCAGGAAGGCATAATTTCCAGCTTAAAAGCAAAGTTAGGTTGAGGGAAGTTCAGAGACATGTTGAAGGAATCTGCGGCTATCGGGCCTTGATGCTTATGGAGCTCACAGGGGTAAAAATAGCCACATTCCTGAATTATGATCCTAATTCAGGATTTGCAGAGTGTATGCCAATTTGGCAGTGTTCTGGAAAAGGCTACATGGATAAAGATTTGTTTCTAGAGATATTCAGGAAAGTAGCCAATTCAAACTGCTCAATGCCGTGACATCATTCCTGGCTGGTAGCAAGTTCTTTCTGTCATCATGGGGCTTGCTTGAGAATGAAGAAGCATGTCTTCATACCTGCTGCTTCTGAATTCATACACGTGCTCCCCACACATACGCACCAGCACCCACATCTTTAGACCTGCCTTTCACACCAAGTGTGTGAACTTATCCACAAACCTTCAAGTGTCCTAGTCAGACCTGTTCAGTCCAGTTCTGGAGAAACAGGTAAGATAGACTGATACATTCCATCAAATTAATTCCTCATTTCACAGTTGAAGTTTTGACAGGATGTCTGGCCTCCAATTGCAAGGAGGAGGTCTTGCACTCCATTCAAGGGCAACCAAAGGAAGTGGCCGACTCCTGCATTAAGGAAATTGAGTGGCTGTTGAGAGATCCTCCCTTCCATTGTCCTCCCATCTTGATTCCCTCCCAGCCTGCCTACGGTTAGGTGCCTTTTAGAAAGTTGTCCTCATTCAAGTTACACCCTGCCACACCTCCAGGCCCCAGGATGCTTGTGTCTGAGTTCCCAGCAGTCTTAAAGCCTTGCCAACAGCAGACGGAGGCATCCCACTGAGCCCTGGGTGAAGAGAAGGCCTGGAGTTGCACAAGAGTGACCCACTTGGCACAGGGGATGAGCCATCCTGACGGGCCCCAGGGACTCCTTCCTCATCCACGTCTGTCCCCTGGGATTGTCCCTTAGAGAACTCTCACAGACACACTCACCCAGCCACAGTCGGGGGACATCAACAGAAACCCATGGAAACAAGGAAGGCCTTGCCCCCGTGGCATTCTGAGTCAGCCCTGTAGTGTGATTTACCAGCTGACTGAAAAAAGAAAATACTGCTAGGACCTGGGCCGGGACCACGAGGTGTAAAGGTGTCGAGTTGAAAAAACAGGGGGTGGATCTAAATCTCCCCCCTCCCCTACTTCCCTGCCTGAGAAAATTATTCCAGTGTAAACATCTCTCTTTAAATTTAGGATATCTTTGTGTAAGAAAAACTACTTTATTACTCAACATTAGTGACACTCACTTTGAACCTTCATTCTGAAAACCACAGAATTTAAAAAATGCTGTAAATAGCTGACATGGGTATTTTTCCCCCGCTTTCAAAGGAATTGTTTTTGTAATTACTGAGGGGGGGAGCTGAATTGTCCCCCCAACCTGCACCCCGTCCCCCCAAACACAGTGAACAGGAGAGGGTAATGAAGTATCTCAACTAAAAACATTCATCATAGTCAGATGAATTAATGGTGGAAAAGTTTCAGTGCATTCCTAATGCTTTTGTATAATCTTTTATGTTTTAAGTAGTTAGGTCTCTATTCTAGTCCTGAGTACAAATAAATGCCTGACATAGGGTCTAAGCCAAATTCCACAATGTAGCAAAAACAGTGCCTGCATATTTGGCAGGAATTGAAACCAGTTCAGGTCAGTGTCTGTTTCTGTCCAAAGAAGAGTTTCTGCATTTACACTGGGCTAGGAAAACAACACAGGAAAACATGGGGAACAACAAGTAATACTGTCAGCTCCAGTGCCCGCCTGGCCAAAGGAGACTGTTTAGAGCAAGTCCGGAATCACCGCTTAAGCTCCAGGTTGGGTTGGCATAAGGTTTTGGGGGGCAGTGAGCAAGAGAAAGAGAGGGTATGGATGGCATTGTTGTAGCAAAATTGACTTCTCCCGTCTCAGGCTCTCACCTTGCAAATCACCCTCTCTTAGCAAAAGCACATCTTACTTGTTAACTCCTCCCTTGCTCGCTAACCTTTTCAATCATCCCCCTTCTTCATTTTAGAATGGCCTTCGGAACAAAGCAGCGTTTTAAAGCCTTTCCCACTAAAAGTTCGCCCCTCCCCCCCTTTAAAGAGGCAGTGTGGGCGTGATTTTCTTTTCTTTTCTTTTCTTTCTTTTTAATTTGTTTTTCTGCAATCTCCTCTTGTGAAGCCGTCATTGTTTGGGGGCTGATGGATATTTCCTCAGAGATACCATCATATCGCTTGTTATTGTAACACTTATTGGTGATAAAGTTCAGACTAAAAATTAAGCAGCTGCAATGTAGCAGCACAAATTAGTTTAATGTAAGCAGTCAGGAGCAGCTGTCTGGCTCAGGACTCGAATTTAGCTGTGGGGGGAAGGGTTCTGTGACGCTGACAGTGTTTTTTTCCTCTACATAAACAATTTTGGCTGTTGCAGCTTTTGTGCTGATCATGTGACACTGTCCCTAGGCAGATAATTTATTTCTGTGGCTTTCATGAGCAATCATTAACCTTCAGACATCGAGTTTGCTTTTTGCTTTGTGGCATTTGTTATTATTATTATTATTTTTTGTATACTAACTAGTTTAACTCAGAAAGTGTCAGGAGAAAATTACAACCAATTTATAATAGACTGCAATGGCTAATACTTACGTTTCTATTAAAGCAGACCTTGCTTACAAGACCATTCTTACAGCTTAGCTGGTGTTTGTGGATCAGAATAATTATTTTCAGTGTGGCTGTTACGGGGATGCTCCCTTCGTGTCTCCTTCTGATTGCAAGGCCACTGCAAGCTGGCCTTGCAGAAACTCAATTTGGAGATCAACTTTTGGCCGTCTTCACTTACTCCCTAGGAGGGCTGGAACCCCAAGAGCCTCCATGGGGCTGGGAATGAGGCTTTGGGAGGTGGGCTTGCTTTGGTTCCTTCTTCCTTTAACAACTGACACCCCAGCCTTCTGTAAACAGTGTGGCCATTTGTAATGAGTAACTGGAGCTAGAATAGATTGAGATTGAAAAACAAAGGAAATCAGAAACTGTGTCCTACATAAATCTGAGGGGCGGCGGGGGACAGAAAAATATCATTTCTGACATCTACTAATCATGCCCACTGGTTTTCTGAATTTAGCTGTTACGTCCTCCTCGGATCGGTTTGTATCGCTCAGCCATTTCTGCCAACCAGTAATTCAGGAGTAAAACGCACAGGGTCACTCTTTGGTGTCTATCATACATGATATCTTCAGACACTTTCAGCATGCCGATTATCTCGTGGGTATTGTGTGGGCCCTCTTAGATATTCATTTATTCATTCTCTCAGGGTGCAGGGTTGGTGGGGGAAACACTCAGGACTACTTGCACAGAGGGATATGATAAAGTGTATTTATAAACCCCAGTGGATTGTGTTCAGTGCAAAATAAGAGGAAGGAATAACCCCTTTTTTTCCCTACTCGTTTAAAATATTTCAGTGATGAGAGCTGTTCTTAATTGATTCTAATATTTTGTAAGAATAGATGTATAGGTTTTAGGACACAGCATTGAAAATTCCGTTCTTCTAAATTTATGATTCAAGAGCTCAAAACATAGGGAAAATTGATACTGTCATTTTTTTAAAGCATCTTGAGACAGCATCAGTGAGCTAGGCATTGCACAGGCTGACAGTGAGGAAGAGCTTGAGCAGATGATAGAAATGAGGATGCCGAAGTGTTTGGGTCATCTCTGATGTTGCATGAAAATGACTGAATGGTTCCCCCAGGTGTAATGAATGTGGTTGGATACAGAGTTGCACCCTTGCTGAGGTGGGGTAGGGGGTGAGGGAGTGGGCAGAATCTGGCATCTTCGTCCTCACCCCAAAGAGAGAGATTTCTTCCCCAAACGTAGGACCCTAGTGTTCTGGACTTTATTTCTTTCTAACTTTTCTTGTTCACTGATTCCCGCTCACATGATTGGCAGGGCTGCATTACGACTTTGGTGCTTTATCTAGAAAGTAGTTCACTCACTAAGATGAGGACTTTTGCCTTTGAAGTCCCCTTCCTCCATATTGATAGTCGTAGTTTACGACTGTGTTGATATAAAGATGCGTATAGGGGCTTCCCTGGTGGCGCAGTGGTTGAGAGTCTGCCTGCCAATGCAGGGGACACGGGTTCGAGCCCTGGTCTGGGGAGATCCCACATGCCGCGGAGCAACTGGGCCCGTGAGCCACAATTACTGAGCCTGCGCGTCTGGAGCCTGTGCTCCGCAACAAGAGAGGCCGCGATAGTGAGAGGCCCGCGCACCGCGATGAAGAGTGGCCCCTGCTTGCCACAACTAGAGAAAGCCCTCGCACAGAAACAAAGAACCAACACAGCCATAAATAAATAAATAAATAAATAAATTTTAAAAAAAACAAAAGGATGCATATAATCCAGGGTGGATTTCTTTTTATGTATTCATTATTATTATGTACTTTTTTTCTTCCGATTTGAAAAGTAATGAGAATGAAAATATTTTCATGGACCACTGAAGGCATCACGGACCCTGGGCACCGTGTTTCCTCTGCCTAACGGAGAAGCTGGCCCCAAGTGTGGGCACAAGCACACAGCTGACCTTTGCCCAAAGGGAAGATAACCTAGGTGAAGGAACCAAGGGCAAGTGAGAAATAGCACAGGGGTACTCCTTTCCTCAGATCAAAGCAATGATAGTTTTCTTTTTCAGACACTCCTTTGTCAGAGGGTCCCCTGCCACATTTAGCTCTTGAGGGTGGGGCTCACTTGGGGGAGCTCTTACCTGCTCATATTGTTGAACCCCTTTCTGGCCCTTCTTGCTCTCTTTTTAGCCCTATGTGCCTTATCTGAACCAATATGCCCTTGGACCCTGTTGTAGAATGAACTCTCCTTTGTTGTACTGCTTATCCCTTCGTTCCAAGCCTTGCACAGCCAGGATCACTTCATCCTACAGTGATCGCTGTCTGTGCAGTTTTCCCCCTTGTACGGATAAGACCCAACAGGACTGTCTCCGAGACCCTCCCCTTTGAGTCAGCTCCTCCTGTTACTCCCATTTCAACTTTGTCATTTTACCATTTGAAACCCTCTTAACTTTCCACTACTTCAAGCCTGCCTCTCAGTTTATCTCCGTGTGATCTTGGATAGTTTATTCTTTAGCATCAGTTTTCTTATCTCTACAAAATAGATTAATAATAGCCAACTATGTATTGAGTATGCACTATGGGCCAGGCATTGTGCTAAGGAATTTGCTAAGGGTGTGGTATGCATTATCCCTTTTAATCAGGACAAAAGACCTATGTGATATGTGCTTTCATTAATCCCATTTTATAGATGGGGAAGCTGAGGCATAAAGAGATTTAATAACTCAAGATTTCTCAGGTAGAATGTGATCACATCAGGATTACAGCCCAGGCAGTTGGATCCCAGAACATTAGTCTCAATAATTATGTTGTACTGCTCCTATGCTATTGTCACACGTACCTCACAGAGTTACTGTGATTCACTTTCTTAGCAAACATCTGCTTCACATCTTCTGTATGTTAGGCACGCACTGATAACCTGCTCTCAAGAATCTCCATGGCTGCTCAGGAGACAGGTGTAGAGACAGGTCAGCAGACCTAGAAGGATAATTAAAATTAAGTACCAGATCACATGTACTAAGAACCTCTCAAGGAGAACAGAAGATAAGGTAGTCAGAGGTTGGGGGCGGATGGGAGGGTAGCTGGAAAGGCTTTTTAGAGAAGAAGAAGTTTAGACCTTGAAGGTTACATTGTAGATAATCGAGAAAAGGGGGATGGAGTTTCCTGGTCAAAGCAAAGGTTAGGCCGGAGACCAGGTATTTTTCTGGTTTCAACCATAAGCTTTAAAATAGTCAACACCTGGCAGTTACAGTTTTGCCTAGAAACCTCTGCCCTTCTCTGAGTGGGTAGTTATCAAATTATAATTACTTTAAGCAGGTAGAGAGCTGAGACCAGGATGAGATTCACATAAGACACAGGAGAGTAAGTCAAAGTGAGATCGGTGGGAATAATGTCATTTATTCATTCACTTATTCATTTTTCATCGTTACTTACTGAATACCATATTCTCAGCAGTATAGGAAACTTCCTGCGGATCATATGTGAAAAAGCAGTTCCTGTCCTCAAGGAGCTCAGTCTCGTAGGGCAAAGGAATAGGAAAATATAAACAATTACCGCTGAATATCATCAAGGCCCTTAGCAAAGTACGTACCAGATGCAGAGGTAGCCCTAAGCAAGGAGCTCCTGCCTCTTCCTGTGTTTGGATCAGAGAACAGTTCATGTTGGAGGTGCCATTTGAGTTGTGTCTCAAAAGATGAGTAGGTGTCATTGACTTAAAAAGGTAAGGAAAGGCATCCCAAGCAGAGAGATCAACATATGGAAAGGAGTAGAGGTGGGGAGCCTGACAAATGCAGAGACCCCCAACAGTTTGTTATCACAGGAGCTTCAAGTGCTTCCTTGGAATTTGGAGATGAGGTGTGGCTACAGGCTTGGTGAGATCTCAGAGGTGGGGTTTTAAGCAGGGGAGGGTCACAGTCAGTTCACATGGGCAGTGGGTGGGGGGGGTGGGGAACTGCAAGGGGAAAGACAAGTTAGCAGCCCTTTGTGACCATTTTGGTACTAGATGATGAGGATGTGATCCCCAGTAGAGGGGCAGAGGAGGAGAGAATGCGCTCACTGAGGCTGAGGACTGATGGGGTGTGGATGCAGAGGGGGAAGCTTAACCCCGGGTTTCTGGGACAGTAACTGAGCTTGTGGGTAAGGTAGAGATTTAAGATGAGGTAAAGAGAGAATGACAGTCAGTTCTCTATTCACCGTAATTCTGTTCTGTAAAGTTGCTACAAATACTGAATTAGTGAATCTTGAACCCTTGCTTCTAGAGGAAATACAGGGTTACATGCATGTGAGCTCCTGGTCACAACATTTTCGTCAGCTGGTTAATACATATCCTTGTTTTAGGTGTGTTTCTGTTTAAAGACACTGCATTGGTCAGAGTTGTCCAAAGAATATATATGTATATAGAGAATATATATATATTATATATATATACACTATATTATATATTATATATATATACTATATTATATATATAATATATATAGAATATATATTATATATATACACTATATTATATATTATATATTATATATATATACTATATTATATATATATATACTATATATATATAGAATGCATATACTAATAAATAAACATATACATGGAAATTCTTTACAAGGAATTAGCTCTTGTGATTACAGAGCCTGAGAAGTTTCATGAGTTGCCATAAGCGAGCTGGAAATTCAGGAAAGTTGGTGGTGTAATTCCAGTCTGAGTCTAAAAGCCTGAGAAGCAGGGGAACCGATGGTGTAAATCCCGGTCCAGGAGCAGAAGACCTAGCTCAAAGCAGGCAGGAGGAAAAAGTGGCAAATCCCTCCTCCTTCTGCCTTTTGTTCTATTGAGGCCCTCAGAGGAGTGGGTGATGCCTGCCCACACTGGGGAAGGCAATCAACTTGACTGATTCAAATGCATATCTCATCAGAAAACACCCTCACAGACACACCCCCAAATAATGTTTAATCTGGGTACCCCAAGGAGCAGTAAAGTTGACACACAGAATTAACGGTCACAGACAACTTGATCAATATATACTTTTGATCCACTAACATTGATCTCACAGCCAGTAACAGCCTGAGCAAAGCGTACCTGACACAGGTATTTCCTCTGTAAGTGCATCTCTGTCTTCTTGTGCTTAGGGACATTACGCAGCCCTTCAGCAGTACGCTTGCTGTCTTCATTTTGAAAGTGAAATTCCAAACAAAACACACAAAAATGTGAAAAAGGTGGCACTAAACAGACTACAGAAAGAACACTTGTTTACTGTAGGAGAGCCTTAACGAGAAGGCAGAGCACTGCCTTGCTCCCCCTCACTGGGAATGTGCGGGTCCAACATCTCAAATTCTTCCCCGTTCAGCACGCCTGTGAATGACCGTGGAAACATTGTGTGTATTGATTTGGGGGTTACAAATACATTTTAATGAGCAGGCAAAATTTGCAATTTGGAATCCACGAATAATGAGGATGGATTGCATTCATTTAAGATTAGAAAATTTTGCTTATGAGGTGCCTTTAAGACATGAAAGTCAAGCGAGATGTTGGACCAGAAAATAGGTACTTTAAATGGCTAAACCACGCTGACTGTGTAAGAGACTGTTACGGGCTGTAAGGGATTATTTTCGTCGTGTAAGTACATGCATGGTGTAAGGATCAAGAGGGAAGGACGGTGGCTGTTGTGATGTCGGGGCCAGGGCTGGTTGAATATGTCAGAGCACTGGAGGAACTCTGGATCCCTGTGAGGTGAGCTTCTATCTGTATTATTTCCCTCTGTATCCCACAGTGGAATTTGATGTAAGTTGGGCTCTGGGTGACATCCCCGAGAGGGATCCAGGAGACTGGGTTCAAGATCTTCACTTTCAAGTCACTTTCAGGGTTAATGCTTCAAGGAGGTCTAAAGTCTCATGGGAGGGGGTCTGAACTTGGCAGAGAGCTCTGATTAAGAATCCATGCCCCACCCTTTGTTTGGGCTGCTGTCTTGAGGAAAAGGAGCTTATTAGCTGCTCTGTCCTGGATCCCTTGTATCCCCTTCACACTCACACCACACAACTTCTTTGAGACATGTGACTTCAGAGAGCCATACTTTGGGGCCAGACATCCTACCCTGATGTTCATTCTTCAGTTACAAGCTTCTGATACTTCCATCCAACCCTATCCTTCTCTTCAAGCCCCATAGCCTGCTCCCCCATGTGTCTGGTGGTCCTTTTGTCTGAGACTTTTCTCCACCATAACCCCCTTCTCACAGACCCACCTACACGAACTAAAATAGTTAAGACTTTAAAAAAAAATGAGTTAGATTCAGGATTCAACCATTAAATATTCCTTCCTTCTTTCTTTCCTTCCCTCTGTGCTAGAAGCTGCATATGTAGAGACAAATGAACGAGGCATGGTCTTTGCACTCTCACAGCTTACTGTGTAGGAAATGTAATACAGTGAGAGGCAGGCTGGGGCCAAGACACTGAGCTTCAGGTCTCATTTGTGTCACCATCTATTGATGTGGCATTGGACAAGTCACCTTAGCTCTTAGAAACCCTTCCCTCCTTTGTTAAACACTGGGTTTTGATTTCTAGATTCTTTTCCGGCCCTTTACATTTCATGATTCTATAAAGCACAATACTTTCACGCTGTGGTACCGGGTGGTGGTAAATGTTACCAAACTTGATTGTTGTAGGGAAGCAAGACTTTATTAAGATCATCTAAACTGCTGACAGCTTTAAGCCACCTACACTGTGTATGTACATCCCCTGCAGAAAGTATAGGGGGATTGTCAGTGCTTACCAAGCAGCTGTTGAACCCGAGGGTATTTGGATTCTGTGGAGGGATTTACTGATTGGAAGGGAAGATGCCAGCCTTGGGAAAAGGACTTGGTAATATCTTGCACATTTTAACACCAGCTGGAGAGTAGCTCCTCTGCTTGCCATTGTTATGCTCGGGTTTAACAGGGTGGCTCCGTCTGAAAGCCACCGCTGTGCCCTTGTGAGCAGTAGCAGGAGCTCATGTATTGTTCTGGGTCCCCAGGAGCACCTGAAAGAGACCAGGAGACCACATCTGAAATACAAAAGTTGAGTTACTTTACCAGAGGTAAACATAGTGCCGAAATCTTGCATGTGCAGTAATTTCTGGAAATCAACTCCCTGCCTGCTCAGATACAGATCTCTTGAAAGCATGAAGTGAAGCATGAATCCAAATAAAAATTGTTTTTCAAATAAGTATTAGGTAACACCCCAGTGGGGGTGGATGGTTGTTCTACCGTGCAATGCACGTGTGTGGTTCAGTGTTTCAGTATTAGCAGAAAGAAGCTTAGAGAGATGTTATAAATGTTTACTACATTCTATTAAATTTAGGGTAAACAGATACCTTCTCCAAAGGGTGTTCTTTTTTTTTTTTAAGGAAAAAAATTATACCCATCACCAAAAAAATCCTCTTTTGTTTATTTTATGGCTAAAGGATGACTCTATTTAAATTAATAACCCATCGTGATTCAGTGAGGGAGGCAGGTTGAATCCACAGGGTAAGGCATGGCACCTGGTCTTGGCATTGCCCTTGATTGCCCTTAGACATTAGAATACATTTCTCTGGCACTTATTCTGAATGCAAAGTGCAGATAGCAGCAACCTCTGTCTCTTTTTCTTACCATGTATGTTGATTGATCATGGTAAAGCATATGGAGTTCTTCAGGAGAAAGTTTTGCTTTTAGCACAGGCCTACTGAGGAGTATATATTGAGTCCACAAGCGTATTTGGAGCTGTGACTAGAACTGAGTTGAGTTACTAAAAAATGCAAGACATTTAGACTCCTGGGATTACCTGATCATTATAAAATGTGGCCAAAATTGTAAAGAAACAGCTGCTAAGACTTTTCTGACCTTAGAAAATCTGGTAACATACATGAAAAAGAGGGCATTCAAGTTCCTTGGCATTCTCTTCCTCTGTTTTCTGTAGTCAACTGTTCTCTTTTGTTCTTTCTGGTCCTCTTGCTTCCTCCCTCTGGTTTTCCGCTTCCTCCATCCAGCTTCTTTTTCTTCTCTACTCATTTCTCTCTTACTCACAAGTGTGCAGAATCCACACTTAAATACTTAGGGCCTAGGGAGGCTGAGGAGTCTGGTGACAGTCTTTTGTTGGGAATGACAGAAAGATTATATTACAATGTTCTAGTTCCCCAAGGAAGAGAGGCTTCTGCCATTCAACAGTTTAGCTGATTAAGGAAGAGCGAGTACAGAAGGTCATGTCTGAAGAGATAACAAACAAAACCCCAAAATGAATGCCATCTAAGATGCCAAGACATTGTAAAGAGTCTACTATCAAAGCCACAACACTCAGGAAATGCCCAGATAATGTGGTTTTCATTATTAGTATTCGTATTATTTTTAAAATGTATGGGGTACATGTGATAAAGTCCACATGTAAAACTGGCTTTCTTGTGATTTGGCAAATGAGATCTGCTAAATTTAAGAAGAAGTTTGTTTGAAACATAAACAGTGGGTAAGTGCAAAGAAAGCACAGTGTTACTGAGTTGAGAAAAACAGTGAATAGTAAATAACTGAGTGAAATAATACTTGGATTTGCTTTTAAAGTAGTATGGATTTTTTTTTTTTTTTTTTTTTGCTGCGTCGGGTCTTAATTGCAACACGCGGGATCTTTCCTTGCAGTGTGCAGGCTTCTCTCTAGTTGTGGCACGTGGGCTCCAGAGTGCGTGGACTCTGTAGTGTGGCACGCGGGCTCCAGAGCACGTGGGCTGTGTAGCTGCGGCATGTGGACTCTCTAGTTGTGGTGCGAAGGCTCAGTAGTTGTGGCACGCGGGCTTAGTTGCCCCGTGGCATGTGGGATCTTAGTTCCCTGACCAGGGATTGAACCGGCATCCCCTGCCTTGCAAGACAGATTCTTAACTACTGGACCACCAGGGAAGTCCCAGTATGGAATTATTTTTTCATGAATTAATTTAATTTTAAATATAATATAATTTATTTCACTTCTTTAAAAAAAAAGAAAAGAAAAGAAACTTTTGAGGTTTCAAGTTCAAGTGTTTAGCCCCTTCAAATGTACCCTCATATTTCTATCTTCTTTCAAGGCTTCTCTGGGGTCAAGGCCTCTTTTCAGGCATCCCAAACTTTGCAGGCAGGCTAGTCCTCTCCCATGAGGGACCCTGAGCTTTTTGCTCAGCCTGCTACTGTGGCAATAGCTACATCTCCAATTGAAGCACATCTCCAGTTATATGCTACTTCCTGTCAGGAGGCTCTCTTTGAATTTAATGGCCCCTTCTGGGTTGTCTTATCTCCCTGTACTAGCCCCTTCCCAGCACTTGCCCCTCTTAGTATCATTGTTGGCCTCTCCTGGATGAACAGTAAGCTCTTGGAGGACTAACACCATCTTGTTCGCCCTATATTCTTAACACTTACCTTGACGGTTGATCCTTAGTGTAATATATATTTCACTATCAAACCAAAAATGTGCTTTCTTAAATTGGTTTTGAGGTAAACAAATTTTCAAAAACTTGCATGTCAAGTTTTCAATCAAATTTATCTCTGAATTGCATTCTAAATTGTAAATGGTTCTTTCCTTTTGCCAATGGTAACATTGAAGATTCCTCCATTTACTTACATATGATATGCCCTCTGCCTGGAATCTTCCAGCCATCAGACTGTTAGCTAACTCCTACTCATACTTTCCATCTCACCTTGAACTCTGCTTCTTTTCCTGGCATCTCCCTCTCTTCCCTTGCCCACCGAATCTGAAACAACTTCCCTGAAAGTAATCACTCATCATACCCTTTATTTTCCCTCCATCATTTATCAAAAGTATCAATGATAGATTTTTTTTTAATGGTTTGTCTCTCCTACTAGACTGTGAGTTATATGTGAGTAGAGAATTTGTGTATTTATTTCAGTATTATATTTCTAGCACCTAGTACAGTGTCTGGTACGACCCAAGTATGCAATAAATCTTTGTAAAATGATGAAATTTTTTTTTTTGCATTTTCTGTTGTATAAAAGGTACCGTAGGAATACACAGATAAATAGGATATTGTCTTTAGCCTTAAAGGGATTCTAGTGTCTCCGATGCCTTCAGGTTGAAAAAGACACATAGTGTATGAGATGAGGAGGAATGTAAAGGTCTAGAGATTGTGTATGGGAATATTTTCTCACCATAAAATATATAATAGTTGTACATTTATGAAACATTGATTAAGAAAATTCATGATGACAGAAAACTATATATTTATTCAGTAATGCTATTAAATAAGTTTACATGTGAATCAGAGTATTACATTGTTTTGAAGGATAGTGGTATATATGGCAAGAGATATAGACTATCAGTTTTTGCTAAATTTAAAGTTTGGTGGCTGCATACCTATGGCAGATCCCTTGCAATAACAGCCCCAGGGTCCCCAGACTTTGATTGCTGGGTGTCTAGGGCTCAGGATGAGGAAATCAGTGCCTCAGGAATAATGCCGAGAGGCAAGAAAAATCCCAGAGTGTAGCTGGAAGGATATCCATTCAGGGATTTACCAATTTGTGGTCTTTGTGGCATTTAAGAATGCCCCTAAGTTTGGAATTGTTTTTACAGTTTCATCTTCCTCTTCAAAACTGTTTGTATTGGGACTTCCCTGGTGGTCCAGTGGGTAAGACTCCATGCTCCCAATGCAGGGGGCTCAGCTTCAATCCCTGGTCAGGGAACTAGATCCCGCATGCATGCTGCAACTAAGAAGTCCGCATGCCGCAACCAAGAAGTCTGCATACCCGCGTGCTGCAACTAAGACCCCGCACAGCCTAAATAAATAAATAAATATTAAAAAAAAAAAAGAAAAGAAAACCAAAAAAACCCCAAAACTATCTGTATTCATTTACTCCTTAAATAACCAGCAGTTGCTCTGGTGTGTGTTTAGGGATGACCATGTTTAGTTAAGAAGACACTGTTCTCCTCTCTTTGCTTTAAGCTGTGATAGACAGTATGGAAATAAACACTTGAAGGTACAACAAGCCACAGCATTATGTAATAGGTAGAAGCAAAACCCAAAAATAATCAAATGAATGCGTAAATATTTACAGAGTTTAGCTGCTTAGGGAATTGAAATAAAAAGAAATACTGTCACCCTTCTTATAAAATTTTAGTCAGCAAGCCTTCAGGTAAAGCAGAGACCTTTTGGCAATAAAACTGATGTAATAGCTAACATTTATCTTGGGCTAAAATATGCCGGGTACCATCCTAAGTGATTTATAGATATTAATTCATTTAATTTTTATGTCGACTGTAGTTAGTGGATGCTGTGATGTGTTAGACAGAATCCCCCCCTACAGGACTAAGACATTCATTCCCTCATTTCCTGAAGTGTTGTCTGCTGACAGCTTTTAGCTAAATCCCTCCCTAGAAATTCCCCTTGGCAGAAAGGAGCTGCCTTGCCCAAGGCTGCATACCTTTCCAGGGATAGCCTGCATCCAGTGATGGTCAATCCAGGGGTACACAGTTCTGGTTGACTTGCCTCAGTTCAGGGTATCTCTACAGGACCATTCCAGATTCTGTGCTCTTTGTGGGATCAGCTGAGGCTCTGTTGCAACTATTTCCCAGTTCAACTTCATCCTCTCCTGCAACTGGCTTCCCTCATGGCCTTTCTGATGTTTTTCCTCAGAGAACTCTCTACCCAAATTTCTATCTCAGAAACTATTTCCTAGGGAATCAGGTAATCACACCAACTTCATTACTATTCTCATTTGATAGGTAAGGAAACTGTGCATAGAGATGGGTAATCAGTCACAGTTACACAGTCAGGATTCAGACCCCACTTCTCTAGCTCCAGAATGAACGCTTTCAGCCACGATGCTCTGTCTTAAAGTAGGACAAGGAAAACAGATGGGCTCTGCCTGTTGTGACTCTGCCTTCCTCTCAGGCTTAATCTTTCTCGGTGTCCTCTCACCTTCTCCTGTTTCAGTCACACTGGCCTTCCTTCAGTCCCTTTTACTGGCCATGAATGAGTGAGTGAATTACTAAGGGTACAGGCAGTGGGTTGGAATATTAGAATCTAGTCTGGAGATGATTAGAATCTAGGGGAAGAATTTGACCACAGCAAAGAGAAGAAAGAATGAAATGTAACTGATATTATGGTTAGTAAGTAATAATTTATGAAATGTAAATCTGAAGTTCTCAGCTTGGGGGCAAAACATTCTGTGCTCAGCACAGTACTAAGTTCTTATTGTGAGGCATATAGGAAATAATGTCTGCATCCTATGGAAATTTATAATCATTTGGGGAAGAGAAAAACACTATATAAGGAAGAACAAAAGAATATCAGAGGGTAATATGTAATCAAGAGCAAGATGATGTGACATTTTCTAAATATATTCAATATTTGTGAGAATATGTAAATGAAATTAAGTAACTACACAAAATATTACGGTAAGATAAAGTTAATTACTGAAGGGTTAGTGTTGAGTTTGTGTGGCATCTTCATAAGTTGAAAGGAGACAGAAGATCATTCTTGACAGAGGAAACAGAGGGAAGTCATGTGAAGAGAGGCATTGTCTCATTTAATCTCACAATATTTCGCTGAGATGACTGCTATTATCAGGATTTATGAGAAAGCTGGGGTGCAGAGAGGTGAAGTAACTTGCTGGAACTAGCCAAATCAGTGAGCCATGGAACCAGGAGCTGAACCTAGATGAGCTGCTTACAGAGTGCATGACCTTAACACCACCCTTTGGGGCACAAGGTTTGTGGTGATGGAGTAGATCAGGTGGGCCAGGTGATGAGGCTGTGAAAATTGCAGGCTGGGAGAGTGTAGATAGATCCATTAGGCGATCGGAGACCTCCATGATCAGGGAAAGCATGGGCTTGCAGGTCAAACTGATGAGCCTTTTGATTCAGCTCTGGTCCTTACTGGAAGAGTTGCTTCTTCATTTTAAGGCTCAGTTTTCTCTTATTATAAAATGGAAATAACAAAAATAGCAAAAACAAGACTTTTAGGATTGTAGTGAGGATTATACATAATGTATGTAAAGCCATTTGTATAGCACTTGGTATGCTTGTTGCGGGTACTCAGCTAATGGATGGTTGCTGTTGATTTAGTGTAGATGATTAAACTTGGGTGAAGACTTCTGTAAAAGGTGGGAACCAAGGGCAAAATACTGAAAATGGAATTTTGGGAAGATAGAGATGGCTGCATGGGGTATAATGGACTAAAAAAGGATGGGATGGGCTTCCCTGGTGGCGCAGTGGTTGAGAGTCTGCCTGCCAATGCAGGGGACACGGGTTCGAGCCCTGGTCTGGGAAGATCCCACATGCCGCGGAGCAACTAGGCCCGTGAGCCACAATTGCTGAGCCTGCGCGTCTGGAGCCCGTGCTCCGCAGCGGGAGAGGCCGCGATGGTGAGAGGCCCGCGCACCGCGATGAAGAGTGGCCCCCGCTTGCCGCAACTAGAGAAAGCCCTTGCACAGAAACGAAGACCCAACACAGCCAAAAATAAAATAAATAAATAAATAATTAATTTTTTTTAAAAAAAGAAAAGAATAGCTTTACTGCTTTAAAAAAAAAAAAAAGGATGGGATGGAGGGGCTAGATGTGGGTAAATTGAGTACCACAAATTAGGATTTTCCAGTAATATAAGGATATATGATAAAGAGTGTCTGGAGTGGGCCAGTGGCGGTAGAAACATACAGGAAGGAGTAGACCTGAGGAGGAAGAATTGACAAGATACTGTACATAGAAGCCAAGAGAAGAGGCAGTGAAAAACAGCTAGATGTTCTGAAGATCAAAAGGCTAAGATAAAGGTAATACCATTGAGGAAAAACCTGGGGAAACTGAGAGAGACGTAGTTCTTGGGTGCATGGTGACAAATTCTGTTGTTGAAATGAAGAGAACTAAGAGTTGTGAAAAAGATTGAGAAGAATTTAAACAGTGGAATTGAAATAATTTTTTAAGCCAGTGATTCCATTGATTTTGATCTTGAGAGGATGGAATTTTTGGCTGTAGCTTTTCTGCTAAAATTTTGAGGGAAAGGAGAGCCAAGAAATAACGGCTGCCTAGACCTAGTGCCATCTTTGTATTAAAAGGAGCTGAAGTCATAGGAATGGGTAAGATTGGGTTTACAAAGAAAAGAAACAAGATATTGGGTTGGCCAAAAAGTTTGTTTGGGTTTTTCCGTAAGATGTTAGATTCATATATGGAGATCACATAGGGGTAGATCCGGTCTGCTTACAAACCAAATCCCTTCCTATATGGGTTCAATGGTATTCTTCCTCTGAAGCCTACCAATTCTGAGACTGACTCAAATGATTTTTCAGATTTTCACTTTTGGGGTTTATTTTAGAATAAAATTTTAAGGCCATTGTGTTTCTTCTGTTCTTTTGCTTCAAGAGTAACAGGATAGAATGCCTTGCCAACACCAAAGGGTTCAGGAGAACTATTTCTGTTTTTCCAAAGGGCCTAATAAGGAAGCAACTTATTCTCTCTGAGGAAAATGACACTTCACAGAGGCCAAATATGTTTCTTTAGATTGTAAAGGATAATAATATTGTTCCAATTAAGCTCTTCCTGCTCACAGTATAGAGGCCAATCTGACCTTATACAGATAGGACAGTAGGAGAAAAAAGATGCTATTGCCAAAAATGCTGTCACCTGAAAGATAAATGTCACAAATAAGCAGTTGCCATAAAACTCTAGAGAAGCTAGAAGCATCATTTTATTTTTTCAAAGAGATGAATAGATGAATTTGTAAATTGAGAAACTATAGGGAGCTAGAATCAGGGAATTTGAAAGTATCCGCCATGCTGGGCCAAGTGACCTTTCTCAGACTCTAGAGTTTCTTATTTTCCAACAACAAAGCGTAAAGCCCTCAGGCAAACAGTCCTAGAAAAATTTTTTTATTATCAGCTCATAAGATGAAGTTAGCCCTGAACTCTTAAAATGTATTTGTTTTACTATTAGTGATGGCTTCTAGAAGGTTTCCCCAGAATTTACCTGCCCTAAAAATGGTCAAGGCCAGGTTCTAATTAAGGTCCATGTTTTCCCCTTTCTTGCAGACTTATAAAGAAAGATGGAGAACAAAAACCCCAGGAGAAGCCTTTCTTTAGTTCATCTGTGAACTATAGTGTTGTCTATTTATGTGTTTTTAAAATATGCAGTGAAAAATTATTTCTACAGTCAATGAAATATGTCAGAGGTGGGAAGGAAGAGGAAGTCACCACCATACTTAAAATTCACTTAGCTTGGCTGCAGGCTTGGCGTAAGATTAGCTTGCATAGTGATGTTTTTCTCTCCTTAAATGCTCAAATTTTATTCTCGACCATTAATGTAAATGTTCACGGTGAAGGAGCAATAAATGCCCTGGAAACTTTTTTTTTTTTTAATTAAAGAAATTTTGCCTGTTTAAGGAAACAAATGTACTTGGGAAAGAAATATAGTACAATTTCATACCCATTGATCAGGCATATACTCATGCTACCTGTGGCTCTTTTGGAAAACTCTCTCATTGGAGATTCCTAATTTCTATTCTGTGATATATTATACAGTGATATAATATATTGACTTTAGAGGGCAGATTGTAGCTGTATGGCTTCTTTGGTTGATGACTGCCAAGTATGTCAGTCACGTCTATGGTGGTAAAAACCCTTGATCCAGCATCCTACAGGGGCATTTTCCCAAGTGACATCCTCACACTGCAGTGGTTTCTCATGGAGATTTACCCCTTCAACTCTCTTTTCCTTCCAGGAAAAAGGTTCCAAAACGGCTCTTTCAGTTGTCTAGATTTTCTTATACTTGGGTTGATTGGGAATCTATCAGTCCAAATGTTCAATCCACAGAATTCTTTTTTTTTTTTTTTTAATTAATTTATTTATTTATTTTTGGCTGTGTTGGGTCCTCGTCTCTGTGCGAGGGCTTTCTCTAGTTGCGGCAAGCGGGGGCCACTCTTCATCGCGGTGCGCGGGCCTCTCACTGTCGCGGCCTCTCTTGTTACGGAGCACGGGCTCCAGACGCGCAGGCTCAGTAGCTGTGGCTCACGGGCCTAGTTGCTCCGCGGCATGTGGGATCTTCCCAGACCAGGGCTCGAACCCGTGTCCCCTGCATTGGCAGGCAGACTCCCAACCACTGCGCCACCAGGGAAGCCCCCACAATTCTTTTTCAAAGTAACATCTTACAGGGAGCCCCATGGAAAAAGGGGCTTCTGGGAGGTGGTGCTGGGGAGGGATGCAGGTGCAAGGAGATGGGAATGACAGTGTTAAACCATTTCTGACTCTAACACCCAATTCTAATGCTGTGCTGTCCTGTATTGCTGCTATCTGTGAGAAAGAGATGAGAAATAGCACCCCAGTTCTTCTTACCTCATGAGTTTCTGTTCATGAAACAAGAAGAATGATTTCAACTCAGAGAACAGCCTTTGCCTCTCAGGCATTATGCTAGGAATGGGTGCTAGCTCTTGTTCCTCCATCTACCCATGCATGCCCTGAATCTCTTATTCTTGCAATAAATGAACAGCAATCCTTGTCTTTATTCTTTGCCCAACACTGTACAAAACATAACCTGCTCTTGTAGAGAATTACTAAGCTAACATGGATGCTGTATTCCTTCTTTGGAGGAAATAAAAAACATATTTCTTATTAAAGGGCCAATATTTCTGAAAAGGTTCAATAGGAGGTTACTATAAAAAAAATTCTAGCTGCTTAAATGTAGGGTGCTGAAAAGAGTCAAACCCAAGAAGATTCCTTTGCTCTGTGCTTATTTATTTTCACCATACTGTGAATTAGATAGCTTTGTTTGCTTCAAGCTTTTGTATTTTATTTTGTTTTTCTGACTTGGTTCTTTGATTTCATAAGTTATGTCAAACCTGATGACTCTCCTTTTTTACATGTTCTCTTTCATTTGCATCATTGCTGGCTTAAAAGCGGGCTCATTCTCACAGATATTTGTTACTTATTTATGTACTTATTTAGCAATTTGGTTAAGAAATGTTGATCTTTTCTTATGCTGGTTTGCCTCTTCTATCACTTATCTGGTCTATTTTAATTTTATTTATTTATAGGCTTGCACTTTCTTGTTGACACTAATTTTTTTAAAAATATTTATTTACTTATTTATTTTGGCTCCGCTGGGTCTTAGTTGAGGCATGTTTAGTTGTGGCATGTGGACATCTTAGTTGCGGCATGCATGTGGGATCTAGTTCCCCGACCAGGGATTGAACCCGGGCCCCCTGCATTGGGAGGGTGGAGTCTTACCCACTGGACCACCAGAGAAGTCCCTTGTTGACACTTCTTTTAAAATGAAAATGTTCAAATTACAAATTGTATGACCTTTTTTCTAGTTCTTAGATTTATGAGGGTTTTATAAAAAGAATTTATTGTTAAAAAAATATTGGTTTGAAAAATTAGCAAAACAGTAATTACCTGTTGAAAAAAGTTGGAAAAAATACAAAGGTGGAAGAAAGGGCACAGAGTGAAACTTTTTTTATATTCCCTTAATTCTGCTCCCCAGACGCAATCACTGTAAACAGTTTGGTATATACACTTCCAGATATTTTTCTATGTCTAAACAAATTTATCTCTATCTCTATCTACCTATCATATATTTTTTAAAACAAATGGAACATACTATATGCAGTCAGTTCTCACTATCTGTGATAGTTACAGTCTATAAAGTTGCTGTGAATACTGTATTAGTGAACGACTGCTCCTAGGGAAAATACAGGGTTAGGTTCCTAGGAGTCTCTGGTCGTAACATGTTTGTTAGCTGATCAATAAATAATCTTGTTTTATATGTATTTCTATTTAAAGATACCTTAGTCAACATATATATTGTTAATTCACTAACCTTGAACTCATGGCCAACAGCACTGACTCATGCCTGAACGAAGCTCATCTAACATATGTATTTTCTTTGTAAAACACAGAATTCTTGTGCTTAAGAACACTAGGCATCACTTTTACACTATGTTAGGGGGCCATTTAAACAGCAAAATCAAATGCAAAAAACATGGCACTAAGTAGACCATGAGAAGGACACACGTTTATAGTATGAGAGCTGAAATAAGAAGACAGAGAGTCACCTTGTTCAGCCTCAGATGAAGATGCACATTGGGTGACTCAGATTTTTTTGCTGCTCTGTGCATACCAGTGAATGATTGTCAAAGTGCGGCAAGTGTTGATTATGGGGTTACAGATAAATTTTAATGAGTAGGCAATTTGCAAATACAGAATCTGTGGATAATGAGGCTTGACTGAGTATCTTTCTGCAGTGTGTTTTTTGTTCCTTATAATAATTGATGGACACCCTTCCATGTCATTGCACATGGTGTTAAGTTCATTCACCCCATGTTTGTTGAGCACCTCCCAGGTACTGTGCTTAGTGCTGGGATACTGTGCTGAACAAAACAGAACAGAATCTGTGTTCGTAGAGCTTACATTCATTATGAATAGATACTATAATGCTAGGTAGTGCTCTGAAGAGAAATAGAACAATGTTAAGGGTAGAGAATGACAAAGAGGGTGATTAGCTCGAGTGGTTAGAGAAGGCCTTTCTGATGAGGTGACATTTGAACAAGATTTGAATGAGCCAAGCAGATCAAGAAACTAATGATTATGTTTTAGGGCTCCTTACCCTGTAGCCCTGGAAAGGGTTCTAGTGGTGGCCTTATGTCTTTGTAAAATTGCAAAATAATATATTTTTACTGCAGTCAGTTACGACCACTGCCTTTTTTCCTCTCCTACTTCCCCTCTGGCATCTTTCTCCTTGTATTGCTGGCTGTGAGCATTTTTGGGACTAGGCTAAGGCAGTGGTGTGCTGGTAAATGTTTAACAACTGATGCTCAGGAAACAAAAGCCCTAGTTTGTAGCACTTGTCATTTTCTGTGGTGTAGATACTCCTATTATGGACAATTTCAAGCTATCAGCGTGAGGTCACAGAAAGCAGATTCGGCAAGAGATGTCCAGTAGAATGTCATTATGTAGTTTTATGTAGTATTTCCATCATACAGATACAATAGATGTAACTTCAGGAACATAAATTAACATGTTCCTGTGAACTTTGAGTTTTCTGTAACGTGGCATTTAGATCTAGAGACTAGAGACTTGATCAGATTAAGGTTTGAGTTTTTTTTTTTTTTTTTGGACCAGACTATGTCATTGGTAGTATCAGTCTAGCACACATGTCCGTCAGTAGATCTATAGTATATAATAGTCTTGCCTTAAATATTTACCAGCCTTAAAGTCAAAGGGCAGTTATAAATGATTTGTTGAACATTTTTCTGGAACAATGAGTCTATAAAAACAGATAAATCTAGTTTGCATTTGTAGGGATGTTATATTATGACCATAATCTTCTCAAGAAGTAGCATGACTGACCAAAGTGATTCTGATTCTGGAATCTTGGCCATACAGGTAGAGGAGATGATGTCATTTCTAGTCACTGGTGAACAAGTAGAACAATCTAAAGTCTTTTGTGTTGCTCAGTGTTGAGGTTAAGGGATTGAAGCTATTTCTTATAGATACCTTGATTTTTAAGGTAAAGGAAATAGTACCACATTTCCTTGTTGCTATACAGCAGGAAAAACTGATAAGGCTATGAGGGATGCTTTTTGAACAGTGTTTCCACCTTTTTGGGTGCCTATGGGATCTCCTCTATGGCTCGGCCTTGGTGTCTTCATGACTATAATTTTTGGCTCGGCCCTTTCTGTTCTGGGAGTCTCCGTCTCCCTTCCTGCCTTGCACTCCTGAGGTATTATTGCGCAGTCCATCTATGGCTCTGCTCTGGTTGGTAACTCTTAAATTTGACAATCTTTTCTCCTTTGCCTTCCAGTATTGACACCACCACCCTCTCCCTATCCCTCAACGAATACACACAAACCAGCATATTCTCATTCTTCTGCTGTAATCATAGATTACCCTAACTTCTAATACAAAAGTTGCACGGGTCTGCAGTGAGGCACTGCTGATATAATAGGAGACAATGAAGGTCAGGAACAGCATCCAGCTTCAAGGGATGGATATGGAAGGAATGAAGAAATCTGAGTGTCTGGGGAACAGGTTTGGGATCATCCAGCACCCATGACTGGGCCCCAGATAGAGAGTAGACATCCAAGAGACACAGAAAGAAGAATGACCGAGTAAGCCAAGTGCCTTTTCCCTTACTGACTTTGAGGTCAAGTTTAGGGAAACTTTACGCCAATTTTATGAAAATGTTTAGGCTTCTGTAAACTTCCTGGCATTTTACCCATAGGACATGATGACACATCTCCCTTGCTGGTTGGGAATGTTGGAGAGAGGCAGAGAGAGTAGTGATGCAGAGTCTGTCAACCTGGGCTCTCAGTGGCTCTGAGGCTAGCAGTGCACTCTGCATGACCACTACGGGCCACAGGCATAGGGGAGAGCTGGTACCGTGCACCTTTTGGCCCAGTGTTGTCCATGTCTGAGTCAACTCTCAGAAGCCCTGTCTGCCAGTGGCTTAGCTCTACTACATTTTGAAGTTGAAAGTAATTTGCAAGGTGCACACTAATGATCTGTAGCATGCTCACAAGGGCTAGGCCCATGGACGTCCTCCCAAATTATTCCTTACTGATAATTAAACCCAGAGTCTGGAGTATAGGTGTGAGGTGGACGTTACTGGTACTCTGCCCAGAGCTCTGCAGAACACTTTTAACTGTCTACGTGTTCCTCTCCTGAGTTCTGTGTTATTTTGCTTTGACAAGCCCACACTTGAAACTGTCTTCAGAGGCCAACTCTCGGGCCACCAGTGCCATTTTGGCCACAAGTACAAAAAGCTGCAAGTGTCTGGGAGCTTAGGTACCTCAGGGGAAGCCCGAAGCTAGGGAAGCTAGGGAGAGTCTGCTGTAGGAGCAGAAAAGCCCAGCTTACTTGCCTCTAGTTGGGACAAACTCTGGTGCAAAATACAGTCTCCAGGAGCTGTGTAGGATCCAGCTGAATCTACCTTCTGGGACTTTGCCTGCAGTGGCACCCTTGTTTGGCTGCTACTACTTCTTTTTCTTCCCTGTTGCTGTTTCCTTCATTCTCTTCTTGGCTTGTCCTGGGAGAATTTTTTAATAAGTCACCCATACAGGAATTCTTGTGTCAGGGTGTGGTTCTGGGGAAACAGTGTAAGATAAAGGGCCATACTCAGCCCTCAAACAGCTGCTATGGTGCAGGACCCCCCTGTCTCCATCCTTCATGACTTAGGCCTCAGGACTGGGCTCTGACTTTAATAATGCCATGGTCTCCTTACTTCTCCGGGTTGGGGCCACAGACCCTTCAGGTCTAGGACCCTGCTCGTATGACTGAAACCCAATATCCTTTCTTATTCTTGCCAGTTTCCCTTCCTAGGGTTAGAATTTTTTTCCTCTATTCCTCAACTGCTTAGGAAAATTCTTCCACGGATGGACAGAGTTCAGGGAAACCCTTTTGCTCCCAGCTGGTTCCCACATGTTTGACCATCATGCAGAGTCACCACAGCTGAGACCTGCTTCTTGATTTGGACCTTCTAATGCTGATGATTTCTAGAATCATGCCTGAGTTGGTGACATACTCCATGGTGGCCATTGCTGAGCTGACCTCAGAGGACAGATCTATCTGCTTAGCCCCCATCCTGCCCCACTTGGCATCTTCTGCCTCCCAGCCAGCTGTGTGGTAGACTTCTGTGCATGGCCCCTGGTTAGTAAACTTGTGAGGACAGCAGCTGTATCTATTATCTATTTTAACCATTAAATCCCTAGTATTTATTGCAGATCCAAATTAGTAAATAAGTATTGCATGAATGAATAAATGAATGTTCACCTAAGTTACGGTATAAGATTCTATTAACTCCCACATTTCTTTCTTGGCATGTCTGAAACTCTGCTGCTGATACTTTAATATAATTTAGGATGTTCCCAACAGGGTGGACAAAGTAGCTTTGGCAGAGAGTACTCAAAAATGATGCACATATACATACGCAAGTGCCATCCTCAAGGCAGCATCGTGTGGGATGATGGGCTCTGGGTCAGCCAAACCTTAGACTCTATGGCAGTTCTATCTCTTTTTTTTTTTTTTTTTTCTATCTCTTTTTAATAATAAGCACTAATATTTACACTGTGTCACTATGTACCAGGGAGTGTCCTAAGCACTTTACTTAAAATAATTCATTGTTTAACCCTCACTACAACCCTATGAGGTAGATAATATTACTGTCATTCCCATTTTAGAGATAAGGAAATTAAGGCTAATTGGCTCAACAGGTGGTGGCAGAATGGAGATTTGAACCTGGGAGGTCTGACACCAGGGAATATGCGCTTGATCTCTGTAATACCCACCGCAAAATGATGTGACTTCTGAGGACTGCCTGGGGTAATACAGGTAAAGGTTTTAGCAGAAAGTGGTTCATGGTAGGAATTCAATTAATGCTGGGGAGAAAAGCAGGGCATCTGCCTCCTTCTACTTTTTTTCTCCCAGGCTGTCTTTTAAAAATTTTTTCAATTAATCTTTTATTTTGGAAAAAGTCAAATATCTAATTGTTTTCAATAGTAAAGAGATTAGTATAATGTAGCTTCATATAACTTCAATAAATATGAGTTCTTAGACACTCTTGTTCCATCTATACCTCTTTTTACATTATTTTGAAGTAAATCCCCCCATCATATTATTTCATCCGTAAATATTTCAGTGTACATTTCTAAAAGATAAGAACTCTTTAAAAACACATAATCAAAATACCATTATATCTAAAAACAATGAAAAATAATTCCTCAACATTATTGATCATCCCAGCCACGTTTACATTTCCCAGTTGTTGCTCATACACTTCTTTTTCCCCACGAGTTCATTTGTATGAAGTAGGATTACAAATAAGGTCCATAAATTGCAATAGGTTGCTAGGTCTTTTAAGTTTCTTTTAATTTATAGCTCTCCTCCACAATTTTCCCCCTAGTAATTTGATTGGGAAAGAACTGGATTGTTTGTCCTGTGGGTTTCCCAGGAAACTCTTCCCTTGTGTGGATGACTGCATCTTCATGATGATGTTTACCTTGTTCCTCTGTTTCCTGTTTTTCTTATACTTTGATAGATCTAGGAGCTTGGTCAGATTCAGGTTTTTGTTTGTTTGTTTTTGGCAAGACTACTTCATAGATGGTGATGTCTACTTCCTGCAGGAGGTACAAGCTTTCTGATGTTTCTTTTTTTAGCATGTTGGTTGTCATTGATAATTATGCCTAGACCGATTCATTCATTAGGGGTTATAAATGGTGTGACTCCACTCCCTTTATTATACAGAAGACTTCTATGTAGGGAAACTTCCCCAATTAACTCTTTGTTTACTACGATTTACAGTTCTTTTAGGGAAGACAGAATAAATGCTTGATTTCTCCCCTTTACTAGTTTTCAAATAATGTATTGTTTCTTGATTATGGATTCAAATAAGTCCATTTTCAACACTTTTTTAAAAAAGATAAAACACTTCAAATTTGTAGAAAAGTTGACGTAGTATGCCCCTTACCTAGATGTGCTAGTTGTTAAAATTTTGCCACATCTATTTCATCTATCCCTCTATATATGTAGAAGCTCCTGAAAGTAAGTTGTAGACATCGTGACAGCTCAGCCTTAAATACGTCAACATATATTTCCTAGAAATAAGAACACTTTTCTACATAACCACAATACTATTTTTATAAGAAAGAAATTTAACATAAATATACTATGTAACAATTTATCCATATCCTGTCATCCCAATAATGTCCTTTAAAACTCTCTTTCAAAAATCCAAGAACCAATGAAAGATCGTGCATAATATTTCATCATGTCCCTTTAGTCTTTTTTATGCCCTTAGATATTTCCTCTTGGGGAGATAGTAACCAAAGTGGGCCTGACCCAGAGCCTGTAATCCTGCATTGTGCTGCCTGGGGGCGTCGTACATATATATTACATAAGTGACGCTGTATACTTCTCATTGCATCCTATCAGGAGTCCTATAACGTCAGTTTGTCCCAACCCTGGTGATGTAAAACTTGATTCTTTGGTTAAGTTGAAGTGTGCTTAATGGCACACTTCAAAGTGAAATTTGAATAGCCCAATAGGAAAAGACACTTCAAAGTGGATTTGAATAGCGCAGTAGCAAAGGGAATTTCTTCTTTGTGACTAAGAAGTAATATATGGGATAGCATTTTTAGATTGTTTGGGCCTTCTGCCTTCCCCAAAGGTGTTAGCATCCACTTCTGATCTTGCCTGAATCAGTTATTACATTGGTGGTTGCAAAATGGTGATTTTCTAACGTTGATATGTCTCCTGTAGCTGATATTCTTCTGTGGAAAAGAGCTTTCTCTACTCCCCCATTTTTTGGAGTAACACTATTGGCTCACAGATTATTTTTTGATTCAATGCATTGTAAACCATTAACATTGTTATTCTTTTTTCATGTTTAAATTGTTCCAAATTGGGCCTACGTGAGCTCCTTCAAGATGGCTCCTGTGTTCTTTGAAATATATCCCCATTGGTCTTCGAGCCCTTCCTTGCTTCCTGGCACAGCTAGATATTCTGGCTCACCTTGTCCCCCAGTGCTTGAGTCAGCAGCTTCTCCAAGGAGCCCTAGTTCTCTTCTGTGAACAGTGGTCTTTAGAAACTCTGATCTGGGTGCCAAGCCTGCTTATTGCTATTGAAGTGTTGTTACTTCAGGCCCTTTCAGTAGGAAAAGCTGGGAGATACCTTTTTTCCCTTTTTGTTAAACCAGGAGATCATACTAAGCAATTCCAGGGTCCCTTACCTTTCCCTGCTCCACACTTGTATCTTCCTTCTACCACAGTGAGAACCTCGGTTCTGAACGCTATGAATAAATTTGTTCATTCTCTCTATCCCATAATATTTACAAATGTTTTTAAAGAATTATTGTATCAATACCTCTCCCAACAGCAGATCTACAGTAAAGCTCAAAATTCCTTCATAACTTTTTGGTTTTTGGTCCTCAGTCTGTCTCCCATTAAAATAGGATTTCTCAACCTGAACACGCTCTGTGTTTGGGGCTGGATAGTCCTTTGTTGTAGGGAAGTTTAGCGCCATCCCTGGGCTCCCTAGATGTTGGATACCAATACTCCCTCCCAAACCCCCAGTGGTGGCCATCAAAGATGAATGTAAACAACATCAAATGTCCCTGGCGGCCGGGTAGTGGCAAAATCACCCTCAGCTGAGAACCACTTCACAAAGAGGGTACATGCAGCCTGAGTTCTGTTTTCAAAAGCTATTTAAATTAAGTTCATTATGCTGTTGTATTATCAGTTTGATATACGGTTATATGATCAATTTGATACTGATTTATTTCTGTTTGTGTTCAACCTTAGCATTTTGCTTTTCTTTTATCATTTAAAAATTAAATTTAATCTTGTGAATAAATAAAACATCTACATGATTCAAAAGTAAAGACAACATAAAAAAAGATAAATGCAGTAAAGTCTCATTCCCATCCTTATCCCTGCCACTCTGTTCCTGCTCACCATCTACAGGTTAATTTCTGGTTTATCTCTCTTACACAAACTATAGCATATTACATATTCTCGTTGCAACTTGATTTCACCATTACAAAATATATCCTGGATATCACTTCAAAGCAATCCATAGAGATCTTCACTTTTTATAGCTGCTTACTACTCTGTTGGTGCCTGTTCCACAGTTTGTTCCCCTATCTCTTAGGGATGAGCATTTAGGTTGTTTCCCGTATTTTGATAATACAAATAAATTTCACAGTTAATAAGCTTGTGCACATGTTGTTTTGGATTTCTGAAGATGTGTCTCTGAGATAAATTCCTAGAAATGGAATTGTTGGATCAAAGGGTAGATAGATGCATATGTAGTTTTGTTAAGGATTGCTAAATTCTCCTTCATGGGGTTTATCCTATTTTCCATTCCCACCAGCAAGATGTGAGAGAATGTGTTGTCAGCCTTTGAATTTGTGCCAATCTGATAGGTGAGAGAGAACATCAGTACAGAATTACTGTAGTGTTGACTCGTATTTTTTTATTTTGAGGAAAGTTGAACATCTTTGCATATGTTTATCTGTGACCCTTTCTACTTTGTGTGTGTGAACTATTTATCTTTTGCTCATTTCACCCTAAGTTTTTGTTTATTTCTTTCCTGGCATTTTCATTTTTACAGATATTAATATATTAGGTAGATTAGGTCTTTATTTGTGATATAGGCTTCAAATATTTTCTCCTTATTTGTCATTAGTCTTTTAATTTCACTTATAAATTTTTTTTGGCCAAGTTATTTTTTGAAAAATTTATTTAGATAAGCTTATCAATGCATTTTTTCATGTATGGATTTGAATCATAATTAGAAGGTTTTCCCCACACCAGATTATAAAGATAGTCACCCATGTTTTCTTCTACTACTTGAATTATTTCATGTTTTACATTTAAATCTTTAATATATTTGAAATTTATTCTGGTGTGTGGATCTAGCTTTATCTTTTTCTAAACAGGGTCACATTTTCTTCAACACTGTTTAATAGGAAGTCTTTATTTTCCCCACTGATTTGTGACATCACGTTTATCATATATTTCATGGTTCTATTTCATGATCTGTCTCTATTCACTCTATTCATATTAGAGTATAACACTTTCTTAATTATAGAGGCCTTATAGTATGCTTTAAATCTGCTATGGCTAGTCCTCTGTCTCTACATTGCTTTTTTTTTCCAGGGTTTTCCTAGATATTCTTGAAAGTTGATTGTCTTTTTATTTTTTTAATGTAAATTTTAGAACCAACTTGACTAACTCCAGCAAAAGTTTATTGGTATTTTTATTGAGATTGCATTAAATTTATATAAAGTTAAGGAGAACTGATCGATATCTTTGTAATATTGAGCCATCCTATCCAAGAGAAAAGGAAATATTTCCTTTTTTTTTTTTTTTTTTTAAATTTTTATTTATTTATGGCTGTGTTGGGTCTTCGTTTCTGTGCGAGGGCTTTCTCTAGTTGTGGCAAGTGGGGGCCACTCTTCATCGCGGTGCGCGGGCCTCTCACTATCGTGGCCTCTCTTGTTGCGGAGCACAGGCTCCAGACGCGCGGGCTCAGTAATTGTGGCTCACGGGCCCAGTTGCTCCGCGGCATGTGGGATCTTCCCAGACCAGGGCTCGAACCCGTGTCCCCTGCATTGGCAGGCAGATTCTCAACCACTGCGCCACCAGGGAAGCCCCAATCTTTCCATTTTTTGAAGTCTATTTTCATGTCTATCAGGAGTAATTTAAAGCTATAAAATTTTTCTCATGTAAGATTCACATATTACTTGTTAAATTTACTCCTAATTACTTTATCTTTTTTTTGTGACTCTTGCAAAACATTATATTTTCTAATTGGCTATAATTTGTATATTTGAAGGCCACTGAGTTTTATATGTTAATTTTGTATCCTGATATCTTACTGAATTATTTTATTGTTTCATCTTATCACTGAATAGCTAAGGTTTTCCAGGGATTCCATCATATCACCTACAAATAGAGATAATTTAACTTTTATTTTAAAATTTTTATGTCATGTCTATCTGGATTCATCTGTCCTTTTGTACTCTCCAGTGCTGTCCGTGCTGTTAATACAAACTCAAGTTATCTTTGTCTTTTCTTTTTCAGTAAGGTACCTGAATGGGCACAAGTATGATATACTGCAGGTTCTACAGCCCCCCTGGGCATGATCTTAGAGATGGCATTCCAGAAAACAAGGAATGTGCCAGTATGTCCCCAGTTGAAGCTGTCACCTTCTCCTCCAAATCAGGTCTTCCACTGCATTTCTAGGTTACTCCTGGGTGTTCCTAAGCCTTGGCTTTAGCTCTGACTTTTCTTTCTCCTTCCACCTTCACATCAGATCATCTGCCAATTCATGCAGATTTCACTTCAGCAAACTTTCTTCTTTTTTCCTGACATCCAATGGCTGGTCCACTTAATGCATACAAGGGCCCCAACCCGTTGCTTCAATAGGAGACCTTTAAAGGGCCATCCCAGCTTCAGAACCTCATCTGGGATTGGCTCAAGTCCTCTAGTAGTCTAGCGACTACATTTCAGTTTAACTTTTCTCTTTGTCCAATCCTAACTTCCTCACCGCCTAAAAAGTGTTTCTGAGTGCACTCCCCAATAAACTTCCTGCATAAACATCTCAGAGTCTCAGCATAATTCATGGGGAATTCCATCTGTGACATCTCCTTTTCATGCCTGCTGCTAGACCCAGGTATAGACCCCTACTATTTCTTAGAATATTGTAAAAGCTTTCTAACTGGCTCGTCTTCTCACTGGCACCCCTTCTATAATCAATCTACACAACTTTAGACAAATTATTTATCCTAAAGCATAGGTCAAATCTTGCTGTTTTCTTGATCAAAAACCTTAGAGGCTCCTTTTAATTTAATTTAAAAGGACCTCCTCCCTTGGCGGTCCCTTTAATTCGGTTCTTACTCCTTATTGTGACCTTCAAGGCCCTTCCCAATCTAGCCTCCACTATTTTTATCCATCATCCTCCATGCCAGTATAAGGATTCCATGCTCCATTTAAATTTGGCTGCTTGCAATTCTCTGAATCTACCATAAAAATTTCTCCTTCCTACATTTGTGTCAATTTTTCTCTCTTCTGTTATCTTTTCTTTATCAAATTCCAACCATATTTCAAAGTCCATTTCAAGCATCATATTCTCCATGAAGATTTTCTTTATACCTCAATCAAATATCATCTCTTCCTCATTAGTTGTCCCATTGCAGTTTATACTTCTCTTTGATACTGACCTGATTATATTGACTTGTGTGCTTATTTCAGCTTTTTATCTCCCTTCTCCATTGCCACCTGCACTGATGGAATATAATCTTCAGAGCAAGGTTTTAGCTAAATCATCTTTGTATTGCTTGAAGCAACAAGCACAATCCTTACTACAGGAGTTCAATAAGTTATTAATAAATTCAATGGAGTGTAAGCTGCCAATTTGTTTGGCATTTGCACAAATGCTTTTTATCTTTCCAGCTTAAAGTTTGGGGGAGGAGGGCTTCCTACT
Source organism: Balaenoptera borealis (assembly GCF_965194805.1). NCBI lineage: Eukaryota > Metazoa > Chordata > Mammalia > Artiodactyla > Balaenopteridae > Balaenoptera > Balaenoptera borealis. Next base: position 24,713,153 of record NC_138873.1, on the reverse strand, counting down.
AGGGCAATATTTAACAGGGATTAAAAAAAATGAAATCATATTTACACTATCTTTTCCAGTGCAATTTTCATTATAAGAAGATCCCTGAATTTTCCTTTTAAAAAGTTTCTAAAACTCAGTGTGGAATGGTGGCCCCATAGAGTAATGGCCATACCCTATTAGATGTAGGCAGACACTATGACTAGGAATTCCCGAGGGTGAAGAGGAGAACCATGAGACCATGTAATCAGATGATGTGACCTCAAATCCGTGGTGCAATTCAAAACACAGCTGTGGGGCAGGAATCTGGAACCAACCATAAGTCTCTTTCTCTCCTGTTTCTATTCCCCAGGTGAGGTGGTGTGCATTTTAGTTTTCTTATTCTGCATGGGCAGTTTCACCCTTATCAAGATAGAGCTTTTCTTTTTCCATGCACCTTAGTCTCATTTTTATTCACTAACATCTCTTTCTCAGCCAAATGAGAACAGTGATGTTTTCTAAAGCATTCTTGATTGATATTTGATCTTGCCCATAACACCGCAGTTAGAGACAGTGCAAGTAGGGCACTAATTAAAAATAAGTTTTTGGTGTTAAAAATAATATTTATGCAGGCAAAGTGTAGAAAGAAAGAAGTAAAATTGAAGGAGATATCATACACCTCAAGATACACTTTAAATTTTATCCATCTGTTTATGTCATCCTATTTCTCAGAGTAAGCTAACTACAAATAGTATAGTACTAGATTGTTAACTTCTCCTTTTGGGGGTATAGAGGTTGAGTTTTCAACAAGCAGAGTGTGGTTACGGTTGGCTAGAACAGTACAACGTTTTGTTTACATAGAATCTTTCCTTGAAAGAACTTTGAGTGCTTCACAAGCATTGCCTCATGAATCCTTCCAACATCCTTAGGAGGTGAATGGAGTTATTGTTTCCATTTAATTAATGGAAAAATTAGAAAAGAGAGGGTTCGAGTTTCATATTCGCCAGTGACCATACAAATATGACCTATATAGCCTTTCAGTTCTTGATGCTGTATTTATACCTGTATAAATGATAACTCCCTGTTCTGATTTTATGCTATTGTCATTTTTCTTTGCTTTTGCATTAGACTATTTAAAAATTATCACATAGAAACTTTTCATAAATATTCTGCATTATGAGGTATCATCTTTAAACTTTTGCTATTGTAGTAGTCCTACTGGAACAGGGCCTTGTTGTCAACCCCATTTATTTAGAGGTTGCATCTTAGTTGCTTTAGCCACCAGGAATATAGCCACAATCTCAAATTTGAACTAAGACTGGTCCTAGGTGGGGAATTGCTGTCTCAAAACCCATGAACTTTGCTTTGTAGAAGATAGCACTAGTTCAATCACTCAAGCAATATGTGTAGAGTAAAGCAAACAATAACAGGACACCAATCTACTGACATTAGTAAGGAAATGACACCTGAAAAAGGAGAGTGAGTTCTAAAAAGCAATCTGCTATGGACCGTGAGAGTATACGAGAGATTGTGAATATTCTCAGAAGCAAAAAAGGCTGTTTGAACGACAACAGCCTAGTAATTGAAATCTTGTTTCTAGTCCTTTTGCACAGTAGTTTGGGAGTGTTCCCTTACATAGCTCTGAGACAAGAAACAAAATGGAGCGGTAAATATGCAAAGTTAATTTGGTGTGCTGATAGTTCTTAGTGAATTTCAATTAGCATTAAGTTATATTTTGTATCTTTATGAGATAAGACATTTATAATTCTCTGTTAAAGACTAATATCAGAAATGGTTAAAAAAAAAAAAAAAAGCCCCTAAAATAATACATATCAGAAAACAAAGAGCTCCTCCTTCCCTCCAAAAAACAATGAATTGTCTTTTATCCAATATAAGTCTGGAGTCTGAACCAATCAGTGAGTGAGATGTATACTTGCCCTCAGACAATTGTCAGAGGGTCTTGACCTTGCTGCTAATGATCTGTTGACAGGAACACCTGGTGATGGTAACAGAGGTGAGTATTACCAGAGAAGAAGGCATGGGGGCCTCACTGAGCTACTTTAGGACAGAGAACAGTCGATGGGTGCCAGTCAGACCCCATTAATTGACCTTTGTTAAGTTCCAGGCTCTAGATTTTATAGACTCTACTTGGTGTGGAATAAAGTTTATCTACACATAAACTTATTCCAAGGAGAAAATCTGATTGTACCCTTTCTGTAATCCTGCACCTGAGTCTTTAAAATCACAGAATATTTTGGATTCAGTGTTCATTGGATCATTTGTCATTATGGCAAATAATTTTGGGGTCTCATAGCACTTGAAAAACATGTTTTGGAGATTCTGTTTAACATTCTGGGTGGGGTGGTTTTTCAAAGGCTCAATCTTGAACACAAAGCAGAGCTATAAAACCAGTGATTAGCAATGATGCAACAACTTCCCAGTTATGCTGAGTATGCAGTGTTCCAAATGCTTGAAGCCCATGCTGGCCTGACACGTCTGTCTCTCACTGTATGTTGACAAGAAGAGGGCTAAATCGTGTATGCTACACATTTATAATCTTCATCCGAACAAAGTCAGTTTCTGCAAAATTTATTTGATAACGAGAATTTATATGTGTTTCTCTTTTGAAAAATTATGAAATATTGCATAGATATAAAATAAGAAATATAAAGTATAAATTATAACAATAAAATTATACCCTTGTGTTTACATCTGGTTAAGAAAGGAAATATTTCTAATTATTTGAAGCTCCCTATAATTATTTCCTACTCCAGAGGTTAGCCACTATCTTGACTTTTGCATTTATCATTTTCACCCTTTTCCTTACAATTTATATATATAAAACTGTAATATTATGTACATGGTAAAACTAATATTATGTACATGGTAAAACTATATATGCATATAGTAATACACATGTGGGAAAACATATGTAAGTGGCAAAACTGTAAAGAAAAGGATATATATATATATACACATATATAGTATTAGTTATAACAAAATAGTTATAGTTTCACAAGTTTTCTAACTTCGTGTGGAAGGTATAATGTTTTATGCCTTCCATGGTTTGCTCATTTATTTAGAATTTTGTTTGTGAGATTCATTCATATGCATGTAGCTCATTAATTTTCTCTGCTGTAGAGTATTCAGTTGCATAAATATACCACATGTTATCTGTTTACTTCCTTTTTGACTTACATCCAGGTTGTTTGCAGCCTATCAGGAACATTCTTATATATGTCTCCTGGTGTTCACAAGGAAGATCTTCTCTAGAGTACAGAAAGTGGAATATGCACACCTGCAACTTTCCTAGATAATGCCAGACTGTTTTTCAAAATCAGGGAGTCAATTCACACGCCCACCAACAGTGGCTCGTAGTTCTCATTGCTCCACATTCTCTCCAACGTTTAAAGAGACCTTCAAGTTCTTGCCAATATAGTGGGTGTGAACTGGTATCTTGTAGTGGATTTAGTATTATTTTCCTTTGTTTCTAAAAAGGTTGAGCTTCTGAGTATATGTTTCTGCTTTGGTTAAATGTCTGCTCATTTTGTATGCCCTTTTTGTTATTGGGTTGTTAACTTATTCTTGTCTGTCTTTAGTCATTCTTTATATATTCTGGACACAAATATGTTTTTCATTATGTGTGTATATTGCAAACATTTTCTCCCAGGTTGTTATCTTTTCAGTTTCTTTTGACACAGTCAGTTATTTCTTTAAAATTTTTACTAAGGTAAACAAATAATTTCTACTCAGTATTTGAAGAGGTAAAATTGGATTAATTATAATTATATTAAGTATACAGAATTTTTATTTGGACATAAGAATCAGAAATGGTACATTTGTGCTAATTATTTTAAAAGGCAAAATGGCAGATTTATGCTTCCTGACAGACTCTCCAGCACAACCTATTGAGATGATATCTAGTCTTAACCAAATGGGTTCCTTTATTTAACTGAATCATGTCATCATTGTGGGCATATCCAAAAGGCCTGTACATAAACCAAATAGCAACACATCTCTTTCCTTTCAGCATCCAACTTCTGAGAAAAGTAGTCTATTCTTGTCTCCCCTTCCTTATAATCACTCACTCCTAATCCTCTGGTGATCTGGCTTCCCTATGACTTGTTTGGAAACTGATCTTTCAAAGATTGCAGTGACCTTGCAGTTTCCAAATTCCATTTAGATTTGCCAGATTTAGCAAATAAAAATACAGAATTTGCAGTTAAATGTGAGTTTCAGATAAAGAATAAATTCTTAGTATAAGTAAGTCCCAAATGTCCCAATATACGTCCCCAATATTTGCCCCTCAGCCCTCTCCCCCAGACACATTCAACAGAGCACAGAGTACTATCAGTGCCTCAAGTATTTATATTAATAATTCCCTCATAGTGATTGTAATTCTGGAGTGAAACAAAGACATGGAAATTTTGGTATTTAGTTCATGTGATACATTTATAGAGCAGTGAGCTCTGATTACGTTTCTTTCTAATCAGATGCTATTCCACCCGTCTGCAGGCCTGAGATTTCCCCTCCCTTCAGCTGGATTCTCCCTAGAAGTATGATTGGGGAAGAAGATGAAGACTAACATAAATCATCCTGGGGGGAAGAGTTAGAGCCTCACAGAATGGCTCTAACCAAGAGAATTCAATTCTGAGGACAAAAGAGAAGGTTAGGCTGGGGAGGTGAGGATGAGGAGGGTGGGAAAGGCTTGGAACTGTGCCTGGGGCATGCCTTTCCCTCCTCCTCTAATCCTCCATCAAGCACTTTTACTTTTTCCCTAGCTGCTCCTATCCTCTGGAAGGAAATGCAAGAGACTAATAAACATAAACCCTGGAAATGGAAATTAAAGCAACAATAAAATATCTTGGAAGGGTTTCAAACAGGTGAGGGAATGTGGTCAAGAGCCTTTCTAAATAAATGTACTTTTGTTTGATTTGAACTTTTAACTGCAGTAATAATTTCAAGATGTAAATGATTTGAATTACAGATTTTCAATAATTTGGAAATGAGAGTAGTATACGATAAACAATGGCAACATTTAGCACTTAAAAATAGCCCAGCATGTCAAAAAAACAGAATTTCTAAAACCAAGAATCACTACTTCCTTCAGGGTTCTAAGTCTTTAGTCATTGCTTTAGGTATTGAAATTCAAGTGTTCATTTAAGATCCACCTTAAAAGTCATTGTATTCTTGAAGTCTTCACCTGTCTCAGTGGTCTCCATCACTGGCTCAGAGCAAGTCTGCATTTTAATTTAGTCCTTATTAACTGTGACTGTGTACTGTAGTTTCTTACAAGTCCCTGTCCGCTCCTAGATCATCATTTCCTTAAGGGAAGAGTTCATGCCTCATTTGTCATTATTTCTCCACTATTCTTGGCCCTGGATTGTGCTTAAAGACTGTTGACTTGAACTTCAGTTGTTAGCCTTAAAGCAAAGAAGAAACAATTCATTTTGCTCAGCTGGACAAGCAAGGTTCTTGTACAACAATGTTATATATGTATTAGTAAAATAAATTGGCAATATATTCTATCTCCAAAATGATACCTTGATAATCTGTCTTTGAGTCCACACACATTCAAGGTTTGGAAAATACTTAAAAGTTTCAAAAGAGACAGTTGTATATTTGAGATACAAAGATGTATTTAAAAAGCAAGAGTCTAAAAAAAATGCTTGACCCGCTAAGCAAGGAAAGGTCATTTTTAAATGACGGGTCTTTCTCTTGTCTGAGAAGTCAGAAGACTTTTAATATGTCTGCAAGGAGAAATTTTGAGAAACAAGAAATGTGGCCTTTCCTCCAAAGGCTTCAGCTATATATTATCATGGAGCCCCAAGTCTACATGTGGAAACTGATGAAGTTAGGCAACTTGCCTAAAGGGAGTCATTGACTAGAGCTGGGAAAAATCTCCCAGCTTGTGCTGTAACCCGTAGACTGTGTTGACAGAAGTCAGGCTCCACAGACTGTTTTGTAAGTGTAATGTTAGCATAATGTTAGCAAGCAATAAAGCAACATCTGCTACAGACACGGACAGAGAAATCAGTTTTTTAAAAGCACAAAACAACCTGGGAGAGAGGAGGTAAATCTGAGAAAGATGAGCCCTCTGGTTGCTAACATTTTTATTGGAGACACAGAGAAATGAACAATTCAACGCCCTCAAGAGTAACTCAGGGAACTTCCGAGCCACCACAATTATCCGGCAGAAAGCCTCTCTATTCCTTGCTTCTAAACAGCCCAGTTTCCTTGTTATCTGACATGGACTCAGCTTTATTGACATGATGGGAGGAAAGGGAAGGAGCCATGTTTCACATGGGGGAAGGTATATTGAAGTAAACGTTGAAATAAAAAATAAGCCTGGCATTAAGAGAGTCGCTTAAAGAGTGTTCCTCCACAATGTTTCTATGAAAAAAAGTAAGCATGTCACTTAGATCATTGATAGAATGTTGAATTGCTACCATTGGCTTTTCACAGTTTGGATAAAATAGATGCCCAAATCCTAACACTCATTATGAAAACACATTTGGAAAATCCTTTTCATTCAGAGCAGACAACCTAGAAGCACTGTTTTAGCCGCAAGAATGTGTCCCTATGAATAGGACACCAGAATCCCAGACTTCAGTGCTGCTATAATTTGCCACACAAGAGCTAGGATTTTTATTTTGCTTCACATTTCTTGCAAGGCTCTATTTTGAAACTCTAAGGTAAGAGGTGATGTGGGGACAGCATTGTATTCATAAAGATTTCAAAGACGTGGAGGTTCCCACTCTTTGACCTATTTTGCCACTCATGCATTATATACTGAGAAAGTTTCATGCATACAGCAAACTCATTAATGTAATATGTTCTTATTTCTG